>NC_091748.1:27603935-28228935 GCF_043380555.1 Nothobranchius furzeri
CAGCAGGATCAACGCAGTCGCCAACGCCGATGAGCAGTGCAGAAAACAGCAGCAGGTCCAGCGCAGTCGCCGACGAGCAGAGCAGAAAACAGCAGCAGGATCAGCGCAGTCGCCGTCGCCGATGAGCAGAGCAGAAAACAGCAGCAGGACCAGCGCAGTCGCAGACGCCAACGAGCAGATGCGAAAACAACAGCAGGACCAGCGCAGTCGCCGACGCCGATGAGCAGTGCAGAAAACAGCAGCAGGACCAGTGCAGTCGCCGACGAGCAGAGCAGAAAACAGCAGCAGGACCAGCGCAGTTGCCGACGAGCAGAGCAGAAAACAGCAGCAGGATCAGGGCAGTCGCCGACGCCGACGAGCAGAGAAAAAAACAGCAGCATGATCAGCGCAGTCGCAGACGCCAACGAGCAGAGCAGCAAACAGCAGCAGGATCAGTGTAGTTGCTGACACCGACGAGCAGAGCAGAAAACAGCAGCAGGATCAGCGCAGTCGCTGACGCCGACGAGCAGAGCAGAAAAAAGCACCAGGAGATGCGCAGACGCCAACGAGCAGAGCAGAAAACAGCAGCAGGATCAACGCAGTCGCCGACGCCGATGAGCAGTGCAGAAAACAGCAGCAGGACCAGAGCAGTCGCCGACGAGCAGAGCAGAAAACAGCAGCAGGACCAGCGCAGTCGGCGACGCCTACGAGCAAAGCAGAAAACAGCAGCAGAATCAGCGCAGTCGCCGACGCCGATGAGCAGTGCAGAAAACAGCAGCAGGACCAGCGCAGTCACCGACGCCTACGAGCAGAGCAGAAAACAGCAGCAGGATCAGCGCAGTCGCCGACGAGCAGAGCAGAAAACAGCAGCAGGACCAGCGCAGTCGCAGACGCCGATGAGCAGAGCAGAAAACAGCAGCAGGACCAGCGCAGTCGCCGACGAGCAGAGCAAAAAACAGCAGCAGGAGATGTGCAGTCGCAGACGCCGATGAGCAGAGCAGAAAACAGCAGCAGGATCAGCACAGTCGCTGACGCCGACGAGCAGAGCAAAAAACAGCAGCAGGAGATGCGTAGTCACCGACGCCTACGAGCAGAGCAGAAAACAGCAGCAGGACCAGCGCAGTCGCAGACGCCGACGAGCAGATGCGAAAACAACAGCAGGACCAGCGCAGTCGCCGACGCCGATGAGCAGTGCAGAAAACAGCAGCAGGACCAGCGCAGTCGCTGACGAGCAGAGCAGAAAAAGGCAGCAGGACCAGCGCAGTCGCAGACGATCAGAGCAGAAAACAGCAGCAGGGTCAGCGCAGTCGCTGACGCCGACGAGCAGAGCAGAAAAAAGCAGCAGGAGATGCGTAGTCACCGACGCCTACGAGCAGAGCAGAAAAAATCGGCAGGAGATGTGCAGTCGCAGACGCCAACGAGCAGAGCAGAAAACAGCAGCAGAATCAACACAGTCGCCAACGCCGATGAGCAGTGCAGAAAACAGCAGCAGGTCCAGCGCAGTCGCCGACGAGCAGAGCAGAAAACAGCAGCAGGATCAGCGCAGTCGCTGTCGCCGATGAGCAGTGCAGAAAACAGCAGCAGGACCAGCGCAGTCGCCGACGCCTACGAGCAGAGCAGAAAACAGCAGCAGGACCAGCGCAGTCGCAGACGCCGACGAGCAGATGCGAAAACAACAGCAGGACCAGCGCAGTCGCCGACGCCGATGAGCAGTGCAGAAAACAGCAGCAGGACCAGCGCAGTCGCCGACGAGCAGAGCAGAAAACAGCAGCAGGACCAGCGCAGTTGCCGACGAGCAGAGCAGAAAACAGCAGCAGGACCAGCGCAGTCGCCGACGAGCAGATCAGAAAACAGCAGCAGGACCTGCGCAGTCGCCGACGAGCAGTGCAGAAAACAGCCGCAGGATCAGCGCAGTCACCAACGAGCAGAGCAGAAAACAGCAGCAGGACCAGCGCAGTCGCAGACGCCGACGAGCAGAGCAGACGCTGACGAGCAGAGAAGAAAACAACAGCAGGACCAGTGCAGGCGCCGACGGTGATGGGCAGAGCAGAAAACAGCAGCAGGATCATCCCAGTCGCTGACGCCGATGAGCAGAGCAGAAAATAGCAGCAGGATCAGCGCAGTAGCCGACGCGGACAAGCAGAGCAGAAAACAGCAGCAGGGTCAGTGCAGTTGCCGACGCCGACGAGCAGAGCAGAAAACAGCAGCAGGACCAGCGCAGTCGCCGATGCCGACAAATCAGAGCAGAAAACAACAGCAGGACCAGCGCAGTCATCAACGGCGACGAGCAGAGCAGGAAACAGCAGCAGGACCAGCGCAGTCGCCGACGAGCATAGCAAAAAACAGCAGCAGGAGATGTGCAGTCGCAGATGCCAAAGAGCAGAGCAGAAAACAGCAGCAGGATCAGCGCAGTCGCCGACGCCGATGAGCATTGCAGAAAACAGCAGCAGGACCAGCGCAGTCGCCGACGCCTACGAGCAGAGCAGAAAACATTTGCAGGATTAGTGCAGTCGCCGAGGCCGATGAGCAGTGCAGAAAACAGCAGCAGGACCAGCGCAGTCGCCGACGAGCAGAGCAAAAAACAGCAGCAGGATCAGCGTAGTCACTGACACCGACGAGCAGAGCAGAAAACAGCAGCAGGATCAGCGCAGTCGCTGACGCCGACGAGCAAATCAGAAAACAGCAGCAGGAGATGAGCAGTCACCGACACCGACGAGCAGATCAGAAAACAGCAGCAGGACCAGCGCAGACGCCGACGAGCAGAGCAGTTGCCGACGAGCAGAGGCGAAAACAACAGCAGGACAAGCGCAGTCGCCGACGCCGATGAGCAGTGCAGAAAACAGCTGCAGGACCAGCACAGTCGCCGACGCGCAGAGCAAAAAACAGCAGCAGGAGATGCGCAGTCGCAGACGATCAGAGCAGAAAACAGCAGCAGGGTCAGCGCAGTCGCTGATGCCGACGAGCAGAGCAGAAAAAAGCAGCAGGAGATGCGTAGTCACCGACGCCTACGAGCAGAGCAGAAAAAATCGGCAGGAGATGTGCAGTCGCAGACGCCAACGAGCAGAGCAGAAAACAGCAGCAGGATCAACGCAGTCGCCAACGCCGATGAGCAGTGCAGAAAACAGCAGCAGGTCCAGCGCAGTCGCCGACGAGCAGAGCAGAAAACAGCAGCAGGATCAGCGCAGTCGCCGTCGCCTACGAGCAGAGCAGAAAACAGCAGCAGGACCAGCGCAGTCGCAGAGGCCGACTGGTAGATGCGAAAACAACAGCAGGACCAACGCAGTCGCCGACGCCGATGAGCAGTGCAGAAAACAGCAGCAGGACCAGCGCAGTCGCAGACGAGCAGAGCAGAAAACAGCAGCAGGACCAACGCAGTTGCCGACGAGCAGAGCAGAAAACAGCAGCAGGATCAGCGCAGTCGCCGACGCCGACGAGCAGAGCAAAAAACAGCAGCATGATCAGCGCAGTCGCAGACGCCAACGAGCAGAGCAGCAAACAGCAGCAGGATCAGTGTAGTCGCTGACACCTACGAGCAGAGCAGAAAACAGCAGCAGGATCAGCGCAGTCGCTGACGCCGACGAGCAGAGCAGAAAAAAGCACCAGGAGATGCGCAGACGCGAACGAGCAGAGCAGAAAACAGCAGCAGGATCAACGCAGTCGCCGACGCCGATGAGCAGTGCAGAAAACAGCAGCAGAACCAGAGCAGTCGCCGACGAGCAGAGCAGAAAACAGCAGCAGGACCAGCACAGTCGGCGACGCCTACGAGCAAAGCAGAAAACAGCAGCAGAATCAGCGCAGTCGCCGACGCCGATGAGCATTGCAGAAAACAGCAGCAGGACCAGCGCAGTCACCGACGCCTACGAGCAGAGCAGAAAACAGCAGCAGGATCAGCGCAGTCGCCGACGAGCAGAGCAGAAAACAGCAGCAGGACCAGCGCAGTCGCAGACGCTGATGAGCAGAGCAGAAAACAGCAGCAGGACCAGCGCAGTCGCCGACGAGCAGAGCAAAAAACAGCAGCAGGAGATGTGCAGTCGCAGACGCCGATGAGCAGAGCAGAAAACAGCAGCAGGATCAGCACAGTCGCTGACGCCGACGAGCAGAGCAAAAAACAGCAGCAGGAGATGCGCAGTCGCAGACGATCAGAGCAGAAAACAGCAGCAGGGTCAGCGCAGTCGCTGACGCCGACGAGCAGAGCAGAAAAAAGCAGCAGGACCAGCGCAGTCGCCGACGCCTACGAGCAGAGCAGAAAACAGCAGCAGGACCAGCGCAGTCGCAGACGCCGACGAGCAGATGCGAAAACAACAGCAGGACCAGCACAGCCGCCGACGCCGATGAGCAGTGCAGAAAACAGCAGCAGGACCAGCGCAGACGCCGACGAGCAGAGCAGAAAACAGCAGCAGCACCAGCGCAGTTGCCGACGAGCAGAGCAGAAAACAGCAGCAGGACCAGCGCAGTCGCCGACAAGCAGAGCAGAAAACAGCAGCAGGACCTGCGCAGTCGCCGACGAGCAGTGCAGAAAACAGCCGCAGGATCTGCGCAGTCACCGATGCCGATGAGCAGTGCAGAAAACAGCAGCAGGACCAGCGCAGTCGCAGACGCCGACGAGCAGAGCAGACGCTGACGAGCAGAGAAGAAAACAACAGCAGGACCAGTGCAGGCGCCGACGGTGATGGGCAGAGCAGAAAACAGCAGCAGGATCATCCCAGTCGCTGACGCCGATGAGCAGAGCAGAAAATAGCAGCAGGATCAGCGCAGTAGCCGACGCGGACAAGCAGAGCAGAAAACAGCAGCAGGGTCAGTGCAGTTGCCGACGCCGACGAGCAGAGCAGAAAACAGCAGCAGGACCAGCGCAGTCGCCGACGCCGACAAATCAGAGCAGAAAACAACAGCAGGACCAGCGCAGTCATCATCGGCGACGAGCAGAGCAGGAAACAGCAGCAGGACCAGCGCAGTCGCCGACGAGCATAGCAAAAAACAGCAGCAGGAGATGTGCAGTCGCAGACGCCGAAGAGCAGAGCAGAAAACAGCAGCAGGATCAGCGCAGTCGCCGACGCCGATGAGCATTGCAGAAAACAGCAGCAGGACCAGCGCAGTCGCCGACGCCTACGAGCAGAGCAGAAAACATTTGCAGGATTAGTGCAGGCGCCGACGCCGATGAGCAGTGCAGAAAACAGCAGCAGGACCAGCGCAGTCGCCGACGAGCAGAGCAAAAAACAGCAGCAGGATCAGCGTAGTCACTGACACCGACGAGCAGAGCAGAAAACAGCAGCAGGATCAGCGCAGTCGCTGACGCCGACGAGCAAATCAGAAAACAGCAGCAGGAGATGAGCAGTCACCGACGCCGACGAGCAGATCAGAAAACAGCAGCAGGACCAGCGCAGTCGCAGATGCCGACGAGCAGAGCAGTTGCCGACGAGCAGAGGCGAAAACAACAGCAGGACCAGCGCAGTCGCCGACGCCGATGAGCAGTGCAGAAAACAGCTGCAGGACCAGCGCAGTCACCGACGAGCAGAGCAGAAAACAGCAGCAGGAGATGTGCAGTCGCAGACGCCGAAGAGCAGAGCAGAAAACAGCAGCAGGATCAGCGCAGTCGCCGACGCCGACGAGCATTGCAGAAAACAGCAGCAGGACCAGCGCAGTCGCCGACGCCTACGAGCAGAGCAGAAAACAATTGCAGGATTAGTGCAGTCGCCGACTCCGATGAGCAGTGCAGAAAACAGCAGCAGGACCAGCGCAGTCGCCGACGAGCAGAGCAAAAAACAGCAGCAGGATCAGCGTAGTCACTGACACCGACGAGCAGAGCAGAAAACAGCAGCAGGATCAGCGCAGTCGCTGACGCCGACGAGCAAATCAGAAAACAGCAGCAGGAGATGAGCAGTCGCAGACGCCAACGAGCCTAGCAGAAAACAGCAGCAGGATCAACGCAGTCACCGACGCCGACGAGCAGATCAGAAAACAGCAGCAGGACCAGCGCAGTCGCAGACGCCGACGAGCAGAGCAGTTGCCGACGAGCAGAGGCGAAAACAACAGCAGGACCAGCGCAGTCGCCGACGCCAATGAGCAGTGCAGAAAACAGCAGCAGGACCAGCGCAGTCGCCGACGCCGATGAGCAGTGCAGAAAACAGCAGCAGGACCAGCGCAGTCGCCGACGAGCAGAGCAGAAAACAGCAGCAGGACCAGCGCAGTCGCCGACGAGCAGAGCAGAAAACAGCAGCAGGACCAGCGCAGTCGCCGACGAGCAGAGCAGAAAACAGCAGCAGGACCTGCGCAGTCGCTGACGAGCAGTGCAGAAAACAGCCGCAGGATCAGCGCAGTCACCGATGCCGATGAGCAGTGCAGAAAACACTAGCAAGACCAGTGCAGTCACCGACGAGCAGAGCAGAAAACAGCAGCAGGACCAGCGCAGTCGCAGACGCCGACGAGCTGAGCAGACGCTGACGAGCAGAGAAGAAAACAACAGCAGGACCAGTGCAGGCGCCGACGGCGATGAGCAGAGCAGAAAACAGCAGCAGGATCAGCGCATTCACTGACGCAGATGAGCAGAGCAGAAAATAGCAGCAGGATCAGCGCAGTAGCCGACGCCGACAAGCAGAGCAGAAAACAGCAGCAGGGTCAGTGCAGTTGCCGATGCCGACGAGCAGAGCAGAAAACAGCAGCAGGACCAGCGCAGTCGCCGACGCCGACAATCAGAGCAGAAAACACCATCAGGACCAGCGCAGTCACCAACGGCGACGAGCAGAGCATTAAACAGCAGCAGGACCAGCGCAGTCGCCGACGAGCAGAGCAAAAAACAGCAGCAGGAGATGCGCAGTCGCAGACGCCGACGAGCAGAGCAGAAAACAGCAGCAGGATCAGCGCAGTCGCTGACGCCGACGAGCAGAGCAAAAAACAGCAGCAGGATCAGCGCAGTTGCTGACCTTGACGAGCAGAGCAGAAAACAGCATCAGCGCAGTCGCTGATGCCGTCGGGCAGAGCAGCAAACAGCAGCAGGACCAGCGCAGTTGCCGACGCAGACGAGCAGAGAAGAAAACAGCAGCAGGACCAGCGCAGTCGCCGACGCCGACGAGCAGAGCAGAAAACAGCAGCAGGATCAGCGCAGTCGCAGACGCCGACGAGCAGAGCAGAAAACAGCAGCAGGATCAGCGCAGTCGCCGACGCCGACGAGCAGAGCAAAAAACAGCAGTATGATCAGCGCAGTCGCAGACGCCGACGAGCAGAGCAGCAAACAGCAGCAGGATCAGTGTAGTCGCTGACACCGACGAGCAGAGCAGAAAACAGCAGCAGAATCAGCGCAGTCGCTGACGCCGACGAGCGGAGCAGAAAAAAACACCGGGAGATGCGCAGACGCCAACGAGCAGAGCAGAAAACAGCAGCAGGATCAACGCAGTCGCCGACGCCGATGAGCAGTGCAGAAAACAGCAGCAGGACCAGAGCAGTCGCCGACGAGCAGAGCAGAAAACAGCAGCAGGACCAGCGCAGTCGGCGACGCCTACGAGCAAAGCAGAAAACAGCAGCAGAATCAGCGCAGTCGCCGACGCCGATGAGCAGTGCAGAAAACAGCAGCAGGACCAGCGCAGTCACCGACGCCTACGAGCAGAGCAGAAAACAGCAGCAGGATCAGCGCAGTCGCCGACGAGCAGAGCAGAAAACAGCAGCAGGACCAGCGCAGTCGCAGACGCCGATGAGCAGAGCAGAAAACATAAGCAGGATCAGCACAGTCGCTGACGCCGACGAGCAGAGCAAAAAACAGCAGCAGGAGACGCGCAGTCGCAGACGATCAGAGCAGAAAACAGCAGCAGGGTCAGCGCAGTCGCTGACGCCGACGAGCAGAGCAGAAAAAAGCAGCAGGAGATGCGTAGTCACCGACGCCTACGAGCAGAGCAGAAAAAATCGGCAGGAGATGTGCAGTCGCAGACGCCAACGAGCAGAGCAGAAAACAGCAGCAGGATCAACGCAGTCGCCAACGCCGATGAGCAGTGCAGAAAACAGCAGCAGGACCAGCGCAGTCGCTGACAAGCAGAGCAGAAAACAGCAGCAGGATCAGCGCAGTCGCCGTCGCCGATGAGCAGTGCAGAAAACAGCAGCAGGACCAGCGCAGACGCCGACGCCTACGAGCAGAGCAGAAAACAGCAGCAGGACCAGCGCAGTTGCCGACGAGCAGAGCAGAAAACAGCAGCAGGACCAGCGCAGTCGCCGACGAGCAGTGCAGAAAACAGCAGCAGGACCTGCGCAGTCGCCGACGAGCAGTGCACAAAACAGCCGCAGGATCAGCGCAGTCACCGATGCCGATGAGCAGTGCAGAAAACAGCAGCAGGACCAGCGCAGTCACCAACGAGCAGAGCAGAAAACAGCAGCAGGACCAGCGCAGTCGCATACGCCGACGAGCAGAGCAGACGCTGACGAGCAGAGAAGAAAACAACAGCAGGACCAGTGCAGGCGCCGACGGTGATGGGCAGAGCAGAAAACAGCAGCAGGATCATCCCAGTCGCTGACGCCGATGAGCAGAGCAGAAAATAGCAGCAGGATCAGCGCAGTAGCCGACGCGGACAAGCTGAGTAGAAAACAGCAGCAGGGTCAGTGCAGTTGCCGTCGCCGACGAGCAGAGCAGAAAACAGCAGCAGGACCAGCGCAGTCGCCGACGCCGACAAATCAGAGCAGAAAACAACAGCAGGACCAGCGCAGTCATCAATGGCGACGAGCAGAGCAGGAAACAGCAGCAGGACCAGCGCAGTCGCCGACGAGCATAGCAAAAAACAGCAGCAGGAGATGTGCAGTCGCAGACGCCGAAGAGCAGAGCAGAAAACAGCAGCAGGATCAGCGCAGTCGCCGACGCCGATGAGCATTGCAGAAAACAGCAGCAGGACCAGCGCAGTCGCCGACGCCTACGAGCAGAGCAGAAAACAGAAGCAGGATCAGCGCAGTCGCTGACGCCGACGAGCAAATCAGAAAACAGCAGCAGGAGATGAGCAGTCACCGACGCCGACGAGCAGATCAGAAAACAGCAGCAGGACCAGCGCAGTCGCAGACGCCGACGAGCAGAGCAGTTGCCGACGAGCAGAGGCGAAAACAACAGCAGGACCAGCGCAGTCGCCGACGCCGATGAGCAGTGCAGAAAACAGCAGCAGGACCAGCGCAGTCACCGACGAGCAGAGCAGAAAACAGCAGCAGGAGATGTGCAGTCGCAGACGCCGAAGAGCAGAGCAGAAAACAGCAGCAGGATCAGCGCAGTCGCCGACGCCGATGAGCATTGCAGAAAACAGCAGCAGGACCAGCGCAGTCGCCGAAGCCTACGAGCAGAGCAGAAAACAATTGCAGGATTAGTGCAGTCGCCGACGCCGATGAGCTGTGCAGAAAACAGCAGCAGGACCAGCGCAGTCGCCGACGAGCAGAGCAAAAAACAAAAGCAGGATCAGCGTAGTCACTGACACCGACGAGCAGAGCAGAAAACAGCAGCAGGATCAGCGCAGTCGCTGACGCCGACGAGCAAATCAGAAAACAGCAGCAGGAGATGAGCAGTCGCAGACGCCAACGAGCAGAGCAAAAAACAGCAGCAGGATCAACGCAGTCACCGACGCCAACGAGCAGATCAGAAAACAGCAGCAGGACAAGTGCAGTCGCAGACGCCGAAGAGCAGAGCAGTTGCCGACGAGCAGAGGCGAAAACAACAGCAGGACCAGCGCAGTCGCCGACGCCGATGAGCAGTGCAGAAAACAGCAGCAGGACCAGCGCAGTCGCCGACGAGCAGAGCAGAAAACAGCAGCAGGACCAGCGCAGTCGCCCACGAGCAGAGCAGAAAACAGCAGCAGGACCAGCGCAGTCGCCGACGAGCAGAGCAGAAAACAGCAGCAGGACCTGCGCAGTCGCTGACGAGCAGTGCAGAAAACAGCCGCAGGATCAGCGCAGTCACCGATGCCGATGAGCAGTGCAGAAAACACTAGCAAGACCAGCGCAGTCACCGACGAGCAGAGCAGAAAACAGCAGCAGGACCAGCGCAGTCGCAGACGCCGACGAGCAGAGCAGACGCTGACGAGCAGAGAAGAAAACAACAGCAGGACCAGTGCAGGCGCCGACGGCGATGAGCAGAGCAGAAAACAGCAGCAGGATCAGCGCATTCACTGACGCAGATGAGCAGAGCAGAAAATAGCAGCAGGATCAGCGCAGTAGCTGACGCCGACAAGCAGAGCAGAAAACAGCAGCAGGGTTAGTGCAGTTGCCGACGCCGACGAGCAGAGCAGAAAACAGCAGCAGGACCAGCGCAGTCGCCGACGCCGACAATCAGAGCAGAAAACACCATCAGGACCAGCGCAGTCACCAACGGCGACGAGCAGAGCATTAAACAGCAGCAGGACCAGCGCAGTCGCCGACGAGCAGAGCAAAAAACAGCAGCAGGAGATGCGCAGTCGCAGACGCCGACGAGCAGAGCAGAAAACAGCAGCAGGATCAGCGCAGTCGCTGACGCCGACGAGCAGAGCAAAAAACAGCAGCAGGAGATGCGCAGTCGCAGACGATCAGAGCAGAAAACTCTGACGACTGCGCTGGTCCTGCTGCTGTTTTCTGCACAGCTCATCGGCGTCGGCGACTGCACTAATCCTGCAATTGTTTTCTGCTCTGCTCGTAGGCGTCGGCGACTGCGCTGGTCCTGCTGCTGTTTTCTGCAATGCTAATCGGCGTCGGCGACTGCGCTGATCCTGCTGCTGTTTTCTGCTCTGCTCTTCGGCGTCTGCGACTGCACATCTCCTGCTGCTGTTTTCTGCTCTGCTCGTCGGTGACTGCGCTGGTCCTGCTGCTGTTTTCTGCACTGCTCATCGGCGTCGGCGACTGCGCTGGTCCTGCTGTTGTTTTCGCCTCTGCTCGTCGGCAACTGCTCTGCTCGTCGGCGTCTGCGACTGCGCTGGTCCTGCTGCTGTTTTCTGATCTGCTCGTCGGCGTCGGTGACTGCTCATCTCCTGCTGCTGTTTTCTGATTTGCTCGTCGGCGTCAGCGACTGCGCTGATCCTGCTGCTATTTTCTGCTCTGCTCATCGGCGTCAGCGACTAGGATGATCCTGCTGCTGTTTTCTGCTCTGCCCATCACCGTCGGCGCCTGCACTGGTCCTGCTGTTGTTTTCTTCTCTGCTCGTCAGCGTCTGCTCTGCTTGTCGGCATATGCGACTGCGCTGGTCCTGCTGCTGTTTTCTGCTCTGCTCGTTGGTGACTGCGCTGATCCTGCTGCTGTTTTCTGCACTGCTCATCGGCATCGGTGACTGCGCTGATCCTGCGGCTGTTTTCTGCACTGCTCGTCGGCGAATGCGCAGGTCCTGCTGCTGTTTTCTGCACTGCTCGTCGGCGACTGCGCTGGTCCTGCTGCTGTTTTCTGCTCTGCTCGTCGGCAACTGCGCTGGTCCTGCTGCTGTTTTCTGCTCTGCTCGTAGGCGTCGGCGTCTGCGCTGGTCCTGCTGCTGTTTTCTGCACTGCTCATCGGCGACGGCGACTGCGCTGATCCTGCTGCTGTTTTCTGCTCTGCTTGTCAGCGACTGCGCTGGTCCTGCTGCTGTTTTCTGCACTGCTGATCGGCGTTGGCGACTGCGTTGATCCTGCTGCTGTTTTCTGCTCTGCTCGTTGGCGTCTGCGACTGCACATCTCCTGCCGATTTTTTATGCTCTGCTCGTAGGCGTCGGTGACTACGCATCTCCTGCTGCTTTTTTCTGCTCTGCTCGTCGGCGTCAGCGACTGCGCTGACCCTGCTGCTGTTTTCTGCTCTGATCGTCTGCAACTGCGCTGGTCCTGCTGCTGTTTAATGCTCTGCTCGTCGCCGTTGGTGACTGCGCTGGTCCTGATGGTGTTTTCTGCTCTGATTGTCGGCGTCGGCGACTGCGCTGGTTCTGCTGCTGTTTTCTGCTCTGCTCGTCGGCGTCGGCAACTGCACTGACCCTGCTGCTGTTTTCTGCTCTGCTTGTCGGCGTCGGCTACTGCGCTGATCCTGCTGCTATTTTCTGCTCTGCTCATCTGCGTCAGTGAATGCGCTGATCCTGCTGCTGTTTTCTGCTCTGCTCATCGCCGTCGGCGCCTGCACTGGTCCTGCTGTTGTTTTCTTCTCTGCTCGTCAGCGTCTGCTCAGCTCGTCGGCGTCTGCGACTGCGCTGGTCCTGCTGCTGTTTTCTGCTCTGCTCGTCGGTGACTGCACTGGTCTTGCTAGTGTTTTCTGCACTGCTCATCGGCATCGGTGACTGCGCTGATCCTGCGGCTGTTTTCTGCTCTGCTCGTCAGCGACTGCGCAGGTCCTGCTGCTGTTTTCTGCTCTGCTCGTCGGCGACTGCGCTGGTCCTGCTGCTGTTTTCTGCTCTGCTCGTCGGCGACTGCGCTGGTCCTGCTGCTGTTTTCTGCTCTGCTCGTCGGCGACTGCGCTGGTCCTGCTGCTGTTTTCTGCACTGCTCATCGGCGTCGGCGACTGCGCTGGTCCTGCTGTTGTTTTCGCCTCTGCTCGTCGGCAACTGCTCTGCTCGTCGGCGTCTGCGACTGCGCTGGTCCTGCTGCTGTTTTCTGATCTGCTCGTCGGCGTCGTTGACTGCGTTGATCCTGCTGCTGTTTTCTGCTCTGCTCGTTGGCGTCTGCGACTGCTCATCTCCTGCTGCTGTTTTCTGATTTGCTCGTCGGCGTCAGCGACTGCGCTGATCCTGCTGCTGTTTTCTGCTCTGCTCGTCGGTGTCAGTGACTACGCTGATCCTGCTGCTGTTTTTTGCTCTGCTCGTCGGCGACTGCGCTGGTCCTGCTGCTGTTTTCTGCACTGCTCATTGGCGTCGGCGACTGCACTAATCCTGCAAATGTTTTCTGCTCTGCTCGTAGGCGTCGGCGACTGCGCTGGTCCTGCTGCTGTTTTCTGCAATGCTCATCGGCGTCGGCGACTGCGCTGATCCTGCTGCTGTTTTCTGCTCTGCTCTTCGGCGTCTGCGACTGCACATCTCCTGCTGCTGTTTTTTGCTATGCTCGTCGGCGACTGCGCTGGTCCTGCTGCTGTTTCCTGCTCTGCTCGTCGCCATTGATGACTGCGCTGGTCCTGCTGTTGTTTTCTGCTCTGATTTGTCGGCGTCGGCGACTGCGCTGGTCCTGCTGCTGTTTTCTGCTCTGCTCGTCGGCGACGGCAACTGCACTGACCCTGCTGCTGTTTTCTGCTCTGCTTGTCCGCGTCGGCTACTGCGCTGATCCTGCTGCTATTTTCTGCTCTGCTCATCGGCGTCAGCGACTAGGATGATCCTGCTGCTGTTTTCTGCTCTGCCCATCACCGTCGGCGCCTGCACTGGTCCTGCTGTTGTTTTCTTCTCTGCTCGTCAGCGTCTGCTCTGCTCGTCGGCGTATGCGACTGCGCTGGTCCTGCTGCTGTTTTCTGCTCTGCTCGTTGGTGACTGCGCTGGTCCTGCTGCTGTTTTCTGCACTGCTCATCGGCATCGGTGACTGCGCTGATCCTGCGGCTGTTTTCTGCACTGCTCGTCGGCGACTGCGCAGGTCCTGCTGCTGTTTTCTGCACTGCTCGTCGGCGACTGCGCTGGTCCTGCTGCTGTTTTCTGCTCTGCTCGTCGGCAACTGCGCTGGTCCTGCTGCTGTTTTCTGCTCTGCTCGTAGGCGTCGGCGTCTGCGCTGGTCCTGCTGCTGTTTTCTGCACTGCTCATCGGCGACGGCGACTGCGCTGATCCTGCTGCTGTTTTCTGCTCTGCTTGTCAGCGACTGCGCTGGTCCTGCTGCTGTTTTCTGCACTGCTCATCGGCGTTGGCGACTGCGTTGATCCTGCTGCTGTTTTCTGCTCTGCTCGTTGGCGTCTGCGACTGCGCTGACCCTGCTGCTGTTTTCTGCTCTGATCGTCTGCGACTGCGCTGGTCCTGCTGCTGTTTAATGCTCTGCTCGTCACCGTTGGTGACTGCGCTGGTCCTGATGGTGTTTTCTGCTCTGATTGTCGGCGTCGGCGACTGCGCTGGTTCTGCTGCTGTTTTCTGCTCTGCTCGTCGGCGTCGGCAACTGCACTGACCCTGCTGCTGTTTTCTGCTCTGCTTGTCGGCGTCGGCTACTGCGCTGATCCTGCTGCTATTTTCTGCTCTGCTCATCTGCGTCAGTGAATGCGCTGATCCTGCTGCTGTTTTCTGCTCTGCTCATCGCCGTCGGCGCCTGCACTGGTCCTGCTGTTGTTTTCTTCTCTGCTCGTCAGCGTCTGCTCAGCTCGTCGGCGTCTGCGACTGCGCTGGTCCTGCTGCTGTTTTCTGCTCTGCTCGTCGGTGACTGCACTGGTCTTGCTAGTGTTTTCTGCACTGCTCATCGGCATCGGTGACTGCGCTGATCCTGCGGCTGTTTTCTGCACTGCTCGTCAGCGACTGCGCAGGTCCTGCTGCTGTTTTCTGCTCTGCTCGTCGGCGACTGCGCTGGTCCTGCTGCTGTTTTCTGCTCTGCTCGTCGGCGACTGCGCTGGTCCTGCTGCTGTTTTCTGCTCTGCTCGTCGGCGACTGCGCTGGTCCTGCTGCTGTTTTCTGCACTGCTCATCGGCGTCGGCGACTGCGCTGGTCCTGCTGTTGTTTTCGCCTCTGCTCGTCGGCAACTGCTCTGCTCGTCGGCGTCTGCGACTGCGCTGGTCCTGCTGCTGTTTTCTGATCTGCTCGTCGGCGTCGTTGACTGCGTTGATCCTGCTGCTGTTTTCTGCTCTGCTCGTTGGCGTCTGCGACTGCTCATCTCCTGCTGCTGTTTTCTGATTTCCTCGTCGGCGTCAGCGACTGCGCTGATCCTGCTGCTGTTTTCTGCTCTGCTCGTCGGTGTCAGTGACTACGCTGATCCTGCTGCTGTTTTTTGCTCTGCTCGTCGGCGACTGCGCTGGTCCTGCTGCTGTTTTCTGCACTGCTCATTGGCGTCGGCGACTGCACTAATCCTGCAAATGTTTTCTGCTCTGCTCGTAGGCGTCGGCGACTGCGCTGGTCCTGCTGCTGTTTTCTGCAATGCTCATCGGCGTCGGCGACTGCGCTGATCCTGCTGCTGTTTTCTGCTCTGCTCTTCGGCGTCTGCGACTGCACATCTCCTGCTGCTGTTTTTTGCTATGCTCGTCGGCGACTGCGCTGGTCCTGCTGCTGTTTCCTGCTCTGCTCGTCGCCATTGATGACTGCGCTGGTCCTGCTGTTGTTTTCTGCTCTGATTTGTCGGCGTCGGCGACTGCGCTGGTCCTGCTGCTGTTTTCTGCTCTGCTCGTCGGCGACGGCAACTGCACTGACCCTGCTGCTGTTTTCTGCTCTGCTTGTCCGCGTCGGCTACTGCGCTGATCCTGCTGCTATTTTCTGCTCTGCTCATCGGCGTCAGCGACTAGGATGATCCTGCTGCTGTTTTCTGCTCTGCCCATCACCGTCGGCGCCTGCACTGGTCCTGCTGTTGTTTTCTTCTCTGCTCGTCAGCGTCTGCTCTGCTCGTCGGCGTATGCGACTGCGCTGGTCCTGCTGCTGTTTTCTGCTCTGCTCGTTGGTGACTGCGCTGGTCCTGCTGCTGTTTTCTGCACTGCTCATCGGCATCGGTGACTGCGCTGATCCTGCGGCTGTTTTCTGCACTGCTCGTCGGCGACTGAGCTGGTCCTGCTGCTGTTTTCTGCTCTGCTCGTCGGCAACTGCGCTGGTCCTGCTGCTGTTTTCTGCTCTGCTCGTAGGCGTCGGCGTCTGCGCTGGTCCTGCTGCTGTTTTCTGCACTGCTCATCGGCGACGGCGACTGCGCTGATCCTGCTGCTGTTTTCTGCTCTGCTTGTCAGCGACTGCGCTGGTCCTGCTGCTGTTTTCTGCACTGCTCATCGGCGTTGGCGACTGCGTTGATCCTGCTGCTGTTTTCTGCTCTGCTCGTTGGCGTCTGCGACTGCACATCTCCTGCCGATTTTTTCTGCTCTGCTCGTAGGCGTCGGTGACTACGCATCTCCTGCTGCTTTTTTCTGCTCTGCTCGTCGGCGTCAGCGACTGCGCTGACCCTGCTGCTGTTTTCTGCTCTGATCGTCTGCGACTGCGCTGGTCCTGCTGCTGTTTAATGCTCTGCTCGTCGCCGTTGGTGACTGCGCTGGTCCTGATGGTGTTTTCTGCTCTGATTGTCGGCGTCGGCGACTGCGCTGGTTCTGCTGCTGTTTTCTGCTCTGCTCGTCGGCGTCGGCAACTGCACTGACCCTGCTGCTGTTTTCTTCTCTGCTCGTCAGCGTCTGCTCAGCTCGTCGGCGTCTGCGACTGCGCTGGTCCTGCTGCTGTTTTCTGCTCTGCTCGTCGGTGACTGCACTGGTCTTGCTAGTGTTTTCTGCACTGCTCATCGGCATCGGTGACTGCGCTGATCCTGCGGCTGTTTTCTGCTCTGCTCATCGCCGTCGGCGCCTGCACTGGTCCTGCTGTTGTTTTCTTCTCTGCTCGTCAGCGTCTGCTCAGCTCGTCGGCGTCTGCGACTGCGCTGGTCCTGCTGCTGTTTTCTGCTCTGCTCGTCGGTGACTGCACTGGTCTTGCTAGTGTTTTCTGCACTGCTCATCGGCATCGGTGACTGCGCTGATCCTGCGGCTGTTTTCTGCACTGCTCGTCAGCGACTGCGCAGGTCCTGCTGCTGTTTTCTGCTCTGCTCGTCGGCGACTGCGCTGGTCCTGCTGCTGTTTTCTGCTCTGCTCGTCGGCGACTGCGCTGGTCCTGCTGCTGTTTTCTGCTCTGCTCGTCGGCGACTGCGCTGGTCCTGCTGCTGTTTTCTGCACTGCTCATCGGCGTCGGCGACTGCGCTGGTCCTGCTGTTGTTTTCGCCTCTGCTCGTCGGCAACTGCTCTGCTCGTCGGCGTCTGCGACTGCGCTGGTCCTGCTGCTGTTTTCTGATCTGCTCGTCGGCGTCGTTGACTGCGTTGATCCTGCTGCTGTTTTCTGCTCTGCTCGTTGGCGTCTGCGACTGCTCATCTCCTGCTGCTGTTTTCTGATTTGCTCGTCGGCGTCAGCGACTGCGCTGATCCTGCTGCTGTTTTCTGCTCTGCTCGTCGGTGTCAGTGACTACGCTGATCCTGCTGCTGTTTTTTCTCTGCTCGTCGGCGACTGCGCTGGTCCTGCTGCTGTTTTCTGCACTGCTCATCGGAGTCGGCGACTGCACTAATCCTGCAATTGTTTTCTGCTCTGCTCGTAGGCGTCGGCGACTATGCTGGTCCTGCTGCTGTTTTCTGCAATGCTCGTCGGCGTCGGCGACTGCGCTGATCCTGCTGCTGTTTTCTGCTCTGCTCTTCGGCGTCTGCGACTGCACATCTCCTGCTGCTGTTTTCTGCTCTGCTCGTCGGTGACTGCGCTGGTCCTGCAGCTGTTTTCTGCACTGCTCATCGGCGTCGGCGACTGCGCTGGTCCTGCTGTCGTTTTCGCCTCTGCTCGTCGGCAACTGCTCTGCTCGTCGGCATCTGCGACTGCGCTGGTCCTGCTGCTGTTTTCTGATCTGCTCGTCGGCGTCGGTGACTGCTCATCTCCTGCTGCTGTTTTCTGATTTGCTCGTCGGCGTCAGCGACTGCGCTGATCCTGCTGCTGTTTTCTGCTCTGCTCGTCGGTGTCAGTGACTACGCTGATCCTGCTGCTGTTTTTTGCTCTGCTCGTCGGCGACTGAGCTGGTCCTGCTGCTGTTTTCTGCACTGCTCATCGGCGTCGGCGCCTGCACTAATCCTGCAAATGTTTTCTGCTCTGCTCGTAGGCGTCGGCGACTGCGCTGGTCCTGCTGCTGTTTTCTGCAATGCTCATCGGCGTCGGCGACTGCGCTGATCCTGCTGCTGTTTTCTGCTCTGCTCTTCGGCGTCTGCGACTGCACATCTCCTGCTGCTGTTTTTTGCTATGCTCGTCGGCGACTGCGCTGGTCCTGCTGTTGTTTCCTGCTCTGCTCGTCGCCGTTGATGACTGCGCTGGTCCTGCTGTTGTTTTCTGCTCTGATTTGTCGGCGTCGGCGACTGCGCTGGTCCTGCTGCTGTTTTCTGCTCTGCTCGTCGGCGTCGGCAACTGCACTGACCCTGCTGCTGTTTTCTGCTCTGCTTGTCCGCGTCGGCTACTGCGCTGATCCTGCTGCTATTTTCTGCTCTGCTCATCGGCGTCAGCGACTGGGATGATCCTGCTGCTGTTTTCTGCTCTGCCCATCACCGTCGGCGCCTGCACTGGTCCTGCTGTTGTTTTCTTCTCTGCTCGTCAGCGTCTGCTCTGCTCGTCGGCGTCTGCGACTGCGCTGGTCCTGCTGCTGTTTTCTGCTCTGCTCGTTGGTGACTGCGCTGGTCCTGCTGCTGTTTTCTGCACTGCTCATCGGCATCGGTGACTGCGCTGATCCTGCGGCTGTTTTCTGCACTGCTCGTCGGCGACTGCGCAGGTCCTGCTGCTGTTTTCTGCTCTGCTCGTCGGCGACTGCGCTGGTCCTGCTGCTGTTTTTTGCTCTGCTCGTCGGCGACTGCGCTGGTCCTGCTGCTGTTTTCTGCTCTGCTCATCGGCGTCTGCGACTGCGCTGGTCCTGCTGCTGTTTTCTGCTCTGCTCGTCGGCGACTGCGCTGATCCTGCTGCTGTTTTCTGCTCTGCTCGTAGGCGTCGGTGACTGCGCTGGTCCTGCTGCTGTTTTCTGCACTGCTCATCGGCGTCGGCGACTGCGCTGATTCTGCTGCTGTTTTCTGCTTTGCTCGTAGGCGTCGCCGACTGTGCTGGTCCTGCTGCTGTTTTCTGCTCTGCTCGTCGGCGACTGCTCTGGTCCTGCTGCTGTTTTCTGCACTGCTCATCGGCGTCGGCGACTGCGTTGATCCTGCTGCTGTTTTCTGCTCTGCTCGTTCGCGTCTGCGCATCTCCTGGTGCTTTTTTCTGCTCTGCTCGTCGGCGTCAGCGACTGCGCTGATCCTGCTGCTGTTTTCTGCTCTGCTCGTAGGTGTCAGCGACTACACTGATCCTGCTGCTGTTTGCTGCTCTGCTCGTTGGCGTCTGCGACTGCGCTGATCATGCTGCTGTTTTTTGCTCTGCTCGTCGGCGTCGGCGACTGCGCTGATCCTGCTGCTGTTTTCTGCTCTGCTCGTCGGCAACTGCGCTGGTCCTGCTGCTGTTTTCTGCTCTGCTCGTCTGCGACTGCGCTGGTCCTGCTGCTGTTTTCTGCACTGCTCATCGGCGTCGGCGACTGCGCTGGTCCTGCTGTTGTTTTCGCATCTACCAGTCGGCCTCTGCGACTGCGCTGGTCCTGCTGCTGTTTTCTGCTCTGCTCGTAGGCGACGGCGACTGCGCTGATCCTGCTGCTGTTTTCTGCTCTGCTCGTCGGCGACTGCGCTGGACCTGCTGCTGTTTTCTGCACTGCTCATCGGCGTTGGCGACTGCGTTGATCCTGCTGCTGTTTTCTGCTCTGCTCGTTGGCGTCTGGGACTGCACATCTCCTGCCGATTTTTTCTGCTCTGCTCGTAGGCGTCGGTGACTACGCATCTCCTGCTGCTTTTTTCTGCTCTGCTCGTCGGCGTCAGCGACTGCGCTGACCCTGCTGCTGTTTTCTGCTCTGATCGTCTGCGACTGCGCATCTCCTGCTGCTGTTTTTTGCTCTGCGCGTCGGCGACTGTGCTGGTCCTGCAGCTGTTTTCTGCACTGCTCATCGGCGTCGGCGACTGCGCTGGTCCTGCTGTTGTTTTCGCCTCTGCTCGTCGGCAACTGCTCTGCTCGTCGGCGTCTGCGACTGCGCTGGTCCTGCTGCTGTTTTCTGATCTGCTCGTCGGTGTCGGTGACTGCTCATCTCCTGCTGCTGTTTTCTGATTTGCTCGTCGGCGTCAGCGACTGCGCTGATCCTGCTGCTGTTTTCTGCTCTGCTCGTCGGTGTCAGTGACTACGCTGATCCTGCTGCTGTTTTTTGCTCTGCTCGTCGGCGACTGCGCTGGTCCTGCTGCTGTTTTCTGCACTGCTCATCGGCCTCGGCGACTGCACTAATCCTGCAAATGTTTTCTGCTCTGCTCGTAGGCGTCGGCGACTGCGCTGGTCCTGCTGCTGTTTTCTGCAATGCTCATCGGCGTCGGCGACTGCGCTGATCCTGCTGCTGTTTTCTGCTCTGCTCTTTGGCATCTGTGACTGCACATCTCCTGCTGCTGTTTTTTGCTATGCTCGTCGGCGACTGCGCTGGTCCTGCTGCTGTTTCCTGCTCTGCTCGTCGCCGTTGATGACTGCGCTGGTCCTGCTGTTGTTTTCTGCTCTGATTTGTCGGCATCGGCGACTGCGCTGGTCCTGCTCCTGTTTTCTGCTCTGCTCGTCGGCGTCGGCAACTGCACTGACCCTGCTGCTGTTTTCTGCTCTGCTTGTCCGCGTCGGCTACTGCGCTGATCCTGCTGCTATTTTCTGCTCTGCTCATCGGCGTTAGCGACTGGGATGATCCTGCTGCTGTTTTCTGCTCTGCCCATCACCGTCGGCGCCTGCACTGGTCCTGCTGTTGTTTTCTTCTCTGCTCGTCAGCGTCTGCTCTGCTCGTCGGCGTCTGCGACTGCGCTGGTCCTGCTGCTGTTTTCTGCTCTGCTCGTTGGTGACTGCGCTGGTCCTGCTGCTGTTTTCTGCACTGCTCATCGGCATCGGTGACTGCGCTGATCCTGCGGCTGTTTTCTGCACTGCTCGTCGGCGACTGCGCAGGTCCTGCTGCTGTTTTCTGCTCTGCTCGTCGGCGACTGCGCTGGTCCTGCTGCTGTTTTCTGCTCTGCTCGTCGGCAACTGCGCTGGTCCTGCTGCTGTTTTCTGCTCTGCTCGTCGGCGACTGCGCTGGTCCTGCTGCTGTTTTCTGCACTGCTCATCGGCGACTGCGCTGGTCCTGCTGTTGTTTTCGCATCTGCTCGTCGGCGTCTGCGACTGCGCTGGTCCTGCTGCTGTTTTCTGCTCTGCTCGTAGGCGTCGGCGACTGCGCTGGTCCTGCTGCTGTTTTCTGCACTGCTCATCGGCGACGGCGACTGCGCTGATCCTGCTGCTGTTTTCTGCTCTGCTCGTCGGCGACTGCGCTGGACCTGCTGCTGTTTTCTGCACTGCTCATCGGCGTTGGCGACTGTGTTGATCCTGCTGCTGTTTTCTGCTCTGCTCGTTGGCGTCTGCGACTGCACATCTCCTGCCGATTTTTTCTGCTCTGCTCGTAGGCGTCGGTGACTACGCATCTCCTGCTGCTTTTTTCTGCTCTGCTCGTCGGCGTCAGCGACTGCGCTGACCCTGCTGCTGTTTTCTGCTCTGATCGTCTGCGACTGCGCTGGTCCTGCTGCTGTTTTCTGCTCTGCTCGTCGGCGAATGCGCTGGTCCTGCTGCTGTTTTCTGCACTGCTCATCGGCGTCGGCGACTGCGCTGGTCCTGCTGTTGTTTTCGCATCTGCTCGTCGGCGTCTGCGACTGCGCTGGTCCTGCTGCTGTTTTCTGCTCTGCTCGTAGGCGTCGGTGACTACGCATCTCCTGCTGCTGTTTTTTGCTCTGCTCGTCGGCGTCAGCGACTGTGCTGATCCTGCTGCTGTTTTCTGCTCTGCTCATCGGCGTCTGCGACTGCACATCTCCTGCTGCTGTTTTTTGCTCTGCTCGTCGGCGACTGCGCTGGTCCTGCTGCTGTTTTCTGCTCTGCTCATCGGCGTCTGCGACTGCGCTGGTCCTGCTGCTGTTTTCTGCTCTGCTCGTCAGCGACTGCGCTGATCCTGCTGCTGTTTTCTGCTCTGCTCGTAGGCGTCGGTGACTGCGCTGGTCCTGCTGCTGTTTTCTGCACTGCTCATCGGCGTCGGCGACTGCGCTGATTCTGCTGCTGTTTTCTGCTTTGCTCGTAGGCGTCGCCGACTGCGCTGGTCCTGCTGCTGTTTTCTGCTCTGCTCGTCGGCGACTGCTCTGGTCCTGCTGCTGTTTTCTGCACTGCTCATCGGCGTCGGCGACTGCGTTGATCCTGCTGCTGTTTTCTGCTCTGCTCGTTGGCGTCTGCGCATCTCCTGGTGCTTTTTTCTGCTCTGCTCGTCGGCGTCAGCGACTGCGCTGATCCTGCTAATGTTTTCTGCTCTGCTCGTCGGTGTCAGCAACTACACTGATCCTGCTGCTGTTTGCTGCTCTGCTCGTTGGCGTCTGCGACTGCGCTGATCATGCTGCTGTTTTTTGCTCTGCTCGTCGGCGTCGGCGACTGCCCTGATCCTGCTGCTGTTTTCTGCTCTGCTCGTCGGCAACTGCGCTGGTCCTGCTGCTGTTTTCTGCTCTGCTCGTCGGCGACTGCGCTGGTCCTGCTGCTGTTTTCTGCACTGCTCATCGGCGTCGGCGACTGCGCTGGTCCTGCTGTTGTTTTCGCATCTGCTCGTTGGCGTCTGCGACTGCGCTGGTCCTGCTGCTGTTTTCTGCTCTGCTCATCGGCGACGGCGACTGCGCTGATCCTGCTGCTGTTTTCTGCTCTGCTCGTCGGCGACTGCGCTGGACCTGCTGCTGTTTTCTGCACTGCTCATCGGCGTTGGCGACTGCGTTGATCCTGCTGCTGTTTTCTGCTCTGCTCGTTGGCGTCTGCGACTGCACTCTCCTGCCGATTTTTTCTGCTCTGCTCGTAGGCGTCGGTGACTACGCATCTCCTGCTGCTTTTTTCTGCTCTGCTCGTCGGCGTCAGCGACTGCGCTGATCCTGCTGCTGTTTTTTGCTCTGCTCGTCGGCGACTGCGCTGGTCCTGCTGCTGTTTTCTGCTCTGCTCATTGGCGTCTGCGACTGCGCTGGTCCTGCTGCTGTTTTCTGCTCTGCTCGTCGGCGACTGCGCTGATCCTGCTGCTGTTTTCTGCTCTGCTCGTAGGCGTCGGTGACTGCGCTGGTCCTGCTGCTGTTTTCTGCACTGCTCATCGGCGTCGGCGTTGATCCTGCTGCTGTTTTCTGCTCTGCTCATTGGCGTCTGCGACGTCGCATCTCCTGCTGCTTTTTTCTGCTCTGCTCGTCGGCGTCAGCGACTGCGCTGACCCTGCTGCTGTTTTCTGCTCTGATCGTCTGCGACTGCGCATCTCCTGCTGCTGTTTTTTGCTCTGCTTGTCGGCATCAGCGACTGCGCTTATCCTGCTGCTGTTTTCTGCTCTGCTCGTCGGCGTCTGCGACTGCTCATTTCCTGCTGCTGTTTTTTGCTCTGCTCGTCGGCGACTGCGCTGGTCCTGCTGCTGTTTTCTGCTCTGCTCATCGGCGTCGGCTACTGCACTGATCCTTCTGCTGTTTTCTGCTCTGCTTGTTTGCGTCAGTGAATGCGCTGATCCTGCTGCTGTTTCCTGCTCTGCTCATCGCCGTCGGCGACTGCGCTGGTCCTGCTGTTGTTTTCTGCTCTGATCGTCGGCGTCGGCGACTGCGCTGGTCCTGCTGCTGTTTTCTTCTCTGCTCGTCGGTGTCTGCTCTGCTTGTCGGCGTCTGCGACAGCGCTGGTCCTGCTGCTGTTTTCTGCTCTGCTCATCGGCGACTGTGCTGTTCCTGCTGGTGTTTTCTGCACTGCTCATCCGTGTCGGCGACTGCGCTTTTCCTGCTGTTGTTTTCGCCTCTGCTCGTCGACGTCTGCGACTGTGCTGGTCCTGCTGCTGTTTTCTGCTCTGCTCGTCAGCGACTGCGCTGGTCTTGCTGCTGTTCTCTGCACTGCTCATCGGCGTCGGCAAATGTGCTGATCCTGCTGCTGTTTTCATCTCTGTTCGTAGGCGTCGGCGACTGCGCTGGTCCTGCTGCTGTTTTCTGCACTGCTCATCGGCGTCTGCGACTGCGCTGGTCCTGCTGCTGTTTTCTGCTCTGCTCGTCGGCGACTGCGCTGGTCCTGCTGCTGTTTTCTGCACTGCTCATAGGCGTTGGTGACTGCGTTGATCCTGCTGCTGTTTTCTGCTCTGCTCATTGGCGTCTGCTACTGCGCATCTCCTGCTGCTTTTTTCTGCTCTGCTTGTCGGCGTCAGCGACTGCGCTGACCCTGCTGCTGTTTTCTGCTCTGATCGTCTGCGACTGCGCATCTCCTGCTGCTGTTTTTTGCTCTGCTCGTCGGCGTCAGCGACTGTGCTGATCCTGCTGCTGTTTTCTGCTCTGCTCGTCGGCGTCTGCGACTGCGCATCTCCTGCTGCTGTTTTTTGCTCTGCTCGTCGGCGACTGCGCTGGTCCTGCTGCTGTTTTCTGCTCTGCTCATCGGCGTCGGCTACTGTGCTGATCCTGCTGCTGTTTTCTGCTCTGGTTGTCTGCGTCAGCGAATGCGCTGATCCTGCTGCTGTATCCTGCTCTGCTCGTCGACGTTGGCGACTGCGCTGGTCCTGCTGTTGTTTTCTGCTCTGATCGTCGGCGTCGGCGACTGCGCTGGTCCTGCTGCAGTTTTTTTCTCTGCTCGTCGGCGTCTGCTCTGCTCGTCGGCGTCTGCGACTGCGCTGGTCCTGCTGCTGTTTTCTGCTCTGCTCATCGGCCACTGCGCTGGTCCTGCTGGTGTTTTTTGCACTGCTCATCGGCGTCGGCGACTGCGCTGGTCCTGCTGTTGTTTTCGCCTCTGCTCGTCGGCGTCTGCGACTGCGCTGGTCCTGCTGCTGTTTTCTGCTCTGCTCGTAGGCGTCGGTTACTGTGCTGGTCCTGCTGCTTTTTTCTGCACTGCTCATCAGCGACGGCGACTGCGCTGATCCTGCTGCTGTTTTCTGCTCTGCTCGTCGGCGACTGCGCTGGACCTGCTGCTGTTTTCTGCACTGCTCATCGGCGTCGGCGACTGCGTTGATCCTGCTGCTGTTTTCTGCTTTGCTCGTTGGCTTCTGCGACTGCACATCTCCTGCCGATTTTTTCTGCTCTGCTCGTAGGCGTCGGCGACTCCGCATCTCCTGCTGCTTTTTTCTGCTCTGCTCGTCGGCGTCAGCGACTGCTCTGACCCTGCTGCTGTTTTCTGCTCTGATCGTCTGCGACTGCGCATCTCCTGCTGCTGTTTTTTGCTCTGCTCGTCGGCGTCAGCGACTGTGCTGATCCTGCTGCTGTTTTTGCTCTGCTCGTCGGCGTCTGCGACTGCGCATCTCCTGCTGCTGTTTTTTGCTCTGCTCGTCGGCGACTGCGCTGGTCCTGCTGCTGTTTTCTGCTCTGCTCATCGGCGTCTGCGACTGCGCTGGTCCTGCTGCTGTTTTCTGCTCTGCTCGTCAGCGACTGCGCTGATCCTGCTGCTGTTTTCTGCTCTGCTCGTAGGCGTCGGCGACTGCGCTGGTCCTGCTGCTGTTTTCTGCACTGCTCATCGGCGTCGGCGACTGCGCTGATCCTGCTGCTGTTTTCTGCTTTGCTAGTAGGCGTCGCCGACTGCGCTGGTCCTGCTGCTGTTTTCTGCTCTGCTCGTCGGTGACTGCTCTGGTCCTGCTGCTGTTTTCTGCACTGCTCATCGGCGTCTGCGACTGCGCTGGTCCTGCTGCTGTTTTCTGCTCTGCTCGTTGGCTTCTGCGACTGCACATCTCCTGCCGATTTTTTCTGCTCTGCTCGTAGGCGTCGGCGACTGCGCTGGTCCTGCTGCTGTTTTCTGCACTGCTCATCGGCGTCTGCGACTGCGCTGGTCCTGCTGCTGTTTTCTGCTCTGCTCGTCGGCGACTGCGCTGGTCCTGCTGCTGTTTTCTGCACTGCTCATAGGCGTCGGTGACTGCGTTGATCCTGCTGCTGTTTTCTGCTCTGCTCATTGGCGTCTGCGACTGCGCATCTCCTGCTGCTTTTTTCTGCTCTGCTCGTCGGCGTCAGCGACTGCGCTGACCCTGCTGCTGTTTTCTGCTCTGATCGTCTGCGACTGCGCATCTCCTGCTGCTGTTTTTTGCTCTGCTCGTCGGCGTCAGCGACTGTGCTGATCCTGCTGCTGTTTTCTGCTCTGCTCGTCGGCGTCTGCGACTGCGCATCTCCTGCTGCTGTTTTTTGCTCTGCTCGTCGGCTACTGCGCTGATCCTGCTGCTGTTTTCTGCTCTGGTTGTCTGCGTCAGCGAATGCGCTGATCCTGCTGCTGTATCCTGCTCTGCTCGTCGACGTTGGCGACTGCGCTGGTCCTGCTGTTGTTTTCTGCTCTGATCGTCGGCGTCGGCGACTGCGCTGGTCCTGCTGCAGTTTTCTTCTCTGCTCGTCGGCGTCTGCTCTGCTCGTCGGCGTCTGCGACTGCGCTGGTCCTGCTGCTGTTTTCTGCTCTGCTCATCGGCGACTGCGCTGGTCCTGCTGGTGTTTTTTGCACTGCTCATCGGCGTCGGCGACTGCGCTGGTCCTGCTGTTGTTTTCTGCTCTGATCGTCGGCGTCGGCGACTGCGCTGGTCCTGCTGCTGTTTTCTTCTCTGCTCGTCGGTGTCTGCTCTGCTTGTCGGCGTCTGCGACAGCGCTGGTCCTGCTGCTGTTTTCTGCTCTGCTCATCGGCGACTGTGCTGTTCCTGCTGGTGTTTTCTGCACTGCTCATCCGTGTCGGCGACTGCGCTTTTCCTGCTGTTGTTTTCGCCTCTGCTCGTCGACGTCTGCGACTGTGCTGGTCCTGCTGCTGTTTTCTGCTCTGCTCGTCAGCGACTGCGCTGGTCTTGCTGCTGTTCTCTGCACTGCTCATCGGCGTCGGCAAATGTGCTGATCCTGCTGCTGTTTTCATCTCTGTTCGTAGGCGTCGGCGACTGCGCTGGTCCTGCTGCTGTTTTCTGCACTGCTCATCGGCGTCTGCGACTGCGCTGGTCCTGCTGCTGTTTTCTGCTCTGCTCGTCGGCGACTGCGCTGGTCCTGCTGCTGTTTTCTGCACTGCTCATAGGCGTTGGTGACTGCGTTGATCCTGCTGCTGTTTTCTGCTCTGCTCATTGGCGTCTGCTACTGCACATCTCCTGCTGCTTTTTTCTGCTCTGCTCGTCGGCGTCAGCGACTGCGCTGACCCTGCTGCTGTTTTCTGCTCTGATCGTCTGCGACTGCGCATCTCCTGCTGCTGTTTTTTGCTCTGCTCGTCGGCGTCAGCGACTGTGCTGATCCTGCTGCTGTTTTCTGCTCTGCTCGTCGGCGTCTGCGACTGCGCATCTCCTGCTGCTGTTTTTTGCTCTGCTCGTCGGCGACTGCGCTGGTCCTGCTGCTGTTTTCTGCTCTGCTCATCGGCGTCGGCTACTGTGCTGATCCTGCTGCTGTTTTCTGCTCTGGTTGTCTGCGTCAGCGAATGCGCTGATCCTGCTGCTGTATCCTGCTCTGCTCGTCGACGTTGGCGACTGCGCTGGTCCTGCTGTTGTTTTCTGCTCTGATCGTCGGCGTCGGCGACTGCGCTGGTCCTGCTGCAGTTTTTTTCTCTGCTCGTCGGCGTCTGCTCTGCTCGTCGGCGTCTGCGACTGCGCTGGTCCTGCTGCTGTTTTCTGCTCTGCTCATCGGCCACTGCGCTGGTCCTGCTGGTGTTTTTTGCACTGCTCATCGGCGTCGGCGACTGCGCTGGTCCTGCTGTTGTTTTCGCCTCTGCTCGTCGGCGTCTGCGACTGCGCTGGTCCTGCTGCTGTTTTCTGCTCTGCTCGTAGGCGTCGGTTACTGTGCTGGTCCTGCTGCTTTTTTCTGCACTGCTCATCAGCGACGGCGACTGCGCTGATCCTGCTGCTGTTTTCTGCTCTGCTCGTCGGCGACTGCGCTGGACCTGCTGCTGTTTTCTGCACTGCTCATCGGCGTCGGCGACTGCGTTGATCCTGCTGCTGTTTTCTGCTTTGCTCGTTGGCTTCTGCGACTGCACATCTCCTGCCGATTTTTTCTGCTCTGCTCGTAGGCGTCGGCGACTCCGCATCTCCTGCTGCTTTTTTCTGCTCTGCTCGTCGGCGTCAGCGACTGCTCTGACCCTGCTGCTGTTTTCTGCTCTGATCGTCTGCGACTGCGCATCTCCTGCTGCTGTTTTTTGCTCTGCTCGTCGGCGTCAGCGACTGTGCTGATCCTGCTGCTGTTTTTGCTCTGCTCGTCGGCGTCTGCGACTGCGCATCTCCTGCTGCTGTTTTTTGCTCTGCTCGTCGGCGACTGCGCTGGTCCTGCTGCTGTTTTCTGCTCTGCTCATCGGCGTCTGCGACTGCGCTGGTCCTGCTGCTGTTTTCTGCTCTGCTCGTCAGCGACTGCGCTGATCCTGCTGCTGTTTTCTGCTCTGCTCGTAGGCGTCGGCGACTGCGCTGGTCCTGCTGCTGTTTTCTGCACTGCTCATCGGCGTCGGCGACTGCGCTGATCCTGCTGCTGTTTTCTGCTTTGCTAGTAGGCGTCGCCGACTGCGCTGGTCCTGCTGCTGTTTTCTGCTCTGCTCGTCGGTGACTGCTCTGGTCCTGCTGCTGTTTTCTGCACTGCTCATCGGCGTCTGCGACTGCGCTGGTCCTGCTGCTGTTTTCTGCTCTGCTCGTTGGCTTCTGCGACTGCACATCTCCTGCCGATTTTTTCTGCTCTGCTCGTAGGCGTCGGCGACTGCGCTGGTCCTGCTGCTGTTTTCTGCACTGCTCATCGGCGTCTGCGACTGCGCTGGTCCTGCTGCTGTTTTCTGCTCTGCTCGTCGGCGACTGCGCTGGTCCTGCTGCTGTTTTCTGCACTGCTCATAGGCGTCGGTGACTGCGTTGATCCTGCTGCTGTTTTCTGCTCTGCTCATTGGCGTCTGCGACTGCGCATCTCCTGCTGCTTTTTTCTGCTCTGCTCGTCGGCGTCAGCGACTGCGCTGACCCTGCTGCTGTTTTCTGCTCTGATCGTCTGCGACTGCGCATCTCCTGCTGCTGTTTTTTGCTCTGCTCGTCGGCGTCAGCGACTGTGCTGATCCTGCTGCTGTTTTCTGCTCTGCTCGTCGGCGTCTGCGACTGCGCATCTCCTGCTGCTGTTTTTTGCTCTGCTCGTCGGCTACTGCGCTGATCCTGCTGCTGTTTTCTGCTCTGGTTGTCTGCGTCAGCGAATGCGCTGATCCTGCTGCTGTATCCTGCTCTGCTCGTCGACGTTGGCGACTGCGCTGGTCCTGCTGTTGTTTTCTGCTCTGATCGTCGGCGTCGGCGACTGCGCTGGTCCTGCTGCAGTTTTCTTCTCTGCTCGTCGGCGTCTGCTCTGCTCGTCGGCGTCTGCGACTGCGCTGGTCCTGCTGCTGTTTTCTGCTCTGCTCATCGGCGACTGCGCTGGTCCTGCTGGTGTTTTTTGCACTGCTCATCGGCGTCGGCGACTGCGCTGGTCCTGCTGTTGTTTTCGCCTCTGCTCGTCGGCGTCTGCGACTGCGCTGGTCCTGCTGCTGTTTTCTGCTCTGCTCGTAGGCGTCGGTTACTGCGCTGGTCCTGCTGCTTTTTTCTGCACTGCTCATCAGCGACGGCGACTGCGCTGATCCTGCTGCTGTTTTCTGCTCTGCTCGTCGGCGACTGCGCTGGACCTGCTGCTGTTTTCTGCACTGCTCATCGGCGTCGGCGACTGCGTTGATCCTGCTGCTGTTTTCTGCTCTGCTCGTTGGCTTCTGCGACTGCACATCTCCTGCCGATTTTTTCTGCTCTGCTCGTAGGCGTCGGCGACTCCGCATCTCCTGCTGCTTTTTTCTGCTCTGCTCGTCGGCGTCAGCGACTGCTCTGACCCTGCTGCTGTTTTCTGCTCTGATCGTCTGCGACTGCGCATCTCCTGCTGCTGTTTTTTGCTCTGCTCGTCGGCGTCAGCGACTGTGCTGATCCTGCTGCTGTTTTTGCTCTGCTCGTCGGCGTCTGCGACTGCGCATCTCCTGCTGCTGTTTTTTGCTCTGCTCGTCGGCGACTGCGCTGGTCCTGCTGCTGTTTTCTGCTCTGCTCATCGGCGTCTGCGACTGCGCTGGTCCTGCTGCTGTTTTCTGCTCTGCTCGTCAGCGACTGCGCTGATCCTGCTGCTGTTTTCTGCTCTGCTCGTAGGCGTCGGCGACTGCGCTGGTCCTGCTGCTGTTTTCTGCACTGCTCATCGGCGTCGGCGACTGCGCTGATCCTGCTGCTGTTTTCTGCTTTGCTAGTAGGCGTCGCCGACTGCGCTGGTCCTGCTGCTGTTTTCTGCTCTGCTCGTCGGTGACTGCTCTGGTCCTGCTGCTGTTTTCTGCACTGCTCATCGGCGTCGGCGACTGCGTTGATCCTGCTGCTGTTTTCTGCTCTGCTCGTTGGCGTCTGCGCATCTCCTGGTGCTTTTTTCTGCTCTGCTCGTCGGCGTCAGCGACTGCGCTGATCCTGCTGCTGTTTTCTGCTCTGCTCGTCGGTGTCAGCGACTACGCTGATCCTGCTGCTGTTTTCTGCTCTGCTCGTCGGCGTCGGCGACTGCGCTGGTCCTGTTGCTGTTTTCTTCTTTGCTCGTCGGCGTCGGCGACTGCGCTGGTCCTGCTGCTGTTTTCTGCTCTGCCCGTCAGCATCAGCGACTGCGCTGATGCTGTTTTCTGCTCTGCTCGTCGAGGTCAGCAACTGCGCTGATCCTGCTGCTGTCTTCTGCTCTGCCTGTCGCCGTCGGCGACTGCGCTCGTCCTGCTATTGTTTTCTGCTCTGATCGTCGGCGTCGGCAACTGCGATGATCCTGCTGCTGTTTTCTGCACTGCTCGTCGGCGACTGCGCTGGTCCTTGAGTTGTTTTCTGCTCTGCTCATTGGCGTCTGCGGCTGCGCATCTCCTGCTGCTTTTTTCTGCTCTGCTCGTCGGCGTCAGCGACTGCGCTGACCCTTCTGCTGTTTTCTGCTCTGATCGTCTGCGACTGCGCATCTCCTGCTGCTGTTTTTTGCTCTGCTCGTCGGCGTCAGCGCTGGTCCTGCTGCTGTTTTCTGCTCTGCTCGTCGGCGTCCGCGACTGCGCATCTCCTGCTGCTTTTTTTTGCTCTGCTCATCGGCGACTGCGCTGGTCCTGCTGCTGTTTTCTGATCTGCTCATCGGCGTTGGCGACTGTGCTGATCCTGCTGCTGTTTTCTGCTCTGCTCGTAGGCGTCGGCGACTGCGCTGGTCCTGCTGCTGTTTTCTGCACTGCTCATCGGCATCTGCGACTCCGCTGGTCCTGCTGCTGTTTTCTGCTCTGCTCGGCAGCGACTGCGCTGGTCCTGCTGCTGTTTTCTGCACTGCTCATCGGCGTCGGTGACTATGTTGATCCTGCTGCTGTTTTCTGCTCTGCTCATTGGCGTCTGCGACTGCGCATCTCCTGCTGATTTTTTCTGCTCTGCTTGTCGGCGTCAGCGACTGCGCTGACCCTGCTGCTGTTTTCTGCTCTGATCGTCTGCGAGTGCGCATCTCCTGCTGCTGTTTTTTGCTCTGCTCGTCAGCGTCAGTGACTGTGCTTATCCTTCTGCTGTTTTTTGCTCTGCTCATGGGTGTCGGCTACTGCGCTGATCCTTCTGCTGTTTTCTGCTCTGCTTGTCTGCATCAGCGAATGCGCTGATCCTGCTGCTTTTTCCTGCTCTGCTCGTCGCCGTCGGCAACTGCGCTGGTCCTGCTGTTGTTTTCTGCTCTGATCGTCGGCATCGGCGACTGCGCTGGTCCTGCTGCTGTTTTCTTCTCTGCTCGTCGGCGTCTGCTCTGCTCGTCGGCGTCTGCGACTGCGCTGGTCCTGCTGCTGTTTTCTGCTCTGCTCATCGGCGACTCCGCTGGTCCTGCTGGTGTTTTCTACACTGCTCATCGGCGTCGGCGACTGCGCTGGTCCTGCTGTTGTTTTCGCCTCTGCTCGTCGGCGCCTGCGTCTGCGCTGGTCCTGCTCCTGTTTTCTGCTCTGCTCGTCGGCGACTGCGCTGGTCCTGCTGCTGTCTTCTGCACTGCTCATCGGCGTCGGCGACTGTGCTGACCCTGCTGCTGTTTTCTGCTCTGCTCGTAGGCGTCGGCGACTGCGCTGGTCCTGCTGCTGTTTTCTGCACTGCTCATCGGCGTCTGCGACTCCGCTGGTCCTGCTGCTGTTTTCTGCTCTGCTCGGCGGCGACTGCGCTGGTCCTGCTGCTGTTTTCTGCACTGCTCATCGGCGTCTGCGACTATGTTGATCCTGCTGCTGTTTTCTGCTCTGCTCATTGGCGTCTGCGACTGCGCATCTCCTGCTGATTTTTTCTGCTCTGCTCGTCGGCGTCAGCGACTGCACTGACCCTGCTGCTGTTTTCTGCTCTGATCGTCTGCGACTGCGCATCTCCTGCTGCTGTTTTTTGCTCTGCTCGTCAGCGTCAGCGACTGTGCTTATCCTTCTGCTGTTTTTTGCTCTGCTCGTCGGCGACTGCGCTGGTCCTGCTGCTGTTTTCTGCACTGCTCATCGGCGTCCGCGACTGCGTTGATCCTGCTGCTTTTTTCTGCTCTGCTCGTCGGCGTCAGCGACTGCGCTGACCCTGCTGCTGTTTTCTGCTCTGATCGCCTGCGACTGCTCATCTCCTGCTGCTGTTTTTTGCTCTGCTCGTCGGCGTCAGCGACTGCGCTGATCCTGCTGCTGTTTTCTGCTCTGCTCGTCGGAGTCTGCGACTGCGCATCTCCTGCTGCTGTTTTTTGCTCTGCTCGTCGGCGTCTGCTACTGCGCTGATCCTGCTGCTGTTTTCTGCTCTGCTTGTCTGCGTCAGCGAATGCGCTGATCCTGCTGCTGTTTCCTGCTCTGCTCGTCGCCGTCGGCGACTGCGCTGGTCCTGCTGTTGTTTTCTGCTCTGATCGTCGGCGTCGGCGACTGCGCTGGTCCTGCTGCTGTTTTCTTCTCTGCTCGTCGGCGTCTGCTCTGCTCGTCGGCGTCTGCGACTGCGCTCGTCCTGCTGCTGTTTTCTGCTCTGCTCATCGGTGACTGTGCTGGTCCTGCTGGTGTTTTCTGCACTGCTCATCGGCGTCGGCGACTGCGCTGGTCCTGCTGTTGTTTTCGCCTCTGCTCGTCGGCGTCTGCAACTGCGCTGGTTTTGCTGCTGTTTTCTGCTCTGCTCGTCGGCGACTGCGCTGGTCCTGCTGCTGTTTTCTGCACTGCTCATTGGCGTCGGCGACTGTGCTGATCATGCTGCTGTTTTCTGCTCTGCTCGTAGGCGTCGGTGACTGCGCTGGTCCTGCTGCTGTTTTCTGCACTGCTCATCGGCGTCTGCGACTGCGCTGGTCCTGCTACTATTTTCTGCTCTGCTCGTCTGCGAATGTGCTGGTCCTGCTGCTTTTTTCTGCACTGCTCATTGGCGTCGGCGACTGTGCTGATCCTGCTGCTGTTTTCTGCTCTGCTCCTCGGCGACTGCGCTGGACCTGCTGCTGTTTTCTGCACTGCTCATCGGCGTCGGCGACTGCGTTGATCCTGCTTCTGTTTTCTGCTCTGCTCGTTGGCGTCTGCGACTGCGCATCACCTGCCGCTTTTTTCTGCTCTGCTCGTCGGCGTTAGCGACTGCGCTGATCCTGCTGCTGTTTCCTGCTCTGCTCGTCGCTGTCGGCGACTGCGCTGGTCCTGCTGCTGTTTTCTGCTCTGCTTGTCTGTGTCAGCGAATGCGCTGATCCTGCTGCTGTTTCCTGCTCTGCTCGTCGCCGTCGGCGACTGCGCTGGTCCTGCTGTTGTTTTCTGCTCTGATCGTCGGCGACTGCGCTGGTCATGCTGCTGTTTTCTTCTCTGCTTGTCGGCGTCTGCTCTGCTCGTCGGCGTCTGCGACTGCGCTAATCCTGCTGCTGTTTTCTGCTCTGCTCGTCGGCGACTGTGCTGGACCTGCTGCTGTTTTCTACACTGCTCATCGGCGTCGGCGACTGCGTTGATCCTGCTGCTGTTTTCTGCTCTGCTCGTTGGCAACTGCGACTGCGCATCTCCTGCCGCTTTTTTCTGCTCTGCTCATCGGCGTCAGCGACTGGGCTGATCCTGCTGCTGTTTTCTGCTCTGCTCGTCTGCGTCAGCGAATGCGCTGATCCTGCTGCTGATTCCTGCTCTGCTCGTCGCCGTCGGCGACTTCGCTTGTCCTGCTGTTGTTTTCTGCTCTGATCGCCGGTGTCGGCGACTGCGCTGGTCCTGCTGCTGTTTTCTGCTCTGCTCATTGGCGTCTGCGACTGCGCATCTCCTGCTGCTTATTTCTGCTCTGCTCGTCGGCGTCAGCGACTGCGCTGACCCTGCTGCTGTTTTCTGCTCTGATCGTCTGCGACTGTGCATCTCCTGCTGCTGTTTTTTGCTCTGCTCGTCGGCGTCAGCGACTGCGCTGATCCTGCTGCTGTTTTCTGCTCTGCTCATCGGCGTCTGTGACTGCGCATCTCCTGCTGCTGTTTTTTGCTCTTCTCGTCGGCGACTGCGCTCGTCCTGCTGCTGTTTTCTCCACTGCTCATTGGCGTCGGCGACTGCGCTGATCCTGCTGCTGTTTTCTGCTCTGCTCGTCGGCGACTGCGCTGGACCTGCTGCTGTTTACTGCACTGCTCATCGGCGTCGGCGACTGCGTTGATCCTGCTGCTGTTTTCTGCTCTGCTCGTTGGCGTCTGCGACTGCGCATCTCCTGCCGCTTTTTTCTGCTCTGCTCGTCGGCGTCAGCGACTGCGCTAATCCTGCCGCTGTTTTCTGCTCTGCTCGTCGGCGTCTGCGACTGCGCATCTCCTGCTGCTGTTTTTTGCTCTGCTCGTCGGCGTCGGCAACTGCGCTGATCCTGCTGCTGTTTCTTGCTCTGCTCATCGGCGTCAGCGACTGGGCTGATCCTGCTGCTGTTTTCTGCTCTGCTCGTCTGCGTCAGCGAATGCGCTGATCCTGCTGCTGTTTCCTGCTCTGCTCGTCGCCGTCGGCGACTTCGCTGGTCCTGCTGTTGTTTTCTTCTCTGATCGCTGGCGTTGGCGACTGCGCTGGTCCTGCTGCTGTTTTCTTCTCTGCTCGTCGGCGTCTGCTCTGCTCGTCGGCGTCTGCGCTGGTCCTGCTGCTGTTTTCTGCTCTGCTCGTCGGCGACTGTGCTGGTCCTGCTCTTGTTTTCGCCTCTGCTCGTCGGCGTCTGCTCTGCTCATTGGCGTTTGCGACTGTGCTGGTCCTGCGCTGTTTTCTGCTCTGCTCATTGGCATCTGCGACTGCGCATCGCCTGCTGCTTTTTTCTGCTCTGCTCGTCGGCGTCAGCGACTGCGCTGACCCTGCTGCTGTTTTCTGCTCTGATCGTCTGCGACTGTGCATCTCCTGCTGCTGTTTTTTGCTCTGCTCGTCGGCGTCAGCGACTGTTCTGATCCTGCTGCTGTTTTCTGCTCTGCTCGTCGGCGTCTGTGACTGCGCATCTCCTGCTGCTGTTTTTTGCTCTGCTCGTCGGCGACTGCGCTTGTCCTGCTGCTGTTTTCTGCTCTGCTCATCGGCGTCGGCTACTGCGCTGATCCTGCTGCTGTTTTCTGCTCTGCTCGTTGGCGTCTGCGACTGCGCATCTTCTGCTGCTTTTTTCTGCTCTGCTCGTCGGCGTCAGCGACTGCGCTGATCCTGCAGCTGTTTTCTGCTTTGCTTGTCGCCGTCTGCGACTGTGCTGGTCCTGTTGCAGTTTTCTGCTCTGCTCGTCTGCGTCTGTGACTGTGCATCTCCTGCTGCTGTTTTTTGCTCTGCTCGTCGGCGACTGCGCTTGTCCTGCTGCTGTTTTCTGCTCTGCTCATCGGCGTCGGCTACTGCGCTGATCCTGCTGCTGTTTTCTGCTCTGCTCGTTGGCGTCTACGACTGCGCATCTCCTGCTGCTTTTTTCTGCTCTGCTCATTGGCGTCGGCTACTGCACTGATCCTGCAGCTGTTTTCTGCTCTGCTCGTCGCCGTCTGCGACTGTGCTGGTCCTGGTACTGTTTTCTGCTCTGCTCGTCGGCGACTGCGCTGGTCCTGCTGCTGTTTTCTGCACTGCTCATCGGCGTCGGCGACTGCGTTGATCCTGCTGCTTTTTTCTGCTCTGCTCGTCGGCGTCAGCGACTGCGCTGATCCTGCTGCTGTTTTCTGCTCTGCTTGTCTGCGTCAGCGAATGCGCTGATCCTGCTGCTGTTTTCTGCTCTGATCGCCTGCGACTGCTTATCTCCTGCTGCTGTTTTTTGCTCTGCTCGTCGGCGTCAGCGACTGTGCTGATCCTGCTGCTGTTTTCTGCTCTGCTCGTCGGAGTCTGCGACTGCGCATCTCCTGCTGCTGTTTTTTGCTCTGCTCGTCGGCGACTGCGCTGGTCCTGCTGCTGTTTTCTGCTCTGCTCATCGGCGTCTGCTACTGCACTGATCCTGCTGCTGTTTTCTGCTCTGCTTGTCTGCGTCAGCGAATGCGCTGATCCTGCTGCTGTTTCCTGCTCTGCTCGTCGCCGTCGGCGACTGCGCTGGACCTGCTGTTGTTTTCAGCTCTGATCGTCGGCGTCGGCGACTGCGCTGGTCCTGCTGCTGTTTTCTTCTCTGCTCGTCGGCGTCTGCGACTGCGCTTGTCCTGCTGCTGTTTTCTGCTCTGCTCATCGGTGACTGCGCTGGTCCTGCTGGTTTTTTCTGCACTGCTCATCGGCGTCGGCGACCGCGCTGATCCTGCTGTTGTTTCCTGCTCTGCTCGTCGCCGTCGGCGACTGCGCTGGTCCTGCTGTTGTTTTATGCTCTGATCGTCGGCGCCGGCGACTGCGCTGGTCCTGCTGCTGTTTTCTTCTCTGCTCGTCGGCGTCTGCGACTGCGCTGATCCTGCTGCTGTTTTCTGCTCTGCTCGTCGGCGTCTGTGACTGCGCATCTCCTGCTGCTGTTTTTTGCTCTGCTCGTCGGCGACTGCGCTTGTCCTGCTGCTGTTTTCTGCTCTGCTCATCGCCGTCGGCTACTGCGCTGATCCTGCTGCTGTTTTTTGCTCTGCTCGTTGGCGTCTGCGACTGCGCATCTCCTGCAGCTTTTTTCTGCTCTGCTCGTCGGCGTCAGCGACTGCGCTGATCCTGCAGCTGTTTTCTGCTCTGCTCGTCGCCGTCTGCGACTGTGCTGGTCCTGTTGCTGTTTTCTGCTCTGCTCGTCGGCGACTGCGCTGGTCCTGCTGCTGTTTTCTGCACTGCTCATTGGCGTCGGCGACTGCGTTGATCCTGCTGTTGTTTTCTGCTCTGCTCATTTGCGTCTGCGACTGCGCATCTCCTGCTGCTTTTTTCTGCTCTGCTCGTCAGTGTCAGCGACTGCGCTGACCCTGCTGCTGTTTTCTGCTCTGATCGTCTGCGACTGCGCATCTCCTGCTGCTGTTTTTTGCTCTGCTCGTCGGCGTCAGCGACTGCGCTGATACTGCAGCTGTTTTCTGCTCTGCTCGTCGGCGTCAGCGACTGCGCTGATCCTGCTGCTGTTTTCTGCTCTGCTCGTCGGAGTCTGCGACTGCGCATCTCCTGCTGCTGTTTTTTGCTCTGCTCGTCGGCGACTGCGCTGGTCCTGCTGCTGTTTTCTGCTCTGCTCATCGGCGTCGGCTACTGCGCTGATCCTGCTGCTGTTTTCTGCTCTGCTTGTCTGCGTTAGCGAATGCACTGATCCTGCTGCTGTTTCCTGCTCTGCTCGTCGGAGTCTGCGACTGCGCATCTCCTGCTGCTGTTTTCTGCTCTGCTCGTCGGCGACTGTGCTGGACCTGCTGCTGTTTTCTACACTGCTCATCGGCGTCGGCGACTGCGTTGATCCTGCTGCTGTTTTCTGCTCTGCTCGTTGGCAACTGCGACTGCGCATCTCCTGCCGCTTTTTTCTGCTCTGCTCATCGGTGTCAGCGACTGGGCTGATCCTGCTGCTGTTTTCTGCTCTGCTCGTCTGCGTCAGCGAATGCGCTGATCCTGCTGCTGATTCCTGCTCTGCTCGTCGCCGTCGGCGACTTCGCTTGTCCTGCTGTTGTTTTCTGCTCTGATCGCCGGTGTCGGCGACTGCGCTGGTCCTGCTGCTGTTTTCTGCTCTGCTCATTGGCGTCTGCGACTGCGCATCTCCTGCTGCTTATTTCTGCTCTGCTCGTCGGCGTCAGCGACTGCGCTGACCCTGCTGCTGTTTTCTGCTCTGATCGTCTGCGACTGTGCATCTCCTGCTGCTGTTTTTTGCTCTGCTCGTCGGCGTCAGCGACTGCGCTGATCCTGCTGCTGTTTTCTGCTCTGCTCATCGGCGTCTGTGACTGCGCATCTCCTGCTGCTGTTTTTTGCTCTTCTCGTCGGCGACTGCGCTCGTCCTGCTGCTGTTTTCTCCACTGCTCATTGGCGTCGGCGACTGCGCTGATCCTGCTGCTGTTTTCTGCTCTGCTCGTCGGCGACTGCGCTGGACCTGCTGCTGTTTACTGCACTGCTCATCGGCGTCGGCGACTGCGTTGATCCTGCTGCTGTTTTCTGCTCTGCTCGTTGGCGTCTGCGACTGCGCATCTCCTGCCGCTTTTTTCTGCTCTGCTCGTCGGCGTCAGCGACTGCGCTGATCCTGCCGCTGTTTTCTGCTCTGCTCGTCGGCGTCTGCGACTGCGCATCTCCTGCTGCTGTTTTTTGCTCTGCTCGTCGGCGTCGGCAACTGCGCTGATCCTGCTGCTGTTTCTTGCTCTGCTCATCGGCGTCAGCGACTGGGCTGATCCTGCTGCTGTTTTCTGCTCTGCTCGTCTGCGTCAGCGAATGTGCTGATCCTGCTGCTGTTTCCTGCTCTGCTCGTCGCCGTCGGCGACTTCGCTGGTCCTGCTGTTGTTTTCTTCTCTGATCGCTGGCGTTGGCGACTGCGCTGGTCCTGCTGCTGTTTTCTTCTCTGCTCGTCGGCGTCTGCTCTGCTCGTCGGCGTCTGCGCTGGTCCTGCTGCTGTTTTCTGCTCTGCTCGTCGGCGACTGCGCTGGTCCTGCTCTTGTTTTCGCCTCTGCTCGTCGGCGTCTGCTCTGCTCATTGGCCTTTGCGACTGTGCTGGTCCTGCGCTGTTTTCTGCTCTGCTCATTGGCATCTGCGACTGCGCATCGCCTGCTGCTTTTTTCTGCTCTGCTCGTCGGCGTCAGCGACTGCGCTGACCCTGCTGCTGTTTTCTGCTCTGATCGTCTGCGACTGTGCATCTCCTGCTGCTGTTTTTTGCTCTGCTCGTCGGCGTCAGCGACTGTTCTGATCCTGCTGCTGTTTTCTGCTCTGCTCGTCGGCGTCTGTGACTGCGCATCTCCTGCTGCTGTTTTTTGCTCTGCTCGTCGGCGACTGCGCTTGTCCTGCTGCTGTTTTCTGCTCTGCTCATCGGCGTCGGCTACTGCGCTGATCCTGCTGCTGTTTTCTGCTCTGCTCGTTGGCGTCTGCGACTGCGCATCTTCTGCTGCTTTTTTCTGCTCTGCTCGTCGGCGTCAGCGACTGCGCTGATCCTGCAGCTGTTTTCTGCTTTGCTTGTCGCCGTCTGCGACTGTGCTGGTCCTGGTACTGTTTTCTGCTCTGATCGTCTGCGACTGTGCATCTCCTGCTGCTGTTTTTTGCTCTGCTCGTCGGCGACTGCGCTTGTCCTGCTGCTGTTTTCTGCTCTGCTCATCGGCGTCGGCTACTGCGCTGATCCTGCTGCTGTTTTCTGCTCTGCTCGTTGGCGTCTACGACTGCGCATCTCCTGCTGCTTTTTTCTGCTCTGCTCATCGGCGTCGGCTACTGCACTGATCCTGCAGCTGTTTTCTGCTCTGCTCGTCGCCGTCTGCGACTGTGCTGGTCCTGGTACTGTTTTCTGCTCTGCTCGTCGGCGACTGCGCTGGTCCTGCTGCTGTTTTCTGCACTGCTCATCGGCGTCGGCGACTGCGTTGATCCTGCTGCTTTTTTCTGCTCTGCTCGTCGGCGTCAGCGACTGCGCTGATCCTGCTGCTGTTTTCTGCTCTGCTTGTCTGCGTCAGCGAATGCGCTGATCCTGCTGCTGTTTTCTGCTCTGATCGCCTGCGACTGCTTATCTCCTGCTGCTGTTTTTTGCTCTGCTCGTCGGCGTCAGCGACTGTGCTGATCCTGCTGCTGTTTTCTGCTCTGCTCGTCGGAGTCTGCGACTGCGCATCTCCTGCTGCTGTTTTTTGCTCTGCTCGTCGGCGACTGCGCTGGTCCTGCTGCTGTTTTCTGCTCTGCTCATCGGCGTCTGCTACTGCACTGATCCTGCTGCTGTTTTCTGCTCTGCTTGTCTGCGTCAGCGAATGCGCTGATCCTGCTGCTGTTTCCTGCTCTGCTCGTCGCCGTCGGCGACTGCGCTGGTCCTGCTGTTGTTTTCAGCTCTGATCGTCGGCGTCGGCGACTGCGCTGGTCCTGCTGCTGTTTTCTTCTCTGCTCGTCGGCGTCTGCGACTGCGCTTGTCCTGCTGCTGTTTTCTGCTCTGCTCATCGGTGACTGCGCTGGTCCTGCTGGTTTTTTCTGCACTGCTCATCGGCGTCGGCGACCGCGCTGATCCTGCTGTTGTTTCCTGCTCTGCTCGTCGCCGTCGGCGACTGCGCTGGTCCTGCTGTTGTTTTATGCTCTGATCGTCGGCGCCGGCGACTGCGCTGGTCCTGCTGCTGTTTTCTTCTCTGCTCGTCGGCGTCTGCGACTGCGCTGATCCTGCTGCTGTTTTCTGCTCTGCTCGTCGGCGTCTGTGACTGCGCATCTCCTGCTGCTGTTTTTTGCTCTGCTCGTCGGCGACTGCGCTTGTCCTGCTGCTGTTTTCTGCTCTGCTCATCGCCGTCGGCTACTGCGCTGATCCTGCTGCTGTTTTTTGCTCTGCTCGTTGGCGTCTGCGACTGCGCATCTCCTGCAGCTGTTTTCTGCTCTGCTCGTCGCCGTCTGCGACTGTGCTGGTCCTGTTGCTGTTTTCTGCTCTGCTCGTCGGCGACTGCGCTGGTCCTGCTGCTGTTTTCTGCACTGCTCATTGGCGTCGGCGACTGCGTTGATCCTGCTGTTGTTTTCTGCTCTGCTCATTTGCGTCTGCGACTGCGCATCTCCTGCTGCTTTTTTCTGCTCTGCTCGTCAGTGTCAGCGACTGCGCTGACCCTGCTGCTGTTTTCTGCTCTGATCGTCTGCGACTGCGCATCTCCTGCTGCTGTTTTTTGCTCTGCTCGTCGGCGTCAGCGACTGCGCTGATCCTGCTGCTGTTTTCTGCTCTGCTCGTCGGCGTCAGCGACTGCGCTGATCCTGCTGCTGTTTTCTGCTCTGCTCGTCGGAGTCTGCGACTGCGCATCTCCTGCTGCTGTTTTTTGCTCTGCTCGTCGGCGACTGCGCTGGTCCTGCTGCTGTTTTCTGCTCTGCTCATCGGCGTCGGCTACTGCGCTGATCCTGCTGCTGTTTTCTGCTCTGCTTGTCTGCGTTAGCGAATGCACTGATCCTGCTGCTGTTTCCTGCTCTGCTCGTCTGACTCTGCGACTGCGCATCTCCTGCTGCTGTTTTTTGCTCTGCTCGTTGGCGACTGCGCTGGTCCTGCTGCTGTTTTCTGCTCTGCTCATCGGCGTCTGCTACTGCGCTGATCCTGCTGCTGTTTTCTGCTCTGCTTGTCTGCGTCAGCGAATGCGCTGATCCTGCTGCTGTTTCCTGCTCTGCTCGTCGCCGTCGGCGACTGCGCTGGTCCTGCTGTTGTTTTCAGCTCTGATCGTCGGCGTCGGCGACTGCGCTGGTCCTGCTGCTGTTTTCTTCTCTGCTCGTCGGCGTCTGCTCTGCTCGTCGGCGTCTGCGACTGCGCTTGTCCTGCTGCTGTTTTCTGCTCTGCTCGTCGGCGTCAGCGACTGCGCTGATCCTGCTGCTGTTTTCTGCTCTGCTCGTCGGAGTCTGCGACTGCGCATCTCCTGCTGCTGTTTTTTGCTCTGCTCGTCGGCGACTGCGCTGGTCCTGCTGCTGTTTTCTGCTCTGCTCATCGGCGTCGGCTACTGCGCTGATCCTGCTGCTGTTTTCTGCTCTGCTTGTCTGCGTTAGCGAATGCACTGATCCTGCTGCTGTTTCCTGCTCTGCTCGTCGGAGTCTGCGACTGCGCATCTCCTGCTGCTGTTTTTTGCTCTGCTCGTCGGCGACTGCGCTGGTCCTGCTGCTGTTTTCTGCTCTGCTCATCGGCGTCTGCTACTGCGCTGATCCTGCTGCTGTTTTCTGCTCTGCTTGTCTGCGTCAGCGAATGCGCTGATCCTGCTGCTGTTTCCTGCTCTGCTCGTCGCCGTCGGCGACTGCGCTGGTCCTGCTGTTGTTTTCAGCTCTGATCGTCGGCGTCGGCGACTGCGCTGGTCCTGCTGCTGTTTTCTTCTCTGCTCGTCGGCGTCTGCTCTGCTCGTCGGCGTCTGCGACTGCGCTTGTCCTGCTGCTGTTTTCTGCTCTGCTCATCGGTGACTGCGCTGGTCCTGCTGGTTTTTTCTGCACTGCTCATCGGCGTCGGCGACCGCGCTGATCCTGCTGTTGTTTCCTGCTCTGCTCGTCGCCGTCGGCGACTGCGCTGGTCCTGCTGTTGTTTTCTGCTCTGATCGTCGGCGCCGGCGACTGCGCTGGTCCTGCTGCTGTTTTCTGCTCTGCTCGTCGGCGTCTGTGACTGCGCATCTCCTGCTGCTGTTTTTTGCTCTGCTCGTCGGCGACTGCGCTTGTCCTGCTGCTGTTTTCTGCTCTGCTCATCGCCGTCGGCTACTGCGCTGATCCTGCTGCTGTTTTTTGCTCTGCTCGTTGGCGTCTGCGACTGCGCATCTCCTGCAGCTTTTTTCTGCTCTGCTCGTCGGCGTCAGCGACTGCGCTGATCCTGCAGCTGTTTTCTGCTCTGCTCGTCGCCGTCTGCGACTGTGCTGGTCCTGTTGCTGTTTTCTGCTCTGCTCGTCGGCGACTGCGCTGGTCCTGCTGCTGTTTTCTGCACTGCTCATTGGCGTCGGCGACTGCGTTGATCCTGCTGTTGTTTTCTGCTCTGCTCATTTGCGTCTGCGACTGTGCATCTCCTGCTGCTTTTTTCTGCTCTGCTCATCAGCGTCAGCGACTGCGCTGACCCTGCTGCTGTTTTCTGCTCTGATCGTCTGCGACTGCGCATCTCCTGCTGCTGTTTTTTGCTCTGCTCGTCGGCGTCAGCGACTGCGCTGATCCTGCTGCTGTTTTCTGCTCTGCTCGTCGGCGTCAGCGACTGCGCTGATCCTGCTGCTGTTTTCTGCTCTGCTCGTCGGAGTCTGCGACTGCGCATCTCCTGCTGCTGTTTTTTGCTCTGCTCGTCGGCGATTGCGCTGGTCCTGCTGCTGTTTTCTGCTCTGCTCATCGGCGTCGGCTACTGCGCTGATCCTGCTGCTGTTTTCTGCTCTGCTTGTCTGTGTTAGCGAATGCACTGATCCTGCTGCTGTTTCCTGCTCTGCTCGTCGGCGTCTGCGACTGCGCTGGTCCTGCTGCTGTATTTTGCTCTGCTCGTTGGCGACTGCGCTGGTCCTGCTGCTGTTTTCTGCACTGCTCATTGGCGTCGGCGACTGTGCTGATCCTGCTGCTGTTTTCTGCTCTGCTCGTAGGCGTCGGCGACTGCGCTGGTCCTGCTGTTGTTTTCTGCTCTGATCGTCGGCGACTGCGCTGGTCAGGCTGCTGTTTTCTTCTCTGGTTGTCGGCGTCTGCTCTGCTCGTCGGCGTCTGCGACTGCGCTAATCCTGCTGCTGTTTTCTGCTCTGCTCGTCGGCGACTGTGCTGGACCTGCTGCTGTTTTCTACACTGCTCATCGGCGTCGGCGACTGCGTTGATCCTGCTCCTGTTTTCTGCTCTGCTCGTAGGCATCTGCGACTGCGCATCTTCTGCTGCTTTTTTCTGCTCTGCTCGTCGGCGTCAGCGACTGCGCTGATCCTGCAGCTTTTTTCTGCTTTGCTTGTCGCCGTCTGCGACTGTGCTGGTCCTGTTGCTGTTTTCTGCTCTGCTCGTCTGCGTCTGTGACTGTGCATCTCCTGCTGCTGTTTTTTGCTCTGCTCGTCGGCGACTGTGCTTGTCCTGCTGCTGTTTCCTGCTCTGCTCATCGGCGTCGGCTACTGCGCTGATCCTGCTGCTGTTTTCTGCTCTGCTCGTTGGCGTCTGCGACTGCGCATCTCCTGCTGCTTTTTTCTGCTCTGCTCATCGGCGTCGGCTACTGCACTGATCCTGCAGCTGTTTTCTGCTCTGCTCGTCGCCGTCTGCGACTGTGCTGGTCCTGGTACTGTTTTCTGCTCTGCTCGTCGGCGACTGCGCTGGTCCTGCTGCTGTTTTCTGCACTGCTCATCGGCGTCGGCGAATGCGCTGATCCTGCTGCTGTTTTCTGCTCTGCTTGTCTGCGTCAGCGAATGCGCTGATCCTGCTGCTGTTTCCTGCTCTGCTCGTCGCCGTCGGCGACTGCGCTGGTCCTGCTGTTGTTTTCAGCTCTGATCGTCGGCGTCGGCGACTGCGCTGGTCCTGCTGCTGTTTTCTTCTCTGCTCGTCGGCGTCTGCTCTGCTCGTCGGCGTCTGCGACTGCGCTTGTCCTGCTGCTGTTTTCTGCTCTGCTCGTCGGCGTCAGCGACTGCGCTGATCCTGCTGCTGTTTTCTGCTCTGCTCGTCGGAGTCTGCGACTGCGCATCTCCTGCTGCTGTTTTTTGCTCTGCTCGTCGGCGACTGCGCTGGTCCTGCTGCTGTTTTCTGCTCTGCTCATCGGCGTCGGCTACTGCGCTGATCCTGCTGCTGTTTTCTGCTCTGCTTGTCTGCGTTAGCGAATGCACTGATCCTGCTGCTGTTTCCTGCTCTGCTCGTCGGAGTCTGCGACTGCGCATCTCCTGCTGCTGTTTTTTGCTCTGCTCGTCGGCGACTGCGCTGGTCCTGCTGCTGTTTTCTGCTCTGCTCATCGGCGTCTGCTACTGCGCTGATCCTGCTGCTGTTTTCTGCTCTGCTTGTCTGCGTCAGCGAATGCGCTGATCCTGCTGCTGTTTCCTGCTCTGCTCGTCGCCGTCGGCGACTGCGCTGGTCCTGCTGTTGTTTTCAGCTCTGATCGTCGGCGTCGGCGACTGCGCTGGTCCTGCTGCTGTTTTCTTCTCTGCTCGTCGGCGTCTGCTCTGCTCGTCGGCGTCTGCGACTGCGCTTGTCCTGCTGCTGTTTTCTGCTCTGCTCATCGGTGACTGCGCTGGTCCTGCTGGTTTTTTCTGCACTGCTCATCGGCGTCGGCGACCGCGCTGATCCTGCTGTTGTTTCCTGCTCTGCTCGTCGCCGTCGGCGACTGCGCTGGTCCTGCTGTTGTTTTCTGCTCTGATCGTCGGCGCCGGCGACTGCGCTGGTCCTGCTGCTGTTTTCTTCTCTGCTCGTCGGTGTCTGCGACTGCGCTGATCCTGCTGCTGTTTTCTGCTCTGCTCGTCGGCGTCTGTGACTGCGCATCTCCTGCTGCTGTTTTTTGCTCTGCTCGTCGGCGACTGCGCTTGTCCTGCTGCTGTTTTCTGCTCTGCTCATCGCCGTCGGCTACTGCGCTGATCCTGCTGCTGTTTTTTGCTCTGCTCGTTGGCGTCTGCGACTGCGCATCTCCTGCAGCTTTTTTCTGCTCTGCTCGTCGGCGTCAGCGACTGCGCTGATCCTGCAGCTGTTTTCTGCTCTGCTCGTCGCCGTCTGCGACTGTGCTGGTCCTGTTGCTGTTTTCTGCTCTGCTCGTCGGCGACTGCGCTGGTCCTGCTGCTGTTTTCTGCACTGCTCATTGGCGTCGGCGACTGCGTTGATCCTGCTGTTGTTTTCTGCTCTGCTCATTTGCGTCTGCGACTGTGCATCTCCTGCTGCTTTTTTCTGCTCTGCTCATCAGCGTCAGCGACTGCGCTGACCCTGCTGCTGTTTTCTGCTCTGATCGTCTGCGACTGCGCATCTCCTGCTGCTGTTTTTTGCTCTGCTCGTCGGCGTCAGCGACTGCGCTGATCCTGCTGCTGTTTTCTGCTCTGCTCGTCGGCGTCAGCGACTGCGCTGATCCTGCTGCTGTTTTCTGCTCTGCTCGTCGGAGTCTGCGACTGCGCATCTCCTGCTGCTGTTTTTTGCTCTGCTCGTCGGCGATTGCGCTGGTCCTGCTGCTGTTTTCTGCTCTGCTCATCGGCGTCGGCTACTGCGCTGATCCTGCTGCTGTTTTCTGCTCTGCTTGTCTGTGTTAGCGAATGCACTGATCCTGCTGCTGTTTCCTGCTCTGCTCGTCGGCGTCTGCGACTGCGCTGGTCCTGCTGCTGTATTTTGCTCTGCTCGTTGGCGACTGCGCTGGTCCTGCTGCTGTTTTCTGCACTGCTCATTGGCGTCGGCGACTGTGCTGATCCTGCTGCTGTTTTCTGCTCTGCTCGTAGGCGTCGGCGACTGCGCTGGTCCTGCTGTTGTTTTCTGCTCTGATCGTCGGCGACTGCGCTGGTCAGGCTGCTGTTTTCTTCTCTGGTTGTCGGCGTCTGCTCTGCTCGTCGGCGTCTGCGACTGCGCTAATCCTGCTGCTGTTTTCTGCTCTGCTCGTCGGCGACTGTGCTGGACCTGCTGCTGTTTTCTACACTGCTCATCGGCGTCGGCGACTGCGTTGATCCTGCTCCTGTTTTCTGCTCTGCTCGTAGGCATCTGCGACTGCGCATCTTCTGCTGCTTTTTTCTGCTCTGCTCGTCGGCGTCAGCGACTGCGCTGATCCTGCAGCTTTTTTCTGCTTTGCTTGTCGCCGTCTGCGACTGTGCTGGTCCTGTTGCTGTTTTCTGCTCTGCTCGTCTGCGTCTGTGACTGTGCATCTCCTGCTGCTGTTTTTTGCTCTGCTCGTCGGCGACTGTGCTTGTCCTGCTGCTGTTTCCTGCTCTGCTCATCGGCGTCGGCTACTGCGCTGATCCTGCTGCTGTTTTCTGCTCTGCTCGTTGGCGTCTGCGACTGCGCATCTCCTGCTGCTTTTTTCTGCTCTGCTCATCGGCGTCGGCTACTGCACTGATCCTGCAGCTGTTTTCTGCTCTGCTCGTCGCCGTCTGCGACTGTGCTGGTCCTGGTACTGTTTTCTGCTCTGCTCGTCGGCGACTGCGCTGGTCCTGCTGCTGTTTTCTGCACTGCTCATCGGCGTCGGCGAATGCGTTGATCCTGCTGCTTTTTTCTGCTCTGCTCGTCGGCGTCAGCGACTGCGCTGATCCTGCTGCTGTTTTCTGCTCTGCTTGTCTGCGTCAGCGAATGCGCTGATCCTGCTGCTGTTTTCTGCTCTGATCGCCTGCGACTGCTTATCTCCTGCTGCTGTTTTTTGCTCTGCTCGTCGGCGTCAGCGACTGTGCTGATCCTGCTGCTGTTTTCTGCTCTGCTCGTCGGAGTCTGCGACTGCGCATCTCCTGCTGCTGTTTTCTGCACTGCTCGTCGGCGACTGCGCTTGTCCTGCTGCTGTTTTCTGCTCTGCTCATCGGCGTCGGCTACTGCGCTGATCCTGCTGCTGTTTTCTGCTCTGCTCGTCGGCGTCTGCGACTGCGCATCTTCTGCTGCTTTTTTCTGCTCTGCTCGTCGGCGTCAGCGACTGCGCTGAACCTGCAGCTGTTTTCTGCTTTGCTTGTCGCCTTCTGCGACTGTGCTGGTCCTGTTGCAGTTTTCTGCTCTGCTCGTCTGCGTCTGTGACTGTGCATCTCCTGCTGCTGTTTTTTGCTCTGCTCGTCGGCGACTGCGCTTGTCCTGCTGCTGTTTTCTGCTCTGCTCATCGGCGTCGGCTACTGCGCTGATCCTGCTGCTGTTTTCTGCTCTGCTCGTTGGCGTCTGCGACTGCGCATCTCCTGCTGCTTTTTTCTGCTCTGCTCATCGGCGTCGGCTACTGCACTGATCCTGCAGCTGTTTTCTGCTCTGCTCGTCGCCGTCTGCGACTGTGCTGGTCCTGGTACTTTTTTCTGCTCTGCTCGTCGGCGACTGCGCTGGTCCTGCTGCTGTTTTCTGCACTGCTCATCGGCGTCGGCGACTGCGTTGATCCTGCTGCTTTTTTCTGCTCTGCTCGTCGGCGTCAGCGACTGCGCTGATCCTGCTGCTGTTTTCTGCTCTGCTTGTCTGCGTCAGCGAATGCGCTGATACTGCTGCTGTTTTCTGCTCTGATCGCCTGCGACTGCTTATCTCCTGCTGCTGTTTTTTGCTCTGCTCGTCGGAGTCTGCGACTGCGCATCTCCTGCTGCTGTTTTTTGCTCTGCTCGTCGACGACTGCGCTGGTCCTGCTGCTGTTTTCTGCTCTGCTCATCGGCGTCAGCGACTGTGCTGATCCTGCTGCTGTTTTCTGCTCTGCTCGTCGGAGTCTGCGACTGCGCATCTCCTGCTGCTGTTTTTTGCTCTGCTCGTCGGCGACTGCGCTGGTCCTGCTGCTGTTTTCTGCTCTGCTCATCGGCGTCTGCTACTGCGCTAATCCTGCTACTGTTTTCTGCTCTGCTTGTCTGCGTCAGCGAATGCGCTGATCCTGCTGCTGTTTCCTGCTCTGCTCGTCGCCGTCGGCGACTGCGCTGGTCCTGCTGTTGTTTTCAGCTCTGATCGCCGGCGTCGGCGACTGCGCTGGTCCTGCTGCTGTTTTCTTCTCTGCTCGTCGGCGTCTGCTCTGCTCGTCGGCGTCTGCGACTGCGCTTGTCCTGCTGCTGTTTTCTGCTCTGCTCATCGGTGACTGCGCTGGTCCTGCTGGTTTTTTCTGCACTGCTCATCGGCGTCGGCGATCGCGCTGATCCTGCTGTTGTTTCCTGCTCTGCTCGTCGCCGTCGGCGACTGCGCTGGTCCTGCTGTTGTTTTCTGCTCTGATCGTCGGCGCCGGCGACTGCGCTGGTCCTGCTGCTGTTTTCTTCTCTGCTCGTCGGCGTCTGCGACTGCGCTGATCCTGCTGCTGTTTTCTGCTTTGCTCGTCGGCGTCTGTGACTGCGCATCTCCTGCTGCTGTTTTTTGCTCTGCTCGTCGGCGACTGCGCTTGTCCTGCTGCTGTTTTCTGCTCTGCTCATCGGCGTCGGCTACTGCGCTGATCCTGCTGCTGTTTTTTGCTCTGCTCGTTGGCGTCTGCGACTGCGCATCTCCTGCAGCTTTTTTTCTGCTCTGCTCGTCGGCGTCAGCGACTGCGCTGATCCTGCAGCTGTTTTCTGCTCTGCTCGTCGCCGTCTGCGACTGTGCTGGTCCTGTTGCTGTTTTCTGCTCTGCTCGTCGGCGACTGCGCTGGTCCTGCTGCTGTTTTCTGCACTGCTCATTGGCGTCGGCAACTGCGTTGATCCTGCTGTTGTTTTCTGCTCTGCTCATTTGCGTCTGCGACTGCGCATCTCCTGCTGCTTTTTTCTGCTCTGCTCGTCAGCGTCAGCGACTGCGCTGACCCTGCTGCTGTTTTCTGCTCTGATCTTCTGCGACTGCGCATCTCCTGCTGCTGTTTTTTGCTCTGCTCGTCGGCGTCAGCGACTGCGCTGATCCTGCTGCTGTATTTTGCTCTGCTCGTCGGCGACTGCGCTGGTCCTGCTGCTGTTTTCTGCTCTGCTCATCGGCGTCGGCTACTGCGCTGATCCTGCTGCTGTTTTCTGCTCTGCTTGTCTGCGTTAGCGAATGCACTGATCCTGCTGCTGTTTCCTGCTCTGCTCGTCGGCGTCTGCGACTGCGCTGGTCCTGCTGCTGTATTTTGCTCTGCTCGTTGGCGACTGTGCTGGTCCTGCTGCTGTTTTCTGCACTGCTCATTGGCGTCGGCGACTGTGCTGATCCTGCTGCTGTTTTCTGCTCTGCTCGTAGGCGTCGGCGACTGCGCTGATCCTGCTGCTGTTTTCTGCACTGCTCGTTGGCGTCAGCGACTGCGCTGACCCTGCTGCTGTTTTCTGCTCTGATCGTCTGCGACTGCGCATCTCCTGCTTCTGTTTTTTGCTCTGCTCGTCGGCGTCAGCGACTGCGCTGATCCTGCTGCTGTTTTCTGCTCTGCTCGTCGGTGTCTGCGACTGCGCATCTCCATCTGCTGTTTTTTGCTCTGCTCTTCGGCGACTGCGCTGGTCCTGCTGCTGTTTTCTGCTCTGCTCATCGGTGTCGGCTACTGCACTGATCCTGCTGTTGTTTCCTGCTCTGCTCGTCGCCGTCGGCAACTGCACTGGTCCTGCTGTTGTTTTCTGCTCTGATCGTCGGCGCCGGCGACTGCGCTGGTCCTGCTGCTGTTTTCTTCTCTGCTCGACGGCGTCTGCTCTGCTCGTCGGCGTCTGCGACTGCGCTGGTCCTGCTGCTGTTTTCTGCTCTGCTCATCGGCGACTGCGCTGGTCCTGCTGGTGTTTTCTGCATTGCTCATCGACGTCGGCGACTGCGCTGGTCCTGCTGTTTTTTTCACCTCTGCTCGTCGGCGTCTGAGACTGCGCTGGTCCTGCTGCTGTTTTCTGCTCTGCTCGTCGGCGACTGCGCTTGTCCTGCTGCTGTTTTCTGCACTGCTCATCAACGTCGGCGACTGTGATGATCCTGCTGCTGTTTTCTGCACTGCTCATCGGCGTCGGCGACTGCGTTGATCCTGCTGCTTTTTTCTGCTCTGCTCGTCTGCGTCTGCGACTGCGCACCTCCTGCTGCTGTTTTTTGCTCTGCTCATCGGCGTCAGCGACTGGGCTGATCCTGCTGCTGTTTTCTGCTCTGCTCGTCTGCGTCAGCGAATGCGCTGATCCTGCTGCTGTTTTCTGCTCTGCTCATCGGCGTCAGCGACTGGGCTGATCCTGCTGCTGTTTTCTGCTCTGCTCGTCTGTGTCAGCGAATGCGCTGATCCTGCTGCTGTTTCCTGCTCTGCTCGTCGCCGTCGGCGACTTCGCTTGTCCTGCTGTTGTTTTCTGCTCTGATCGCTGGCGTCGGCGACTGCGCTGGTCCTGCTCCTGTTTTCTGCTCTGCTCGTCGGCGACTGCGCTGGTCCTGCTCTTGTTTTCGCCTCTGCTCGTCGGCGTCTGCTCTGCTCATTGGCGTCTGCGACTGCGCTGGTCCTGCTTCTGTTTTCTGCTCTGCTCATTGGCGTCTGCGACTGCGCATCTCCTGCTGCTTTTTCCTGCTCTGTTCGTCGGCGTCAGCGACTGCGCTGACCCTGCTGCTGTTTTCTGCTCTGATCGTCTGCGACTGTGCATCTCCTGCTGCTGTTTTATGCTCTGCTCGTCGGCGTCTGTGACTGCGCATCTCCTGCTGCAGTTTTTTGCTCTTCTCGTCGGCGACTGCGCGGGTCCTGCTGCTGTTTTCTTCACTGCTCATTGGCGTCGGCGACTGCGCTGATCCTGCTGCTGTTTTCTGCTCTGCTCGTCGGCGTCTGTGACTGCGCATCTCCTGCTGCTGTTTTTTGCTCTTCTCGTCGGCGACTGCGCTGGTCCTGCTGCTGTTTTCTGCACTGCTCATTGGCGTCGGCGACTGCGCTGATCCTGCGTCTGTTTTCTGCTCTGCTCGTCGGCGACTGCGCTGGACCTGCTGCTGTTTTCTGCACTGCTCATCGGCGTCGGCGACTGCGTTGATCCTGCTGCTGTTTTCTGCTCTGCTGGTTGGCGTCTGCGACTGCGCATCTCCTGCCGCTTTTTTCTGCTCTGCTCGTCGGCGTCAGCGACTGCGCTGATCCTGCCGCTGTTTTCTGCTCTGCTCTTCGGCGTCTGCACATCTCCTGCTGCTGTTTTTTGCTCTGCTCGTCGGCGTCGGCAACTGCGCTGATCCTGCTGCTGTTTCTTGCTCTGCTCATCGGTGTCAGCGACTCTGCTGATCCTGCTGCTGTTTTCTGCTCTGCTCGTCAGCGTCAGCGAATGCGCTGATCCTGCTGCTGTTTCCTGCTCTGCTCGTCGCCGTCGGCGACTTCGCTGGTCCTGCTGTTGTTTTCTGCTCTGATCGCTGGCGTCGGCGACTGCGCTGGTCCTGCTCCTGTTTTCTTCTCTGCTCGTCGCCGTCTGCTCTGCTCGTCGGCGTCTGCGCTGGTCCTGCTGCTGTTTTCTGCTCTGCTCGTCGGCGACTGCGCTGGTCCTGCTCTTGTTTTCGCCTCTGCTCGTCGGCGTCTGCTCTGCTCATTGGCGTCTGCGACTGCGCTGGTCCTGCGCTGTTTTCTGCTCTGCTCATTGGCATCTGCGACTGCGCATCTCCTGCTGCTTTTTTCTGATCTGCTCGTCGGCGTTAGCGACTGCGCTGACCCTGCTGCTGTTTTCTGCTCTGATCGTCTGCGACTGTGCATCTCCTGCTGCTGTTTTTTGCTCTGCTCGTCGGCGTCAGCGACTGCGCTGATCCTGCTGCTGTTTTCTGCTCTGCTCGTCGGCGTCTGTGACAGCTCATCTCCTGCTGCTGTTTTTTGCTCTGCTCGTCGGCGACTGCGCTTGTCCTGCTGCTGTTTTCTGCTCTGCTCATCGGCGTCGGCTACTGCGCTGATCTTGCTGCTGTTTTCTGCTCTGCTCGTTGGCATCTGCGACTGCGCATCTCCTGCTGCTTTTTTCTGCTCTGCTCGTCGGCGTCAGCGACTGCGCTGATCCTGCAGCTGTTTTCTGCTTTGCTCGTCGCCGTCTGCAACTGTGCTGGTCCTGTTGCTGTTTTCTGCTCTGCTCGTCCGCGTCTGTGACTGTGCATCTCCTGCTGCTGTTTTTTGCTCTGCTCGTCGGCGACTGCGCTTGTCCTGCTGCTGTTTTCTGCTATGCTCATCGGAGTCGGCTACTGCGTTGATCCTGCTTCTGTTTTCTTCTCTGCTCGTTGGCGTCTGCGACTGCGAATCTCCTGCTGCTTTTTTCTGCTCTGCTCGTCGGCGTCAGCGACTGCACTGATCCTGCAGCTGTTTTCTGCTCTGCTCGTCACCGTCTGCGACTGCGCTGGTCCTGTTGCTGTTTTCTGCTCTGCTCGTCGGCGACTTCGCTGGTCCTGCTGCTGTTTTCTGCAATGCTCATCAGCGTCGGCGACTGCGCTGACCCTGCTGCTGTTTTCTGCTCTGATCGCCTGCGACTGCTCATCTCCTGCTGCTGTTTTTTGCTCTGCTCGTCGGCGTCAGCGACTGTGCTGATCCTGCTGCTGTTTTCTGCTCTGCTCGTCGGAGTCTGCGACTGCGCATCTCCTGCTGCTGTTTTTTGCTCTGCTCGTCGGCGACTGCGCTGGTCCTGCTGCTGTTTTCTGCTCTGCTCATCGGCGTCTGCTACTGCGCTGATCCTGCTGCTGTTTTCTGCTCTGCTTGTCTGCGTCAGCGAATGCGCTGATCCTGCTGCTGTTTCCTGCTCTGCTCGTCGCCGTCGGCGACTGCGCTGGTCCTGCTGCTGTTTTCTTCTCTGATCGTCTGCGACTGTGCATCTCCTGCTGCTGTTTTTTGCTCTGCTCGTCGGCGTCAGCGACTGCGCTGATCCTGCTGCTGTTTTCTGCTCTGCTCGTCGGCGTCTGTGACTGCGCATCTCCTGCTGCTGGTTTTTGCTCTGCTCGTCGGCGACTGCGCTTGTCCTGCTGCTGTTTTCTGCTCTGCTCATCGGCGTCGGCTACTGCGCTGATCCTGCTGCTGTTTTCTGCTCTGCTCGTTGGCGTCTGCGACTGCGCATCTCCTGCTGCTTTTTTCTGCTCTGCTCGTCGGCGTCAGCGACTGCGCTGATCCTGCAGCTGTTTTCTGCTTTGCTCGTCGCCGTCTGCAACTGTGCTGGTCCTGTTGCTGTTTTCTGCTCTGCTCGTCGGCGTCTGTGACTGTGCATCTCCTGCTGCTGTTTTTTGCTCTGCTCGTCGGCGACTGCGCTTGTCCTGCTGCTGTTTTCTGCTCTGCTCATCGGCGTCGGCTACTGCGCTGATCCTGCTGCTGTTTTCTGCTCTGCTCGTTGGCGTCTGCGACTGCGCATCTCCTGCTGCTTTTTTCTGCTCTGCTCGTCGGCGTCAGCGACTGCACTGATCCTGCAGCTGTTTTCTGCTCTGCTCGTCGCCGTCTGCGACTGCGCTGGTCCTGTTGCTGTTTTCTGCTCTGCTCGTCGGCGACTGCGCTGTTCCTGCTGCTGTTTTCTGCAATGCTCATCGGCGTCGGCGACTGCGTTGATCCTGCTGCTTTTTTCTGCTCTGCTCGTCGGCGTCAGCGACTGCGCTGATCCTGCTGCTGTTTTCTGCTCTGCTTGTCTGCGTCAGCGAATGCGCTGATACTGCTGCTGTTTTCTGCTCTGATCGCCTGCGACTGCTTATCTCCTGCTGCTGTTTTTTGCTCTGCTCGTCGGAGTCTGCGACTGCGCATCTCCTGCTGCTGTTTTTTGCTCTGCTCGTCGACGACTGCGCTGGTCCTGCTGCTGTTTTCTGCTCTGCTCATCGGCGTCAGCGACTGTGCTGATCCTGCTGCTGTTTTCTGCTCTGCTCGTCGGAGTCTGCGACTGCGCATCTCCTGCTGCTGTTTTTTGCTCTGCTCGTCGGCGACTGCGCTGGTCCTGCTGCTGTTTTCTGCTCTGCTCATCGGCGTCTGCTACTGCGCTAATCCTGCTACTGTTTTCTGCTCTGCTTGTCTGCGTCAGCGAATGCGCTGATCCTGCTGCTGTTTCCTGCTCTGCTCGTCGCCGTCGGCGACTGCGCTGGTCCTGCTGTTGTTTTCAGCTCTGATCGCCGGCGTCGGCGACTGCGCTGGTCCTGCTGCTGTTTTCTGCTCTGCTCGTCGGTGTCTGCGACTGCGCATCTCCATCTGCTGTTTTTTGCTCTGCTCTTCGGCGACTGCGCTGGTCCTGCTGCTGTTTTCTGCTCTGCTCATCGGTGTCGGCTACTGCACTGATCCTGCTGTTGTTTCCTGCTCTGCTCGTCGCCGTCGGCAACTGCACTGGTCCTGCTGTTGTTTTCTGCTCTGATCGTCGGCGCCGGCGACTGCGCTGGTCCTGCTGCTGTTTTCTTCTCTGCTCGACGGCGTCTGCTCTGCTCGTCGGCGTCTGCGACTGCGCTGGTCCTGCTGCTGTTTTCTGCTCTGCTCATCGGCGACTGCGCTGGTCCTGCTGGTGTTTTCTGCATTGCTCATCGACGTCGGCGACTGCGCTGGTCCTGCTGTTGTTTTCACCTCTGCTCGTCGGCGTCTGAGACTGCGCTGGTCCTGCTGCTGTTTTCTGCTCTGCTCGTCGGCGACTGCGCTTGTCCTGCTGCTGTTTTCTGCACTGCTCATCAACGTCGGCGACTGTGCTGATCCTGCTGCTGTTTTCTGCACTGCTCATCGGCGTCGGCGACTGCGTTGATCCTGCTGCTTTTTTCTGCTCTGCTCGTCTGCGTCTGCGACTGCGCACCTCCTGCTGCTGTTTTTTGCTCTGCTCATCGGCGTCAGCGACTGGGCTGATCCTGCTGCTGTTTTCTGCTCTGCTCGTCTGCGTCAGCGAATGCGCTGATCCTGCTGCTGTTTTCTGCTCTGCTCATCGGCGTCAGCGACTGGGCTGATCCTGCTGCTGTTTTCTGCTCTGCTCGTCTGTGTCAGCGAATGCGCTGATCCTGCTGCTGTTTCCTGCTCTGCTCGTCGCCGTCGGCGACTTCGCTTGTCCTGCTGTTGTTTTCTGCTCTGATCGCTGGCGTCGGCGACTGCGCTGGTCCTGCTCCTGTTTTCTGCTCTGCTCGTCGGCGACTGCGCTGGTCCTGCTCTTGTTTTCGCCTCTGCTCGTCGGCGTCTGCTCTGCTCATTGGCGTCTGCGACTGCGCTGGTCCTGCTTCTGTTTTCTGCTCTGCTCATTGGCGTCTGCGACTGCGCATCTCCTGCTGCTTTTTCCTGCTCTGTTCGTCGGCGTCAGCGACTGCGCTGACCCTGCTGCTGTTTTCTGCTCTGATCGTCTGCGACTGTGCATCTCCTGCTGCTGTTTTATGCTCTGCTCGTCGGCGTCTGTGACTGCGCATCTCCTGCTGCAGTTTTTTGCTCTTCTCGTCGGCGACTGCGCGGGTCCTGCTGCTGTTTTCTTCACTGCTCATTGGCGTCGGCGACTGCGCTGATCCTGCTGCTGTTTTCTGCTCTGCTCGTCGGCGTCTGTGACTGCGCATCTCCTGCTGCTGTTTTTTGCTCTTCTCGTCGGCGACTGCGCTGGTCCTGCTGCTGTTTTCTGCACTGCTCATTGGCGTCGGCGACTGCGCTGATCCTGCTGCTGTTTTCTGCTCTGCTCGTCGGCGACTGCGCTGGACCTGCTGCTGTTTTCTGCACTGCTCATCGGCGTCGGCGACTGCGTTGATCCTGCTGCTGTTTTCTGCTCTGCTGGTTGGCGTCTGCGACTGCGCATCTCCTGCCGCTTTTTTCTGCTCTGCTCGTCGGCGTCAGCGACTGCGCTGATCCTGCCGCTGTTTTCTGCTCTGCTCTTCGGCGTCTGCACATCTCCTGCTGCTGTTTTTTGCTCTGCTCGTCGGCGTCGGCAACTGCGCTGATCCTGCTGCTGTTTCTTGCTCTGCTCATCGGTGTCAGCGACTCTGCTGATCCTGCTGCTGTTTTCTGCTCTGCTCGTCAGCGTCAGCGAATGCGCTGATCCTGCTGCTGTTTCCTGCTCTGCTCGTCGCCGTCGGCGACTTCGCTGGTCCTGCTGTTGTTTTCTGCTCTGATCGCTGGCGTCGGCGACTGCGCTGGTCCTGCTCCTGTTTTCTTCTCTGCTCGTCGCCGTCTGCTCTGATCGTCGGCGTCTGCGCTGGTCCTGCTGCTGTTTTCTGCTCTGCTCGTCGGCGACTGCGCTGGTCCTGCTCTTGTTTTCGCCTCTGCTCATCGGCGTCTGCTCTGCTCATTGGCGTCTGCGACTGCGCTGGTCCTGCGCTGTTTTCTGCTCTGCTCATTGGCATCTGCGACTGCGCATCTCCTGCTGCTTTTTTCTGATCTGCTCGTCGGCGTTAGCGACTGCGCTGACCCTGCTGCTGTTTTCTGCTCTGATCGTCTGCGACTGTGCATCTCCTGCTGCTGTTTTTTGCTCTGCTCGTCGGCGTCAGCGACTGCGCTGATCCTGCTGCTGTTTTCTGCTCTGCTCGTCGGCGTCTGTGACAGCTCATCTCCTGCTGCTGTTTTTTGCTCTGCTCGTCGGCGACTGCGCTTGTCCTGCTGCTGTTTTCTGCTCTGCTCATCGGCGTCGGCTACTGCGCTGATCTTGCTGCTGTTTTCTGCTCTGCTCGTTGGCATCTGCGACTGCGCATCTCCTGCTGCTTTTTTCTGCTCTGCTCGTCGGCGTCAGCGACTGCGCTGATCCTGCAGCTGTTTTCTGCTTTGCTCGTCGCCGTCTGCGACTGTGCTGGTCCTGTTGCTGTTTTCTGCTCTGCTCGTCCGCGTCTGTGACTGTGCATCTCCTGCTGCTGTTTTTTGCTCTGCTCGTCGGCGACTGCGCTTGTCCTGCTGCTGTTTTCTGCTATGCTCATCGGAGTCGGCTACTGCGTTGATCCTGCTTCTGTTTTCTTCTCTGCTCGTTGGCGTCTGCGACTGCGAATCTCCTGCTGCTTTTTTCTGCTCTGCTCGTCGGCGTCAGCGACTGCACTGATCCTGCAGCTGTTTTCTGCTCTGCTCGTCACCGTCTGCGACTGCGCTGGTCCTGTTGCTGTTTTCTGCTCTGCTCGTCGGCGACTTCGCTGGTCCTGCTGCTGTTTTCTGCAATGCTCATCAGCGTCGGCGACTGCGCTGACCCTGCTGCTGTTTTCTGCTCTGATCGCCTGCGACTGCTCATCTCCTGCTGCTGTTTTTTGCTCTGCTCGTCGGCGTCAGCGACTGTGCTGATCCTGCTGCTGTTTTCTGCTCTGCTCGTCGGAGTCTGCGACTGCGCATCTCCTGCTGCTGTTTTTTGCTCTGCTCGTCGGCGACTGCGCTGGTCCTGTTGCTGTTTTCTGCTCTGCTCATCGGCGTCTGCTACTGCGCTGATCCTGCTGCTGTTTTCTGCTCTGCTTGTCTGCGTCAGCGAATGCGCTGATCCTGCTGCTGTTTCCTGCTCTGCTCGTCGCCGTCGGCGACTGCGCTGGTCCTGCTGCTGTTTTCTTCTCTGATCGTCTGCGACTGTGCATCTCCTGCTGCTGTTTTTTGCTCTGCTCGTCGGCGTCAGCGACTGCGCTGATCCTGCTGCTGTTTTCTGCTCTGCTCGTCGGCGTCTGTGACTGCGCATCTCCTGCTGCTGGTTTTTGCTCTGCTCGTCGGCGACTGCGCTTGTCCTGCTGCTGTTTTCTGCTCTGCTCATCGGCGTCGGCTACTGCGCTGATCCTGCTGCTGTTTTCTGCTCTGCTCGTTGGCGTCTGCGACTGCGCATCTCCTGCTGCTTTTTTCTGCTCTGCTCGTCGGCGTCAGCGACTGCGCTGATCCTGCAGCTGTTTTCTGCTTTGCTCGTCGCCGTCTGCAACTGTGCTGGTCCTGTTGCTGTTTTCTGCTCTGCTCGTCGGCGTCTGTGACTGTGCATCTCCTGCTGCTGTTTTTTGCTCTGCTCGTCGGCGACTGCGCTTGTCCTGCTGCTGTTTTCTGCTCTGCTCATCGGCGTCGGCTACTGCGCTGATCCTGCTGCTGTTTTCTGCTCTGCTCGTTGGCGTCTGCGACTGCGCATCTCCTGCTGCTTTTTTCTGCTCTGCTCGTCGGCGTCAGCGACTGCACTGATCCTGAAGCTGTTTTCTGCTCTGCTCGTCGCCGTCTGCGACTGCGCTGGTCCTGTTGCTGTTTTCTGCTCTGCTCGTCGGCGACTGCGCTGTTCCTGCTGCTGTTTTCTGCAATGCTCATCGGCGTCGGCGACTGCGTTGATCCTGCTGCTTTTTTCTGCTCTGCTCGTCGGCGTCAGCGTCTGCGCTGACTCTGCTGCTGTTTTCTGCTCTGATCGCCTGCGACTGCTCATCTCCTGCTGCTGTTTTTTGCTCTGCTCGTCAGCGTCAGCGAATGCGCTGATCCTGCTGCTGTTTCCTGCTCTGCTCGTCGCCGTCGGCGACTTCGCTGGTCCTGCTGTTGTTTTCTGCTCTGATCGCTGGCGTCGGCGACTGCGCTGGTCCTGCTGCTGTTTTCTTCTCTGCTCGTCGCCGTCTGCTCTGCTCGTCGGCGTCTGCGCTGGTCCTGCTGCTGTTTTCTGCTCTGCTCGTCGGCGACTGCGCTGGTCCTGCTCTTGTTTTCGCCTCTGCTCGTCGGCGTCTGCTCTGCTCATTGGCGTCTGCAACTGCGCTGGTCCTGCGCTGTTTTCTGCTCTGCTCATTGGCATCTGCGACTGCGCATCTCCTGCTGCTTTTTTCTGATCTGCTCGTCGGCGTTAGCGACTGCGCTGACCCTGCTGCTGTTTTCTGCTCTGATCGTCTGCGACTGTGCATCTCCTGCTGCTGTTTTTTGCTCTGCTCGTCGGCGTCAGCGACTGCGCTGATCCTGCTGCTGTTTTCTGCTCTGCTCGTCGGCGTCTGTGACAGCTCATCTCCTGCTGCTGTTTTTTGCTCTGCAGTTCGGCGACTGCGCTTGTCCTGCTGCTGTTTTCTGCTCTGCTCATCGGCGTCGGCTACTGCGCTGATCTTGCTGCTGTTTTCTGCTCTGCTCGTTGGCGTCTGCGACTGCGCATCTCCTGCTGCTTTTTTCTGCTCTGCTCGTCGGCGTCAGCGACTGCGCTGATCCTGCAGCTGTTTTCTGCTTTGCTCGTTTCCGTCTGCGACTGTGCTGGTCCTGTTGCTGTTTTCTGCTCTGCTCGTCGGCGTCTGTGACTGTGCATCTCCTGCTGCTGTTTTTTGCTCTGCTCGTCGGCGACTTCGCTTGTCCTGCTGCTGTTTTCTGCTCTGCTCATCGGCGTCGGCTACTGCGCTGATCCTGCTGCTGTTTTCTGCTCTGCTCGTTGGCGTCTGCGACTGCGAATCTCCTGCTGCTTTTTTCTGCTCTGCTCGTCGGCGTCAGCGACTGCACTGATCCTGCAGCTGTTTTCTGCTCTGCTCGTCACCGTCTGCGACTGCGCTGGTCCTGTTGCTGTTTTCTGCTCTGCTCGTCGGCGACTTCGCTGGTCCTGCTGCTGTTTTCTGCAATGCTCATCAGCGTCGGCGACTGCGTTGATCCTGCTGCTTTTTTCTGCTCTGCTCGTCGGCGTCAGCGATTGCGCTGACCCTGCTGCTGTTTTCGGCTCTGATCGCCTGCGAATGCTCATCTCCTGCTGCTGTTTTTTGCTCTGCTCGTCGGCGTCAGCGACTGTGCTGATCCTGCTGCTGTTTTCTGCTCTGCTCGTCGGAGTCTGCAACTGCGCATCTCCTGCTGCTGTTTTTTGCTCTGCTCGTCTGCGACTGCGCTGGTCCTGCTGCTGTTTTCTGCTATGCTCATCGGCGTCTGCTACTGCGCTAATCCTGCTGCTGTTTTCTGCTCTGCTTGTCTGCGTCAGCGAATGCGCTGGTCCTGCTGCTGTTTTCTTCTCTGATCGTCTGCGACTGTGCATCTCCTGCTGCTGTTTTTTGCTCTGCTCGTCGGCGTCAGCGACTGCGCTGATCCTGCTGCTGTTTTCTGCTCTGCTCGTCGGCGTCTGTGACTGCGCATCTCCTGCTGCTGGTTTTTGCTCTGCTCGTCGGCGACTGCGCTTGTCCTGCTGCTGTTTTCTGCTCTGCTCATCGGCGTCGGCTACTGCGCTGATCCTGCTGCTGTTTTCTGCTCTGCTCGTTGGCGTCTGCGACTGCGCATCTCCTGCTGCTTTTTTCTGCTCTGCTCGTCGGCGTCAGCGACTGCGCTGATCCTGCAGCTGTTTTCTGCTTTGCTCGTCGCCGTCTGCGACTGTGCTGTTCCTGTTGCTGTTTTCTGCTCTGCTCGTCGGCGTCTGTGACTGTGCATCTCCTGCTGCTGTTTTTTGCTCTGCTCGTCGGCGACTGCGCTTGTCCTGCTGCTGTTTTCTGCTCTGCTCATCGGCGTCGGCTACTGCGCTGATCCTGCTGCTGTTTTCTGCTCTGCTCGTTGGCGTCTGCGACTGCGCATCTCCTGCTGCTTTTTTCTGCTCTGCTCGTCGGCGTCAGCGACTGCACTGATCATGCAGCTGTTTTCTGCTCTGCTCGTCGCCGTCGGCGACTGCGCTGTTCCTGCTGCTGTTTTCTGCAATGCTCATCGGCGTCGGCGACTGCGTTGATCCTGCTGCTTTTTTCTGCTCTGCTCGTCGGCGTCAGCGACTGCGCTGACCCTGCTGCTGTTTTCTGCTCTGATCGCCTGCGACTGCTCATCTCCTGCTGCTGTTTTTTGCTCTGCTCGTCGGCGTCAGCGACTGTGCTGATCCTGCTGCTGTTTTCTGCTCTGCTCGTCGGAGTATGCGACTGCGCATCTCCTGCTGCTGTTTTTTGCTCTGCTCGTCTGCGACTGCGCTGGTCCTGCTGCTGTTTTCTGCTCTGCTCATTGGCGTCTGCTACTGCGCTGATCCTGCTGCTGTTTTCTGCTCTGCTTGTCTGCGTCAGCGAATGCGCTGATCCTGCTGCTGTTTCCTGCTCTGCTCGTCGCCGTCGGAAACTGCGCTGGTCCTGCTGTTGTTTTTTGCTCTGATCGTCGGCGTCGGCGACTGCGCTGGTCCTGCTGCTGTTTTCTTCTCTGCTCGTCGGCGTCTGCTCTGCTCGCTGGCGTCTGCGACTGCGCTCGTCCTGCTGCTGTTTTCTGCTCTGCTCATCGGTGACTGCGCTGGTCCTGCTGGTGTTTTCTGCACTGCTCATCGGCGTCAGCGACTGCGCTGGTCCTGCTGTTGTTTTCGCCTCTGCTCGTCGGCGTCTGCAACTGCGCTGGTCCTGCTGCTGTTTTCTGCTCTGCTCGTCGGCGACTGCGCTGGTCCTGCTGCTGTTTTCTGCACTGCTCATTGGCGTCGGCGACTGTGCTGATCCTGCTGCTGTTTTCTGCTCTGCTCGTAGGAGTCGGTGACTGCGTTGGTCCTGCTGCTGTTTTCTGCACTGCTCATCGGCGTCTGCGACAGCGCTGGTCCTGCTGCTGTTTTCTGCTCTGCTCGTCGGCGACTGCGCAGGTCCTGCTGCTGTTTTCTGCACTGCTCATCGGCGTCGGCGACTGCGTTGATCCTGCTGCTGTTTTCTGCTCTGCTCATTGGCGTCTGCGACTGCGCATCTCCTGCTGCTTTTTTCTGCTCTGCTCGTCGGCGTCAGCGACTGAGCTGACCCTGCTGCTGTTTTCTGCTCTGATCGTCTGCGACTGCGCATCTCCTGCTTCTGTTTTTTGCTCTGCTCGTTGGCGTCGGCGACTGCGCTGGTCCTGCTGCTGTTTTCTGCTCTGCTCATCGGCGTCGGCTACTGAGCTGATCCTGCTGTTGTTTCCTGCTCTGCTCGTCGCCGTCGGCGACTGCGCTGGTCCTGCTGTTGTTTTCTGCTCTGATCCTCGGCGCCGGCGACTGCGCTGGTCCTGCTGCTGTTTTCTTCTCTGCTCGTCGGCGTCTGCGACTGCGCTGATCCTGCTGCTGTTTTCTGCTCTGCTCGTTGGCGTCTGCGACTGCGCATCTCCTGCAGCTTTTTTCTGCTCTGCTCGTCGGCGTCAGCGACTGCACTGATCCTGCAGCTGTTTTCTGCTCTGCTCGTCACCGTCTGCGACTGCGCTGGTCCTGTTGCTGTTTTCTGCTCTGCTCGTCGGCGACTTCGCTGGTCCTGCTGCTGTTTTCTGCAATGCTCATCAGCGTCGGCGACTGCGCTGACCCTGCTGCTGTTTTCTGCTCTGATCGCCTGCGACTGCTCATCTCCTGCTGCTGTTTTTTGCTCTGCTCGTCGGCGTCAGCGACTGTGCTGATCCTGCTGCTGTTTTCTGCTCTGCTCGTCGGAGTCTGCGACTGCGCATCTCCTGCTGCTGTTTTTTGCTCTGCTCGTCGGCGACTGCGCTGGTCCTGCTGCTGTTTTCTGCTCTGCTCATCGGCGTCTGCTACTGCGCTGATCCTGCTGCTGTTTTCTGCTCTGCTTGTCTGCGTCAGCGAATGCGCTGATCCTGCTGCTGTTTCCTGCTCTGCTCGTCGCCGTCGGCGACTGCGCTTGTCCTGCTGCTGTTTTCTTCTCTGATCGTCTGCGACTGTGCATCTCCTGCTGCTGTTTTTTGCTCTGCTCGTCGGCGTCAGCGACTGCGCTGATCCTGCTGCTGTTTTCTGCTCTGCTCGTCGGCGTCTGTGACTGCGCATCTCCTGCTAGTGGTTTTTGCTCTGCTCGTCGGCGACTGCGCTTGTCCTGCTGCTGTTTTCTGCTCTGCTCGTTCGCGTCTGCGACTGCGCATCTCCTGCTGCTTTTTTCTGCTCTGCTCGTCGGCGTCAGCGACTGCGCTGATCCTGCAGCTGTTTTCTGCTTTGCTCGTCGCCGTCTGCAACTGTGCTGGTCCTGTTGCTGTTTTCTGCTCTGCTCGTCGGCGTCTGTGACTGTGCATCTCCTGCTGCTGTTTTTTGCTCTGCTCGTCGGCGACTGCGCTTGTCCTGCTGCTGTTTTCTGCTCTGCTCATCGGCGTCGGCTACTGCGCTGATCCTGCTGCTGTTTTCTGCTCTGCTCGTTGGCGTCTGCGACTGCGCATCTCCTGCTGCTTTTTTCTGCTCTGCTCGTCGGCGTCAGCGACTGCACTGATCCTGCAGCTGTTTTCTGCTCTGCTCGTCGCCGTCTGCGACTGCGCTGGTCCTGTTGCTGTTTTCTGCTCTGCTCGTCGGCGACTGCGCTGTTCCTGCTGCTGTTTTCTGCAATGCTCATCGGCGTCGGCGACTGCGTTGATCCTGCTGCTTTTTTCTGCTCTGCTCGTCGGCGTCAGCGTCTGCGCTGACTCTGCTGCTGTTTTCTGCTCTGATCGCCTGCGACTGCTCATCTCCTGTTGCTGTTTTTTGCTCTGCTCGTCAGCGTCAGCGAATGCGCTGATCCTGCTGCTGTTTCCTGCTCTGCTCGTCGCCGTCGGCGACTTCGCTGGTCCTGCTGTTGTTTTCTGCTCTGATCGCTGGCGTCGGCGACTGCGCTGGTCCTGCTGCTGTTTTCTTCTCTGCTCGTCGCCGTCTGCTCTGCTCGTCGGCGTCTGCGCTGGTCCTGCTGCTGTTTTCTGCTCTGCTCGTCGGCGACTGCGCTGGTCCTGCTCTTGTTTTCGCCTCTGCTCGTCGGCGTCTGCTCTGCTCATTGGCGTCTGCGACTGCGCTGGTCCTGCGCTGTTTTCTGCTCTGCTCATTGGCATCTGCGACTGCGCATCTCCTGCTGCTTTTTTCTGATCTGCTCGTCGGCGTTAGCGACTGCGCTGACCCTGCTGCTGTTTTCTGCTCTGATCGTCTGCGACTGTGCATCTCCTGCTGCTGTTTTTTGCTCTGCTCGTCGGCGTCAGCGACTGCGCTGATCCTGCTGCTGTTTTCTGCTCTGCTCGTCGGCGTCTGTGACAGCTCATCTCCTGCTGCTGTTTTTTGCTCTGCAGTTCGGCGACTGCGCTTGTCCTGCTGCTGTTTTCTGCTCTGCTCATCGGCGTCGGCTACTGCGCTGATCTTGCTGCTGTTTTCTGCTCTGCTCGTTGGCGTCTGCGACTGCGCATCTCCTGCTGCTTTTTTCTGCTCTGCTCGTCGGCGTCAGCGACTGCGCTGATCCTGCAGCTGTTTTCTGCTTTGCTCGTTTCCGTCTGCGACTGTGCTGGTCCTGTTGCTGTTTTCTGCTCTGCTCGTCGGCGTCTGTGACTGTGCATCTCCTGCTGCTGTTTTTTGCTCTGCTCGTCGGCGACTTCGCTTGTCCTGCTGCTGTTTTCTGCTCTGCTCATCGGCGTCGGCTACTGCGCTGATCCTGCTGCTGTTTTCTGCTCTGCTCGTTGGCGTCTGCGACTGCGAATCTCCTGCTGCTTTTTTCTGCTCTGCTCGTCGGCGTCAGCGACTGCACTGATCCTGCAGCTGTTTTCTGCTCTGCTCGTCACCGTCTGCGACTGCACTGGTCCTGTTGCTGTTTTCTGCTCTGCTCATCGGCGACTTCGCTGGTCCTGCTGCTGTTTTCTGCAATGCTCATCAGCGTCGGCGACTGCGTTGATCCTGCTGCTTTTTTCTGCTCTGCTCGTCGGCGTCAGCGATTGCGCTGACCCTGCTGCTGTTTTCTGCTCTGATCGCCTGCGACTGCTCATCTCCTGCTGCTGTTTTTTGCTCTGCTCGTCGGCGTCAGCGACTGTGCTGATCCTGCTGCTGTTTTCTGCTCTGCTCGTCGGAGTCTGCAACTGCGCATCTCCTGCTGCTGTTTTTTGCTCTGCTCGTCGGCGACTGCGCTGGTCCTGCTGCTGTTTTCTGCTATGCTCATCGGCGTCTGCTACTGCGCTAATCCTGCTGCTGTTTTCTGCTCTGCTTGTCTGCGTCAGCGAATGCGCTGGTCCTGCTGCTGTTTTCTTCTCTGATCGTCTGCGACTGTGCATCTCCTGCTGCTGTTTTTTGCTCTGCTCGTCGGCGTCAGCGACTGCGCTGATCCTGCTGCTGTTTTCTGCTCTGCTCGTCGGCGTCTGTGACTGCGCATCTCCTGCTGCTGGTTTTTGCTCTGCTCGTCGGCGACTGCGCTTGTCCTGCTGCTGTTTTCTGCTCTGCTCATCGGCGTCGGCTACTGCGCTGATCCTGCTGCTGTTTTCTGCTCTGCTCGTTGGCGTCTGCGACTGCGCATCTCCTGCTGCTTTTTTCTGCTCTGCTCGTCGGCGTCAGCGACTGCGCTGATCCTGCAGCTGTTTTCTGCTTTGCTCGTCGCCGTCTGCGACTGTGCTGTTCCTGTTGCTGTTTTCTGCTCTGCTCGTCGGCGTCTGTGACTGTGCATCTCCTGCTGCTGTTTTTTGCTCTGCTCGTCGGCGACTGCGCTTGTCCTGCTGCTGTTTTCTGCTCTGCTCATCGGCGTCGGCTACTGCGCTGATCCTGCTGCTGTTTTCTGCTCTGCTCGTTGGCGTCTGCGACTGCGCATCTCCTGCTGCTTTTTTCTGCTCTGCTCGTCGGCGTCAGCGACTGCACTGATCATGCAGCTGTTTTCTGCTCTGCTCGTCGCCGTCGGCGACTGCGCTGTTCCTGCTGCTGTTTTCTGCAATGCTCATCGGCGTCGGCGACTGCGTTGATCCTGCTGCTTTTTTCTGCTCTGCTCGTCGGCGTCAGCGACTGCGCTGACCCTGCTGCTGTTTTCTGCTCTGATCGCCTGCGACTGCTCATCTCCTGCTGCTGTTTTTTGCTCTGCTCGTCGGCGTCAGCGACTGTGCTGATCCTGCTGCTGTTTTCTGCTCTGCTCGTCGGAGTATGCGACTGCGCATCTCCTGCTGCTGTTTTTTGCTCTGCTCGTCTGCGACTGCGCTGGTCCTGCTGCTGTTTTCTGCTCTGCTCATTGGCGTCTGCTACTGCGCTGATCCTGCTGCTGTTTTCTGCTCTGCTTGTCTGCGTCAGCGAATGCGCTGATCCTGCTGCTGTTTCCTGCTCTGCTCGTCGCCGTCGGAAACTGCGCTGGTCCTGCTGTTGTTTTTTGCTCTGATCGTCGGCGTCGGCGACTGCGCTGGTCCTGCTGCTGTTTTCTTCTCTGCTCGTCGGCGTCTGCTCTGCTCGCTGGCGTCTGCGACTGCGCTCGTCCTGCTGCTGTTTTCTGCTCTGCTCATCGGTGACTGCGCTGGTCCTGCTGGTGTTTTCTGCACTGCTCATCGGCGTCAGCGACTGCGCTGGTCCTGCTGTTGTTTTCGCCTCTGCTCGTCGGCGTCTGCAACTGCGCTGGTCCTGCTGCTGTTTTCTGCTCTGCTCGTCGGCGAATGCGCTGGTCCTGCTGCTGTTTTCTGCACTGCTCATTGGCGTCGGCGACTGTGCTGATCCTGCTGCTGTTTTCTGCTCTGCTCGTAGGAGTCGGTGACTGCGTTGGTCCTGCTGCTGTTTTCTGCACTGCTCATCGGCGTCTGCGACAGCGCTGGTCCTGCTGCTGTTTTCTGCTCTGCTCGTCGGCGACTGCGCAGGTCCTGCTGCTGTTTTCTGCACTGCTCATCGGCGTCGGCGACTGCGTTGATCCTGCTGCTGTTTTCTGCTCTGCTCATTGGCGTCTGCGACTGCGCATCTCCTGCTGCTTTTTTCTGCTCTGCTCGTCGGCGTCAGCGACTGAGCTGACCCTGCTGCTGTTTTCTGCTCTGATCGTCTGCGACTGCGCATCTCCTGCTTCTGTTTTTTGCTTTGCTCTTTGGCGTCGGCGACTGCGCTGGTCCTGCTGCTGTTTTCTGCTCTGCTCATCGGCGTCGGCTACTGAGCTGATCCTGCTGTTGTTTCCTGCTCTGCTCGTCGCCGTCGGCGACTGCGCTGGTCCTGCTGTTGTTTTCTGCTCTGATCCTCGGCGCCGGCGACTGCGCTGGTCCTGCTGCTGTTTTCTTCTCTGCTCGTCGGCGTCTGCGACTGCGCTGATCCTGCTGCTGTTTTCTGCTCTGCTCGTTGGCGTCTGCGACTGCGCATCTCCTGCAGCTTTTTTCTGCTCTGCTCGTCGGCGTCAGCGACTGCGCTGATCCTGCAGCTGTTTTCTGCTCTGCTCGTCGCCGTCTGCGACTGTGCTGGTCCTGTTGCTGTTTTCTGCTCTGCTCGTCGGCGACTGCGCTGGTCCTGCTGCTGTTTTTTGCTCTGCTCGTCGGCGTCAGCGACTGCGCTGATCCTGCTGCTGTTTTCTGCTCTGCTCGTCGGAGTCTGCGACTGCGCATCTCCTGCTGCTGTTTTTTGCTCTGCTCGTCGGCGACTGCGCTGGTCCTGCTGCTGTTTTCTGCTCTGCTCATCGGCGTCGGCTACTTCGCTGATCCTGCTGCTGTTTTCTGCCCTGCTTGTCTGCGTCAGCGAATGCACTGATCCTGCTGCTGTTTCCTGCTCTGCTCGTCGCCATCGGCGACTGCGCTGGTCCTGCTGTTGTTTTCTGCTCTGATCGTCAGCGTCGGCGACTGCGCTGGTCCTGCTGCTGTTTTATTCTCTGCTCGTCGGCGTCTGCTCTGCTCGTCGGCGTCTGCGACTGCGCTGGTCCTGCTGCTGTTTTTTGCTCTGCTCGTCGGCGACTGCGCTGGTCCTGCTGCTGTTTTCTGTACTGCTCATTGGCGTCGGCGACTGTGCTGATCCTGCTGCTGTTTTCTGCTCTGCTCGTAGGCGTCGGCGACTGCGCTGATCCTGCTGCTGTTTTCTGCACTGCTCATCGGCGTCTGCGACTGCGCTGGTCCTGCTGCTGTTTTCTGCTCTGCTCGTCGGCGACTGCACATCTCCTGCTGCTTTTTTCTGCTCTGCTCGTTGGCGTCAGCGACTGCGCTGACCCTGCTGCTGTTTTCTGCTCTGATCGTCTGCAACTGTGCATCTCCTGCTTCTGTTTTTTGCTCTGGTCGTCGGCGTCAGCGACTGCGCTGATCCTGCTGCTGTTTTCTGCTCTGCTCGTCATCGACTGCGCTGGTCCTGCTGCTGTTTTCTGCTCTGCTCATCGGTGTCGGCTACTGCGCTGATCCTGCTGTTGTTTCCTGCTCTGCTCGTCGCCGTCGGCGACTGCGCTGGTCCTGCTGTTGTTTTCTGCTCTGATCGTCAGCGCCGGCGACTGCGCTGGTCCTGCTGCTGTTTTCTTCTCTGCTCGTCGGCGTCTGCTCTGCTCGTCGGCGTCTGCGACTGCGCTGGTCCTGCTGCTGTTTTGTGCTCTGCTCATCGGTGACTGCGCTGGTCCTGCTTGTGTTTTCTGCACTGCTCATCTGCGTCGGCGACTGCGCTGGTCCTGCTGTTGTTTTCTGCTCTGATCGTCGGCGTCGGCGACTGCGCTGGTCCTGCTGCTGTTTTCTTCTCTGCTCGTCGGCGTCTGCTGTGCTCGTCGGCGTGTGCGACTGCGCTGGTCCTGCTGCTGTTTTCTGCTATGATCATCGGCGTCGGCTACTGCGCTGATCCTGCTGCTGTTTTCTGCTCTGCTCGTTGGCGTCTGCGACTGCGCATCTCCTGCTGCTTTTTTCTGCTCTGCTCGTCGGCGTCAGCGAATACGCTGATCCTGCAGCTGTTTTCTGCTCTGCTCGTCGCCGTCTGCGACTGTGCTGGTCCTGTTGCTGTTTTCTGCTCTGCTCGTCGGCGACTGCGCTGGTCCTGCTGTTGTTTTCTGCACTGCTCATTGGCGTCGGCGACTGCGTTGATCCTGCTGTTGTTTTCTGCTCTGCTCATTTGCGTCTGCGACTGTGCATCTCCTTTCTGCTTTTTTCTGCTCTGCTCGTCGGCGTCAGCGACTGCGCTGACCCTGCTGCTGTTTTCTGCTCTGATCGTCTGCGACTGCGCATCTCCTGCTGCTGTTTTTTGCTCTGCTCGTCGGCGTCAGTGACTGTGCTGATCCTGCTGCTGTTTTCTGCTCTGCTCGTCGGAGTCTGCGACTGCGCATCTCCTGCTGCTGTTTTTTGCTCTGCTCGTCGGCGACTGCGCTGGTCCTGCTGCTGTTTTCTGCTCTGCTCATCGGCGTCGGCTACTGCGCTGATCCTGCTGCTGTTTTCTGCTCTGCTTGTCTGCATCAGCGAATGCACTGATCCTGCTTCTGTTTCCTGCTCTGCTCGTCGCCATCGGCGACTGCGCTGGTCCTGCTGTTGTTTTCTGCTCTGATCGTCAGCGTCGGCGACTGCGCTGGTCCTGCTGCTGTTTTATTCTCTGCTCGTCGGCGTCTGCTCTGCTCGTCGGCGTCTGCGACTGCGCTGGTCCTGCTGCTGTTTTTTGCTCTGCTCGTCGGCGACTGCGCTGGTCCTGCTGCTGTTTTCTGCACTGCTCATTGGCGTCGGCTACTGTGCTGATCCTGCTGCTGTTTTCTGCTCTGCTCGTAGGCGTCGGCGACTGCGCTGATCCTGCTGCTGTTTTCTGCACTGCTCATCGGCGTCTGCGACTGCGCTGGTCCTGCTGCTGTTTTCTGCTCTGCTCGTCGGCGACTGCGCATCTCCTGCTGCTTTTTTCTGCTCTGCTCGTCGGCGTCAGCGACTGCGCTGACCCTGCTGCTGTTTTCTGCTCTGATCGTCTGCGACTGCGCATCTCCTGCTTCTGTTTTTTGCTCTGCTCGTCGGCGTCAGCGACTGCGCTGATCCTGCTGCTGTTTTCTGCTCTGCTCGTCGGCGTCTGCGACTGCGCATCTCCTGCTGCTGTTTTTTGCTCTGCTCTTCGGCGACTGCGCTGGTCCTGCTGCTGTTTTCTGCTCTGCTCATCGGTGTCGGCTACTGCGCTGATCCTGCTGTTGTTTCCTGCTCTGCTCGTCGCCGTCGGCGACTGCGCTGGTCCTGCTGTTGTTTTCTGCTCTGATCGTCGGCGCCGGCGACTGCGCTGGTTCTGCTGCTGTTTTCTTCTCTGCTCGTCGGCGTCTGCTCTGCTCGTCGGCGTCTGCGACTGCGCTGGTCCTGCTGCTGTTTTCTGCTCTGCTCATCGGTGACTGCGCTGGTCCTGCTTGTGTTTTCTGCACTGCTCATCTGCGTCGGCGACTGCGCTGGTCCTGCTGTTGTTTTCTGCTCTGATCGTCGGCGTCGGCAACTGCGCTGGTCCTGCTGCTGTTTTCTTCTCTGCTCGTCGGCGTCTGCTCTGCTCGTCGGCGTCTGCGACTGCGCTGGTCCTGCTGCTGTTTTCTGCTCTGCTCATCGGCGACTGCGCTGGTCCTGCTGGTGTTTTCTGCATTGCTCATCGACGTCGGCGACTGCGCTGGTCCTGCTGTTGTTTTCGCCTCTGCTCGTCGGCGTCTGAGACTGCGCTGGTCCTGCTGCTGTTTTCTGCTCTGCTCGTCGGCGACTCTGCTTGTCCTGCTGCTGTTTTCTGCTCTGCTCGTAGGCATCGGCGACTGCGCTGGTCCTGCTGCTGTTTTCTACACTGCTCATCGGCGTCGGCGACTGCGCTGGTCCTGCTGTTGTTTTCTGTTCTGATCGTCGGCGTCCGCGACTGCGCTGGTTCTGCTGCTGTTTTCTTCTCTGCTCGTCAGCGTCTGCTCTGCTCGTCGGCGTCTACGACTGCGCTGGTCCTGCTGCTGTTTTCTGCTCTGCTCATCGGCGACTGCGCTGGTCCTGCTGGTGTTTTCTGCACTGCTCATCGGCTTCGGCGACTGCGCTGGTCCTGCTGTTGTTTTCACCTCTGCTCATCGGCGTCTGCGACTGCGCTGGTCCTGCTGCTGTTTTCTGCTCTGCTCGTCGGCGTCTGTGACTGCGCATCTCCTTCTGCTGTTTTTTGCTCTGCTCATCGGCGACTGCGCTTGTCCTAATGCTGTTTTCTGCTCTGCTCATCGGCGTCGGCTACTGCGCTGATCCTGCTGCTGTTTTCTGCTCTGCTCGTTGGCGTCTGCGACTGCGCATCTCCTGCAGCTGTTTTCTGCTCTGCTCATCGCCGTCTGCGACTGTGCTGGTCCTGTTGCTGTTTTCTGCTCTGCTCGTCGGCGACTGCGCTGGTCCTGCTGCTGTTTTCTGCACTGCTCATTGGCGTCGGCGACTGCCTTGATCCTGCTGTTGTTTTCTGCTCTGCTCATTTGCGTCTGCGACTGCGCATCTCCTTTCTGCTTTTTTCTGCTCTGCTCGTCGGCGTCAGCGACTGCGCTGACCCTGCTGCTGTTTTCTGCTCTGATCGTCTGCAACTGCGCATCTCCTGCTGCTGTTTTTTGCTCTGCTCGTCGGCGTCAGCGACTGCGCTGTTCCTGCTGCTGTTTTCTGCTCTGCTCGTCGGAGTCTGCGACTGCGCATCTCCTGCTGCTGTTTTTTGCTCTGCTCGTCGGCGACTGCGCTGGTCCTGCTGCTGTTTTCTGCTCTGCTCATCGGCGTCGGCTACTGCGCTGATCCTGCTGCTGTTTTCTGCTCTGCTTGTCTGCATCAGCGAATGCACTGATCCTGCTGCTGTTTCCTGCTCTGCTCGTCGCCATCGGCGACTGCGCTGGTCCTGCTGTTGTTTTCTGATCTGATCGTCAGCGTCGGCGACTGCGCTGGTCCTGCTGCTGTTTTATTCTCTGCTCGTCGGCGTCTGCTCTGCTCGTCGGCGTCTGCGACTGCGCTGGTCCTGCTGCTGTTTTTTGCTCTGCTCGTCGGCGACTGCGCTGGTCCTGCTGCTGTTTTAAGCACTGCTCATTGGCGTCGGCGACTGTGCTGATCCTGCTGCTGTTTTCTGCTCTGCTCGTAGGCTTCGGCGACTGCGCTGATCCTGCTGCTGTTTTCTGCACTGCTCATCGGCGTCTGCGACTGCGCTGGTCCTGCTGCTGTTTTCTGCTCTGCTCGTCGGCGACTGCGCATCTCCTGCTGCTTTTTTCTGCTCTGCTCGTCGGCGTCAGCGACTGCGCTGACCCTGCTGCTGTTTTCTGCTCTGATCGTCTGCGACTGCGCATCTCCTGCTTCTTTTTTTTGCTCTGCTCGTCAGCGTCAGCGACTGCGCTGATCCTGCTGCAGTTTTCTGCTCTGCTCGTCGGCGTCTGCGACTGCGCATCTCCTGCTGCTGTTTTTTGCTCTGCTCTTCGGCGACTGCGCTGGTCCTGCTGCTGTTTTCTGCTCTGCTCATCGGTGTCGGCTACTGTGCTGATCCTGCTGTTGTTTCCTGCTCTGCTCGTCGCCGTCGGCGACTGCGCTGGTCCTGTTGTTGTTTTCTGCTCTGATCGTCGGCGACTGCGCTGGTCCTTCTGCTGTTTTCTTCTCTGCTCGTCGGCGTCTGCTCTGCTCGTCGGCGTCTGCGACTGCGCTGGTACTGCTGCTGTTTTCTGCTCTGCTCATCGGTGACTGCGCTGGTCCTGCTTGTGTTTTCTGCACTGCTCATCTGCGTCGGCGACTGCGCTGGTCCTGCTGTTGTTTTCTGCTCTGATCGTCGGCGTCGGCGACTGCGCTGGTCCTGCTGCTGTTTTCTTCTCTGCTCGTCGGCGTCTGCTCTGCTCGTCGGCGTCTGCGACTGCGCTGGTCCTGCTGCTGTTTTCTGCTCTGCTCATCGGCGACTGCGCTGGTCCCACTGGTGTTTTCTGCATTGCTCATCGACGTCGGCGACTGCGCTGGTCCTGCTGTTGTTTTTGCCTCTGCTCGTCGGCGTCTGAGACTGTTCTGGTCCTGCTGCTGTTTTCTGCTCTGCTCGTCGGCGACTGCGCTTGTCCTGCTGCTGTTTTCTGCACTGCTCATCAGCGTCGGCAACTGTGCTGATCCTGCTGCTGTTTTCTACACTGCTCATCGGCGTTGGCGAATGCGCTGATCCTGCTGCTGTTTCCTGCTCTGCTCGTAGGCATCGGCGACTGCGCTGGTCCTGCTGTTGTTTTCTGCTCTGATCGTCGACGACTGCGCTGGTTCTGCTGCTGTTTTCTTCTCTGCTCGTCGGCGTCTGCGACTGCGCCGGTCCTGCTGCTGTTTTCTGCTCTGCTCGTCGGCGACTGCGCTGGTCCTGCTGCTGTTTTCTGCACTGCTCATTGGAGTCGGCGACTGTGCTGATCCTGCTGCTGTTTTCTGCTCTGCTCGTAGGCGTCGGCGACTGCGCTGGTCCTGCTGCTGTTTTCTTCACTGCTCATCGGCGACTGCGCTGGTCCTGCTGCTGTTTTCTGCTCTGCTCGTCGGCGACTGCGCAGGTCCTGCTGCTGTTTTCTGCACTGCTCATCGGCGTCGGCGACTGCGTTGATCCTGCTGCTGTTTTCTGCTCTGCTCATTGGCGTCTGCGACTGCACATCTCCTGCTGCTTTTTTCTGCTCTGCTCGTCGGCGTCAGCGACTGCACTGACCCTGCTGCTGTTTTCTGCTCTGATCGTCTGCGACTGCGCATCTCCTGCTTCTGTTTTTTGCTCTGCTCGTCGGCGTCAGCGACTGCGCTGATCCTGCTGCTGTTTTCTGCTCTGCTCGTCGGCGTCTGCGACTGCGCATCTCCTGCTGCTGTTTTCTGCTCTGCTCATCGGAGTCGGCTACTGCGCGGATCCTGCTGCTGTTTTCTGCTCTGCTTGTCTGCGTCAGCGAATGTGCTGATCCTGCTGCTGTTTCCTGCTCTGCTCGTCGCTGTCGGCTACTGCGCTGGTCCTGCTGTTGTTTTCTGCTCTGATCGTCGGCTTCGGCGACTGTGCTTGTCCTGCTGCTGTTTTCTGCTCTGCTCGTTGGCGTCTGCGACTGCGCATCTCCTGCTGCTTTTTTCTGCTCTGCTCGTCGGCGTCAGCGACTGCGCTGATCCTGCAGCTGTTTTCTGCTCTGCTCGTCGCCGTCTGTGACTGTGCTGGTCGTGTTGCTGTTTTCTGCTCTGCTCGTCGGCGACTGCGCTGGTCCTGCTGCTGTTTTCTGCACTGCTCATTGGAGTCGGCGACTGTGCTGATCCTGCTGCTGTTTTCTGCTCTGCTCGTAGGCGTCGGCGACTGTGCTGGTCCTGCTGCTGTTTTCTTCACTGCTCATCGGCGACTGCGCTGGTCCTGCTGCTGTTTTCTGCTCTGCTCGTCGGCGACTGCGCAGGTCCTGCTGCTGTTTTCTGCACTGCTCATCGGCGTCGGCGACTGCGATGATCCTGCTGCTATTTTCTGCTCTGCTCATTGGCGTCTAAGACTGCACATCTCCTGCTGCTTTTTTCTGCTCTGCTCGTCGGCGTCAGCGACTGCACTGACCCTGCTGCTGTTTTCTGCTCTGATCGTCTGCGACTGCGCATCTCCTGCTTCTGTTTTTTGCTCTGCTCGTCGGCGTCAGCGACTGCGCTGATCCTGCTGCCTATTTCTGCTCTCCTCGTCGGCGTCTGCGACTGCGCATCTCCTCCTGCTGTTTTCTGCTCTGCTCATCGGAGTCGGCTACTGCGCGGATCCTGCTGCTGTTTTCTGCTCTGCTTGTCTGCGTCAGCGAATGCGCTGATCCTGCTGCTGTTTCCTGCTCTGCTCGTCGCCATCGGCTACTGCGCTGGTCCTGCTGTTGTTTTCTGCTCTGATCGTCGGCGTCTGCGACTGCGCATCTCCTGCTGCTTTTTTCTGCTCTGCTCGTCGGCGTCAGCGACTGCGCTGATCCTGCAGCTGTTTTCTGCTCTGCTCGTCGCCGTCTGTGACTGTGCTGGTCCTGTTGCTGTTTTCTGCTCTGCTCGTCGGGGACTGCGCTGGTCCTGCTGCTGTTTTCTGCACTGCTCATTGGCGTCGGCGACTGCGTTGATCCTGCTGCTGTTTTCTGCTCTGCTCATTTGCGTCTGCGACTGCGCATCTCCTGCTGCTTTTTTCTGCTCTGCTCGTCGGCGTCAGCGACTGCGCTGACCCTGCTGCTGTTTTCTGATCTGATCGTCTGCGACTGCGCATCTCCTGCTGCTGTTTTATGCTCTGCTCGTCGGCGTCAGCGACTGCTCTGATCCTGCTGCTGTTTTCTGCTCTGCTCGTCGGCGTCGGCTACTGCGCTGATCCTGCTGCTGTTTTCTGCTCTGCTTGTCTGCTTCAGCAAATGCGCTGATCCTGCTGCTGTTTCCTGCTCTGCTCGACGCCGTCGGCGCCTGCGCTGGTCCTGTTGTTGTTTTCTGCTCTGATCGTCGACCTTGGCGACTGCGCTGGTCCTGCTGCTGTTTTCTTCTCTGCTCGTCGGCGTCTGCTCTGCTCGTCGGCGTCTGCGACTGCGATGGTCCTGCTGCTGTTTTCTGCTCTGCTCATCGGCGACTGCGCTGGTTCTGCTGGTGTTTTCTGCACTGCTCATCGGCGTCTGCGACTGCGCTGGTCCTGCTGCTGTTTTCTGCTCTGCTCATCGGCGACTGCGCTGGTCCTGCTGGCGTTTTCTGCACTGCTCATCGGCTTCGGCGACTGCGCTGGTCCTGCTGTTGTTTTCGCCTCTGCTCATCGGCGTCTGCGACTGCGCTGGTCCTGCTGCTGTTTTCTGCACTGCTCATTGGCGTCGGCGACTGTGCTGATCCTGCTGCTGTTTTCTGCTCTGCTCGTAGGCATCGGCGACTGCGCTGGTCCTGCTGCTGTTTTCTTCACTGCTCATCGGCGACTGCGACTGCGCATCTCCTGCTGCTTTTTTCTGCTCTGCTCGTCGGCGTCAGCGACTGCACTGACCCTGCTGCTGTTTTCTGCTCTGATCGTCTGCGACTGCGCATCTCCTGCTTCTGTTTTTTGCTCTGCTCGTCGGCGTCAGCGACTGCGCTGATCCTGCTGCTGTTTTCTGCTCTGCTCATCGGCGTCGGCTACTGCGCGGATCCTGCTGCTGTTTTCTGCTCTGCTTGTCTGCGTCAGCGAATGCGCTGATCCTGCTGCTGTTTCCTGCTCTGCTCGTCGCCGTCGGCTACTGCGCTGGTCCTGCTGTTGTTTTCTGCTCTGATCGTCGGCGTCGGCGACTGTGCTGGTCCTGCTGCTGTTTTCTGCTCTGCTCGTTGGCGTCTGCGACTGCGCATCTCCTGCTGCTTTTTTCTGCTCTGCTCGTCGGCGTCAGCGACTGCTCTGACCCTGCTGCTGTTTTCTGCTCTGATAGTCTGCGACTGCGCATCTCCTGCTGCTGTTTTTTGCTCTGCTTGTCGGCGACTGCGCTGGTCCTGCTGCTGTTTTCTGCTCTGCTCATCGGCGTCGGCTACTGCGCTGATCCTGCTGCTGTTTTCTGCTCTGCTTGTCTGCGTCAGCGAATGCGCTGATCCTGCTGCTGTTTCCTGCTCTGCTCGTCGCCGTCGGCGCCTGCGCTGGTCCTGCTGTTGTTTTCTGCTCTGATCGTCGGCGTTGGCGACTGCGCTGGTCCTGCTGCTGTTTAATTCTCTGCTCGTCGGCGTCTGCTCTGCTCGTCGGCGTCTGCGACTGCGCTGGTCCTGCTGGTGTTATCTGCACTGCTCATCGGCGTCGGCGACTGCGCTGGTCCTGCTGTTGTTTTCGCCTCTGCTCGTCGGCGTCTGCGACTGCGCTGGTCCTGCTGCTGTTTTCTGCTCTGCTCGAAGGCTTCGGCGACTGCGCTGGTCCTGCTGCTGTTTTCTGCACTGCTCATCGGCGTCTGCGACTGCGCTGGTCCTGCTGCTGTTTTCTGCTCTGCTCGTCGGTGACTGCGCAGGTCCTGCTGCTGTTTTCTGCACTGATCATCGGCGTCGGCGACTGCGCTGATCCTGCTGCTGTTTTCTGCTCTGCTCATTGGCGTCTGCGACTGCGCTGATCCTGCTGCTTTTTTCAGCTTTGCTCGTCGGCGTCAGCGACTGCGCTGACCCTGCTGCTGTTTTCTGCTCTGATCGTCTGCGACTGCGCATCTCCTGCTTCAGTTTTTGCTCTGCTCGTCGGCGTCAGCGACTGCGCTGATCCTGCCGCTGTTTTCTGCTCTGCTCGTCGGCGTCTGCGACTGCGCATCTCCTGCTGCTGTTTTTTGCTCTGCTCGTCGGCGTCGGCAACTGCGCTGATCCTGCTGCTGTTTCTTGCTCTGCTCATCGGCGTCAGCGACTCCGCTGATCCTGCTGCTGTTTTCTGCTCTGCTCGTCTGCGTCAGCGAATGCGCTGATCCTGCTGCTGTTTCCTGCTCTGCTCGTCGCCGTCGGCGACTTCGCTGGTCCTGCTGTTGTTTTCTGCTCTGATCGCTGGCGTCGGCGACTGCGCTGGTCCTGCTGCTGTTTTCTTCTCTGCAGTCGGCGTCTGCTCTGCTCGTCGGCGTCTGCGCTGGTCCTGTTGCTGTTTTCTGCTCTGCTCGTCGGCGACTGCGCTGGTCCTGCTCTTGTTTTCGCCTCTGCTCGTCGGTGTCTGCTCTGCTCATTGGCGTCTGCGACTGCGCTGGTCCTGCGCTGTTTTCTGCTCTGCTCATTGGCATCTGCGACTGTGCATCTCCTGCTGCTTTTTTCTGCTCTGCTTGTCGGCGTCAGCGACTGCGCTGACCCTGCTGCTGTTTTCTGCTCTGATCGTCTGCGACTGTGCATCTCCTGCTGCTGTTTTTTGCTCTGCTTGTCGGAGTCAGCGACTGCGCTGATCCTGCTGCTGTTTTCTGCTCTGCTCGTCGGCGTCTGTGACTGCGCATCTCCTGCTGCTGTTTTTTGCTCTGCTCGTCGGCGACTGTGCTTGTCCTGCTGCTGTTTTCTGCTCTGCTCATCGGCGTCGGCTACTGCGCTGATCCTGCTGCTGTTTTCTGCTCTGCTCATTGGCGTCTGCGACTGCGCATCTCCTGCTGCTTTTTTCTGCTCTGCTCGTCGGCGTCAGCGACTGCGCTGATCCTGCAGCTGTTTTCCGCTTTGCTCGTCGCCGTCTGCGACTGTGCTGGTCCTGTTGCTGTTTTCTGCTCTGCTCGTCGGCGTCTGTGACTGTGCATCTCCTGCTGCTGTTTTTTGCTCTGCTCGTCGGCGACTGCGCTTGTCCTGCTGCTGTTTTCTGCTCTGCTCATCGGCGTCGGCTACTGCACTGATCCTGCTGCTGTTTTCTGCTCTGCTCGTTGGCATCTGCGACTGCGCATCTCCTGCTGCTTTTTTCTGCTCTGCTCGTCGGCGTCAGCGACTGCACTGATCCTGCAGCTGTTTTCTGCTCTGCTCATCGCCGTCTGCGACTGCGCTGGTCCTGTTGCTGTTTTCTGCTCTGCTCGTCGGCGACTGCGCTGGTCCTGCTGCTGTTTTCTGCAATGCTCATCGGCCTCGGCGACTGCGTTGATCCTGCTGCTTTTTTCTGCTCTGCTCGTCGGCGTCAGCGACTGCGCTGTCCCTGCTGCTGTATTCTGCTCTGATCGCCTGCAACTGCTCATCTCCTGCTGCTGTTTTTTGCTCTGCTCGTCGGCGTCAGCGACTGTGCTGATCCTGCTGCTGTTTTTTGCTCTGCTCGTCGGCGACTGCGCTGGTCCTGCTGCTGTTTTCTGCTCTGCTCATCGGCGTCTGCTACTGCGCTGATACTGCTGCTGTTTTCTGCTCTGCTTGTCTGCGTCAGCGAATGCGCTGATCCTGCTGCTGTTTCCTGCTCTGCTCGTCGCCGTCGGCGACTGCGCTGGTCCTGCTGTTGTTTTATGCTCTGATCGTCGGCGTCGGCGACTGCGCTGGTCCTGCTGCTGTTTTCTTCTCTGCTCGTCGGCGTCTGCTCTGCTCGTCGGCGTCTGCGACTGCGCTCGTCCTGCTGCTGTTTTCTGCTCTGCTCATCGGTGACTGCGCTGGTCCTGCTGGTGTTTTCTGCACTGCTCATCGGCGTCGGCGACTGCGCTGGTCCTGCTGTTGTTTTCGCCTCTGCTCGTCGGCGTCTGCAACTGCGCTGGTCCTGCTGCTGTTTTCTGCTCTGCTCGTCGGCGACTGCGCTGGTCCTGCTGCTGTTTTCTTTACTGCTCATTGGCGTCGGCGACTGTGCTGATCCTGCTGCTGTTTTCTGCTCTGCTCGTAGGCGTCGGTGACTGCGCTGGTCCTGCTGCTGTTTTCTGCACTGCTCATCGGCGTCTGCGACTGCGCTGGTCCTGCTGCTGTTTTCTGCTCTGCTCGTCGGCGACTGCGCAGGTCCTGCTGCTGTTTTCTGCACTGCTCATCGGCGTCGGCGACTGCGTTGATCCTGCTGCTTTTTTCTGCTCTGCTCGTCGGCGTCAGCGACTGAGCTGACCCTGCTGCTGTTTTCTGCTCTGATCGTCTGCGACTGCGCATCTCCTGCTTCTGTTTTTTGCTCTGCTCGTCGGCGTCGGCGACTGCGCTGGTCCTGCTGCTGTTTTCTGCTCTGCTCATCGGCGTCGGCTACTGCGCTGATCCTGCTGTTGTTTTCTGCTCTGATCGTCGGCGCCGGCGACTGCGCTGGTCCTGCTGCTGTTTTAATCTCTGCTCGTCGGCGTCTGCGACTGCGCTGATCCTGCTGCTGTTTTCTGCTCTGCTCGTCGGCGTCTGTGACTGCACATCTCCTGCTGCTGTTTTTTGCTCTGCTCGTCGGCGACTGCGCTTGTCCTGCTGCTGTTTTCTGCTCTGCTCATCGGCGTCGGCTACTGCGCTGATCCTGCTGCTGTTTTCTGCTCTGCTCGTTGGCGTCTGCGACTGCGCATCTCCTGCTGCTGTTTTCTGCACTGCTCATTGGCGTCGGCGACTGCGTTGATCCTGCTGTTTTTTTGCTCTGCTTGTCGGCGTCAGCGACTGCGCTGATCCTGCTGCTGTTTTCTGCTCTGCTCATCGGAGTCTGCGACTGTGCATCTCCTGCTGCTGTTTTTTGCTCTGCTCGTCGGCGACTGCGCTGGTCCTGCTGCTGTTTTCTGCTCTGCACATCGGCGTCGGCAACTGCGCTTATCCTGCTGCTGTTTCCTGCTCTGCTTGTCTGCGTCAGCGAATGCACTGATCCTGCTGCTGTCTCCTGCTCTGCTCGTCGCCATCGGCGACTGCGCTGGTCCTGCTGTTGTTTTCTGCTCTGATCGTCAGCGTCGGCGACTGCGCTGGTCCTGCTGCTGTTTTATTCTCTGCTCGTCGGCGTCTGCGACTTCGCTGGTCCTGCTGCTTTTTTTTGCTCTGCTAGTCGGCGACTGCGCTGGTCCTGCTGCTGTTTTCTGCACTGCTCATTGGCGTCGGCGACTGTGCTGATCCTGCTGCTGTTTTCTGCTCTGCTCGTAGGCGTCGGCGACTGCGCTGATCCTGCTGCTGTTTTCTGCACTGCTCATCGGCGTCTGCGACTGCGCTGGTCCTGCTGCTGTTTTCTGCTCTGCTCGTCAGCGACTGCGCATCTCCTGCTGCTTTTTTCTGCTCTGCTCGTCGGCGTCAGCGACTGCACTGATCCTGCTGCTGTTTTCTGCTCTGCTCGTCGGCGTCTGCGACTGCGCATCTCCTGCTGCTGTTTTTTGCTCTGCTCTTCGGCGACTGCGCTGGTCCTGCTGCTGTTTTCTGCTCTGCTCATCGGTGTCGGCTACTGCGCTGATCCTGCTGTTGTTTCCTGCTCTGCTCGTCGCCGTCGGCGACTGCGCTGGTCCTGCTGTTGTTTTCTGCTCTGATCGTCGGCGCCGGCGACTGCGCTTGTCCTGCTGCTGTTTTCTTCTCTGCTCGTCGGCGTCTGCGACTGCGCTGGTCCTGCTGCTGTTTTCTGCTCTGCTCATCGGTGACTGCGCTGGTCCTGCTTGTGTTTTCTGCACTGCTCATCTGCGTCGGCGACTGCGCTGGTCCTGCTGTTGTTTTCTGCTCTGATCGTCGGCGTCGGCGACTGCGCTGGTCCTGCTGCTGTTTTCTTCTCTGCTTGTCGGCGTCTGCTCTGCTCGTCGGCGTCTGCGACTGCGCTGGTCCTGCTGCTGTTTTCTGCTCTGCTCATCGGCGACTGCGCTGGTCCTGCTGTTGTTTTCGCCTCTGCTCGTCGGCGTCTGAGACTGCGCTGGTCCTGCTGCTGTTTTCTGCTCTGCTCGTCGGCGACTGCGCTTGTCCTGCTGCTTTTTTCTGCACTGCTCATCAGCGTCGGCGACTGTGCTGATCCTGCTGCTGTTTTCTGCTCTGCTCGTAGGCATCGGCGACTGCGCTGGTCCTGCTGCTGTTTTCTACACTGCTCATCAGCGTCAGCGATTGCGCTGATCCTGCTGCTGTTTCCTGCTCTGCTCGTCGCCGTCGGCGACTGCGCTGGTCCTGCTGTTGTTTTCTGCTCTGATCGTCGGCGTCGGCGACTGCGCTGGTTCTGCTGCTGTTTTCTTCTCTGCTCGTCGGCGTCTGCTCTGCTCGTCGGCGTCTGCGACTGCGCTGGTCCTTCTGCTGTTTTCTGCTCTGCTCATCGGCGACTGCGCTGGTCCTGCTGGTGTTTTCTGCACTGCTCATCGGCTTCGGCGACTGCGCTGGTCCTGCTGTTGTTTTCGCCTCTGCTCATCGGCGTCTGTGACTGCGCTGGTCCTGCTGCTGTTTTCTGCTCTGCTCGTCGGCGACTGCGCTGGTCCTGCTGCTGTTTTCTGCACTGCTCATTGGCGTCGGCGACTGTGCTGATCCTGCTGCTGTTTTCTGCTCTGCTCGTAGGCGTCGGCGACTGTGCTGATCCTGCTGCTGTTTTCTGCTCTGCTCGTCGGCGACTGCGCAGGTCCTGCTGCTGTTTTCTGCTCTGCTCATTTGCGTCTGCAACTGCGCATCTCCTGCTTCTATTTTCTGCTCTGCTCGTCGGCGTCAGCGACTGCACTGACCCTGCTGCTGTTTTCTGCTCTGATCGTCTGCGACTGCGCATCTCCTGCTTCTGTTTTTTGCTCTGCTCGTCGGCGTTAGCGACTGCGCTGATCCTGCTGCTGTTTTCTGCTCTGCTCGTCGGCGTCTGCGACTGCGCATCTCCTTCTGCTGTTTTCTGCTCTGCTCATCGGAGTCGGCTACTGCGCGGATCCTGCTGCTGTTTTCTGCTCTGCTTGTCTGCGTCAGCGAATGCGCTGATCCTGCTGCTGTTTCCTGCTCTGCTCGTCGCCGTCGGCTACTGCGCTGGTCCTGCTGTTGTTTTCTGCTCTGATCGTCGGCTTCGGCGACTGTGCTTGTCCTGCTGCTGTTTTCTGCTCTGCTCGTTGGCGTCTGCGACTTCGCTGATCCTGCAGCTGTTTTCTGCTCTGCTCGTCGCTGTCTGTGACTGTGCTGGTCCTGTTGCTGTTTTCTGCTCTGCTCGTCGGCGACTGCGCTGGTCCTGCTGCTGTTTTCTGCACTGCTCATTGGCGTCGGCGACTGCGTTGATCCTGCTGCTTTTTTCTGCTCTGCTCATTTGCGTCTGCGACTGCGCATCTCCTGCTGCTTTTTTCTGCTCTGCTCGTCGGCGTCAGCGACTTCGCTGACCCTGCTGCTGTTTTCTGCTCTGATCGTCTGCGACTGCGCATCTCCTGCTGCTGTTTTTTGCTCTGCTCGTCGGGGTCAGCGACTGCTCTGATCCTGCTGCTGTTTTCTGCTCTGCTCGTCGGAGTCTGCGACTGCGCATCTCCTGCTGCTGTTTTTTACTCTGCTCGTCGGCGACTGCGCTGATCCTGCTGCTGTTTCCTGCTCTGCTCGTCGCCGTCGGCGCCTGCGCTGGTCCTGCTGTTGTTTTCTGCTCTGATAGTCGACCTTGGCGACTGCGCTGGTCCTGCTGCTGTTTTCTGCTCTGCTCATCGGTGACTGCGCTGGTCCTGCTGGTGTTTTCTGCTCTGCTCATCGGCGACTGCGCTGGTCCTGCTGGTGTTTTCTGCACTGCTCATCGGCATTGGTGACTGCGTTGATCCTGCTGCTGTTTTCTGCTCTGCTCATTGGCGTCTGCGACTGCGCATCTCCTGCTGCTGTTTCCTGCTCTGCTCGTCGCCGTCGGCTACTGCGCTGGTCCTGCTGTTGTTTTCTGCTCTGATCGTCGGCTTCGGCGACTGTGCTTGTCCTGCTGCTGTTTTCTGCTCTGCTCGTTGGCGTCTGCGACTTCACATCTCCTGCTGCTTTTTTCTGCTCTGCTCATCGGCGTCAGCGACTGCGCTGATCCTGCAGCTGTTTTCTGCTCTGCTCGTCGGCGACTGCGCTGGTCCTGCTGCTGTTTTCTGCACTGCTCATTGGCGTCGGCGACTGCGTTGATCCTGCTGCTGTTTTCTGCTCTGCTCATTTGCGTCTGCGACTGCGCATCTCCTGCTGCTTTTTTCTGCTCTGCTCGTCGGCGTCAGCGACTGCGCTGACCCTGCTGCTGTTTTCTGCTCTGATCGTCTGCTACTGCGCATCTCCTGCTGCTGTTTTTTGCTCTGCACATCGGCGTCGGCTACTGCGCTTATCCTGCTGCTGTTTCCTGCTCTGCTTGTCTGCGTCAGCGAATGCACTGATCCTGCTGCTGTCTCCTGCTCTGCTCGTCGCCATCGGCGACTGCGCTGGTCCTGCTGTTGTTTTCTGCTCTGATCGTCAGCGTCGGCGACTGCGCTGGTCCTGCTGCTGTTTTATTCTCTGCTCGTCGGCGTCTGCGACTGCGCTGGTCCTGCTGCTGTTTTTTGCTCTGCTCGTCGGCGACTGCGCTGGTCCTGCTGCTGTTTTCTGCACTGTTCGTAGGCGTCGGCGACTGCGCTGATCCTGCTGCTGTTTTCTGCACTGCTCATCGGCGTCTGCGACTGCGCTGGTCCTGCTGCTGTTTTCTGCTCTGCTCGTCAGCGACTGCGCATCTCCTGCTGCTTTTTTCTGCTCTGCTCGTCGGCGTCAGCGACTGCACTGATCCTGCTGCTGTTTTCTGCTCTGCTCGTCGGCGTCTGCGACTGCGCATCTCCTGCTGCTGTTTTTTGCTCTGCTCTTCGGCGACTGCGCTGGTCCTGCTGCTGTTTTCTGCTCTGCTCATCGGTGTCGGCTACTTTGCTGATCCTGCTGTTGTTTCCTGCTCTGCTCGTCGCCGTCGGCGACTGCGCTGGTCCTGCTGTTGTTTTCTGCTCTGATCGTCGGCGCCGGCGACTGCGCTTGTTCTGCTGCTGTTTTCTTCTCTGCTCGTCGGCGTGTGCGACTGCGCTGGTCCTGCTGCTGTTTTCTGCTCTGCTCATCGGTGACTGTGCTGGTCCTGCTTGTGTTTTCTGCACTGCTCATCTGCGTCGGCGACTGCGCTGGTCCTGCTGTTGTTTTCTGCTCTGATCGTCGGCGTCGGCGACTGCGCTGGTCCTGCTGCTGTTTTCTTCTCTGCTTGTCGGCGTCTGCTCTGCTCGTCGGCGTCTGCGACTGCGCTGGTCCTGCTGCTGTTTTCTGCTCTGCTCATCGGCGACTGCGCTGGTCCTGCTGTTGTTTTCGCCTCTGCTCGTCGGCGTCTGAGACTGCGCTGGTCCTGCTGCTGTTTTCTGCTCTGCTCGTCGGCGACTGCGCTTGTCCTGCTGCTGTTTTCTGCACTGCTCATCAGCGTCGGCGACTGTGCTGATCCTGCTGCTGTTTTCTGCTCTGCTCGTAGGCATCGGCGACTGCGCTGGTCCTGCTGCTGTTTTCTACACTGCTCATGGGCGTCAGCGAATGCGCTGATCCTGCTGCTGTTTCCTGCTCTGCTCGTCGCCGTCGGCGACTGCGCTGGTCCTGCTGTTGTTTTCTGCTCTGATCGTCGGCGTCGGCGACTGCGCTGGTTCTGCTGCTGTTTTCTTCTCTGTTCGTCGGCGTCTGCTCTGCTCGTCGGCGTCTGCAACTGCGCTGGTCCTGCTGCTGTTTTCTGCTCTGCTCATCGGCGACTGCGCTGGTCCTGCTGGTGTTTTCTGCACTGCTCATCGGCTTCGGCGACTGCGCTGGTCCTGCTGTTGTTTTCGCCTCTGCTCATCGGCGTCTGCGACTGCGCTGGTCCTGCTGCTGTTTTCTGCCATGCTCGTTGGCGACTGCGCTGGTCCTGCTGCTGTTTTCTGCACTGCTCATTGGCGTCGGCGACTGTGCTGATCCTGCTGCTGTTTTCTGCTCTGCTCGTAGGCGTCGGCGACTGCGCTGGTCCTGCTGCTGTTTTCTTCACTGCTCATCGGCGACTGCGACTGCGCTGGTCCTGCTGCTGTTTTCTGCTCTGCTCGTCGGCGACTGCGCAGGTCCTGCTGCTGTTTTCTGCACTGCTCATCGGCGTCGGCGACTGCGTTGATCCTGCTGCTGTTTTCTGCTCTGCTCATTTGCGTCTGCAACTGCGCATCTCCTGCTTCTTTTTTCTGCTCTGCTCGTCGGCGTCAGCGACTGCACTGACCCTGCTGCTGTTTTCTGCTCTGATCGTCTGCGACTGCGCATCTCCTGCTTCTGTTTTTTGCTCTGCTCGTCGGCGTCAGCAACTGCGCTGATCCTGCTGCTGTTTTCTGCTCTGCTCGTCGGCGTCTGCGACTGCGCATCTCCTTCTGCTGTTTTCTGCTCTGCTCATCGGAGTCGGCTACTGCGCGGATCCTGCTGCTGTTTTCTGCTCTGCTTGTCTGCGTCAGCGAATGCGCTGATCCTGCGGCTGTTTCCTGCTCTGCTCGTCGCCGTCGGCTACTGCGCTGGTCCTGCTGTTGTTTTCTGCTCTGATCGTCGGCTTCGGCGACTGTGCTTGTCCTGCTGCTGTTTTCTGCTCTGCTCGTCGGCGTCTGCGACTGCGCATCTCCTTCTGCTGTTTTCTGCTCTGCTCATCGGAGTCGGCTACTGCGCGGATCCTGCTGCTGTTTTCTGCTCTGCTTGTCTGCGTCAGCGAATGCGCTGATCCTGCTGCTGTTTCCTGCTCTGCTCGTCGCCGTCGGCTACTGCGCTGGTCCTGCTGTTGTTTTCTGCTCTGATCGTCGGCTTCGGCGACTGTGCTTGTCCTGCTGCTGTTTTCTGCACTGCTCATTGGCGTCGGCGACTACGGTGATCCTGCTGCTGTTTTCTGCTCTGCTCATTAGCGTCTGCGACTGCGCATCTCCTGCTGCTTTTTTCTGCTCTGCTCGTCGGCGTCAGCGACTTCGCTGACCCTGCTGCTGTTTTCTGCTCTGATCGTCTGCGACTGCGCATCTCCTGCTGCTGTTTTTTGCTCTGCTCGTCGGGGTCAGCGACTGCTCTGATCCTGCTGCTGTTTTCTGATCTGCTCGTCGGAGTCTGCGAATGCGCATCTCCTGCTGCTGTTTTTTACTCTGCTCGTCGGCGACTGCGCTGATCCTGCTGCTGTTTCCTGCTCTGCTCGTCGCCGTCAGCGCCTGCGCTGGTCCTGCTGTTGTTTTCTGCTCTGATCGTCGACCTTGGCGACTGCGCTGGTCCTGCTGCTGTTTTCTTCTCTGCTCGTCGGCGTCTGCTCTGCTTGTCGGCGTCTGCGACTGCAATGGTCCTGCTGCTGTTTTCTGCTCTGCTCATCGGTGACTGCGCTGGTCCTGCTGGTGTTTTCTGCACTGCTCATCGGCGTCTGCGACTGCGCTGGTCCTGCTGCTGTTTTCTGCTCTGCTCATCGGCGACTGCGCTGGTCCTGCTGGTGTTTTATGCACTGCTCATCGGCATTGGCGACTGCGTTGATCCTGCTGCTGTTTTCTGCTCTGCTCATTGGCGTCTGCGACTGCGCATCTCCTGCTGCTGTTTCCTGCTCTGCTCGTCGCCGTCGGCTACTGCGCTGGTCCTGCTGTTGTTTTCTGCTCTGATCGTCGGCTTCGGCGACTGTGCTTGTCCTGCTGCTGTTTTCTGCTCTGCTCATTGGCGTCTGCGACTTCGCAACTCGTGCTGCTTTTTTCTGCTCTGCTCGTCGGCGTCAGCGACTGCGCTGATCCTGCAGCTGTTTTCTGCTCTGCTCGTCGCCGTCTGTGACTGTGCTGGTCCTGTTGCTGTTTTCTGCTCTGCTCGTCGGCGACTGCGCTGGTCCTGCTGCTGTTTTCTGCACTGCTCATTGGCGTCGGCGACTGCGTTGATCCTGCTGCTGTTTTCTGCTCTGCTCATTTGCGTCTGCGACTGCGCATCTCCTGCTGCTTTTTTCTGCTCTGCTCGACGGCGTCAGCGACTGCGCTGACCCTGCTGCTGTTTTCTGCTCTGATCGTCTGCTACTGCGCATCTCCTGCTGCTGTTTTTTGCTCTGCTCGTCGGCGTCAGCGACTGCTCTGATCCTGCTGCTGTTTTCTGCTCTGCTCGTCGGAGTCTGCGACTGCACATCTCCTGCTGCTGTTTTTTACTCTGCTCGTCGGCGACTGCGCTGGTCCTGCTGCTGTTTTCTGCTCTGCTCATCGGCGTCGGCTACTGCGCTGATCCTGCTGATGTTTTCTGCTCTGCTTGTCTGCGTCAGCAAATGCGCTGATCCTGCTGCTGTTTCCTGCTCTGCTCATCGCCGTCGGCGCCTGCGCTGGTCCTGCTGTTGTTTTCTGCTCTGATCGTCGACCTTGGCGACTGCGCTGGTCCTGCTGCTGTTTTCTTCTCTGCTCGTCGGCGTCTGCTCTGCTTGTCCGCGTCTGCGACTGCGATGGTCCTGCTGCTGTTTTCTGCTCTGCTCATCGGTGACTGCGCTGGTCCAGCTGGTGTTTTCTGCACTGCTCATCGGCGTCTGCGACTGCGCTGGTCCTGCTGCTGTTTTCTGCACTGCTCATTGGCGTTGGCGACTGTGCTGATCCTGCTGCTTTTTTCTGCTCTGCTCGTAGGCGTCGGCGACTGCGCTGGTCCTGCTGCTGTTTTCTTCACTGCTCATCGGCGACTGCGACTGCGCTGGTCCTGCTGCTGTTTTCTGCTCTGCTCGTCGGCGACTGCGCAGGTCCTGCTGCTGTTTTCTGCACTGCTCATCGGCATCGGCGACTGCGTTGATCCTGCTGCTGTTTTCTGCTCTGCTCATTGGCGTCTGCGACTGCGCATCTCCTGCTGCTTTTTTCTTCTCTGCTCGTCGGCGTCAGCGACTGCACTGACCCTGCTGCTGTTTTCTGCTCTGATCGTCTGCGACTGCGCATCTCCTGCTGCTGTTTTCTGCTCTGCTCATCGGCGTTGGCTACTGCGCGGATCCTGCTGCTGTTTTCTGCTCTGCTTGTCTGCGTCAGCGAATGCGCTGATCCTGCTGCTGTTTCCTGCTCTGCTCGTCGCCGTCGGCTACTGCGCTGGTCCTGCTGTTGTTTTCTGCTCTGATCGTCGGCGTTGGCGACTGCGCTGGTCATGCTGCTGTTTAATTCTCTGCTCGTCGGCGTCTGCTCTGCTCGTCGGCGTCTGCGACTGCGCTCGTCCTGCTGCTGTTTTCTGCTCTGCTCATCGGTGACTGCGCTGGTCCTGCTGGTGTTTTCTGCACTGCTCATCGGCGTCGGCGACTGCGCTGGTCCTGCTGTTGTTTTCGCCTCTGCTCGTCGGCGTCTGCGACTGCGCTGGTCCTGCTGCTGTTTTCTGCTCTGCTCGTCGTCAACTGCGCATGTCCTGCTGCTGTTTTCTGCACTGCTCATTGGCATCCGCGACTGTGCTGATCCTGCTGCTGTTTTCTGCTCTGCTCGAAGGCGTCGGCGACTGTGCTGGTCCTGCTGCTGTCTTCTGCACTGCTCATCGGTGTCTGCGACTGCGCTGGTCCTGCTGCTGTTTTCTGCTCTGCTCGTCGGCGACTGCGCAGGTCCTGCTGCTGTTTTCTGCACTGCTCATCTGCGTCGGCGACTGCACTGATCCTGCTGCTGTTTTCTGCTCTGCTCATTGGCGTCTGCTACTGCGCATCTCCTGCTGCTTTTTTCTGCTTTGCTCGTCGGCGTCAGCGACTGCGCTGGTCCTGCTGCTGTTTAATTCTCTGCTCGTCGGCGTCTGCTCTGCTCGTCGGCGTCTGCGACTGCGCTGGTCCTGCTGCTGTTTTCTGCTCTGCTCATCGGCGACTGCGCTGGTCCTGCTGGTGTTTTCTGCACTGCTCAACGGCGTCGGTGACTGCGCTGGTCCTGCTGTGGTTTTCGCCTCTGCTCGTCGGCGTCTGCGACTGCGCTGGTCCTGCTGCTGTTTTCTGCTCTTCTCGTCGTCAGCTGCGCTGGTCCTGCTGCTGTTTTCTGCACTGCTCATTGGCGTAGGCAACTGTGCTGATCCTGCTGCTGTTTTCTGCTCTGCTCGAAGGCGTCGGCGACTGCGCTGGTGCTGCTGCTGTTTTCTGCACTGCTCATCGGCGTCTGCGACTGCGCTGGTCCTGCTGCTGTTTTCTGCTCTGCTCGTCGGCGACTGCGCAGGTCCTGCTGCTGTTTTCTGCACTGCTCATCGGCGTCGGCGACTGCGCTGATCCTGCTGCTGTTTTCTGCTCTGCTCATTGGCGTCTGCGACTGCGCATCTCCTGCTGCTTTTTTCTGCTTTGCTCGTCGGCATCAGCGACTGCGCTGACCCTGCTGCTGTTTTCTGCTCTGATCGTCTGCGACTGCGCATCTCCTGCTTCAGTTTTTTGCTCTGCTCGTCGGCGTCAGCGACTGCGCTGATCCTGCTGCTGTTTTCTGCTCTGCTCGTCGGCGTCTGCGACTGCACATCTCCTGCTGCTGTTTTTTGCTCTGCTCGTCGGCGACTGCGCTGGTCCTGCTGCTGTTTTCTGCTCTGCTCATCGGCGTCGGCTACTGCGCTGATCCTGCTGTTGATTCCTGCTCTGCTCGTCGCCGTCGGCGACTGCGCTGGTCCTGCTGTTGTTTTCTGCTCTGATCGTCGGCGCCGGTGACTGCGCTGGTCCTGCTGCTGTTTTCTTCTCTGCTCGTCGGCGTCTGCTCTGCTCGTCGGCGTCTGCGACTGCGCTGGTCCTGCTGCTGTTTTCTGCTCTGCTCATCGGTGACTGCGCTGGTCCTGCTTGTGTTTCTGCACTGCTCATCTGCGTCGGCGACTGCGCTGGTCCTGCTGTTGTTTTCTGCTCTGATCGTCGGCGTCGGCGACTGCGCTGGTCCTGCTGCTGTTTTCTTCTCTGCTCGTCGGCGTCTGCTCTGCTCGTCGGCGTCTGCGCTTGTCCTGCTGGTGTTTTCTGCATTGCTCATCGGCGTCGGCGACTGCGCTGGTCCTGCTGTTGTTTTCGCCTCTGCTCGTCGGCGTCTGAGACTGCGCTGGTCCTGCTGCTGTTTTCTGCTCTGCTCGTCGGCGACTGCGCTGGTCCTGCTGCTGTTTTCTGCACTGCTCATCGGCGTCGGCGACTGTGCTGATCCTGCTGCTGTTTTCTGCTCTGCTCGTAGGCGTAGGCGACTGCGCTGGTCCTGCTGCTGTTTTCTGCACTGCTCATCGGCGTCGGTGACTGCGCTGCTCCTGCTGTTGTTTTCTGCTCTGATCGTCGGCGTCGGCGACTGCACTGGTTCTGCTGCTGTTTTCTTCTCTGCTCGTCGGCGTCTGCTCTGCTCGTCGGCGTCTGCGACTGCGCTGGTCCTGCTGCTGTTTTCTGCTCTGCTCATCGGCGACTGCACTGGTCCTTCTGGTGTTTTCTGCACTGCTCATCGGCGTCAGCGACTGCGCTGGTCCTGCTGGTGTTTTCTGCTCTGCTCGTAGGCGTCTGTGACTGCGCTAGTCCTGCTGCTTTTTTCTTCACTGCTCATCGGCGACTGCGACTGCGCTGATCCTGCTGCTGTTTCCTGCTCTGCTCATCGCCGTCGGCGCCTGCGCTGGTCCTGCTGTTGTTTTCTGCTCTGATCGTCGACCTTGGCGACTGCGCTGGTCCTGCTGCTGTTTTCTTCTCTGCTCGTCGGCGTCTGCTCTGCTTGTCCGCGTCTGCGACTGCGATGGTCCTGCTGCTGTTTTCTGCTCTGCTCATCGGTGACTGCGCTGGTCCAGCTGGTGTTTTCTGCACTGCTCATCGGCGTCTGCGACTGCGCTGGTCCTGCTGCTGTTTTCTGCACTGCTCATTGGCGTTGGCGACTGTGCTGATCCTGCTGCTTTTTTCTGCTCTGCTCGTAGGCGTCGGCGACTGCGCTGGTCCTGCTGCTGTTTTCTTCACTGCTCATCGGCGACTGCGACTGCGCTGGTCCTGCTGCTGTTTTCTGCTCTGCTCGTCGGCGACTGCGCAGGTCCTGCTGCTGTTTTCTGCACTGCTCATCGGCATCGGCGACTGCGTTGATCCTGCTGCTGTTTTCTGCTCTGCTCATTGGCGTCTGCGACTGCGCATCTCCTGCTGCTTTTTTCTTCTCTGCTCGTCGGCGTCAGCGACTGCACTGACCCTGCTGCTGTTTTCTGCTCTGATCGTCTGCGACTGCGCATCTCCTGCTGCTGTTTTCTGCTCTGCTCATCGGCGTTGGCTACTGCGCGGATCCTGCTGCTGTTTTCTGCTCTGCTTGTCTGCGTCAGCGAATGCGCTGATCCTGCTGCTGTTTCCTGCTCTGCTCGTCGCCGTCGGCTACTGCGCTGGTCCTGCTGTTGTTTTCTGCTCTGATCGTCGGCGTTGGCGACTGCGCTGGTCATGCTGCTGTTTAATTCTCTGCTCGTCGGCGTCTGCTCTGCTCGTCGGCGTCTGCGACTGCGCTCGTCCTGCTGCTGTTTTCTGCTCTGCTCATCGGTGACTGCGCTGGTCCTGCTGGTGTTTTCTGCACTGCTCATCGGCGTCGGCGACTGCGCTGGTCCTGCTGTTGTTTTCGCCTCTGCTCGTCGGCGTCTGCGACTGCGCTGGTCCTGCTGCTGTTTTCTGCTCTGCTCGTCGTCAACTGCGCATGTCCTGCTGCTGTTTTCTGCACTGCTCATTGGCATCCGCGACTGTGCTGATCCTGCTGCTGTTTTCTGCTCTGCTCGAAGGCGTCGGCGACTGTGCTGGTCCTGCTGCTGTCTTCTGCACTGCTCATCGGTGTCTGCGACTGCGCTGGTCCTGCTGCTGTTTTCTGCTCTGCTCGTCGGCGACTGCGCAGGTCCTGCTGCTGTTTTCTGCACTGCTCATCGGCGTCGGCGACTGCACTGATCCTGCTGCTGTTTTCTGCTCTGCTCATTGGCGTCTGCTACTGCGCATCTCCTGCTGCTTTTTTCTGCTTTGCTCGTCGGCGTCAGCGACTGCGCTGGTCCTGCTGCTGTTTAATTCTCTGCTCGTCGGCGTCTGCTCTGCTCGTCGGCGTCTGCGACTGCGCTGGTCCTGCTGCTGTTTTCTGCTCTGCTCATCGGCGACTGCGCTGGTCCTGCTGGTGTTTTCTGCACTGCTCAACGGCGTCGGTGACTGCGCTGGTCCTGCTGTGGTTTTCGCCTCTGCTCGTCGGCGTCTGCGACTGCGCTGGTCCTGCTGCTGTTTTCTGCTCTTCTCGTCGTCAGCTGCGCTGGTCCTGCTGCTGTTTTCTGCACTGCTCATTGGCGTAGGCAACTGTGCTGATCCTGCTGCTGTTTTCTGCTCTGCTCGAAGGCGTCGGCGACTGCGCTGGTGCTGCTGCTGTTTTCTGCACTGCTCATCGGCGTCTGCGACTGCGCTGGTCCTGCTGCTGTTTTCTGCTCTGCTCGTCGGCGACTGCGCAGGTCCTGCTGCTGTTTTCTGCACTGCTCATCGGCGTCGGCGACTGCGCTGATCCTGCTGCTGTTTTCTGCTCTGCTCATTGGCGTCTGCGACTGCGCATCTCCTGCTGCTTTTTTCTGCTTTGCTCGTCGGCATCAGCGACTGCGCTGACCCTGCTGCTGTTTTCTGCTCTGATCGTCTGCGACTGCGCATCTCCTGCTTCAGTTTTTTGCTCTGCTCGTCGGCGTCAGCGACTGCGCTGATCCTGCTGCTGTTTTCTGCTCTGCTCGTCGGCGTCTGCGACTGCACATCTCCTGCTGCTGTTTTTTGCTCTGCTCGTCGGCGACTGCGCTGGTCCTGCTGCTGTTTTCTGCTCTGCTCATCGGCGTCGGCTACTGCGCTGATCCTGCTGTTGATTCCTGCTCTGCTCGTCGCCGTCGGCGACTGCGCTGGTCCTGCTGTTGTTTTCTGCTCTGATCGTCGGCGCCGGTGACTGCGCTGGTCCTGCTGCTGTTTTCTTCTCTGCTCGTCGGCGTCTGCTCTGCTCGTCGGCGTCTGCGACTGCGCTGGTCCTGCTGCTGTTTTCTGCTCTGCTCATCGGTGACTGCGCTGGTCCTGCTTGTGTTTCTGCACTGCTCATCTGCGTCGGCGACTGCGCTGGTCCTGCTGTTGTTTTCTGCTCTGATCGTCGGCGTCGGCGACTGCGCTGGTCCTGCTGCTGTTTTCTTCTCTGCTCGTCGGCGTCTGCTCTGCTCGTCGGCGTCTGCGCTTGTCCTGCTGGTGTTTTCTGCATTGCTCATCGGCGTCGGCGACTGCGCTGGTCCTGCTGTTGTTTTCGCCTCTGCTCGTCGGCGTCTGAGACTGCGCTGGTCCTGCTGCTGTTTTCTGCTCTGCTCGTCGGCGACTGCGCTGGTCCTGCTGCTGTTTTCTGCACTGCTCATCGGCGTCGGCGACTGTGCTGATCCTGCTGCTGTTTTCTGCTCTGCTCGTAGGCGTAGGCGACTGCGCTGGTCCTGCTGCTGTTTTCTGCACTGCTCATCGGCGTCGGTGACTGCGCTGCTCCTGCTGTTGTTTTCTGCTCTGATCGTCGGCGTCGGCGACTGCACTGGTTCTGCTGCTGTTTTCTTCTCTGCTCGTCGGCGTCTGCTCTGCTCGTCGGCGTCTGCGACTGCGCTGGTCCTGCTGCTGTTTTCTGCTCTGCTCATCGGCGACTGCACTGGTCCTTCTGGTGTTTTCTGCACTGCTCATCGGCGTCAGCGACTGCGCTGGTCCTGCTGGTGTTTTCTGCTCTGCTCGTAGGCGTCTGTGACTGCGCTAGTCCTGCTGCTTTTTTCTTCACTGCTCATCGGCGACTGCGACTGCGCTGGTCCTGCTGCTGTTTTCTGCTCTGCTCGTCCGCGACTGCGCAGGTCCTGCTGCTGTTTTCTGCACTGCTCATCGGCGACTGCGACTGCGCTGGTCCTGCTGCTGTTTTCTGCTCTGCTCGTCGGCGACTGCGTTGATCCTGCTGCTGTTTTCTGCTCTGCTCATTGGCGTCTGTGACTGCGCATCTCCTGATTATGTTTTTTGCTCAGCTCGTCGGCATCAGCGACTGCGCATCTCCTGCTGCTGTTTTTTGCTCTGCTCGTCGGCGACTGCGCTGGTCCTGCTGCTGTTTTCTGCTCTGCTCATCGGCGTCGGCTACTACGCTGATCCTGCTGTTGTTTCCTGCTCTGCTCGTCGCCGTCGGCGACTGCGCTGGTCCTTCTGTTTTTTTTCTGCTCTGATCGTCGGCGCCGGCGACTGCGCTGGTCCTGCTGCTGTTTCCTGCTCTCCTCATCGGCCACTGCGCTGGTCCTGCTGGTGTTTTCTGCACTGCTCATCGGCGTCGGCGACTGCGCTGGTTCTGCTGTTGTTTTCGCCTCTGCTCGTCGGCGTCTGCGACTGCGCTGGTCCTGCTGCTGTTTTCTGCTCTGCTCGTCGTCAACTGCGCTGGTCCTGCTGCTGTTTTCTGCACTGCTCATTGGCATCGGCGACTGTGCTGATCCTGCTGCTGTTTTCTGCTCTGCTCGAAGGCGTCGGCGACTGCGCTGGTCCTGCTGCTGTTTTCTGCACTGCTCATCGGCGTCTGCAACTGCGCTGGTCCTGCTGCTGTTTTCTGCTCTGCTCGTCGGCGACTGCGCAGGTCCTGCTGCTGTTTTCTGCACTGCTCATCGGTGTCGGCGACTGCGCTGATCCTGCTGCTGTTTTCTGCTCTGCTCATTGGCGTCTGCGACTGCTCATCTCCTGCTGCTTTTTTCTGCTTTGCTCATCGGCGTCGGCGACTGCGCTGATCCTGCTGCTGTTTTCTGCTTTGCTCGTCGGCGTCAGCGACTGCGCTGACCCTGCTGCTGTTTTCTGCTCTGATCGTCTGCGACTGCGCATCTCCTGCTTCAGTTTTTTGCTCTGCTCGTCGGCGTCAGCGACTGCGCTGATCCTGCTGCTGTTTTCTGCTCTGCTCGTCGGCGTCTGCGACTGCACATCTCCTGCTGCTGTTTTCTGCTCTGCTCATCGGCGTCGGCTACTGCGCTGATCCTGCTGTTGTTTCCTGCTCTGCTCGTCGCCGTCGGCGACTGCACTGGCCCTGCTGTTGTTTTCTGCTCTGATCGTCGGCGCTGGCGACTGCGCTGGTCCTGCTGATGTTTTCTTCTCTGCTCGTCGGCGTCTGCTCTGCTCGTCGCCGTCGGCGACTGCGCTGGTCCTGCTGTTGTTTTCTGCTCTGATCGTCGGCGCCGGCGACTGCGCTGGTCCTGCTGCTGTTTTCTTCTCTGCTCGTCGGCGTCTGCTCAGCTCGTCGGCGTCTGCGACTGCGCTGGTCCTGCTGCTGTTTTCTGCTCTGCTCATCGGTGACTGCGCTGGTCCTGCTTGTGTTTCTGCACTGCTCATCTGCGTCGGCGACTGCGCTGGTCCTGCTGTTGTTTTCTGCTCTGATCGTCGGCGTCAGCGACTGCTTTGGTCCTGCTGCTGTTTTCTTCTCTGCTCGTCGGCGTCTGCTCTGCTCGTCGGCGTCTGCGCTGGTCCTGCTGGTGTTTTCTGCATTGCTCATCGGCGTTGGCGACTGCGCTTGTCCTGCTGTTGTTTTCGCCTCTGCTCGTCGGCGCCTGAGACTGCGCTGGTCCTGCTGCTGTTTTCTGCTCTGCTCGTCGGCGACTGCGCTGGTCCTGCTGCTGTTTTCTGCACTGCTCATCGGCGTCGGCGACTGTGCTGATCCTGCTGCTGTTTTCTGCTCTGCTCGTAGGCGTAGGCGACTGCGCTGGTCCTGCTGCTGTTTTCTGCACTGCTCATCGGCGTCGGCGACTGCGCTGCTCCTGCTGTTGTTTTCTGCTCTGATCGTCGGCGTCGGCGACTGCACTGGTTCTGCTGCTGTTTTCTTCTCTGCTCGTCGGCGTCTGCTCTGCTCGTCGGCGTCTGCGACTGCGCTGGTCCTGCTGCTGTTTTCTGCTCTGCTCATCGGCGACTGCACTGGTCCTGCTGGTGTTTTCTGCACTGCTCATCGGCGTCGGCGACTGCGCTGGTCCTGCTGGTATTTTCTGCTCTGCTCGTAGGCGTCTGTGACTGCGCTGGTCCTGCTGCTTTTTTCTTCACTGCTCATCGGCGACTGCGACTGCGCTGGTCCTGCTGCTGTTTTCTGCTCTGCTCGTCGGCGACTGCGCAGGTCCTGCTGCTGTTTTCTGCACTGCTCATTGGCGTCGGCGACTGCGCTGGTCCTGCTGGTGTTTTCTGCTCTGCTCGTAGGCGTCTGTGACTGCGCTGGTCCTGCTACTTTTTTCTTCACTGCTCATCGGCGACTGCGACTGCGCTGGTCCTGCTGCTGTTTTCTGCTCTGCTCGTCTGCGACTGCATTGATCCTGCTGCTGTTTTCTGCTCTGCTCATTGGCGTCTGCGACTGCGCATCTCCTGCTGCTGTTTTCTGCTCTGATCGTCTGCGACTGCGCATCTCCTGCTTATGTTTTTTGCTCAGCTCGTCGGCGTCAGCGACTGCGCTGATCCTGCTGCTGTTTTCTGCTCTGCTCGTCGGCGTCTGCGACTGCGCATCTCCTGCTGCTGTTTTTTGCTCTGCTCGTCGGCGACTGCGCTGGTCATGCTGCTGTTTTCTGCTCTGCTCATCGGCGTCGGCTACTACGTTGATCCTGCTGTTGTTTCCTGCTCTGCTCGTCGCCGTCGGCGACTGCGCTGGTCCTTCTGTTTTTTTCTGCTCTGATCGTCGGCACTGACGAATGCGCTGGTCCTGCTGCTGTTTCCTGCTCTGCTCGTCGGCTACTGCGCTGATCCTGCTGTTGTTTCCTGCTCTGCTCGTCGCCGTCGGCGACTGCGCTGGTCCTGCTGTTGTTTTCTGCTCTGCTCGTCGGCGTCTGCTCTGCTCGTCGGCGTCTGCGACTGCGCTGGTCCTGATGCTGTTTTCTGCTCTGCTCGTCGGCGTCTGCTCTGCTCGTCGGCGTCTGCGACTGCGCTGGTCCTGCTGGTGTTTTCTGCATTGCTCATCGGCGTCGGCGACTGCGCTGGTCCTGCTGTTGTTTTAGCCTCTGCTCGTCGGCGTCTGCTCTGCTCGTCGGCGTCTGCGACTGCGACTGCGCTGGTCCTGCTGTTGTTTTAGCCTCTGCTCGTCGGCGTCTTAGACTGCGCTGGTCCTGCTGCTGTTTTCTGCTCTGCTCGTCGGCGACTGCGCTGGTCCTGCTGCTGTTTTCTGCACTGCTCATCGGCGTTGGCGACTGTGCTGATCCTGCTGCTGTTTTCTGCTCTGCTCGTAGGCGTCGGCGACTGCGCTGGTCCTGCTGCTGTTTTCTGCACTGCTCATCGGCGTCAGCGAATGCGCTGATCCTGCTGCTGTTTCCTGCTCTGCTCATCGCCGTCGGCGACTGCGCTGGTCCTGCTGTTGTTTTCTGCTCTGATCGTCGGCGTCTGCGACTGCGCTGGTCCTGCTGCTGTTTTCTGCTCTGCTCATCGGCGACTGCGCTGGTCCTGCTGGTGTTTTCTGCACTGCTCATCGGCGTCGGCGACTGCGCTGGTCCTGCTGTTGTTTTCGCCTCTGCTCATCGGCGTCGGCTACTACGCTGATCCTGCTGTTGTTTCCTGCTCTGCTCGTCGCCGTCGGCGACTGCGCTGGTCCTTCTGTTTTTTTCTGCTCTGATCGTCGGCGCCGACGAATGCGCTGGTCCTGCTGCTTTTTCCTGCTCTGCTCATCGGCCACTGCGCTGGTCCTGCTGCTGTTTTCTGCACTGCTCATCGGCGTCGGCGACTGCGCTGATCCTGCTGCTGTTTTCTGCTCTGCTCATTGGCGTCTGCGACTGCGCATCTCCTGCTGCTTTTTTCTGCTTTGCTCGTCGGCGTCAGCGAATGCGCTGACACTGCTGCTGTTTTCTGCTCTGATCGTCTGCGACTGCGCATCTCCTGCTTCTGTTTTTTGCTCTGCTCGTCGGCGTCAGCGACTGCCCTGATCCTGCTGCTGTTTTCTGCTCTGCTCGTCGGCGTCTGTGACTGCACATCTCCTGCTGCTGTTTTTTAATCTGCTCGTCGGCGACTGCGCTGGTCCTGCTGCTGTTTTCTGCTCTGCTCATTGGCGTCGGCTACTGCGCTGATCCTGCTGTTGTTTCCTGCTCTGCTCGTCGCCGTCGGCGACTGCGCTGGTCCTGCTGTTGTTTTCTGCTCTGCTCGTCGGCGTCTGCTCTGCTCGTCGGCGTCTGCGACTGCGCTGGTCCTGATGCTGTTTTCTGCTCTGCTCATCGGTGACTGCGCTGGTCCTGCTTGTGTTTTCTGCACTGCTCATCTGCGTCGGCAACTGCGCTGGTCCTGCTGTTGTTTTCTTCTCTGCTCGTCGGCGTCTGCTCTGCTCGTCGGCGTCTGCGACTGCGCTGGTCCTGCTGGTGTTTTCTGCATTGCTCATCGGCGTCGGCGACTGCGCTGGTCCTGCTGTTGTTTTAGCGTCTGCTCGTCGGCGTCTTAGACTGCGCTGGTCCTGCTGCTGTTTTCTGCTCTGCTCGTCGGCGACTGCGCTGGTCCTGCTGCTGTTTTCTGCACTGCTCATCGGCGTCGGCGACTGTGCTGATCCTGCTGCTGTTTTCTGCTCTGCTCGTAGGCGTCGGCGACTGCGCTGGTCCTGCTGCTGTTTTCTGCACTGCTCATCGGCGTCAGCGAATGCGCTGATCCTGCTGCTGTTTCCTGCTCTGCTCATCGCCGTCGGAGACTGCGCTGGTCCTGCTGTAGTTTTCTGCTCTGATCGTCAGCGTCGGCGACTTCGCTGGTTCTGCTGCTGTTTTCTTCTCTGCTCGTCGGCGTCTGCTCTGCTCGTCGGCGTCTGCGACTGCGCTGGTCCTGCTGCTGTTTTCTGCTCTGCTCATCGGCGACTGCGCTGGTCCTGCTGGTGTTTTCTGCACTGCTCATCGGCGTCGGCGACTGCGCTGGTCCTGCTGTTGTTTTCGCCTCTGCTCATCGGCGTCTGCGACTGCGCTGGTCCTGCTGCTGTTTTCTGCTCTGCTCTTCGGCGACTGCGCTGGTCCTGCTGCTGTTTTCTGCTCTGCTCGTAGGCGTCTGTGACTGCGCTGGTCCTGCTGCTTTTTTCTTCACTGCTCATCGGCGACTGCGACTGCGCTGGTCCTGCTGCTGTTTTCTGCTCTGCTCGTCGGCGACTGCGCAGGTCCTGCTGCTGTTTTCTGCACTGCTCATCGGCGTCGGCGACTGCGTTGTTCCTGCTGCTGTTTTCTGCTCTGCTCATTGGCGTCTGCGACTGCGCATCTCCTTCTGCTGTTTTCTGCTCTGATCGTCTGCAACTGCGCATCTACTGCTTATGTTTTTTGCTCTGCTCGTCGGTGTCAGCGACTGCGCTGAACCTGCTGCTGTTTTCTGCTCTGCTCGTCGGCGTCTGCGACTGCGCATCTCCTGCTGCTGTTTTTTGCTCTGCTCGTCGGCGACTGCGCTGGTCCTGCTGCTGTTTTCTGCTCTGCTCATCGGCGTCGGCTACTACGCTGATCCTGCTGTTGTTTCCTGCTCTGCTCGTCGCCGTCGGCGACTGCGCTGGTCCTTCTGTTGTTTTCTGCTCTGATCGTCGGCGCCGGCGACTGCGCTGGTCCGGCTGCTGTTTTCTTCTCTGCTCGTCGGCGTCTGCTCTGCTCGACGGCGTCTGTGACTGCACTGGTCCTGCTGCTGTTTCCTGCTCTGTTCATCGGCCACTGCGCTGGACCTGCTGGTGTTTTCTGCACTGCTCATCTGCGTCGGTGACTGTGCTGGTCCTGCTGTTGTTTTCTGCTCTGATCGTCGGCGTCGGCGACTGCGCTGGTCCTGCTGCTGTTTTCTTCTCTGCTCATCGGCGTCTGCTCTGCTCGTCGGCATCTGCGACTGCGCTGGTCCTGCTGGTGTTTTCTGCATTGCTCATCGGCGTCGGTGACTGCGCTGGTCCTGCTGCTGTTTTCTGCACTGCTCATCGGCGTCAGCGAATGCGCTGATCCTGCTGCTGTTTCCTGCTCTGCTCATCGCCGTCGGCGACTGCGCTGGTCCTGCTGTTGTTTTCTGCTCTGATCGTCGGCGTCGGCGACTTCGCTGGTTCTGCTGCTGTTTTCTTTTCTGCTCGTCGGCGTCTGCTCTGCTCGTCGGCGTCTGCGACTGCGCTGGTCCTGCTGCTGTTTTCTGCTCTGCTCATCGGCGACTGCGCTGGTCCTGCTGGTGTTTTCTGCACTGCTCATCGGCGTCGGCGACTGCGCTGGTCCTGCTGTTGTTTTCGCCTCTGCTCATCGGCGTCGGCTACTGCGCTGATCCTGCTGTTGTTTCCTGCTCTGCTCGTCGCCGTCGGCGACTGCGCTGGTCCTTCTGTTTTTTTCTGCTCTGATCGTCGGCGCCGACGAATGCGCTGGTCCTGCTGCTGTTTCCTGCTCTGCTCATCGGCCACTGCGCTGGTCCTGCTGGTGTTTTCTGCACTGCTCATCGGCGTCGGCGACTGCGCTGGTCCTGCTGTTGTTTTCGCCTCTGCTCATCGGTGTCGGCTACTACGCTGATCCTGCTGTTGTTTCCTGCTCTGCTCGTCGCCGTCGGCGACTGCGCTGGTCCTTCTGTTTTTTTCTGCTCTGATCGTCGGCGCCGACGAATGCGCTGGTCCTGCTGCTGTTTCCTGCTCTGCTCATCGGCCACTGCGCTGGTCCTGCTGCTGTTTTCTGCACTGCGCATCGGCGTCGGCGACTGCGCTGATCCTGCTGCTGTTTTCTGCTCTGCTCATTGGCGTCTGCGACTGCGCATCTCCTGCTGCTTTTTTCTGCTTTGCTCGTCGGCGTCAGCGACTGCGCTGACACTGCTGCTGTTTTCTGCTCTGATCGTCTGCGACTGCGCATCTCCTGCTTCTGTTTTTTGCTCTGCTCATCGGCGTCAGCGACTGCGCTGATCCTGCTGCTGTTTTCTGCTCTGCTCGTCGGCGTCTGCGACTGCACATCTCCTGCTGCTGTTTTTTGCTCTGCTCGTCGGCGACTGCGCTGGTCCTGCTGCTGTTTTCTGCTCTGCTCATTGGCGTCGGCTACTGCGCTGATCCTGCTGTTGTTTCCTGCTCTGCTCGTCGCCGTCGGCGACTGCGCTGGTCCTGCTGTTGTTTTCTGCTCTGCTCGTCGGCGTCTGCTCTGCTCGTCGGCGTCTGCGACTGCGCTGGTCCTGATGCTGTTTTCTGCTCTGCTCATCGGTGACTGCGCTGGTCCTGCTTGTGTTTTCTGCACTGCTCATCTGCGTCGGCAATTGCGCTGGTCCTGCTGTTGTTTTCTTCTCTGCTCGTCGGCGTCTGCTCTGATCGTCGGCGTCTGCGACTGCGCTGGTCCTACTGGTGTTTTCTGCATTGCTCATCGGCGTCGGCGACTGCGCTGGTCCTGCTGTTGTTTTAGCGTCTGCTCGTCGGCGTCTTAGACTGCGCTGGTCCTGCTGCTGTTTTCTGCTCTGCTCGTCGGCGACTGCGCTGGTCCTGCTGCTGTTTTCTGCACTGCTCATCAGCATCGGCGACTGTGCTGATCCTGCTGCTGTTTTCTGCTCTGCTCGTAGGCGTCGGCGACTGCGCTGGTCCTGCTGCTGTTTTCTGCACTGCTCATCTGCGTCAGCGAATGCGCTGATCCTGCTGCTGTTTCCTGCTCTGCTCATCGCCGTCGGCGACTGCGCTGGTCCTGCTGTTGTTTTCTGCTCTGATCGTCGGCGTCGGCGACTTCGCTGGTTCTGCTGCTGTTTTCTTCTCTGCTCGTCGGCGTCTGCTCTGCTCGTCGGCGTCTGCGACTGCGCTGGTCCTGCTGCTGTTTTCTGCTCTGCTCATCGGCGACTGCGCTGGTCCTGCTGGTGTTTTCTGCACTGCTCATCGGCGTTGGCGACTGCGCTGGTCCTGCTGTTGTTTTCGCCTCTGCTCATCGGCGTCTGCGACTGCGCTGGTCCTGCTGCTGTTTTCTGCTCTGCTCTTCGGCGACTGCGCTGGTCCTGCTGCTGTTTTCTGCACTGCTCATTGGCGTCGGCGACTGTGATGATCCTGCTGCTGTTTTCTGCTCTGCTCATCGGCGACTGCGACTGCGCTGGTCCTGCTGCTGTTTTCTGCTCTGCTCGTCGGCGACTGCGCAGGTCCTGCTGCTGTTTTCTGCACTGCTCATCGGCGTCGGCGACTGCGTTGTTCCTGCTACTGTTTTCTGCTCTGCTCATTGGCGTCTGCGACTGCGCGTCTCCTTCTGCTGTTTTCTGCTCTGATCGTCTGCGACTGCGCATCTCCTGCTTATATTTTTTGCTCTGCTCGTCGGTGTCAGCGACTGCGCTGAACCTGCTGCTGTTTTCTGCTCTGCTCGTCGGCGTCTGCGACTGCGCATCTCCTGCTGCTGTTGTTTGCTCTGCTCGTCGGCGACTGCGCTGGTCCTGCTGCTGTTTTCTGCTCTGCTCATCGGCGTCGGCTACTACGCTGATCCTGCTGTTGTTTCCTGCTCTGCTCGTCGCCGTCGGCGACTGCGCTGGTCCTTCTGTTGATTTCTGCTCTGATCGTCGGCGCCGCCGACTGCGCTGGTCCGGCTGCTGTTTTCTTCTCTGCTCGTCGGCGTCTGCTCTGCTCGACGGCGTCTGTGACTGCACTGGTCCTGCTGCTGTTTCCTGCTCTGTTCATCGGCCACTGCGCTGGACCTGCTGGTGTTTTCTGCACTGCTCATCTGCGTCGGCGACTGTGCTGGTCCTGCTGTTGTTTTCTGCTCTGATCGTCGGCGTCGGCGACTGCGCTGGTCCTGCTGCTGTTTTCTTCTCTGCTCATCGGCGTCTGCTCCGCTCGTCGGCGTCTGCGACTGCGCTGGTCCTGCTGCTGTTTTCTGCTCTGCTCATCGACGTATGCGCTGGTCCTGCTGGTGTTTTCTGCACTGTTCATCAGCGTCGGCGACTGCGCTGGTCCTGCTGCTGTTTTCTGCTCTGCTCGTCGGCGACTGCGCTGGTCCTGCTGCTGTTTTCTGCACTGCTCATCGGCGTCGGCGACTGTGCTGATCCTGCTGCTGTTTTCTGCTCTGCTCGTAGGCTTCGGCGACTGCGCTGGTCCTGCTGCTTTTTTCTGCACTGCTCATCGGCGTCTGCGACTGCGCTGGTCCTGCTGCTGTTTTCTGCTCTGATCGTCGGCACCGGCGACTGCGCTGGTCCTGCTGCTGTTTTCTTCTCTGCTCGTCGGCGTCTGCTCTGCTCGTCGCCGTCGGCGACTGCGCTGGACCTGCTGTTGTTTTCTGCTCTGATCGTCGGCGCCGGCGACTGCGCTGGTCCTGCTGCTGTTTTCTTCTCTGCTCGTCGGCGTCTGCTCAGCTCGTCGGCGTCTGCGACTGCGCTGGTCCTGCTGCTGTTTTCTGCTCTGCTCATCGGTGACTGCGCTGGTCCTGCTTGTGTTTCTGCACTGCTCATCTGCGTCGGCGACTGCGCTGGTCCTGCTGTTATTTTCTGCTCTGATCGTCGGCGTCAGCGACTGCTTTGGTCCTGCTGCTGTTTTCTTCTCTGCTCGTCGGCGTCTGCTCTGCTCGTCGGCGTCTGCGCTGGTCCTGCTGGTGTTTTCTGCATTGCTCATCGGCGTTGGCGACTGCGCTTGTCCTGCTGTTGTTTTCGCCTCTGCTCGTCGGCGTCTGAGACTGCGCTGGTCCTGCTGCTGTTTTCTGCTCTGCTCGTCGGCGACTGCGCTGGTCCTGCTGAGGTTTTCTGCACTGCTCATCGGCGTCGGCGACTGTGCTGATCCTGCTGCTGTTTTCTGCTCTGCTCGTAGGCGTAGGCGACTGCGCTCGTCCTGCTGCTGTTTTCTGCACTGCTCATCGGCGTCGGCGACTGCGCTGCTCCTGCTGTTGTTTTCTGCTCTGATCGTCGGCGTCGGCGACTGCACTGGTTCTGCTGCTGTTTTCTTCTCTGCTCGTCGGCGTCTGCTCTGCTCGTCGGCGTCTGCGACTGCGCTGGTCCTGCTGCTGTTTTCTGCTCTGCTCATCGGCGACTGCACTGGTCCTGCTGGTGTTTTCTGCACTGCTCATCGGCGTCGGCGACTGCGCTGGTCCTGCTGGTATTTTCTGCTCTGCTCGTAGGCGTCTGTGACTGCGCTGGTCCTGCTGCTTTTTTCTTCACTGCTCATCGGCGACTGCGACTGCGCTGGTCCTGCTGCTGTTTTCTGCTCTGCTCGTCGGCGACTGCGCAGGTCCTGCTGCTGTTTTCTGCACTGCTCATCGGCGTCGGCGACTGCGCTGGTCCTGCTGCTGTTTTCTGCTCTGCTCGTCGGCGACTGCGCAGGTCCTGCTGCTGTTTTCTGCACTGCTCATCGGCGTCGGCGACTGCGCTGATCCTGCTGCTGTTTTCTGCTCTGCTCGTAGGCTTCGGCGACTGCGCTGGTCCTGCTGCTTTTTTCTGCACTGCTCATCGGCGTCTGCGACTGCGCTGGTCCTGCTGCTGTTTTCTGCTCTGATCGTCGGCGCCGGCGACTGCGCTGGTCCTGCTGCTGTTTTCTTCTCTGCTCGTCGGCGTCTGCTCTGCTCGTCGCCATCGGCGACTGCGCTGGACCTGCAGTTGTTTTCTGCTCTGATCGTCGGCGCCGGCGACTGCGCTGGTCCTGCTGCTGTTTTCTTCTCTGCTCGTCGGCGTCTGCTCAGCTCGTCGGCGTCTGCGACTGCGCTGGTCCTGCTGCTGTTTTCTGCTCTGCTCATCGGTGACTGCGCTGGTCCTGCTTGTGTTTCTGCACTGCTCATCTGCGTCGGCGACTGCGCTGGTCCTGCTGTTGTTTTCTGCTCTGATCGTCGGCGTCAGCGACTGCTTTGGTCCTGCTGCTGTTTTCTTCTCTGCTCGTCGGCGTCTGCTCTGCTCGTCGGCGTCTGCGCTGGTCCTGCTGGTGTTTTCTGCATTGCTCATCGGCGTTGGCGACTGCGCTTGTCCTGCTGTTGTTTTCGCCTCTGCTCGTCGGCGTCCGAGACTGCGCTGGTCCTGCTGCTGTTTTCTGCTCTGCTCGTCGGCGACTGCGCTGGTCCTGCTGCTGTTTTCTGCACTGCTCATCGGCGTCGGCGACTGTGCTGATCCTGCTGCTGTTTTCTGCTCTGCTCGTAGGCGTAGGCAACTGCGCTGGTCCTGCTGCTGTTTTCTGCACTGCTCATCGGCGTCGGCGACTGCGCTGCTCCTGCTGTTGTTTTCTGCTCTGATCGTCGGCGTCGGCGACTGCACTGGTTCTGCTGCTGTTTTCTTCTCTGCTCGTCGGCGTCTGCTCTGCTCGTCGGCGTCTGCGACTGCGCTGGTCCTGCTGCTGTTTTCTGCTCTGCTCATCGGCGACTGCACTGGTCCTGCTGGTGTTTTCTGCACTGCTCATCGGCGTCGGCGACTGCGCTGGTCCTGCTGGTATTTTCTGCTCTGCTCGTAGGCGTCTGTGACTGCGCTGGTCCTGCTGCTTTTTTCTTCACTGCTCATCGGCGACTTCGACTGCGCTGGTCCTGCTGCTGTTTTCTGCTCTGCTCGTCGGCGACTGCGCAGGTCCTGCTGCTGTTTTCTGCACTGCTCATCGGCGTCGGCGACTGCGCTGGTCCTGCTGGTGTTTTCTGCTCTGCTCGTAGGCGTCTGTGACTGCGCTGGTCCTGCTGCTTTTTTCTTCACTGCTCATCGGCGACTGCGACTGTGCTGGTCCTGCTGCTGTTTTCTGCTCTGCTCGTCGGCGACTGCGTTGATCCTGCTGCTGTTTTCTGCTCTGCTCATTGGCGTCTGCGACTGTGCATCTCCTGCTGCTGTTTTCTGCTCTGATCGTCTGCGACTGCGCATCTCCTGCTTATGTTTTTTGCTCAGCTCGTCGGCGTCAGCGACTGCGCTGATCCTGCTGCTGTTTTCTGCTCTGCTCGTCGGCGTCTGCGACTGCGCATCTCCTGCCGCTGTTTTTTGCTCTGCTCGTCGGCGACTGCGCTGGTCATGCTGCTGTTTTCTGCTCTGCTAATCGGCGTCGGCTACTACGTTGATCCTGCTGTTGTTTCCTGCTCTGCTCGTCGCCGTCGGCAACTGCGCTGGTCTTTCTGTTTTTTTCTGCTCTGATCGTCGGCGCCGACGAATGCGCTGGTCCTGCTGCTGTTTCCTGCTCTGCTCGTCGGCTACTGCGCTGATCCTGCTGTTGTTTCCTGCTCTGCTCGTCGCCGTCGGCGACTGCGCTGGTCCTGCTGTTGTTTTCTGCTCTGCTCGTCGGCGTCTGCTCTGCTCGTCGGCGTCTGCGACTGCGCTGGTCCTGATGCTGTTTTCTGCTCTGCTCGTCGGCGTCTGCTCTGCTCGTCGGCGTCTGCGACTGCGCTGGTCCTGCTGGTGTTTTCTGCATTGCTCATCGGCGTCGGCGACTGCGCTGGTCCTGCTGTTGTTTTAGCCTCTGCTCGTCGGGGTCTGCTCTGCTCGTCGGCGTCTGCGACTGCGCTGGTCCTGCTGGTGTTTTCTGCATTGCTCATCGGCGTCGGCGACTGCGCTGGTCCTGCTGCTGTTTTAGCCTCTGCTCGTCGGCGTCTTAGACTGCGCTGGTCCTGCTGCTGTTTTCTGCTCTGCTCGTCGGCGACTGCTCTGGTCCTGCTGCTGTTTTCTGCACTGCTCATCGGCGTCGGCGACTGTGCTGATCCTGCTGCTGTTTTCTGCTCTGCTCGTAGGCGTCGGCGACTGCGCTGGTCCTGCTGCTGTTTTCTGCACTGCTCATCGGCGTCAGCGAATGCGCTGATCCTGCTGCTGTTTCCTGCTCTGCTCATCGCCGTCGGCGACTGCGCTGGTCCTGTTGTTGCTTTCTGCTCTGATCGTCGGCGTCGGCGACTTCGCTGGTACTGCTGCTGTTTTCATCTCTGCTCGTCGGCGTCTGCTCTGCTCGTCGGCGTCTGCGACTGCGCTGGTCCTGCTGCTGTTTTCTGCTCTGCTCATCGGCGACTGCGCTGGTCCTGCTGGTGTTTTCTGCACTGCTCATCGGCGTCGGCGACTGCGCTGGTCCTGCTGTTGTTTTCGCCTCTGCTCATCGGCGTCGACTACTACGCTGATCCTGCTGTTGTTTCCTGCTCTGCTCGTCGCCGTCGGCGACTGCGCTGGTCCTTCTGTTTTTTTCTGCTCTGATCGTCGGCGCCGACGAATGCGCTTGTCCTGCTGCTTTTTCCTGCTCTGCTCATCGGCCACTGCGCTGGTCCTGCTGCTGTTTTCTGCACTGCTCATTGGCGTCAGCGACTGCGCTGATCCTGCTGCTGTTTTCTGCTCTGCTCATTAGCGTCTGCGACTGCGCATCTCCTGCTGCTTTTTTCTGCTTTGCTCGTCGGTTTCAGCGAATGCGCTGACACTGCTGCTGTTTTCTGCTCTGATCGTCTGCGACTGCGCATCTCCTGCTTCTGTTTTTTGCTCTGCTCGTCGGCGTCAGCGACTGCGCTGATCCTGCTGCTGTTTTCTGCTCTGCTCGTCGGCGTCTGCGACTGCACATCTCCTGCTGCTGTTTTTTGCTCTGCTCGTCGGCGACTGCGCTGGTCCTGCTGCTGTTTTCTGCTCTGCTCATTGGCGTCGGCTACTGCGCTGATCCTGCTGTTGTTTCCTGCTCTGCTCGTCGCCGTCGGCGACTGCGCTGGTCCTGCTGTTGTTTTCTGCTCTGCTCGTCGGCGTCTGCTCTGCTCGTCGGCGTCTGCGACTGCGCTGGTCCTGATGCTGTTTTCTGCTCTGCTCATCGGTGACTGCGCTGGTCCTGCTTGTGTTTTCTGCACTGCTCATCTGCGTCAGCAACTGCGCTGGTCCTGCTGTTGTTTTCTTCTCTGCTCGTCGGCGTCTGCTCTGCTCGTCGGCGTCTGCGACTGCGCTGGTCCTGCTGGTGATTTCTGCATTGCTCATCGGCGTCGGCGACTGCGCTGGTCCTGCTGTTGTTTTAGCGTCTGCTCGTCGGCGTCTTAGACTGCGCTGGTCCTGCTGCTGTTTTCTGCTCTGCTCGTCGGCGACTGCGCTGGTCCTGCTGCTGTTTTCTGCACTGCTCATCGGCGTCGGCGACTGTGCTGATCCTGCTGCTGTTTTCTGCTCTGCTCGTAGGCGTCGGCAACTGCGCTGGTCCTGCTGCTGTTTTCTGCACTGCTCATCGGCGTCAGCGAATGCGCTGATCCTGCTGCTGTTTCCTGCTCTGCTCATCGCCGTCGGAGACTGCGCTGGTCCTGCTGTAGTTTTCTGCTCTGATCGTCAGCGTCGGCGACTTCGCTGGTTCTGCTGCTGTTTTCTTCTCTGCTCGTCGGCGTCTGCTCTGCTCGTCGGCGTCTGCGACTGCGCTGGTCCTGCTGCTGTTTTCTGCTCTGCTCATCGGCGACTGCGCTGGTCCTGCTGGTGTTTTCTGCACTGCTCATCGGCGTCGGCGACTGCGCTGGTCCTGCTGTTGTTTTCGCCTCTGCTCATCGGCGTCTGCGACTGCGCTGGTCCTGCTGCTGTTTTCTGCTCTGGTCTAAGGCGACTGCGCTGGTCCTGCTGCTGTTTTCTGCACTGCTCATTGGCGTCGGCGACTGTGCTGATCCTGCTGCTGTTTTCTGCTCTGCTCGTAGGCGTCTGTGACTGCGCTGGTCCTGCTGCTTTTTTCTTCACTGCTCATCGGCGACTGCGACTGCGCTGGTCCTGCTGCTGTTTTCTGCTCTGCTCGTCGGCGACTGCGCAGGTCCTGCTGCTGTTTTCTGCACTGCTCATCGGCGTCGGCGACTGCGTTGTTCCTGCTGCTGTTTTCTGCTCTGCTCATTGGCGTCTGCGACTGCGCATCTCCTTCTGCTGTTTTCTGCTCTGATCGTCTGCAACTGCGCATCTACTGCTTATGTTTTTTGCTCTGCTCGTCGGTGTCAGCGACTGCGCTGAACCTGCTGCTGTTTTCTGCTCTGCTCGTCGGCGTCTGCGACTGCGCATCTCCTGCTGCTGTTTTTTGCTCTGCTCGTCGGCGACTGCGCTGGTCCTGCTGCTGTTTTCTGCTCTGCTCATCGGCGTCGGCTACTACGCTGATCCTGCTGTTGTTTCCTGCTCTGCTCGTCGCCGTCGGCGACTGCGCTGGTCCTTCTGTTGTTTTCTGCTCTGATCGTCGGCGCCGGCGACTGCGCTGGTCCGGCTGCTGTTTTCTTCTCTGCTCGTCGGCGTCTGCTCTGCTCGACGGCGTCTGTGACTGCACTGGTCCTGCTGCTGTTTCCTGCTCTGTTCATCGGCCACTGCGCTGGACCTGCTGGTGTTTTCTGCACTGCTCATCTGCGTCGGCGACTGTGCTGGTCCTGCTGTTGTTTTCTGCTCTGATCGTCGGCGTCGGCGACTGCGCTGGTCCTGCTGCTGTTTTCTTCTCTGCTCATCGGCGTCTGCTCTGCTCGTCGGCGTCTGCGACTGCGCTGGTCCTGCTGGTGTTTTCTGCATTGCTCATCGGCGTCGGCGACTGCGCTGGTCCTGCTGCTGTTTTTCTGCACTGCTCATCGGCGTCAGCGAATGCGCTGATCCTGCTGCTGTTTCCTGCTCTGCTCATCGCCGTCGGCGACTGCGCTGGTCCTGCTGTTGTTTTCTGCTCTGATCGTCGGCGTCGGCAACTTCGCTGGTTCTGCTGCTGTTTTCTTTTCTGCTCGTCGGCGTCTGCTCTGCTCGTCGGCGTCTGCGACTGCGCTGGTCCTGCTGCTGTTTTCTGCTCTGCTCATCGGCGACTGCGCTGGTCCTGCTGGTGTTTTCTGCATTGCTCATCGGCGTCGGCGACTGCGCTGGTCCTGCTGTTGTTTTTGCCTCTGCTCATCGGCGTCGGCTACTACGCTGATCCTGCTGTTGTTTCCTGCTCTGCTCGTCGCCGTCGGCGACTGCGCTGGTCCTTCTGTTTTTTTCTGCTCTGATCGTCGGCGCCGACGAATGCGCTGGTCCTGCTGCTGTTTCCTGCTCTGCTCATCGGCCACTGCGCTGGTCCTGCTGCTGTTTTCTGCACTGCGCATCGGCGTCGGCGACTGCGCTGATCCTGCTGCTGTTTTCTGCTCTGCTCATTGGCGTCTGCGACTGCGCATCTCCTGCTGCTTTTTTCTGCTTTGCTCGTCGGCGTCAGCGACTGCGCTGACACTGCTGCTGTTTTCTGCTCTGATCGTCTGCGACTGCGCATCTCCTGCTTCTGTTTTTTGCTCTGCTCGTCGGCATCAGCGACTGCGCTGATCCTGCTGCTGTTTTCTGCTCTGCTCGTCGGCGTCTGCGACTGCACATCTCCTGCTGCTGTTTTTTGCTCTGCTCGTCGGCGACTGCGCTGGTCCTGCTGCTGTTTTCTGCTCTGCTCATTGGCGTCGGCTACTGCGCTGATCCTGCTGTTGTTTCCTGCTCTGCTCGTCGACGTCTGCGACTGCGCTGGTCCTGCTGTTGTTTTCTGCTCTGCTCGTCGGCGTCTGCTCTGCTCGTCGGCGTCTGCTACTGCGCTGGTCCTGATGCTTTTTTCTGCTCTGCTCATCGGTGACTGCGCTGGTCCTGCTTGTGTTTTCTGCACTGCTCATCTGCGTCGGCAACTGCGCTGGTCCTGCTGTTGTTTTCTTCTCTGCTCGTCGGCCTCTGCTCTGATCGTCGGCGTCTGCGACTGCGCTGGTCCTGCTGGTGTTTTCTGCATTGCTCATCGGCGTCGGCGACTGCGCTGGTCCTGCTGTTGTTTTAGCGTCTGCTCGTCGGCGTCTTAGACTGCGCTGGTCCTGCTGCTGTTTTCTGCTCTGCTCGTCGGCGACTGCGCTGGTCCTGCTGCTGTTTTCTGCACTGCTCATCGGCGTCGGCGACTGTGCTGATCCTGCTGCTGTTTTCTGCTCTGCTCGTAGGCGTCGGCGACTGCGCTGGTCCTGCTGCTGTTTTCTGCACTGCTCATCGGCGTCAGCGAATGCGCTGATCCTGCTGCTGTTTCCTGCTCTGCTCATCGCCGTCGGCGACTGCGCTGGTCCTGCTGTTGTTTTCTGCTCTGATCGTCGGCGTCGGCGACTTCGCTGGTTCTGCTGCTGTTTTCTTCTCTGCTCGTCGGCGTCTGCTCTGCTCGTCGGCGTCTGCGACTGCGCTGGTCCTGCTGCTGTTTTCTGCTCTGCTCATCGGCGACTGCGCTGGTCCTGCTGGTGTTTTCTGCACTGCTCATCGGAGTCGGCGACTGCGCTGGTCCTGCTGTTGTTTTCGCCTCTGCTCATCGGCGTCTGCGACTGCGCTGGTCCTGCTGCTGTTTTCTGCTCTTCTCTTCGGCGACTGCGCTGGTCCTGCTGCTGTTTTCTGCACTGCTCATTGGCGTCGGCGACTCTGCTGATCCTGCTGCTGTTTTCTGCTCTGCTCGTAGGCGTCTGTGACTGCGCTGGTCCTGCTGCTTTTTTCTTCACTGCTCATCGGCGACTGCGACTGCGCTGGTCCTGCTGCTGTTTTCTGCTCTGCTCGTCGGCGACTGCGCAGGTCCTGCTGCTGTTTTCTGCACTGCTCATCGGCGTCGGCGACTGCGTTGTTCCTGCTACTGTTTTCTGCTCTGCTCATTGGCGTCTGCGACTGCGCATCTCCTTCTGCTGTTTTCTGCTCTGATCGTCTGCGACTGCGCATCTCCTGCTTATGTTTTTTGCTCTGCTCGTCGGTGTCAGCGACTGCGCTGAACCTGCTGCTGTTTTCTGCTCTGCTCGTCGGCGTCTGCGACTGCGCATCTCCTGCTGCTGTTTTTTGCTCTGCTCGTCGGCGACTGCGCTGGTCCTGCTGCTGTTTTCTGCTCTGCTCATCGGCGTCGGCTACTACGCTGATCCTGCTGTTGTTTCCTGCTCTGCTCGTCGCCGTCGGCAACTGCGCTGGTCCTTCTGTTGATTTCTGCTCTGATCGTCGGCGCCGGCGACTGCGCTGGTCCGGCTGCTGTTTTCTTCTCTGCTCGTCGGCGTCTGCTCTGCTCGACGGCGTCTGTGACTGCACTGGTCCTGCTGTTGTTTCCTGCTCTGTTCATCGGCCACTGCGCTGGACCTGCTGGTGTTTTCTGCACTGCTCATCTGCGTCGGCGACTGTGCTGGTCCTGCTGTTGTTTTCTGCTCTGATCGTCGGCGTCGGCGACTGCGCTGGTCCTGCTGCTGTTTTCTTCTCTGCTCATCGGCGTCTGCTCCGCTCGTCGGCGTCTGCGACTGCGCTGGTCCTACTGCTGTTTTCTGCTCTGCTCATCGACGTATGCGCTGGTCCTGCTGGTGTTTTCTGCACTGTTCATCAGCGTCGGCGACTGCGCTGGTCCTGCTGCTGTTTTCTGCTCTGCTCGTCGGCGACTGCGCTGGTCCTGCTGCTGTTTTCTGCACTGCTCATCGGCGTCGGCGACTGTGCTGATCCTGCTGCTGTTTTCTGCTCTGCTCGTAGGCTTCGGCGACTGCGCTGGTCCTGCTGCTTTTTTCTGCACTGCTCATCGGCGTCTGCGACTGCGCTGGTCCTGCTGCTGTTTTCTGCTCTGCTCGTCGGCGACTGCTCTTGTCCTGCTGCTGTTTTCTGCACTGCTCATCGGCGTCGGCGACTGCGTTGATCCTGCTGCTGTTTTCTGCTCTGCTCATTGGCGTCTGAGACTGCGCATCTCCTGCTGCTTTTTTCTGCTCTGCTCGTCGGCGTCAGCGACTGCGCTGACCCTGCTGCTGTTTTCTGCTCTGATTGTCTGCGACTGCACATTTCCTGCCGCTGTTCTTTGCTCTGCTCGTCGGCGTCAGCGACTGCGCTGATCCTGCTGCTGTTTTCTGCTCTGCTCGTCGGCGTCTGCGACTGCTCATCTCCTGCTGCTGTTTTTTGCTCTGCTCGTCGGCGACTGTGCTGGTCCTGCTGCTGTTTTCTGCTCTGCTCATCGGCGTCGGCTACTGCGCGGATCCTGCTGCTGTTTTCTGCTCTGCTTGTCTGCGTCAGCGAATGCGCTGATCCTGCTGCTGTTTCCTGCTCTGCTCGTCGCCGTCGGCTACTGCGCTGGTCCTGCTGTTGTTTTCTGCTCTGATCGTCGGCGTTGGCGACTGTGCTGGTCCTGCTGCTGTTTTCTTCTCTGCTCATCGGCGTCTGCTCTGCTCGTCGGCGTCTGCGACTGCACTGGTCCTGCTGCTGTTTTCTGCTCTGCTCATCGGCGACTGCGCTGGTCCTGCTGGTGTTTTCTGCACAGCTCATCGGCGTCGGCGACTGCGCTGGTCCTGCTGTTGTTTTCGCCTCTGCTCGTCGGCGTCTGCGACTCCGCTGGTCCTGCTGCTGTTTTCTGTTCTGCTCGTCGGCGACTGCGCTGGTCCTGCTGCTTTTTTCTGCTCTGCTCGTCGGCGTCAGCGACTGCGCTGACCCTGCTGCTGTTTTCTGCTCTGATCGTAGGCGTCGATGACTGCGCTGGCCCTGCTGCTGTTTTCTGCACTGCTCATCGGCGTCGGCGACTGCGCTGATCCTGCTGCTGTTTTCTGCTCTGCTCGTCGGCGACTGCGCTGATCCTGCTGCTGTTTTCTGCTCTTCTCGTCGGCGACTGAGTTGAACCTGCTGCTGTTTTCGTCTCTGCTCGTCGGCGTCTGCTCTGCTCGTCGGCGTCTGCGACTGCGCTGGTCCTGCTGGTGTTTTCTGCACTGTTCATCAGCGTCGGCGACTGCGCTGGTCCTGCTGCTGTTTTCTGCTCTGCACATCGACGTATGCGCTGGTCCTGCTGGTGTTTTCTGCACTGTTCATCAGCGTCGGCGACTGCGCTGGTCCTGCTGCTGTTTTCTGCTCTGCTCGTCGTCGACTGCGCTGGTCCTGCTGCTGTTTTCTGCACTGCTCATCGGCGTCGGCGACTGTGCTGATCCTGCTGCTGTTTTCTGCTCTGCTCGTAGGCGTCGGCGACTGCTCTGGTCCTGCTGCTGTTTTCTGCACTGCTCAACGGCGTCTGCGACTGCGCTGGTCCTGCTGCTGTTTTCTGCACTGCTCATCGGCGTCGGCGACTGCGTTGATCCTGCTGCTGTTTTCTGCTCTGCTCATTGGCGTCTGAGACTGCGCATCTCCTGCTGCTTTTTTCTGCTCTGCTCGTCGGCGTCAGCGACTGCGCTGACCCTGCTGCTGTTTTCTGCTCTGATCGTCTGCAACTACACATTTCCTGCCGCTCTTTTTTGCTCTGCTCGTCGGCGTCAGCGACTGCGCTGATCCTGCTGCTGTTTTCTGCTCTGCTCGTCGGCGTCTGCGACTGCGCATCTCCTGCTGCTGTTTTTTGCTCTGCTCGTCGGCGACTGCGCTGGTCCTGCTGCTGTTTTCTGCTCTGCTCATCGGCGTCGGCTACTGCCCGGATCCTGCTGCTGTTTTCTGCTCTGCTTGTCTGCGTCAGCGAATGCGCTGATCCTGCTGCTGTTTCCTGCTCTGCTCGTCCCCGTCGGCGACTGCGCTGGTCCTGCTGTTGTTTTCTGCTCTGATCGTCGGCGTCGGCGACTGTGCTGGTCCTGCTGCTGTTTTCTTCTCTGCTCGTCGGCGTCTGCTCTGATCGTCGGCGTCTGCGACTGCGCTGGTCCTGCTGCTGTTTTCTGCTCTGCTCATCGGCGACTGCGCTGGTCCTGCTGGTGCTTTCTGCACTGCTCATCGGCGTCGGTGACTGCGCTGGTCCTCCTGTTGTTTTCGCCTCTGCTCGTCGGCGTCTGCGACTCCGCTGGTCCTGCTGCTGTTTTCTGTTCTGCTCGTCGGCGACTGCGCTGGTCCTGCTGCTGTTTTCTGCACTGCTCATCGGCGTCGGTGACTGTGATGATCCTGCTGCTGTTTTCTGCTCTGCTTGTAGGCGTCGGCGACTGCACTGGTCCTGCTGCTGTTTTCTGCAATGCTTATCGGCGTCGGCGACTACGTTGATCCTGCTGCTGTTTTCTGTTCTGCTCATTGGCGTCTGCGACTGCGCATCTCCTGCTGCTTTTTTCTGCTCTGCTCGTCGGCGTCAGCGACTACGCTGACCCTGCTGCTGTTTTCTGCTCTGATCGTAGGCGTCGATGACTGCGCTGGTCCTGCTGCTGTTTTCTGCACTGCTCATCGGCGTCGGCGACTGCGCTGATCCTGCTGCTCTTTTCTGCTCTGCTCGTCGGCGATTGCGCTGATCCTGCTGCTGTTTTCTGCTCTGCTCGTCGGCAACTGTGTTGATCCTGCTGCTGTTTTCTGCTCTGCTCGTTGGCGTCTGCGACTGCGCATCTCCTGCCGCTTTTTTCTGCTCTGCTCGTCGGCGTCAGTGACTGCACTGATCCTGCTGCTGTTTTCTGCTCTGCTCGTCGGCGTCTGCGACTGCGCATCTCCTGCTGCTGTTTTTTGCTCTGCTCGTCGGCGTCGGCGACTGCGCTGATCCTGCTGCTGTTTTCTGCTCTGCTCATCGGCGTCAGCGACTGGGCTGATCCTGCTGCTGTTTTCTGCTCTGCTCATCTGCGTCAGCGAATGCGCTGATCCTGCTGCTGTTTCCTGCTCTGCTCGTCGCCGTCGGCGACTGCGCTGGTCCTGCTGCTGTTTTCTTCTCTGCTCGTCGGCGACTGCGCTGGTCCTGCTGCTGTTTTCTGCTCTGCTCGTTGGCGACTGCACTGGTCCTGCTGTTGCTTTCGCCTCTGCTCGTCGGCGTCTGCTCTGCTCATCGGCGTCTGCGTCTGCGCTGGTCCTGCTGCTGTTTTCTGTTCTGCTCATTGGCGTCTGCGACTGCGCATCTCCTGCTGCTTTTTTCTGCTCTGCTCGTCGGCGTCAGCGACTGCGCTGACCCTGCTGCTGTTTTCTGCTCTGATCATCTGTGACTGCGCATCTCCTGCTGCTGTTTTTTGCTCTGCACGTCGGCGTCAGCGACTGCGCTGATCCTGCTGCTGTTTTCTGCTCCCCTCGTCGGCGTCTGTGACTGCGCATCTCCTGCTGCTGTTTTTTGCTCTGCTCGTCGGCGATTGCGCTTGTCCTGCTGCTGTTTTCTGCTCTGCTCATCGGGGTCGGCTACTGCACTGATCCTGCTGCTGTTTTCTGCTCTGCTCGTCTGTGTCAGGGAATGCGCTGATCCTGCTGCTGTTTTCTGCTCTGCTCGTCTGCGTCAGCGAATGCGCTGATCCTGCTGCGGTTTCCTGCTCTGCTAGTCGCCGTCGGCGACTTGGCTGGTCCTGCTGTTGTTTTCTGCTCTGATCGCCGGCGTCGGCGACTGCGTTGGTCCTGCTGCTGTTTTCTGCTCTGCTCGTCGGCGACTGCGCTGGTCCTGCTGCTGTTTTCTGCTCTGCTCGTCGGCGACTGCGCTGGTCCTGCTGCTGTTTTCTGCTCTGCTCGTTGGCGACTTCGCTGGTCCTGCTGTTGCTTTCGCCTCTTCTCGTCGGCGTCTACTCTGCTCTTCGGCGTCTGCGACTGCGCTGGTCCTGCTGCTGTTTTCTGCTCTGATCGTCTGCGACTGCGCATCTCCTGCTGCAGTTTTTTGCTCTGCTCGTCGGCGTCAGCGACTGCGCTGATCCTGCTGCTGTTTTCTGCTCTCCTCGTCGGCGTCTGTGACGGCGCATGTCCTGCTGCTGTTTTTTGCTCTGCTCGTCGGCGATTGCGCTTGTCCTGCTGCTGTTTTCTGCTCTGCTCATCGGGGTCGGCTACTGCGCTGATCCTGCTGCTGTTTTCGGCTCTGCTCGTCTGAGTCAGCGAATGCGCTGATCCTGCTGCTGTTTCCTGCTCAGCTCAACCCCGTCGGCGACTGCACTGGTCCTGCTGTTGTTTTCTGCTCTGATCGTCGGCGTCGGCGACTGCGCTGGTCCTGCTGCTGTTTTCTTCTCTGCTCGTCGGCGTCTGCTCTGTTCGTCGGCGTCTGCGACTGCGCTGGTCCTGCTGCTGTTTTCTGCTCTGCTCATCGGCGTCGGCGACTGCGCTGATCCTGCTGCTGTTTCTTGCTCTGCTCGTCGCTGTCCGCGATTTCGCTGGTCCTGCTGTTGTTTTCTGCTCTGATCGCCGGAGTCGGCGACTGCGCTGGTCCTGCTGCTGTTTTCTGCTCTGCTCGTCGGCGACTGCGCTGGTCCTGCTGCTGTTTTCTGCTCTGCTCGTCGGCGACTGCGCTGGTCCTGCTGCTGTTTTCTGCACTGCTGGTCGGCGACTGCGCTGGTCCTGCTGTTGCTTTCGCCTCTGTTCGTCGGCGTCTGCTCTGCTCATCGGCGTCTGCGACTGCGCTGGTCCTGCTGCTGTTTTCTGCTCTGCTCATTGGCGTCTGCGACTGTGCATCTCCTGCTGCTTTTTTCTGCTCTGCTCGTCGGCGTCAGCGACTGTGCTGACCCTGCTGCTGTTTTCTGCTCTGATCGTTATCGTCTGCGACTGTGCATCTCCTGCTGCTTTTTTCTGCAATGCTCATCGGAGTCGGCGACTACGTTGATCCTGCTGCTGTTTTCTGCTCTGCTCATTGGCGTCTGCGACTGTGCATCTCCTGCTGCTTTTTTCTGCTCTGCTCGTCGGCGTCAGCGACTGCGCTGACCCTGCTGCTGTTTTCTGCTCTGATCATCTGTGACTGCGCGTCTCCTGCTGCTGTTTTTTGCTCTGCTCGTCGGCGTCAGCGACTGCGCTGATCCTGCTGCTGTTTTCTGGCTCCCCTCGTCGGCGTCTGTGACTGCGCATCTCCTGCTGCTGTTTTTTGCTCTGCTCGTCGGCGATTGCGCTTGTCCTGCTGCTGTTTTCTGCTCTGCTCATCGGGGTCGGCTACTGCACTGATCCTGCTGCTGTTTTCTGCTCTGCTCGTCTGTGTCAGGGAATGCGCTGATCCTGCTGCTGTTTTCTGCTCTGCTCGTCTGCGTCAGCGAATGCGCTGATCCTGCTGCGGTTTCCTGCTCTGCTAGTCGCCGTCGGCGACTTGGCTGGTCCTGCTGTTGTTTTCTGCTCTGATCGCCGGCGTCGGCGACTGCGTTGGTCCTGCTGCTGTTTTCTGCTCTGCTCGTCGGCGACTGCACTGGTCCTGCTGCTGTTTTCTGCTCTGCTCGTCGGCGACTGCGCTGGTCCTGCTGTTGCTTTCGCCTCTTCTCGTCGGCGTCTACTCTGCTCATCGGCGTCTGCGACTGCGCTGGTCCTGCTGCTGTTTTCTGCTCTGATCGTCTGCGACTGCGCATCTCCTGCTGCAGTTTTTTGCTCTGCTCGTCGGCGTCAGCGACTGCGCTGATCCTTCTGCTGTTTTCTGCTCTCCTCGTCGGCGTCTGTGACGGCGCATGTCCTGCTGCTGTTTTTTGCTCTGCTCGTCGGCGATTGCGCTTGTCCTGCTGCTGTTTTCTGCTCTGCTCATCGGGGTCGGCTACTGCGCTGATCCTGCTGCTGTTTTCGGCTCTGCTCGTCTGAGTCAGCGAATGCGCTGATCCTGCTGCTGTTTCCTGCTCAGCTCAACCCCGTCGGCGACTGCACTGGTCCTGCTGTTGTTTTCTGCTCTGATCGTCGGCGTCGGCGACTGCGCTGGTCCTGCTGCTGTTTTCTTCTCTGCTCGTCGGCGTCTGCTCTGTTCGTCGGCGTCTGCGACTGCGCTGGTCCTGCTGCTGTTTTCTTCTCTGCTCGTCGGCGTCTGCTCTGTTCGTCGGCGTCTGCGACTGCGCTGGTCCTGCTGCTGTTTTCTGCTCTGCTCATCGGCGTCGGCGACTGCGCTGATCCTGCTGCTGTTTCTTGCTCTGCTCGTCGCTGTCCGCGATTTCGCTGGTCCTGCTGTTGTTTTCTGCTCTGATCGCCGGAGTCGGCGACTGCGCTGGTCCTGCTGCTGTTTTCTGCTCTGCTCGTTGGCGACTGCGCTGGTCCTGCTGCTGTTTTCTGCTCTGCTCGTCGGCGACTGCGCTGGTCCTGCTGCTGTTTTCTGCACTGCTGGTCGGCGACTGCGCTGGTCCTGCTGTTGCTTTCGCCTCTGCTCGTCGGCGTCTGCTCTGCTCATCGGCGTCTGCGACTGCGCTGGTCCTGCTGCTGTTTTCTGCTCTGCTCATTGGCGTCTGCGACTGTGCATCTCCTGCTGCTTTTTTCTGCTCTGCTCGTCGGCGTCAGCGACTGTGCTGACCCTGCTGCTGTTTTCTGCTCTGATCGTTATCGTCTGCGACTGTGCATCTCCTGCTGCTTTTTTCTGCAATGCTCATCGGAGTCGGCGACTACATTGATCCTGCTGCTGTTTTCTGCTCTGCTCATTGGCGTCTGCGACTGTGCATCTCCTGCTGCTTTTTTCTGCTCTGCTCGTCGGCGTCAGCGACTGTGCTGACCCTGCTGCTGTTTTCTGCTCTGATCGTTATCGTCTGCGACTGTGCATCTCCTGCTGCTTTTTTCTGCAATGCTCATCGGAGTCGGCGACTACGTTGATCCTGCTGCTGTTTTCTGCTCTGCTCATTGGCGTCTGCGACTGTGCATCTCCTGCTGCTTTTTTCTGCTCTGCTCGTCGGCGTCAGCGACTGCGCTGACCCTGCTGCTGTTTTCTGCACTGCTGGTCGGCGACTGCGCTGGTCCTGCTGTTGCTTTCGCCTCTGTTCGTCGGCGTCTGCTCTGCTCATCGGCGTCTGCGACTGCGCTGGTCCTGCTGCTGTTTTCTGCTCTGCTCATTGGCGTCTGCGACTGTGCATCTCCTGCTGCTTTTTTCTGCTCTGCTCGTCGGCGTCAGCGACTGTGCTGACCCTGCTGCTGTTTTCTGCTCTCCTCGTCGGCGTCTGTGACGGCACATGTCCTGCTGCTGTTTTTTGCTCTGCTCGTCGGCGATTGCGCTTGTCCTGCTGCTGTTTTCTGCTCTGCTCATCGGGGTCGGCTACTGCGCTGATCCTGCTGCTGTTTTCGGCTCTGCTCGTCTGAGTCAGCGAATGCGCTGATCCTGCTGCTGTTTCCTGCTCAGCTCAACCCCGTCGGCGACTGCACTGGTCCTGCTGTTGTTTTCTGCTCTGATCGTCGGCGTCGGCGACTGCGCTGGTCCTGCTGCTGTTTTCTTCTCTGCTCGTCGGCGTCTGCTCTGCTCATCGGCGTCTGCGTCTGCGCTGGTCCTGCTGCTGTTTTCTGCTCTGCTCATTGGCGTCTGCGACTGTGCATCTCCTGCTGCTTTTTTCTGCTCTGCTCGTCGGCGTCAGCGACTGTGCTGACCCTGCTGCTGTTTTCTGCTCTGATCGTTATCGTCTGCGACTGTGCATCTCCTGCTGCTTTTTTCTGCAATGCTCATCGGAGTCGGCGACTACATTGATCCTGCTGCTGTTTTCTGCTCTGCTCATTGGCGTCTGCGACTGTGCATCTCCTGCTGCTTTTTTCTGCTCTGCTCGTCGGCGTCAGCGACTGTGCTGACCCTGCTGCTGTTTTCTGCTCTGATCGTTATCGTCTGCGACTGTGCATCTCCTGCTGCTTTTTTCTGCAATGCTCATCGGAGTCGGCGACTACGTTGATCCTGCTGCTGTTTTCTGCTCTGCTCATTGGCGTCTGCGACTGTGCATCTCCTGCTGCTTTTTTCTGCTCTGCTCGTCGGCGTCAGCGACTGCGCTGACCCTGCTGCTGTTTTCTGCACTGCTGGTCGGCGACTGCGCTGGTCCTGCTGTTGCTTTCGCCTCTGTTCGTCGGCGTCTGCTCTGCTCATCGGCGTCTGCGACTGCGCTGGTCCTGCTGCTGTTTTCTGCTCTGCTCATCGGCGTCGGCTACTGCGCGGATCCTGCTGCTGTTTTCTGCTCTGCTTGTCTGCGTCAGCGAATGCGTTGATCCTGCTGCTGTTTCCTGCTCTGCTCGTCGCCGTCGGCTACTGCGCTGGTCCTGCTGTTGTTTTCTGCTCTGATCGTCGGCGTTGGCGACTGTGCTGGTCCTGCTGCTGTTTTCTTCTCTGCTCATCGGCGTCTGCTCTGCTCGTCGGCGTCTGCGACTGCACTGGTCCTGCTGCTGTTTTCTGCTCTGCTCATCGGCGACTGCGCTGGTCCTGCTGGTGTTTTCTGCACAGCTCATCGGCGTCGGCGACTGCGCTGGTCCTGCTGTTGTTTTCGCCTCTGCTCGTCGGCGTCTGCGACTCCGCTGGTCCTGCTGCTGTTTTCTGTTCTGCTCGTCGGCGACTGCGCTGGTCCTGCTGCTTTTTTCTGCTCTGCTCGTCGGCGTCAGCGACTGCGCTGACCCTGCTGCTGTTTTCTGCTCTGATCGTAGGCGTCGATGACTGCGCTGGCCCTGCTGCTGTTTTCTGCACTGCTCATCGGCGTCGGCGACTGCGCTGATCCTGCTGCTGTTTTCTGCTCTGCTCGTCGGCGACTGCGCTGATCCTGCTGCTGTTTTCTGCTCTTCTCGTCGGCGACTGAGTTGAACCTGCTGCTGTTTTCGTCTCTGCTCGTCGGCGTCTGCTCTGCTCGTCGGCGTCTGCGACTGCGCTGGTCCTGCTGGTGTTTTCTGCACTGTTCATCAGCGTCGGCGACTGCGCTGGTCCTGCTGCTGTTTTCTGCTCTGCACATCGACGTATGCGCTGGTCCTGCTGGTGTTTTCTGCACTGTTCATCAGCGTCGGCGACTGCGCTGGTCCTGCTGCTGTTTTCTGCTCTGCTCGTCGTCGACTGCGCTGGTCCTGCTGCTGTTTTCTGCACTGCTCATCGGCGTCGGCGACTGTGCTGATCCTGCTGCTGTTTTCTGCTCTGCTCGTAGGCGTCGGCGACTGCTCTGGTCCTGCTGCTGTTTTCTGCACTGCTCAACGGCGTCTGCGACTGCGCTGGTCCTGCTGCTGTTTTCTGCACTGCTCATCGGCGTCGGCGACTGCGTTGATCCTGCTGCTGTTTTCTGCTCTGCTCATTGGCGTCTGAGACTGCGCATCTCCTGCTGCTTTTTTCTGCTCTGCTCGTCGGCGTCAGCGACTGCGCTGACCCTGCTGCTGTTTTCTGCTCTGATCGTCTGCAACTACACATTTCCTGCCGCTCTTTTTTGCTCTGCTCGTCGGCGTCAGCGACTGCGCTGATCCTGCTGCTGTTTTCTGCTCTGCTCGTCGGCGTCTGCGACTGCGCATCTCCTGCTGCTGTTTTTTGCTCTGCTCGTCGGCGACTGCGCTGGTCCTGCTGCTGTTTTCTGCTCTGCTCATCGGCGTCGGCTACTGCCCGGATCCTGCTGCTGTTTTCTGCTCTGCTTGTCTGCGTCAGCGAATGCGCTGATCCTGCTGCTGTTTCCTGCTCTGCTCGTCCCCGTCGGCGACTGCGCTGGTCCTGCTGTTGTTTTCTGCTCTGATCGTCGGCGTCGGCGACTGTGCTGGTCCTGCTGCTGTTTTCTTCTCTGCTCGTCGGCGTCTGCTCTGATCGTCGGCGTCTGCGACTGCGCTGGTCCTGCTGCTGTTTTCTGCTCTGCTCATCGGCGACTGCGCTGGTCCTGCTGGTGCTTTCTGCACTGCTCATCGGCGTCGGTGACTGCGCTGGTCCTCCTGTTGTTTTCGCCTCTGCTCGTCGGCGTCTGCGACTCCGCTGGTCCTGCTGCTGTTTTCTGTTCTGCTCGTCGGCGACTGCGCTGGTCCTGCTGCTGTTTTCTGCACTGCTCATCGGCGTCGGTGACTGTGATGATCCTGCTGCTGTTTTCTGCTCTGCTTGTAGGCGTCGGCGACTGCACTGGTCCTGCTGCTGTTTTCTGCAATGCTTATCGGCGTCGGCGACTACGTTGATCCTGCTGCTGTTTTCTGTTCTGCTCATTGGCGTCTGCGACTGCGCATCTCCTGCTGCTTTTTTCTGCTCTGCTCGTCGGCGTCAGCGACTACGCTGACCCTGCTGCTGTTTTCTGCTCTGATCGTAGGCGTCGATGACTGCGCTGGTCCTGCTGCTGTTTTCTGCACTGCTCATCGGCGTCGGCGACTGCGCTGATCCTGCTGCTCTTTTCTGCTCTGCTCGTCGGCGATTGCGCTGATCCTGCTGCTGTTTTCTGCTCTGCTCGTCGGCAACTGTGTTGATCCTGCTGCTGTTTTCTGCTCTGCTCGTTGGCGTCTGCGACTGCGCATCTCCTGCCGCTTTTTTCTGCTCTGCTCGTCGGCGTCAGTGACTGCACTGATCCTGCTGCTGTTTTCTGCTCTGCTCGTCGGCGTCTGCGACTGCGCATCTCCTGCTGCTGTTTTTTGCTCTGCTCGTCGGCGTCGGCGACTGCGCTGATCCTGCTGCTGTTTTCTGCTCTGCTCATCGGCGTCAGCGACTGGGCTGATCCTGCTGCTGTTTTCTGCTCTGCTCATCTGCGTCAGCGAATGCGCTGATCCTGCTGCTGTTTCCTGCTCTGCTCGTCGCCGTCGGCGACTGCGCTGGTCCTGCTGCTGTTTTCTTCTCTGCTCGTCGGCGACTGCGCTGGTCCTGCTGCTGTTTTCTGCTCTGCTCGTTGGCGACTGCACTGGTCCTGCTGTTGCTTTCGCCTCTGCTCGTCGGCGTCTGCTCTGCTCATCGGCGTCTGCGTCTGCGCTGGTCCTGCTGCTGTTTTCTGTTCTGCTCATTGGCGTCTGCGACTGCGCATCTCCTGCTGCTTTTTTCTGCTCTGCTCGTCGGCGTCAGCGACTGCGCTGACCCTGCTGCTGTTTTCTGCTCTGATCATCTGTGACTGCGCATCTCCTGCTGCTGTTTTTTGCTCTGCACGTCGGCGTCAGCGACTGCGCTGATCCTGCTGCTGTTTTCTGCTCCCCTCGTCGGCGTCTGTGACTGCGCATCTCCTGCTGCTGTTTTTTGCTCTGCTCGTCGGCGATTGCGCTTGTCCTGCTGCTGTTTTCTGCTCTGCTCATCGGGGTCGGCTACTGCACTGATCCTGCTGCTGTTTTCTGCTCTGCTCGTCTGTGTCAGGGAATGCGCTGATCCTGCTGCTGTTTTCTGCTCTGCTCGTCTGCGTCAGCGAATGCGCTGATCCTGCTGCGGTTTCCTGCTCTGCTAGTCGCCGTCGGCGACTTGGCTGGTCCTGCTGTTGTTTTCTGCTCTGATCGCCGGCGTCGGCGACTGCGTTGGTCCTGCTGCTGTTTTCTGCTCTGCTCGTCGGCGACTGCGCTGGTCCTGCTGCTGTTTTCTGCTCTGCTCGTCGGCGACTGCGCTGGTCCTGCTGCTGTTTTCTGCTCTGCTCGTTGGCGACTTCGCTGGTCCTGCTGTTGCTTTCGCCTCTTCTCGTCGGCGTCTACTCTGCTCTTCGGCGTCTGCGACTGCGCTGGTCCTGCTGCTGTTTTCTGCTCTGATCGTCTGCGACTGCGCATCTCCTGCTGCAGTTTTTTGCTCTGCTCGTCGGCGTCAGCGACTGCGCTGATCCTGCTGCTGTTTTCTGCTCTCCTCGTCGGCGTCTGTGACGGCGCATGTCCTGCTGCTGTTTTTTGCTCTGCTCGTCGGCGATTGCGCTTGTCCTGCTGCTGTTTTCTGCTCTGCTCATCGGGGTCGGCTACTGCGCTGATCCTGCTGCTGTTTTCGGCTCTGCTCGTCTGAGTCAGCGAATGCGCTGATCCTGCTGCTGTTTCCTGCTCAGCTCAACCCCGTCGGCGACTGCACTGGTCCTGCTGTTGTTTTCTGCTCTGATCGTCGGCGTCGGCGACTGCGCTGGTCCTGCTGCTGTTTTCTTCTCTGCTCGTCGGCGTCTGCTCTGTTCGTCGGCGTCTGCGACTGCGCTGGTCCTGCTGCTGTTTTCTGCTCTGCTCATCGGCGTCGGCGACTGCGCTGATCCTGCTGCTGTTTCTTGCTCTGCTCGTCGCTGTCCGCGATTTCGCTGGTCCTGCTGTTGTTTTCTGCTCTGATCGCCGGAGTCGGCGACTGCGCTGGTCCTGCTGCTGTTTTCTGCTCTGCTCGTCGGCGACTGCGCTGGTCCTGCTGCTGTTTTCTGCTCTGCTCGTCGGCGACTGCGCTGGTCCTGCTGCTGTTTTCTGCACTGCTGGTCGGCGACTGCGCTGGTCCTGCTGTTGCTTTCGCCTCTGTTCGTCGGCGTCTGCTCTGCTCATCGGCGTCTGCGACTGCGCTGGTCCTGCTGCTGTTTTCTGCTCTGCTCATTGGCGTCTGCGACTGTGCATCTCCTGCTGCTTTTTTCTGCTCTGCTCGTCGGCGTCAGCGACTGTGCTGACCCTGCTGCTGTTTTCTGCTCTGATCGTTATCGTCTGCGACTGTGCATCTCCTGCTGCTTTTTTCTGCAATGCTCATCGGAGTCGGCGACTACGTTGATCCTGCTGCTGTTTTCTGCTCTGCTCATTGGCGTCTGCGACTGTGCATCTCCTGCTGCTTTTTTCTGCTCTGCTCGTCGGCGTCAGCGACTGCGCTGACCCTGCTGCTGTTTTCTGCTCTGATCATCTGTGACTGCGCGTCTCCTGCTGCTGTTTTTTGCTCTGCTCGTCGGCGTCAGCGACTGCGCTGATCCTGCTGCTGTTTTCTGGCTCCCCTCGTCGGCGTCTGTGACTGCGCATCTCCTGCTGCTGTTTTTTGCTCTGCTCGTCGGCGATTGCGCTTGTCCTGCTGCTGTTTTCTGCTCTGCTCATCGGGGTCGGCTACTGCACTGATCCTGCTGCTGTTTTCTGCTCTGCTCGTCTGTGTCAGGGAATGCGCTGATCCTGCTGCTGTTTTCTGCTCTGCTCGTCTGCGTCAGCGAATGCGCTGATCCTGCTGCGGTTTCCTGCTCTGCTAGTCGCCGTCGGCGACTTGGCTGGTCCTGCTGTTGTTTTCTGCTCTGATCGCCGGCGTCGGCGACTGCGTTGGTCCTGCTGCTGTTTTCTGCTCTGCTCGTCGGCGACTGCACTGGTCCTGCTGCTGTTTTCTGCTCTGCTCGTCGGCGACTGCGCTGGTCCTGCTGTTGCTTTCGCCTCTTCTCGTCGGCGTCTACTCTGCTCATCGGCGTCTGCGACTGCGCTGGTCCTGCTGCTGTTTTCTGCTCTGATCGTCTGCGACTGCGCATCTCCTGCTGCAGTTTTTTGCTCTGCTCGTCGGCGTCAGCGACTGCGCTGATCCTTCTGCTGTTTTCTGCTCTCCTCGTCGGCGTCTGTGACGGCGCATGTCCTGCTGCTGTTTTTTGCTCTGCTCGTCGGCGATTGCGCTTGTCCTGCTGCTGTTTTCTGCTCTGCTCATCGGGGTCGGCTACTGCGCTGATCCTGCTGCTGTTTTCGGCTCTGCTCGTCTGAGTCAGCGAATGCGCTGATCCTGCTGCTGTTTCCTGCTCAGCTCAACCCCGTCGGCGACTGCACTGGTCCTGCTGTTGTTTTCTGCTCTGATCGTCGGCGTCGGCGACTGCGCTGGTCCTGCTGCTGTTTTCTTCTCTGCTCGTCGGCGTCTGCTCTGTTCGTCGGCGTCTGCGACTGCGCTGGTCCTGCTGCTGTTTTCTTCTCTGCTCGTCGGCGTCTGCTCTGTTCGTCGGCGTCTGCGACTGCGCTGGTCCTGCTGCTGTTTTCTGCTCTGCTCATCGGCGTCGGCGACTGCGCTGATCCTGCTGCTGTTTCTTGCTCTGCTCGTCGCTGTCCGCGATTTCGCTGGTCCTGCTGTTGTTTTCTGCTCTGATCGCCGGAGTCGGCGACTGCGCTGGTCCTGCTGCTGTTTTCTGCTCTGCTCGTTGGCGACTGCGCTGGTCCTGCTGCTGTTTTCTGCTCTGCTCGTCGGCGACTGCGCTGGTCCTGCTGCTGTTTTCTGCACTGCTGGTCGGCGACTGCGCTGGTCCTGCTGTTGCTTTCGCCTCTGCTCGTCGGCGTCTGCTCTGCTCATCGGCGTCTGCGACTGCGCTGGTCCTGCTGCTGTTTTCTGCTCTGCTCATTGGCGTCTGCGACTGTGCATCTCCTGCTGCTTTTTTCTGCTCTGCTCGTCGGCGTCAGCGACTGTGCTGACCCTGCTGCTGTTTTCTGCTCTGATCGTTATCGTCTGCGACTGTGCATCTCCTGCTGCTTTTTTCTGCAATGCTCATCGGAGTCGGCGACTACATTGATCCTGCTGCTGTTTTCTGCTCTGCTCATTGGCGTCTGCGACTGTGCATCTCCTGCTGCTTTTTTCTGCTCTGCTCGTCGGCGTCAGCGACTGTGCTGACCCTGCTGCTGTTTTCTGCTCTGATCGTTATCGTCTGCGACTGTGCATCTCCTGCTGCTTTTTTCTGCAATGCTCATCGGAGTCGGCGACTACGTTGATCCTGCTGCTGTTTTCTGCTCTGCTCATTGGCGTCTGCGACTGTGCATCTCCTGCTGCTTTTTTCTGCTCTGCTCGTCGGCGTCAGCGACTGCGCTGACCCTGCTGCTGTTTTCTGCACTGCTGGTCGGCGACTGCGCTGGTCCTGCTGTTGCTTTCGCCTCTGTTCGTCGGCGTCTGCTCTGCTCATCGGCGTCTGCGACTGCGCTGGTCCTGCTGCTGTTTTCTGCTCTGCTCATTGGCGTCTGCGACTGTGCATCTCCTGCTGCTTTTTTCTGCTCTGCTCGTCGGCGTCAGCGACTGTGCTGACCCTGCTGCTGTTTTCTGCTCTCCTCGTCGGCGTCTGTGACGGCACATGTCCTGCTGCTGTTTTTTGCTCTGCTCGTCGGCGATTGCGCTTGTCCTGCTGCTGTTTTCTGCTCTGCTCATCGGGGTCGGCTACTGCGCTGATCCTGCTGCTGTTTTCGGCTCTGCTCGTCTGAGTCAGCGAATGCGCTGATCCTGCTGCTGTTTCCTGCTCAGCTCAACCCCGTCGGCGACTGCACTGGTCCTGCTGTTGTTTTCTGCTCTGATCGTCGGCGTCGGCGACTGCGCTGGTCCTGCTGCTGTTTTCTTCTCTGCTCGTCGGCGTCTGCTCTGCTCATCGGCGTCTGCGTCTGCGCTGGTCCTGCTGCTGTTTTCTGCTCTGCTCATTGGCGTCTGCGACTGTGCATCTCCTGCTGCTTTTTTCTGCTCTGCTCGTCGGCGTCAGCGACTGTGCTGACCCTGCTGCTGTTTTCTGCTCTGATCGTTATCGTCTGCGACTGTGCATCTCCTGCTGCTTTTTTCTGCAATGCTCATCGGAGTCGGCGACTACATTGATCCTGCTGCTGTTTTCTGCTCTGCTCATTGGCGTCTGCGACTGTGCATCTCCTGCTGCTTTTTTCTGCTCTGCTCGTCGGCGTCAGCGACTGTGCTGACCCTGCTGCTGTTTTCTGCTCTGATCGTTATCGTCTGCGACTGTGCATCTCCTGCTGCTTTTTTCTGCAATGCTCATCGGAGTCGGCGACTACGTTGATCCTGCTGCTGTTTTCTGCTCTGCTCATTGGCGTCTGCGACTGTGCATCTCCTGCTGCTTTTTTCTGCTCTGCTCGTCGGCGTCAGCGACTGCGCTGACCCTGCTGCTGTTTTCTGCACTGCTGGTCGGCGACTGCGCTGGTCCTGCTGTTGCTTTCGCCTCTGTTCGTCGGCGTCTGCTCTGCTCATCGGCGTCTGCGACTGCGCTGGTCCTGCTGCTGTTTTCTGCTCTGCTCATTGGCGTCTGCGACTGTGCATCTCCTGCTGCTTTTTTCTGCTCTGCTCGTCGGCGTCAGCGACTGTGCTGACCCTGCTGCTGTTTTCTGCTCTCCTCGTCGGCGTCTGTGACGGCACATGTCCTGCTGCTGTTTTTTGCTCTGCTCGTCGGCGATTGCGCTTGTCCTGCTGCTGTTTTCTGCTCTGCTCATCGGGGTCGGCTACTGCGCTGATCCTGCTGCTGTTTTCGGCTCTGCTCGTCTGAGTCAGCGAATGCGCTGATCCTGCTGCTGTTTCCTGCTCAGCTCAACCCCGTCGGCGACTGCACTGGTCCTGCTGTTGTTTTCTGCTCTGATCGTCGGCGTCGGCGACTGCGCTGGTCCTGCTGCTGTTTTCTTCTCTGCTCGTCGGCGTCTGCTCTGCTCATCGGCGTCTGCGTCTGCGCTGGTCCTGCTGCTGTTTTCTGTTCTGCTCATTGGCGTCTGCGACTGCGCATCTCCTGCTGCTTTTTTCTGCTCTGCTCGTCGGCGTCAGCGACTGCGCTGACCCTGCTGCTGTTTTCTGCTCTGATCATCTGTGACTGCGCATCTCCTGCTGCTGTTTTTTGCTCTGCTCGTCGGCGTCAGCGACTGCGCTGATCCTGCTGCTGTTTTCTGCTCCCCTCGTCGGCGTCTGTGACTGCGCATCTCCTGCTGCTGTTTTTTGCTCTGCTCGTCGGCGATTGCGCTTGTCCTGCTGCTGTTTTCTGCTCTGCTCATCGGGGTCGGCTACTGCACTGATCCTGCTGCTGTTTTCTGCTCTGCTCGTCTGTGTCAGGGAATGCGCTGATCCTGCTGCTGTTTTCTGCTCTGCTCGTCTGCGTCAGCGAATGCGCTGATCCTGCTGCGGTTTCCTGCTCTGCTAGTCGCCGTCGGCGACTTGGCTGGTCCTGCTGTTGTTTTCTGCTCTGATCGCCGGCGTCGGCGACTGCGTTGGTCCTGCTGCTGTTTTCTGCTCTGCTCGTCGGCGACTGCGCTGGTCCTGCTGCTGTTTTCTGCTCTGCTCGTCGGCGACTGCGCTGGTCCTGCTGCTGTTTTCTGCTCTGCTCGTTGGCGACTGCGCTGGTCCTGCTGTTGCTTTCGCCTCTTCTCGTCGGCGTCTACTCTGCTCTTCGGCGTCTGCGACTGCGCTGGTCCTGCTGCTGTTTTCTGCTCTGATCGTCTGCGACTTCGCATCTCCTGCTGCAGTTTTTTGCTCTGCTCGTCGGCGTCAGCGACTGCGCTAATCCTGCTGCTGTTTTCTGCTCTCCTCGTCGGCGTCTGTGACGGCGCATGTCCTGCTGCTGTTTTTTGCTCTGCTCGTCGGCGATTGCGCTTGTCCTGCTGCTGTTTTCTGCTCTGCTCATCGGGGTCGGCTACTGCGCTGATCCTGCTGCTGTTTTCGGCTCTGCTCGTCTGAGTCAGCGAATGCGCTGATCCTGCTGCTGTTTCCTGCTCAGCTCAACCCCGTCGGCGACTGCACTGGTCCTGCTGTTGTTTTCTGCTCTGATCGTCGGCGTCGGCGACTGCGCTGGTCCTGCTGCTGTTTTCTTCTCTGCTCGTCGGCGTCTGCTCTGTTCGTCGGCGTCTGCGACTGCGCTGGTCCTGCTGCTGTTTTCTGCTCTGCTCATCGGCGTCGGCGACTGTGCTGATCCTGCTGCTGTTTCTTGCTCTGCTCGTCGCTGTCCGCGATTTCGCTGGTCCTGCTGTTGTTTTCTGCTCTGATCGCTGGAGTCGGCGACTGCGCTGGTCCTGCTGCTGTTTTCTGCTCTGCTCGTCGGCGACTGCGCTGGTCCTGCTGCTGTTTTCTGCTCTGCTCGTCGGCGACTGCGCTGGTCCTGCTGCTGTTTTCTGCACTGCTGGTCGGCGACTGCGCTGGTCCTGCTGTTGCTTTCGCCTCTGTTCGTCGGCGTCTGCTCTGCTCATCGGCGTCTGCGACTGCGCTGGTCCTGCTGCTGTTTTCTGCTCTGCTCATTGGCGTCTGCGACTGTGCATCTCCTGCTGCTTTTTTCTGCTCTGCTCGTCGGCGTCAGCGACTGTGCTGACCCTGCTGCTGTTTTCTGCTCTGATCGTTATCGTCTGCGACTGTGCATCTCCTGCTGCTTTTTTCTGCAATGCTCATCGGAGTCGGCGACTACGTTGATCCTGCTGCTGTTTTCTGCTCTGCTCATTGGCGTCTGCGACTGTGCATCTCCTGCTGCTTTTTTCTGCTCTGCTCGTCGGCGTCAGCGACTGCGCTGACCCTGCTGCTGTTTTCTGCTCTGATCATCTGTGACTGCGCATCTCCTGCTGCTGTTTTTTGCTCTGCTCGTCGGCGTCAGCGACTGCGCTGATCCTGCTGCTGTTTTCTGGCTCCCCTCGTCGGCGTCTGTGACTGCGCATCTCCTGCTGCTGTTTTTTGCTCTGCTCGTCGGTGATTGCGCTTGTCCTGCTGCTGTTTTCTGCTCTGCTCATCGGGGTCGGCTACTGCACTGATCCTGCTGCTGTTTTCTGCTCTGCTCGTCTGTGTCAGGGAATGCGCTGATCCTGCTGCTGTTTTCTGCTCTGCTCGTCTGCGTCAGCGAATGCGCTGATCCTGCTGCGGTTTCCTGCTCTGCTAGTCGCCGTCGGCGACTTGGCTGGTCCTGCTGTTGTTTTCTGCTCTGATCGCCGGCGTCGGCGACTGCGTTGGTCCTGCTGCTGTTTTCTGCTCTGCTCGTCGGCGACTGCGCTGGTCCTGCTGCTGTTTTCTGCTCTGCTCGTCGGCGACTGCGCTGGTCCTGCTGCTGTTTTCTGCTCTGCTCGTTGGCGACTGCGCTGGTCCTGCTGTTGCTTTCGCCTCTTCTCGTCGGCGTCTACTCTGCTCATCGGCGTCTGCGACTGCGCTGGTCCTGCTGCTGTTTTCTGCTCTGATCGTCTGCGACTGCGCATCTCCTGCTGCAGTTTTTTGCTCTGCTCGTCGGCGTCAGCGACTGCGCTGATCCTTCTGCTGTTTTCTGCTCTCCTCGTCGGCGTCTGTGACGGCGCATGTCCTGCTGCTGTTTTTTGCTCTGCTCGTCGGCGATTGCACTTGTCCTGCTGCTGTTTTCTGCTCTGCTCATCGGGGTCGGCTACTGCGCTGATCCTGCTGCTGTTTTCGGCTCTGCTCGTCTGAGTCAGCGAATGCGCTGATCCTGCTGCTGTTTCCTGCTCAGCTCAACCCCGTCGGCGACTGCACTGGTCCTGCTGTTGTTTTCTGCTCTGATCGTCGGCGTCGGCGACTGCGCTGGTCCTGCTGCTGTTTTCTTCTCTGCTCGTCGGCGTCTGCTCTGTTCGTCGGCGTCTGCGACTGCGCTGGTCCTGCTGCTGTTTTCTGCTCTGCTCATCGGCGTCGGCGACTGCGCTGATCCTGCTGCTGTTTCTTGCTCTGCTCGTCGCTGTCCGCGATTTCGCTGGTCCTGCTGTTGTTTTCTGCTCTGATCGCCGGAGTCGGCGACTGCGCTGGTCCTGCTGCTGTTTTCTGCTCTGCTCGTCAGCGACTGCGCTGGTCCTGCTGCTGTTTTCTGCTCTGCTCGTCGGCGACTGCGCTGGTCCTGCTGCTGTTTTCTGCACTGCTGGTCGGCGACTGCGCTGGTCCTGCTGTTGCTTTCGCCTCTGCTCGTCGGCGTCTGCTCTGCTCATCGGCGTCTGCGACTGCGCTGGTCCTGCTGCTGTTTTCTGCTCTGCTCATTGGCGTCTGCGACTGTGCATCTCCTGCTGCTTTTTTCTGCTCTGCTCGTCGGCGTCAGCGACTGTGCTGACCCTGCTGCTGTTTTCTGCTCTGATCGTTATCGTCTGCGACTGTGCATCTCCTGCTGCTTTTTTCTGCAATGCTCATCGGAGTCGGCGACTACGTTGATCCTGCTGCTGTTTTCTGCTCTGCTCATTGGCGTCTGCGACTGTGCATCTCCTGCTGCTTTTTTCTGCTCTGCTCGTCGGCGTCAGCGACTGCGCTGACCTTGCTGCTGTTTTCTGCTCTGATCGTCTGCGACTGCGCTGGTCCTGCTGCTGTTTTCTGCACTGCTCATCGGCGTCAGCGACTGTGCTGATCTTGCTGCTGTTTTCTGCCCTGCTCGTAGGCGTCGACGACTGCGCTGGTCCTGCTGCTGTTTTCTGCACTGCTCATCGGCGTCAGCGACTGCGCTCATCCTGCTGCTGTTTTCTGCTCAGCTCGTCGGCGACTGCGCTGATCCTGCTGCTGTTTTCTGCTCTGCTCGTCGGCGACTGCGTTGATCCTGCTGCTGTTTTCTGTTCTGCTCATTGGCGTCTGCGACTGCACATCTCCTGCCACTTTTTTCTGCTCTGCTCCTCCGCGTCAGCGACTGCGCTGATCCTGCTTCTGTTTTCTGCTCTGCTCGTCGGCGTCTGCGACTGCACATCTCCTGCTGCAGTTTTTTGCTCTGCTCGTCGGCGTCGGCGACTGCGCTGATCCTGCTGCTGTTTTCTGCTCTCATCATCGGTGTCAGTGACTGGGCTGATCCTGCTGCTGTTTTCTGCTCTGCTCGTCTGCGTCAGCGAATGCTCTGATCCTGCTGCTGTTTCCTGCTCTGCTCGTCGCCGTCCGCGAATTTGCTGGTCCTGCTGTTGTTTTCTGCTCTGATCGCCGGCGTCGGCGACTGCGCTGGTCCTGCTGCTGTTTTCTGCTCTGCTCGTCGGCGACTGTGCTGGTCCTGCTGCTGTTTTCTGCTCTGCTTGTCCGCGACTGCGCTGGTCCTGCTGCTGTTTTCTGCACTGCTTGTCGGCGACTGCGCTGGTCCTGCTGTTGCTTTCGCCTCTGCTCGTCGGCGTCTGCTCTGCTCATCGGCGTCTGCGACTGCGCTGGTCCTGCTGCTGTTTTCTGCTCTGCTCATCGGCGTCTGACACTGCGCATCTCCTGCTGCTGTTTTCTGCTCTGCTCGTCGGCGACTGCGCTGATCCTGCTTCTGTTTTCTGCTCTGCTCGTCGGCGTCTGCGACTGCACATCTCCTGCTGCAGTTTTTTGCTCTGCTCGTCGGCGTCGGCGACTGCGCTGATCCTGCTGCTGTTTTCTGCTCTCATCATCGGTGTCAGTGACTGGGCTGATCCTGCTGCTGTTTTCTGCTCTGCTCGTCTGCGTCAGCGAATGCTCTGATCCTGCTGCTGTTTCCTGCTCTGCTCGTCGCCGTCCGCGAATTTGCTGGTCCTGCTGTTGTTTTCTGCTCTGATCGCCGGCGTCGGCGACTGCGCTGGTCCTACTGCTGTTTTCTGCTCTGCTCGTCGGCGACTGTGCTGGTCCTGCTGCTGTTTTCTGCTCTGCTTGTCCGCGACTGCGCTGGTCCTGCTGCTGTTTTCTGCACTGCTTGTCGGCGACTGCGCTGGTCCTGCTGTTGCTTTCGCCTCTGCTCGTCGGCGTCTGCTCTGCTCATCGGCGTCTGCGACTGCGCTGGTCCTGCTGCTGTTTTCTGCTCTGCTCATCGGCGTCTGACACTGCGCATCTCCTGCTGCTGTTTTCTGCTCTGCTCGTCGGCGACTGCGCTGGTCCTGCTGCTGTTTTCTGCACTGCTGGTCGGCGACTGCGCTGGTCCTGCTGTTGCTTTCGCCTCTGCTCGTCGGCGTCTGCTCTGCTCATCGGCGTCTGCGACTGCGCTGGTCCTGCTGCTGTTTTCTGCTCTGCTCATTGGCGTCTGCGACTGTGCATCTCCTGCTGCTTTTTTCTGCTCTGCTCGTCGGCGTCAGCGACTGTGCTGACCCTGCTGCTGTTTTCTGCTCTGATCGTTATCGTCTGCGACTGTGCATCTCCTGCTGCTTTTTTCTGCAATGCTCATCGGAGTCGGCGACTACGTTGATCCTGCTGCTGTTTTCTGCTCTGCTCATTGGCGTCTGCGACTGTGCATCTCCTGCTGCTTTTTTCTGCTCTGCTCGTCGGCGTCAGCGACTGCGCTGACCTTGCTGCTGTTTTCTGCTCTGATCGTCTGCGAGTGCGCTGGTCCTGCTGCTGTTTTCTGCACTGCTCATCGGCGTCAGCGACTGTGCTGATCCTGCTGCTGTTTTCTGCCCTGCTCGTAGGCGTCGACGACTGCGCTGGTCCTGCTGCTGTTTTCTGCACTGCTCATTGGCGTCAGCGACTGCGCTCATCCTGCTGCTGTTTTCTGCTCAGCTCGTCGGCGACTGCGCTGATCCTGCTGCTGTTTTCTGCTCTGCTCGTCGGCGACTGCGTTGATCCTGCTGCTGTTTTCTGTTCTGCTCATTGGCGTCTGCGACTGCGCATCTCCTGCCACTTTTTTCTGCTCTGCTCCTCCGCGTCAGCGACTGCGCTGATCCTGCTTCTGTTTTCTGCTCTGCTCGTCGGCGTCTGCGACTGCACATCTCCTGCTGCAGTTTTTTGCTCTGCTCGTCGGCGTCGGCGACTGCGCTGATCCTGCTGCTGTTTTCTGCTCTCATCATCGGTGTCAGTGACTGGGCTGATCCTGCTGCTGTTTTCTGCTCTGCTCGTCTGCGTCAGTGAATGCTCTGATCCTGCTGCTGTTTCCTGCTCTGCTCGTCGCCGTCCGCAAATTTGCTGGTCCTGCTGTTGTTTTCTGCTCTGATCGCCGGCGTCGGCGACTGCGCTGGTCCTGCTGCTGTTTTCTGCTCTGCTCGTCGGCGACTGTGCTGGTCCTGCTGCTGTTTTCTGCTCTGCTTGTCCGCGACTGCGCTGGTCCTGCTGCTGTTTTCTGCACTGCTTGTCGGCGACTGCGCTGGTCCTGCTGTTGCTTTCGCCTCTGCTCGTCGGCGTCTGCTCTGCTCATCGGCGTCTGCGACTGCGCTGGTCCTGCTGATGTTTTCTGCTCTGCTCATCGGCGTCTGACACTGCGCATCTCCTGCTGCTTTTTTCTGCTCTGCTCGTCGGCGTCAGCGACTGCGCTGACCCTGCTGCTGTTTTCTGCTCTGATCGTCTGCGACTGCGCATCTCCTGCTGCTGTTTTTTGCTCTGCTCATCGGCGATTGCGCTTGTCCTGCTGCTGTTTTCTGCACTGCTCATCGGCGTCGGCTACTGCGCTGGTCATGCTGTTGTTTTCGCCTCTGCTCGTCGGCGTCTGCGACTCCGCTGGTCCTGCTGCTGTTTTCTGTTCTGCTCGTCGGCGACTGCGCTGGTCCTGCTGCTGTTTTCTGCACTGCTCATCGGCGTCGGCGACTGCGCTGGTCCTGCTGCTGTTTTCTGCTCTGCTCGTCGGCGACTGTGCTGGTCCTGCTGCTGTTTTCTGCTCTGCTTGTCCGCGACTGCGCTGGTCCTGCTGCTGTTTTCTGCACTGCTTGTCGGCGACTGCGCTGGTCCTGCTGTTGCTTTCGCCTCTGCTCGTCGGCGTCTGCTCTGCTCATCGGCGTCTGCGACTGCGCTGGTCCTGCTGCTGTTTTCTGCTCTGCTCATCGGCGTCTGACACTGCGCATCTCCTGCTGCTGTTTTCTGCTCTGCTCGTCGGCGACTGCGCTGGTCCTGCTGCTGTTTTCTGCACTGCTGGTCGGCGACTGCGCTGGTCCTGCTGTTGCTTTCGCCTCTGCTCGTCGGCGTCTGCTCTGCTCATCGGCGTCTGCGACTGCGCTGGTCCTGCTGCTGTTTTCTGCTCTGCTCATTGGCGTCTGCGACTGTGCATCTCCTGCTGCTTTTTTCTGCTCTGCTCGTCGGCGTCAGCGACTGTGCTGACCCTGCTGCTGTTTTCTGCTCTGATCGTTATCGTCTGCGACTGTGCATCTCCTGCTGCTTTTTTCTGCAATGCTCATCGGAGTCGGCGACTACGTTGATCCTGCTGCTGTTTTCTGCTCTGCTCATTGGCGTCTGCGACTGTGCATCTCCTGCTGCTTTTTTCTGCTCTGCTCGTCGGCGTCAGCGACTGCGCTGACCTTGCTGCTGTTTTCTGCTCTGATCGTCTGCGAGTGCGCTGGTCCTGCTGCTGTTTTCTGCACTGCTCATCGGCGTCAGCGACTGTGCTGATCCTGCTGCTGTTTTCTGCCCTGCTCGTAGGCGTCGACGACTGCGCTGGTCCTGCTGCTGTTTTCTGCACTGCTCATCGGCGTCAGCGACTGCGCTCATCCTGCTGCTGTTTTCTGCTCAGCTCGTCGGCGACTGCGCTGATCCTGCTGCTGTTTTCTGCTCTGCTCGTCGGCGACTGCGTTGATCCTGCTGCTGTTTTCTGTTCTGCTCATTGGCGTCTGCGACTGCGCATCTCCTGCCACTTTTTTCTGCTCTGCTCCTCCGCGTCAGCGACTGCGCTGATCCTGCTTCTGTTTTCTGCTCTGCTCGTCGGCGTCTGCGACTGCACATCTCCTGCTGCAGTTTTTTGCTCTGCTCGTCGGCGTCGGCGACTGCGCTGATCCTGCTGCTGTTTTCTGCTCTCATCATCGGTGTCAGTGACTGGGCTGATCCTGCTGCTGTTTTCTGCTCTGCTCGTCTGCGTCAGTGAATGCTCTGATCCTGCTGCTGTTTCCTGCTCTGCTCGTCGCCGTCCGCGAATTTGCTGGTCCTGCTGTTGTTTTCTGCTCTGATCGCCGGCGTCGGCGACTGCGCTGGTCCTGCTGCTGTTTTCTGCTCTGCTCGTCGGCGACTGTGCTGGTCCTGCTGCTGTTTTCTGCTCTGCTTGTCCGCGACTGCGCTGGTCCTGCTGCTGTTTTCTGCACTGCTTGTCGGCGACTGCGCTGGTCCTGCTGTTGCTTTCGCCTCTGCTCGTCGGCGTCTGCTCTGCTCATCGGCGTCTGCGACTGCGCTGGTCCTGCTGATGTTTTCTGCTCTGCTCATCGGCGTCTGACACTGCGCATCTCCTGCTGCTTTTTTCTGCTCTGCTCGTCGGCGTCAGCGACTGCGCTGACCCTGCTGCTGTTTTCTGCTCTGATCGTCTGCGACTGCGCATCTCCTGCTGCTGTTTTTTGCTCTGCTCATCGGCGATTGCGCTTGTCCTGCTGCTGTTTTCTGCACTGCTCATCGGCGTCGGCTACTGCGCTGGTCATGCTGTTGTTTTCGCCTCTGCTCGTCGGCGTCTGCGACTCCGCTGGTCCTGCTGCTGTTTTCTGTTCTGCTCGTCGGCGACTGCGCTGGTCCTGCTGCTGTTTTCTGCACTGCTCATCGGCGTCGGTGACTGTGCTGATCCTGCTGCTGTTTTCTGCTCTGCACGTAGGCGTCGGCGACTGTGCTGGTCCTGCTGCTGTTTTCTGCAATGCTCATCGGCGTTGGCGACTATGTTGATCCTGCTGCTGTTTTCTGCTCTGCTCATTGGCGTCTGCGACTGCGCATCTCCTGCTGCTTTTTTCTGCTCTGCTCGTTGGCGTCAGCGACTGCGCTGACCCTGCTGCTGTTTTCTGCTCTGATCGTCTGCGACTGCGGATCTCCTGCCGCTGTTTTCTGCACTGCTCATAGGCGTCGACGACTGCGCTGGTCCTGCTGCTGTTTTCTTAACTGCTTATCGGCGTCGGCGACTGCGCTGATCCTGCTGCTGTTTTCTGCTCTGCTCGTCGGCGACTGCGCTGATCCTGCTGCTGTTTTCTGCTCTGCTCGTCGGCGACTGCGTTGATCCTGCTGCTGTTTTCTGCTCTGCTCGTTGGCGTCTGCGACTGCGCATCTCCTGCCGCTGTTTTCTGCCCTGCTCATAGGCGTCGACGACTGCGCTGGTCCTGCTGCTGTTTTCTTAACTGCTTATCGGCATCGGCGACTGCGCTGATCCTGCTGCTGTTTTCTGCTCTGCTCGTCGGCGACTGCGCTGATCCTGCTGCTGTTTTCTGCTCTGCTCGTCGGCGACTGCGTTGATCCTGCTGCTGTTTTCTGCTCTGCTCGTTGGCGTCTGCGACTGCGCATCTCCTGCCGCTTTTTTCTGCACTGCACATCGGCGTCGGCGACTGCGCTGGTCCTGGTGTTGTTTTCGCCTCTGCTCGTCGGCGTCTGCGACTGCGCTGGTCCTGCTGCTGTTTTCTGCTCTGCTCGTCAGCGACTACGCTGGTCCTGCTGCTGTTTTCTGCACTGCTCATCGGCGTCGACAACTGTGCTGATCCTGCTGCTGTTTTCTGCTCTGCTCGTAGGCGTCGGCGACTGCGCATCTCCTGCTGCTGTTTTTTGCTCTGCTCGTCGGCGTTGGCGACTGCGCTGATCCTGCTGCTGTTTTCTGCTCTGCTCATCGGCGTCAGCGACTGGGCTGATCCTGCTGCTGTTTTCTGCTCTGCTCGTCTGCGTCAGCGAATGCGCTGATCCTGCTGCTTTTTCCTGCTCTGCTCGTCGCCGTCCGCGAATTTGCTGGTCCTGCTGTTGTTTTCTGCTCTGATCGCCGGCGTCGGCGACTGCGCTGGTCCTGCTGCTGTTTTCTGCTCTGCTCGTCGGCGACTGCGCTGGTCCTGCTGCTGGTTTCTGCTCTGCTTGTCGGCGACTGCGCTGGTCCTGCTGCTGTTTTCTGCACTGCTCGTCGGCGACTGCGCTGGTCCTGCTGTTGCTTTCGCCTCTGCTCGTCGGCGTCTGCTCTGCTCATCGGCGTCTGCGACTGCGCTGGTCCTGCTGCTGTTTTCTGCTCTGCTCATTGGCGTCTGCGACTGCGCATCTCCTGCTGCTTTTTTCTGCTCTGCTCGTCGGCGTCAGCGACTGGGCTGACCCTGCTGCTGTTTTCTGCTCTGATCGTCTGCGACTGCGCATCTCCTGCTGCTGTTTTTTGCTCTGCTCGTCGGCGATTGCGCTTGTCCTGCTGCTGTTTTCTGCACTGCTCATCGGCGTCGGCGACTGCGCTGGTCCTGCTGTTGTTTTCGCCTCTGCTCGTCGGCGTCTGCGACTCCGCTGGTCCTGCTGCTGTTTTCTGTTCTGCTCGTCGGCGACTGCGCTGGTCCTGCTGCTGTTTTCTGCACTGCTCATCGGCGTCGGTGACTGTGCTGATCCTGCTGCTGTTTTCTGCTCTGCTCGTAGGCGTCGGCGACTGCGCTGGTCCTGCTGCTGTTTTCTGCAATGCTCATCGGCGTCGGCGACTATGTTGATCCTGCTGCTGTTTTCTGCTCTGCTCATTGGCGTCTGCGACTGCACATCTCCTGCTGCTTTTTTCTGCTCTGCTCGTCGGCGTCAGCGACTGCGCTGACCCTGCTGCTGTTTTCTGCTCTGATCGTCTGCGACTGCGGATCTCCTGCCGCTGTTTTCTGCACTGCTCATCGGCGTCAGCGACTGTGCTGATCCTGCTGCTGTTTTCTGCCCTGGTCATAGGCGTCGACGACTGCGCTGGTAATGCTGCTGTTTTCTTAACTGCTCATCGGCGTCGGCGACTGCGCTGATCCTGCTGCTGTTTTCTGCTCTGCTCGTCGGCGACTGCGCTGATCCTGCTGCTGTTTTCTGCTCTGCTCGTCGGCGACTGCGTTGATCCTGCTGCTGTTTTCTGCTCTGCTCGTTGGCGTCTGCGCATCTCCTGCCGCTTTTTTCTGCTCTGCTCGTCGGCGTCAGCGACTGCGCTGATCCTGCTGCTGTTTTCTGCTCTGCTCGTCGGCGTCTGCTCTGCTCGTCGGCATCTGCGACTGCGCTGGTCCTGCTGCTGTTTTCTGCTCTGCTCGTTGGCGACTGCACTGGTCCTGCTGGTGTTTTCTGCACTGCACATCGGCGTCGGAGACTGCGCTGGTCCTGGTGTTGTTTTCGCCTCTGCTCGTCGGCGTCTGCGACTGCGCTGGTCCTGCTGCTGTTTTCTGCTCTGCTCGTCGGCGACTACGCTGGTCCTGCTGCTGTTTTCTGCACTGCTCATCGGCGTCGACAACTGTGCTGATCCTGCTGCTGTTTTCTGCTCTGCTCGTAGGCGTCGGCGACTGCGCATCTCCTGCTGCTGTTTTTTGCTCTGCTCGTCGGCGTTGGCGACTGCGCTGATCCTGCTGCTGTTTTCTGCTCTGCTCGTCGGCGACTACGCTGGTCCTGCTGCTGTTTTCTGCACTGCTCATCGGCGTCGGCGACTGCGTTGATCCTGCTGCTGTTTTCTGCTCTGCTCGTTGGTGTCTGCGACTGCGCATCTCTTGCTGCTTTTTTCTGCTCTGCTCGTCGGCGTCAACGAGGGCGCTGATCCTGCAGCTGTTTTCTGCTCTGCTCGTCTGTGTCAGCGAATGCGCTGATCCTGCTGCTGTTTCCTGCTCTGCTCGTCGCCGTCGGTGACTTCGCTGGTCCTGCTGTTGTTTTCTGCTCTGATTGCCGGCGTCGCCGACTGCGCTGGTCCTGCTGCTGTTTTCTTCTCTGCTCGTCAGCGTCTGCTCTGCTCGTCAGCGTCTGCACGTGTCCTGCTGCTGTTTTCTGCTCTGCTCGTCGGCGACTGCGCTGGTCCTGCTGTTGTTTTCACCTCTGCTCGTATGCGTCTGCTCTGCTCATCGGCGTCTGCGACTGCGCTGGTCCTGCTGCTGTTTTCTGCTCTGCTCGTTGGCAACTGCGCTGGTCCTGCTGCTGTTTTCTGCACTGCTCATCGGCGACTGCGCAGGTCCTGCTGCTGTTTTCTGCTCTGCTCATTTGCGTCTGCAACTGCGCATCTCCTGCTTCTTTTTTCTGCTCTGCTCGTCGGCGTCAGCGACTGCACTGACCCTGCTGCTGTTTTCTGCTCTGATCGTCTGCGACTGCGCATCTCCTGCTTCTGTTTTTTGCTCTGCTCGTCGGCGTCAGCGACTGCGCTGATCCTGCTGCTGTTTTCTGCTCTGCTCGTCGGCGTCTGCGACTGCGCATCTCCTTCTGCTGTTTTCTGCTCTGCTCATCGGAGTCGGCTACTGCGCGGATCCTGCTGCTGTTTTCTGCTCTGCTTGTCTGCGTCAGCGAATGCGCTGATCCTGCTGCTGTTTCCTGCTCTGCTCGTCGCCGTCGGCTACTGCGCTGGTCCTGCTGTTGTTTTCTGCTCTGATCGTCGGCTTCGGCGACTGTGCTTGTCCTGCTGCTGTTTTCTGCTCTGCTCGTTGGCGTCTGCGCATCTCCTGCCACTTTTTTCTGCTCTGCTCGTCGGCGTCAGCGACTGCGCTGATCCTGCTGCTGTTTTCTGCTCTGCTCGTCGGCGTCTGCTCTGCTCGTCGGCATCTGCGACTGCGCTGGTCCTGCTGCTGTTTTCTGCTCTGCTCGTCGGCGACTGCGCTGGTCCTGCTGGTGTTTTCTGCACTGCACATCGACGTCGGAGACTGCGCTGGTCCTGGTGTTGTTTTCGCCTCTGCTCGTCGGCGTCTGCGACTGCGCTGGTCCTGCTGCTGTTTTCTGCTCTGCTCGTCGGCGACTACGCTGGTCCTGCTGCTGTTTTCTGCACTGCTCATCGGCGTCGACAACTGTGCTGATCCTGCTGCTGTTTTCTGCTCTGCTCGTAGGCGTCGGCGACTGCGCATCTCCTGCTGCTGTTTTTTGCTCTGCTCGTCGGCGTTGGCGACTGCGCTGATCCTGCTGCTGTTTTCTGCTCTGCTCGTCGGCGACTACGCTGGTCCTGCTGCTGTTTTCTGCACTGCTCATCGGCGTCGGCGACTGCGTTGATCCTGCTGCTGTTTTCTGCTCTGCTCGTTGGTGTCTGCGACTGCGCATCTCTTGCTGCTTTTTTCTGCTCTGCTCGTCGGCGTCAACGAGGGCGCTGATCCTGCAGCTGTTTTCTGCTCTGCTCGTCTGTGTCAGCGAATGCGCTGATCCTGCTGCTGTTTCCTGCTCTGCTCGTCGCCGTCGGTGACTTCGCTGGTCCTGCTGTTGTTTTCTGCTCTGATTGCCGGCGTCGCCGACTTCGCTGGTCCTGCTGCTGTTTTCTTCTCTGCTCGTCAGCGTCTGCTCTGCTCGTCGGCGTCTGCACGTGTCCTGCTGCTGTTTTCTGCTCTGCTCGTCGGCGACTGCGCTGGTCCTGCTGTTGTTTTCACCTCTGCTCGTATGCGTCTGCTCTGCTCATCGGCGTCTGCGACTGCGCTGGTCCTGCTGCTGTTTTCTGCTCTGCTCGTTGGCAACTGCGCTGGTCCTGCTGCTGTTTTCTGCACTGCTCATCGGCGACTGCGCAGGTCCTGCTGCTGTTTTCTGCTCTGCTCATTTGCGTCTGCAACTGCGCATCTCCTGCTTCTTTTTTCTGCTCTGCTCGTCGGCGTCAGCGACTGCACTGACCCTGCTGCTGTTTTCTGCTCTGATCGTCTGCGACTGCGCATCTCCTGCTTCTGTTTTTTGCTCTGCTCGTCGGTGTCAGCGACTGCGCTGATCCTGCTGCTGTTTTCTGCTCTGCTCGTCGGCGTCTGCGACTGCGCATCTCCTTCTGCTGTTTTCTGCTCTGCTCATTGGAGTCGGCTACTGCGCGGATCCTGCTGCTGTTTTTTCTCTGCTTGTCTGCGTCAGCGAATGCGCTGATCCTGCTGCTGTTTCCTGCTCTGCTCGTCGCCGTCGGCTACTGCGCTGGTCCTGCTGTTGTTTTCTGCTCTGATCGTCGGCTTCGGCGACTGTGCTTGTCCTGCTGCTGTTTTCTGCTCTGCTCGTTGGCGTCTGCGACTTCGCATCTCCTGCTGCTTTTTTCTTGTCTGCTCGTCGGCGTCAGCGACTGCGCTGATCCTGCAGCTGTTTTCTGCTCTGCTCGTCGCCGTCTGTGACTGTGCTGGTCCTGTTGCTGTTTTCTGCTCTGCTCGTCGGCGACTGCGCTGGTCCTGCTGCTGTTTTCTGCACTGCTCATTGGCGTCGGCGACTGCGTTGATCCTGCTGCTGTTTTCTGCTCTGCTCATTTGCGTCTGCGACTGCGCATCTCCTGCTGCTTTTTTCTGCTCTGCTTGTCGGCGTCAGCGACTTCGCTGACCCTGCTGCTGTTTTCTGCTCTGATCGTCTGCGACTGCGCATCTCCTGCTGCTGTTTTTTGCTCTGCTCGTCGGGGTCAGCGACTGCTCTGATCCTGCTGCTGTTTTCTGCTCTGCTCGTCGGAGTCTGCGACTGCGCATCTCCTGCTGCTGTTTTTTACTCTGCTCGTCGGCGACTGCGCTGATCCTGCTGCTGTTTCCTGCTCTGCTCGTCGCCGTCGGCGCCTGCGCTGGTCCTGCTGTTGTTTTCTGCTCTGATCGTCGACCTTGGCGACTGCGCTGGTCCTGCTGCTGTTTTCTTCTCTGCTCGTCGGCGTCTGCTCTGCTTGTCGGCGTCTGCGACTGCGATGGTCCTGCTGCTGTTTTCTGCTCTGCTCATCGGTGACTGCGCTGGTCCTGCTGGTGTTTTCTGCACTGCACATCGGCGTCGGAGACTGCGCTGGTCCTGGTGTTGTTTTCGCCTCTGCTCGTCGGCGTCTGCGACTGCGCTGGTCCTGCTGCTGTATTCTGCTCTGCTCGTCGGCGACTACGCTGGTCCTGCTGCTGTTTTCTGCACTGCTCATCGGCGTCGACAACTGTGCTGATCCTGCTGCTGTTTTCTGCTCTGCTCGTAGGCGTCGGCGACTGCGCATCTCCTGCTGCTGTTTTTTGCTCTGCTCGTCGGCGTTGGCGACTGCGCTGATCCTGCTGCTGTTTTCTGCTCTGCTCGTCGGCGACTACGCTGGTCCTGCTGCTGTTTTCTGCACTGCTCATCGGCGTCGGCGACTGCGTTGATCCTGCTGCTGTTTTCTGCTCTGCTCGTTGGTGTCTGCGACTGCGCATCTCTTGCTGCTTTTTTCTGCTCTGCTCGTCGGCGTCAACGAGGGCGCTGATCCTGCAGCTGTTTTCTGCTCTGCTCGTCTGTGTAAGCGAATGCGCTGATCCTGCTGCTGTTTCCTGCTCTGCTCGTCGCCGTCGGTGACTTCGCTGGTCCTGCTGTTGTTTTCTGCTCTGATTGCCGGCGTCGCCGACTGCGCTGGTCCTGCTGCTGTTTTCTTCTCTGCTCGTCAGCGTCTGCTCTGCTCGTCGGCGTCTGCACGTGTCCTGCTGCTGTTTTCTGCTCTGCTCGTCGGCGACTGCGCTGGTCCTGCTGTTGTTTTCACCTCTGCTCGTATGCGTCTGCTCTGCTCATCGGCGTCTGCGACTGCGCTGGTCCTGCTGCTGTTTTCTGCTCTGCTCGTTGGCAACTGCGCTGGTCCTGCTGCTGTTTTCTGCACTGCTCATCGGCGACTGCGCAGGTCCTGCTGCTGTTTTCTGCTCTGCTCATTTGCGTCTGCAACTGCGCATCTCCTGCTTCTTTTTTCTGCTCTGCTCGTCGGCGTCAGCGACTGCACTGACCCTGCTGCTGTTTTCTGCTCTGATCGTCTGCGACTGCGCATCTCCTGCTTCTGTTTTTTGCTCTGCTCGTCGGCGTCAGCGACTGCGCTGATCCTGCTGCTGTTTTCTGCTCTGCTCGTCGGCGTCTGCGACTGCGCATCTCCTTCTGCTGTTTTCTGCTCTGCTCATTGGAGTCGGCTACTGCGCGGATCCTGCTGCTGTTTTCTTCTCTGCTTGTCTGCGTCAGCGAATGCGCTGATCCTGCTGCTGTTTCCTGCTCTGCTCGTCGCCGTCGGCTACTGCGCTGGTCCTGCTGTTGTTTTCTGCTCTGATCGTCGGCTTCGGCGACTGTGCTTGTCCTGCTGCTGTTTTCTGCTCTGCTCGTTGGCGTCTGCGACTTCGCATCTCCTGCTGCTTTTTTCTTGTCTGCTCGTCGGCGTCAGCGACTGCGCTGATCCTGCAGCTGTTTTCTGCTCTGCTCGTCGCCGTCTGTGACTGTGCTGGTCCTGTTGCTGTTTTCTGCTCTGCTCGTCGGCGACTGCGCTGGTCCTGCTGCTGTTTTCTGCACTGCTCATTGGCGTCGGCGACTGCGTTGATCCTGCTGCTGTTTTCTGCTCTGCTCATTTGCGTCTGCGACTGCGCATCTCCTGCTGCTTTTTTCTGCTCTGCTCGTCGGCGTCAGCGACTTCGCTGACCCTGCTGCTGTTTTCTGCTCTGATCGTCTGCGACTGCGCATCTCCTGCTGCTGTTTTTTGCTCTGCTCGTCGGGGTCAGCGACTGCTCTGATCCTGCTGCTGTTTTCTGCTCTGCTCGTCGGAGTCTGCGACTGCGCATCTCCTGCTGCTGTTTTTTACTCTGCTCGTCGGCGACTGCGCTGATCCTGCTGCTGTTTCCTGCTCTGCTTGTCGCCGTCGGCGCCTGCGCTGGTCCTGCTGTTGTTTTCTGCTCTGATCGTCGACCTTGGCGACTGCGCTGGTCCTGCTGCTGTTTTCTTCTCTGCTCGTCGGCGTCTGCTCTGCTTGTCGGCGTCTGCGACTGCGATGGTCCTGCTGCTGTTTTCTGCTCTGCTCATCGGTGACTGCGCTGGTCCTGCTGGTGTTTTCTGCACTGCTCATCGGCGTCTGCGACTGCGCTGGTCCTGCTGCTGTTTTCTGCTCTGCTCATCGGCGACTGCGCTGGTCCTGCTGGTGTTTTCTGCACTGCTCATTGGCGTCTGCGACTGCGCATCTCCTGCTGCTGTTTCCTGCTCTGCTCGTCGCCGTCGGCTACTGCGCTGGTCCTGCTGTTGTTTTCTGCTCTGATCGTCGGCTTCGGCGACTGTGCTTGTCCTGCTGCTGTTTTCTGCTCTGCTCGTTGGCGTCTGCGACTTCGCATCTCCTGCTGCTTTTTTCTGCTCTGCTCGTCGGCGTCAGCGACTGCGCTGATCCTGCAGCTGTTTTCTGCTCTGCTCGTCGCCGTCTGTGACTGTGCTGGTCCTGTTGCTGTTTTCTACTCTGCTCGTCGGCGACTGCGCTGGTCCTGCTGCTGTTTTCTGCACTGCTCATTGGCGTCGGCGACTGCGTTGATCCTGCTGCTGTTTTCTGCTCTGCTCATTTGCGTCTGCGACTGCGCATCTCCTGCTGCTTTTTTCTGCTCTGATCGTCTGCTACTGCGCATCTCCTGCTGCTGTTTTTTGCTCTGCACATCGGCGTCGGCTACTGCGCTTATCCTGCTGCTGTTTCCTGCTCTGCTTGTCTGCGTCAGCGAATGCACTGATCCTGCTGCTGTCTCCTGCTCTGCTCGTCGCCATCGGCGACTGCGCTGGTCCTGCTGTTGTTTTCTGCTCTGATCGTCAGCGTCGGCGACTGCGCTGGTCCTGCTGCTGTTTTATTCTCTGCTCGTCGGCGTCTGCGACTGCGCTGGTCCTGCTGCTGTTTTTTGCTCTGCTCGTCGGCGACTGCGCTGGTCCTGCTGCTGTTTTCTGCACTGTTCGTAGGCGTCGGCGACTGCGCTGATCCTGCTGCTGTTTTCTGCACTGCTCATCGGCGACTGCGCTGGTCCTGCTGCTGTTTTCTGCTCTGCTCGTCAGCGACTGCGCATCTCCTGCTGCTTTTTTCTGCTCTGCTCGTCGGCGTCAGCGACTGCACTGATCCTGCTGCTGTTTTCTTCTCTGCTCGTCGGCGTCTGCGACTGCGCATCTCCTGCTGCTGTTTTTTGCTCTGCTCTTCGGCGACTGCGCTGGTCCTGCTGCTGTTTTCTGCTCTGCTCATCGGTGTCGGCTACTTTGCTGATCCTGCTGTTGTTTCCTGCTCTGCTCGTCGCCGTCGGCGACTGCGCTGGTCCTGCTGTTGTTTTCTGCTCTGATCGTCGGCGCCGGCGACTGCGCTTGTCCTGCTGCTGTTTTCTTCTCTGCTCGTCGGCGTCTGCGACTGCGCTGGTCCTGCTGCTGTTTTCTGCTCTGCTCATCGGTGACTGCGCTGGTCCTGCTTGTGTTTTCTGCACTGCTCATCTGCGTCGGCGACTGCGCTGGTCCTGCTGTTGTTTTCTGCTCTGATCGTCGGCGTCGGCGACTGCGCTGGTCCTGCTGCTGTTTTCTTCTCTGCTTGTCGGCGTCTGCTCTGCTCGTCTGCGTCTGCGACTGCGCTGGTCCTGCTGCTGTTTTCTGCTCTGCTCATCGGCGACTGCGCTGGTCCTGCTGTTGTTTTCGCCTCTGCTCGTCGGCGTCTGAGACTGCGCTGGTCCTGCTGCTGTTTTCTGCTCTGCTCGTCGGCGACTGCGCTTGTCCTGCTGCTGTTTTCTGCACTGCTCATCAGCATCGGCGACTGCGCTGGTCCTGCTGCTGTTTTCTACACTGCTCATGGGCGTCAGCGAATGCGCTGATCCTGCTGCTGTTTCCTGCTCTGCTCGTCGCCGTCGGCGACTGCGCTGGTCCTGCTGTTGTTTTCTGCTCTGATCGTCGGCGTCGGCGACTGCGCTGGTTCTGCTGCTGTTTTCTTCTCTGCTCGTCGGCGTCTGCTCTGCTCGTCGGCGTCTGCGACTGCGCTGGTCCTGCTGCTGTTTTCTGCTCTGCTCATCGGCGACTGCGCTGGTCCTGCTGGTGTTTTCTGCACTGCTCATCGGCTTCGGCGACTGCGCTTGTCCTGCTGTTGTTTTCGCCTCTGCTCATCGGCGTCTGCGACTGCGCTGGTCCTGCTGCTGTTTTCTGCTCTGCTCGTCGGCGACTGAGCTGGTCCTGCTGCTGTTTTCTGCACTGCTCATTGGCGTCGGCGACTGTGCTGATCCTGCTGCTGTTTTCTGCTCTGCTCGTAGGCGTCGGCGACTGCGCTGGTCCTGCTGCTGTTTTCTTCACTGCTCATCGGCGACTGCGACTGCGCTGGTCCTGCTGCTGTTTTCTGCTCTGCTCGTCGGCGACTGCGCAGGTCCTGCTGCTGTTTTCTGCACTGCTCATCGGCGTCGGCGACTGCGTTGATCCTGCTGCTGTTTTCTGCTCTGCTCATTTGCGTCTGCAACTGCGCATCTCCTGCTTCTTTTTTCTGCTCTGCTCGTCGGCGTCAGCGACTGCACAGACCCTGCTGATGTTTTCTGCTCTGATCGTCTGCGACTGCGCATCTCTTGCTTCTGTTTTTTGCTCTGCTCGTCGGCGTCAGCGACTGCGCTGATCCTGCTGCTGTTTTCTGCTCTGCTCGTCGGCGTCTGCGACTGCGCATCTCCTTCTGCTGTTTTCTGCTCTGCTCATCGGAGTCGGCTACTGCGCGGATCCTGCTGCTGTTTTCTGCTCTGCTTGTCTGCGTCAGCGAATGCGCTGATCCTGCTGCTGTTTCCTGCTCTGCTCGTCGCCGTCGGCTACTGCGCTGGTCCTGCTGTTGTTTTCTGCTCTGATCGTCGGCTTCGGCGACTGTGCTTGTCCTGCTGCTGTTTTCTGCTCTGCTCGTTGGCGTCTGCGACTTTGCATCTCCTGCTGCTTTTTTCTTGTCTTCTCGTCGGCGTCAGCGACTGCGCTGATCCTGCAGCTGTTTTCTGCTCTGCTCGTCGCCGTCTGTGACTGTGCTGGTCCTGTTGCTGTTTTCTGCTCTGCTCGTCGGCGACTGCGCTGGTCCTGCTGCTGTTTTCTGCACTGCTCATTGGCGTCGGCGACTGCGTTGATCCTGCTGCTGTTTTCTGCTCTGCTCATTTGCGTCTGCGACTGCGCATCTCCTGCTGCTTTTTTCTGCTCTGCTCGTCGGCGTCAGCGACTGCGCTGACCCTGCTGCTGTTTTCTGCTCTGATCGTCTGCTACTGCGCATCTCCTGCTGCTGTTTTTTGCTCTGCACATCGGCGTCGGCTACTGCGCTTATCCTGCTGCTGTTTCCTGCTCTGCTTGTCTGCGTCAGCGAATGCACTGATCCTGCTGCTGTCTCCTGCTCTGCTCGTCGCCATCGGCGACTGCGCTGGTCCTGCTGTTGTTTTCTGCTCTGATCGTCAGCGTCGGCGACTGCGCTGGTCCTGCTGCTGTTTTATTCTCTGCTCGTCGGCGTCTGCGACTGCGCTGGTCCTGCTGCTGTTTTTTGCTCTGCTCGTCGGCGACTGCGCTGGTCCTGCTGCTGTTTTCTGCACTGTTCGTAGGCGTCGGCGACTGCGCTGATCCTGCTGCTGTTTTCTGCACTGCTCATCGGCGTCTGCAACTGCGCTGGTCCTGCTGCTGTTTTCTGCTCTGCTCGTCAGCGACTGCGCATCTCCTGCTGCTTTTTTCTGCTCTGCTCGTCGTTGTCAGCGACTGCACTGATCCTGCTGCTGTTTTCTGCTCTGCTCGTCGGCGTCTGCGACTGCGCATCTCCTGCTGCTGTTTTTTGCTCTGCTCTTCGGCGACTGCGCTGGTCCTGCTGCTGTTTTCTGCTCTGCTCATCGGTGTCGGCTACTTTGCTGATCCTGCTGTTGTTTCCTGCTCTGCTCGTCGCCGTCGGCGACTGCGCTGGTCCTGCTGTTGTTTTCTGCTCTGATCGTCGTCGCCGGCGAATGCGCTTGTCCTGCTGCTGTTTTCTTCTCTGCTCGTCGGCGTCTGCGACTGCGCTGGTCCTGCTGCTGTTTTCTGCTCTGCTCATCGGTGACTGCGCTGGTCCTGCTTGTGTTTTCTGCACTGCTCATCTGCGTCGGCGACTGCGCTGGTCCTGCTGTTGTTTTCTGCTCTGATCGTCGTGGTCGGCGACTGCGCTGGTCCTTCTGCTGTTTTCTTCTCTGCTTGTCGGCGTCTGCTCTGCTCGTCGGCGTCTGCGACTGCGCTGGTCCTGCTGCTGTTTTCTGCTCTGCTCATCGGCGACTGCGCTGGTCCTGCTGTTGTTTTCGCCTCTGCTCGTCGGCGTCTGAGACTGCGCTGGTCCTGCTGCTGTTTTCTGCTCTGCTCGTCGGCGACTGCGCTTGTCCTGCTGCTGTTTTCTGCACTGCTCATCAGCGTCGGCGACTGTGCTGATCCTGCTGCTGTTTTCTGCTCTGCTCGTAGGCATCGGCGACTGCGCTGGTCCTGCTGCTGTTTTCTACACTGCTCATGGGCGCCAGCGAATGCGCTGATCCTGCTGCTGTTTCCTGCTCTGCTCGTCGCCGTCTGCGATTGCGCTGGTCCTGCTGTTGTTTTCTGCTCTGATCGTCGGCGTCGGCGACTGCGCTGGTTCTGCTGCTGTTTTCTTCTCTGCTCGTCGGCGTCTGCTCTGCTCGTCGGCGTCTGCGACTGCGCTGGTCCTGCTGCTGTTTTCTGCTCTGCTCATCGGCGACTGCGCTGGTCCTGCTGGTGTTTTCTGCACTGCTCATCGGCTTCGGCGACTGCGCTGGTCCTGCTGTTGTTTTCGCCTCTGCTCATCGGCGTCTGCGACTGCGCTGGTCCTGCTGCTGTTTTCTGCTCTGCTCGGCGGCGACTGCGCTGGTCCTGCTGCTGTTTTCTGCACTGCTCATTGGCGTCGGCGACTGTGCTGATCCTGCTGCTGTTTTCTGCTCTGCTCGTAGGCGTCGGCGACTGCGCTGGTCCTGCTGCTGTTTTCTTCACTGCTCATCGGCGACTGCGACTGCGCTGGTCCTGCTGCTGTTTTCTGCTCTGCTCGTCGGCGACTGCGCAGGTCCTGCTGCTGTTTTCTGCACTGCTCATCGGCGTCGGCGACTGCGTTGATCCTGCTGCTGTTTTCTGCTCTGCTCATTTGCGTCTGCAACTGCGCATCTCCTGCTTCTTTTTTCTGCTCTGCTCGTCGGCGTCAGCGACTGCACTGACCCTGCTGCTGTTTTCTGCTCTGATCGTCTGCGACTGCGCATCTCCTGCTTCTGTTTTTTGCTCTGCTCGTCAGCGTCAGCGACTGCGCTCATCCTGCTGCTGTTTTCTGCTCTGCTCGTCGGCGTCTGCGACTGCGCATCTCCTTCTGCTGTTTTCTGCTCTGCTCATCGGAGTCGGCTACTGCGCGGATCCTGCTGCTGTTTTCTGCTCTGCTTGTCTGCGTCAGCGAATGCGCTGATCCTGCTGCTGTTTCCTGCTCTGCTCGTCGCCGTCGGCTACTGCGCTGGTCCTGCTGTTGTTTTCTGCTCTGATCGTCGGCTTCGGCGACTGTGCTTGTCCTGCTGCTGTTTTCTGCTCTGCTCGTTGGCGTCTGCGACTTCGCATCTCCTGCTGCTTTTTTCTTGTCTTCTCGTCGGCGTCAGCGACTGCGCTGATCCTGCAGCTGTTTTCTGCTCTGCTCGTCGCCGTCTGTGACTGTGCTGGTCCTGTTGCTGTTTTCTGCTCTGCTCGTCGGCGACTGCGCTGGTCCTGCTGCTGTTTTCTGCACTGCTCATTGGCGTCGGTGACTGCGGTGATCCTGCTGCTTTTTTCTGCTCTGCTCATTTGCGTCTGCGACTGCGCATCTCCTGCTGCTTTTTTCTGCTCTGCTCGTCGGCGTCAGCGACTTCGCTGACCCTGCTGCTGTTTTCTGCTCTGATCGTCTGCGACTGCGCATCTCCTGCTGCTGTTTTTTGCTCTGCTCGTCGGGGTCAGCGACTGCTCTGATCCTGCTGCTGTTTTCTGCTCTGCTCGTCGGAGTCTGCGACTACGCATCTCCTGCTGCTGTTTTTTACTCTGCTCGTCGGCGACTGCGCTGATCCTGCTGCTGTTTCCTGCTCTGCTCTTCGCCGTCTGCACCTGCGCTGGTCCTGCTGTTGTTTTCTGCTCTGATCGTCGAACTTGGCGACTGCGCTGGTCCTGCTGCTGTTTTCTTCTCTGCTCGTCGGCGTCTGCTCTGCTTGTCGGCGTCTGCGACTGCGATGGTCCTGCTGCTGTTTTCTGCTCTGCTCATCGGTGACTGCGCTGGTCCTGCTGGTGTTTTCTGCACTGCTCATCGGCGTCTGCGACTGCGCTGGTCCTGCTGCTGTTTTCTGCTCTGCTCATCGGCGACTGCGCTGGTCCTGCTGGTGTTTTCTGCACTGCTCATCGGCATTGGCGACTGCGTTGATCCTGCTGCTGTTTTCTGCTCTGCTCATCGGCGACTGCGACTGCGCTGGTCCTGCTGCTGTTTTCTGCTCTGCTCGTCGGCGACTGCGCAGGTCCTGCTGCTGTTTTCTGCTCTGCTCATCGGCGTCGGCTACTGCGCGGATCCTGCTGCTGTTTTCTGCTCTGCTTGTCTGCGTCAGCGAATGCGCTGATCCTGCTGCTGTTTCCTGCTCTGCTCGTCGCCGTCGGCTACTGCGCTGGTCCTGCTGTTGTTTTCTGCTCTGATCGTCGGCGTTGGCGACTGCGCTGGTCATGCTGCTGTTTAATTCTCTGCTCGTCGGCGTCTGCTCGGCTCGTCGGCGTCTGCGACTGCGCTGGTCCTGATGCTGTTTTCTGCTCTGCTCATCGGTGACTGCGCTGGTCCTGCTGGTGTTTTCTGCACTGCTCATCGGCGTCGGCGACTGCGCTGGTCCTGCTGTTGTTTTCGCCTCTGCTCGTCGGCGTCTGCGACTGCGCTGGTCCTGCTGCTGTTTTCTGCTCTGCTCGTCGTCAACTGCGCATGTCCTGCTGCTGTTTTCTGCACTGCTCATTGGCATCGGCGACTGTGCTGATCCTGCTGCTGTTTTCTGCTCTGCTCGAAGGCGTCGGCGACTGCGCTGGTCCTGCTGCTGTCTTCTGCACTGCTCATCGGTGTCTGCGACTGCGCTGGTCCTGCTGCTGTTTTCTGCTCTGCTCGTCGGCGACTGCGCAGGTCCTGCTGCTGTTTTCTGCACTGCTCATCGGTGTCGGCGACTGCGCTGATCCTGCTGCTGTTTTCTGCTCTGCTCATTGGCGTCTGCTACTGCGCATCTCCTGCTGCTTTTTTCTGCTTTGCTCGTCGGCGTCAGCGACTGCGCTGGTCCTGCTGCTGTTTAATTCTCTGCTCGTCGGCGTCTGCTCTGCTCGTCGGCGTCTGCGACTGCGCTGGTCCTGCTGCTGTTTTCTGCTCTGCTCATCGGCGACTGCGCTAGTCCTGCTGGTGTTTTCTGCACTGCTCAACGGCGTCGGCGACTGCGCTGGTCCTGCTGTGGTTTTCGCCTCTGCTCGTCGGCGTCTGCGACTGCGCTGGTCCTGCTGCTGTTTTCTGCTCTGCTCGTCGTCAGCTGCGCTGGTCCTGCTGCTGTTTTCTGCACTGCTCATTGGCGTAGGCAACTGTGCTGATCCTGCTGCTGTTTTCTGCTCTGATCGTCGGCGTTGGCGACTGCGCTGGTCATGCTGCTGTTTAATTCTCTGCTCGTCGGCGTCTGCTCGGCTCGTCGGCGTCTGCGACTGCGCTGGTCCTGATGCTGTTTTCTGCTCTGCTCATCGGTGACTGCGCTGGTCCTGCTGGTGTTTTCTGCACTGCTCATCGGCGTCGGCGACTGCGCTGGTCCTGCTGTTGTTTTCGCCTCTGCTCGTCGGCGTCTGCGACTGCGCTGGTCCTGCTGCTGTTTTCTGCTCTGCTCGTCGTCAACTGCGCATGTCCTGCTGCTGTTTTCTGCACTGCTCATTGGCATCGGCGACTGTGCTGATCCTGCTGCTGTTTTCTGCTCTGCTCGAAGGCGTCGGCGACTGCGCTGGTCCTGCTGCTGTCTTCTGCACTGCTCATCGGTGTCTGCGACTGCGCTGGTCCTGCTGCTGTTTTCTGCTCTGCTCGTCGGCGACTGCGCAGGTCCTGCTGCTGTTTTCTGCACTGCTCATCGGTGTCGGCGACTGCGCTGATCCTGCTGCTGTTTTCTGCTCTGCTCATTGGCGTCTGCTACTGCGCATCTCCTGCTGCTTTTTTCTGCTTTGCTCGTCGGCGTCAGTGACTGCGCTGGTCCTGCTGCTGTTTAATTCTCTGCTCGTCGGCGTCTGCTCTGCTCGTCGGCGTCTGCGACTGCGCTGGTCCTGCTGCTGTTTTCTGCTCTGCTCATCGGCGACTGCGCTAGTCCTGCTGGTGTTTTCTGCACTGCTCAACGGCGTCGGCGACTGCGCTGGTCCTGCTGTGGTTTTCGCCTCTGCTCGTCGGCGTCTGCGACTGCGCTGGTCCTGCTGCTGTTTTCTGCTCTGCTCGTCGTCAGCTGCGCTGGTCCTGCTGCTGTTTTCTGCACTGCTCATTGGCGTAGGCAACTGTGCTGATCCTGCTGCTGTTTTCTGCTCTGCTCGAAGGCGTCGGCGACTGCGCTGGTGCTGCTGCTGTTTTCTGCACTGCTCATCGGCGTCTGCGACTGCGCTGGTCCTGCTGCTGTTTTCTGCTCTGCTCGTCGGCGACTGCGCAGGTCCTGCTGCTGTTTTCTGCACTGCTCATCGGCGTCGGCGACTGCGCTGATCCTATTGCTGTTTTCTGCTCTGCTCATTGGCGTCTGCGACTGCGCATCTCCTGCTGCTTTTTTCTGCTTTGCTCGTCGGCATCAGCGTCTGCACTGACCGTGCTGCTGTTTTCTGCTCTGATCGTCTGCGACTGCGCATCTCCTGCTTCAGTTTTTTGCTCTGCTCGTCGGCGTCAGCGACTGCGCTGATCCTGCTGCTGTTTTCTGCTCTGCTCGTCGGCGTCTGCGACTGCACATCTCCTGCTGCTGTTTTTTGCTCTGCTCGTCGGCGACTGCGCTGGTCCTGCTACTGTTTTCTGCTCTGCTCATCGGCGTCGGCTACTGCGCTGATCCTGCTGTTGTTTCCTGCTCTGCTCGTCGCCGTCGGCGACTGCGCTGGTCCTGCTGTTGTTTTCTGCTCTGATCGTCGGCGCCGGTGACTGCGCTGGTCCTGCTGCTGTTTTCTTCTCTGCTCGTCGGCATCTGCTCTGCTCGTCGGCGTCTGCGACTGCGCTGGTCCTGCTGCTGTTTTCTGCTCTGCTCATCGGTGACTGCGCTGGTCCTGCTTGTGTTTCTGCACTGCTCATCTGCGTCGGCGACTGCGCTGGTCCTGCTGTTGTTTTCTGCTCTGATCGTCGGCGACGGCAACTGCGCTGGTCCTGCTGCTGTTTTCTTCTCTGCTCGTCGGCGTCTGCTCTGCTCGTCGGCGTCTGCGCTGGTCCTGCTGGTGTTTTCTGCATTGCTCATCGGCGTCGGCGACTGCGCTGGTCCTGCTGTTGTTTTAGCCTCTGCTCGTCGGCGTCTGAGACTGCGCTGGTCCTGCTGCTGTTTTCTGCTCTGCTCGTCGGCGACTGCGCTGGTCCTGCTGCTGTTTTCTGCACTGCTCATCGGCGTCGGCGACTGTGCTGATCCTGCTGCTGTTTTCTGCTCTGCTCGTAGGCGTAGGCGACTGCGCTGGTCCTGCTGCTGTTTTCTGCACTGCTCATCGGCGTCGGTGACTGCGCTGCTCCTGCTGTTGTTTTCTGCTCTGATCGTCGGCGTCGGCGACTGCACTGGTTCTGCTGCTGTTTTCTTCTCTGCTCGTCGGCGTCTGCTCTGCTCGTCGGCGTCTGCGACTGCGCTGGTCCTGCTGCTGTTTTCTGCTCTGCTCATCGGCGACTGCACTGGTCCTGCTGGTGTTTTCTGCACTGCTCATCGGCGTCAGCGACTGCGCTGGTCCTGCTGGTGTTTTCTGCTCTGCTCGTAGGCGTCTGTGACTGCGCTGGTCCTGCTGCTTTTTTCTTCACTGCTCATCGGCGACTGCGACTGCGCTGGTCCTGCTGCTGTTTTCTGCTCTGCTCGTCCGCGACTGCGCAGGTCCTGCTGCTGTTTTCTGCACTGATCATCGGCGACTGCGACTGCGCTGGTCCTGCTGCTGTTTTCTGCTCTGCTCGTCGGCGACTGCGTTGATCCTGCTGCTGTTTTCTGCTCTGCTCATTGGCGTCTGTGACTGCGCATCTCCTGCTGCTGTTTTCTGCTCTGATCGTCTGCGACTGCGCATCTCCTGCTTATGTTTTTTGCTCAGCTCGTCGGCGTCAGCGACTGCGCTGATCCTGCTGCTGTTTTCTGCTCTGCTCGTCGGCGTCTGCGACTGCGCATCTCCTGCTGCTTTTTTTTGCTCTGCTCGTCGGCGTCGGCTACTACGCTGATCCGGCTGTTGTTTCCTGCTCTGCTCGTCGCCGTCGGCGACTGCGCTGGTCCTTCTGTTTTTTTCTGCTCTGATCGTCGGCGCCGGCGACTGCGCTGGTCCTGCTGCTGTTTCCTGCTCTGCTCATCGGCCACTGCGCTGGTCCTGCTGGTGTTTTCTGCACTGCTCATCGGCGTCGGCAACTGCGCTGGTCCTGCTGTTGTTTTCGCCTCTGCTCGTCGGCGTCTGCGACTGCGCTGGTCCTGCTGCTGTTTTCTGCTCTGCTCGTCGTCAACTGCGCTGGTCCTGCTGCTGTTTTCTGCACTGCTCATTGGCATCGTCGACTGTGCTGATCCTGCTGCTGTTTTCTGCTCTGCTCGAAGGCGTCGGCGACTGCGCTGGTCCTGCTGCTGTTTTCTGCACTGCTCATCGGCGTCTGCGACTGCGCTGGTCCTGCTGCTGTTTTCTGCTCTGCTCGTCGGCGACTGCGCAGGTCCTGCTGCTGTTTTCTGCACTGCTCATCGGCGTCGGCGACTGCGCTGATCCTGCTGCTGTTTTCTGCTCTGCTCATTGGCGTCTGCGACTGCTCATCTCCTGCTGCTTTTTTCTGCTTTGCTCGTCGGCGTCAGCGACTGCGCTGGTCCTGCTGCTGTTTAATTCTCTGCTCGTTGGCGTCTGCTCTGCTCGTCGGCGTCTGCGACTGCGCTGGTCCTGCTGCTGTTTTCTGCTCTGCTCATCGGCGACTGCGCTGGTCCTGCTGGTGTTTTCTGCACTGCTTATCGGCGTCGGCGACTGCGCTGGTCCTGCTGTTGTTTTTGCCTCTGCTCGTCGGCGTCTGCGACTGCGCTGGTCCTGCTTCTGTTTTCTGCTCTGCTCGTCGTCAGCTGCGCTGGTCCTGCTGCTGTTTTCTGCACTGCTCATCGGCGTCGGCGACTGCGCTGATCCTGCTGCTGTTTTCTGCTTTGCTCGTCGGCGTCAGCGACTGCGCTGACCCTGCTGCTGTTTTCTGCTCTGATCGTCTGCGACTGCGCATCTCCTGCTTCAGTTTTTTGCTCTGCTCGTCGGCGTCAGCGACTGCGCTGATCCTGCTGCTGTTTTCTGCTCTGCTCGTCGGCGTCTGCGACTGCACATCTCCTGCTGCTGTTTTTTGCTCTGCTCGTCGGCGACTGCGCTGGTCCTGCTGCTGTTTTCTGCTCTGCTCATCGGTGACTGCGCTGGTCCTGCTTGTGTTTCTGCACTGCTCATCTGCGTCGGCGACTGCGCTGGTCCTGCTGTTGTTTTCTGCTCTGATTGTCGGCGTCGGCGACTGCGCTGGTCCTGCTGCTGTTTTCTTCTCTGCTCGTCGGCGTCTGCGCTGGTCCTGCTGGTGTTTTCTGCATTGCTCATCGGCGTTGGCGACTGCGCTGGTCCTGCTGCTGTTTTCTGCTCTGCTCGTCGGCGACTGCGCTGGTCCTGCTGCTGTTTTCTGCACTGCTCATCGGCGTCGGCGACTGTGCTGATCCTGCTGCTGTTTTCTGCTCTGCTCGTAGGCGTAGGCGACTGCGCTGGTCCTGCTGCTGTTTTCTGCACTGCTCATCGGCGTCGGCGACTGCGCTGCTCCTGCTGTTGTTTTCTGCTCTGATCGTCGGCGTCGGCGACTGCACTGGTTCTGCTGCTGTTTTCTTCTCTGCTCGTCGGCGTCTGCTCTGCTCGTCGGCGTCTGCGACTGCGCTGGTCCTGCTGCTGTTTTCTGCTATGCTCATCGGCGACTGCACTGGTCCTGCTGGTGTTTTCCTGCACTGCTCATCGGCGTCGGCGACTGCGCTGGTCCTGCTGGTATTTTCTGCTCTGCTCGTAGGCGTCTGTGACTGCGCTGGTCCTGCTGCTTTTTTCTTCACTGCTCATCGGCGACTGCGACTGCGCTGGTCCTGCTGCTGTTTTCTGCTCTGCTCGTCGGCGACTGCGCAGGTCCTGCTGCTGTTTTCTGCACTGCTCATCGGCGTCGGCGACTGCGCTGGTCCTGCTGGTGTTTTCTGCTCTGCTCGTAGGCGTCTGTGACTGCGCTGGTCCTTCTGCTTTTTTCTTCACTGCTCATCGGAGACTGCGACTGCGCTGGTCCTGCTGCTGTTTTCTGCTCTGCTCGTCGGCGACTGCGTTGATCCTGCTGCTGTTTTCTGCTCTGCTCATTGGCGTCTGCGACTGCGCATCTCCTGCTGCTGTTTTCTGCTCTGATCGTCTGCGACTGCGCATCTCCTGCTTATGTTTTTTGCTCAGCTCGTCGGCATCAGCGACTGCGCTGATCCTGCTGCTGTTTTCTGCTCTGCTCGTCGGCGTCTGCGACTGCGCATCTCCTGCTGCTGTTTTTTGCTCTGCTTGTCGGCGACTGCGCTGGTCATGCTGCTGTTTTCTGCTCTGCTCATCGGCGTCGGCTACTACGTTGATCCTGCTGTTGTTTCCTTCTCTGCTCGTCGCCGTCGGCGACTGCGCTGGTCCTTCTGTTTTTTTCTGCTCTGATCGTCGGCGCCGACGAATGCGCTGGTCCTGCTGCTGTTTCCTGCTCTGCTCGTCGGCTACTGCGCTGATCCTGCTGTTGTTTCCTGCTCTGCTCGTCGCCGTCGGCGACTGCGCTGGTCCTGCTGTTGTTTTCTGCTCTGCTCGTCGGCGTCTGCTCTGCTCGTCGGCGTCTCCGACTGCGCTGGTCCTGATGCTGTTTTCTGCTCTGCTCGTCGGCATCTGCTCTGCTCGTCGGCGTCTGCGACTGCGCTGGTCCTGCTGGTGTTTTCTGCATTGCTCATCGGCGTCGGCGACTGCGCTGGTCCTGCTGTTGTTTTAGCCTCTGCTCGTCGGCGTCTGCTCTGCTCGTCGGCGTCTGCGACTGCGCTGGTCCTGCTGCTGTTTTCTGCACTGCTCATCGGCGTCGGCGACTGTGCTGATCCTGCTGCTGTTTTCTGCTCTGCTCGTAGGCGTCGGCGACTGCGCTGGTCCTGCTGCTGTTTTCTGCACTGCTCATCGGCGTCAGCGAATGCGCTGATCCTGCTGCTGTTTCCTGCTCTGCTCATCGCCGTCAGCGACTGCGCTGGTCCTGCTGTTGTTTTCTGCTCTGATCGTCGGCGTCGGCGACTTCGCTGGTTCTGCTGCTGTTTTCTTCTCTGCTCGTCGGCGTCTGCTCTGCTCGTCGGCGTCTGCGACTGCGCTGGTCCTGCTGCTGTTTTCTGCTCTGCTCATCGGCGACTGCGCTGGTCCTGCTAGTGTTTTCTGCACTGCTCATCGGCGTCGGCGACTGCGCTGGTCCTGCTGTTGTTTTCGCCTCTGCTCATCGGCGTCGGCTACTACGCTGATCCTGCTGTTGTTTCCTGCTCTGCTCGTCGCCGTCGGCGACTGCGCTGGTCCTTCTGTTTTTTCTGCTCTGATCGTCGGCGCCGACGAATGCGCTGGTCCTGCTGCTTTTTCCTGCTCTGCTCATCGGCCACTGCGCTGGTCCTGCTGCTGTTTTCTGCACTGCTCATCGGCGTCGGCGACTGCGCTGATCCTGCTGCTGTTTTCTGCTCTGCTCATTGGCGTCTGCGACTGCGCATCTCCTGCTGCTTTTTTCTGCTTTGCTCGTCGGCGTCAGCGAATGCGCTGACACTGCTGCTGTTTTCTGCTCTGATCGTCTGCAACTGCGCATCTCCTGCTTCTGTTTTTTGCTCTGCTCGTCGGCGTCAGCGACTGCGCTGATCCTGCTGCTGTTTTCTGCTCTGCTCGTCGGCGTCTGCGACTGCACATCTCCTGCTGCTGTTTTTTGCTCTGCTCGTCGGCGACTGCGCTGGTCCTGCTGCTGTTTTCTGCTCTGCTCATTGGCGTCGGCTACTGCACTGATCCTGCTGTTGTTTCCTGCTCTGCTCGTCGCCGTCGGCGACTGCGCTGGTCCTGCTGTTGTTTTCTGCTCTGCTCGTCGCCGTCTGCTCTGCTCGTCGGCGTCTGCGACTGCGCTGGTCCTGCTGCTGTTTTCTGCTCTGCTCATCGGCGTCGGCTACTACGCTGATCCTGCTGTTGTTTCCTTCTCTGCTCGTCGCCGTCGGCGACTGCGCTGGTCCTTCTGTTTTTTTCTGCTCTGATCGTCGGCGCCGGCGACTGCGCTGGTCCTGCTGCTGTTTCCTGCTCTGCTCATCGGCCACTGCGCTGGTCCTGCTGGTGTTTTCTGCACTGCTCATCGGCGTCGGCGACTGCGCTGGTCCTGCTGTTGTTTTCGCCTCTGCTCGTCGGCGTCTGCGACTGCGCTGGTCCTGCTGCTGTTTTCTGCTCTGCTCGTCGTCAACTGCGCTGGTCCTGCTGCTGTTTTCTGCACTGCTCATTGGCATCGTCGACTGTGCTGATCCTGCTGCTGTTTTCTGCTCTGCTCGAAGGCGTCAGCGACTGCGCTGGTCCTGCTGCTGTTTTCTGCACTGCTCATCGGCGTCTGCGACTGCGCTGGTCCTGCTGCTGTTTTCTGCTCTGCTCGTCGGCGACTGCGCAGGTCCTGCTGCTGTTTTCTGCACTGCTCATCGGCGTCGGCGACTGCGCTGATCCTGCTGCTGTTTTCTGCTCTGCTCATTGGCGTCTGCGACTGCTCATCTCCTGCTGCTTTTTTCTGCTTTGCTCGTCGGCGTCAGCGACTGCGCTGGTCCTGCTGCTGTTTAATTCTCTGCTCGTCGGCGTCTGCTCTGCTCGTTGGCGTCTGCGACTGCGCTGGTCCTGCTGCTGTTTTCTGCTCTGCTCATCGGCGACTGCGCTGGTCCTGCTGGTGTTTTCTGCACTGCTTATCGGCGTCGGCGACTGCGCTGGTCCTGCTGTTGTTTTTGCCTCTGCTCATCGGCGTCTGCGACTGCGCTGGTCCTGCTGCTGTTTTCTGCTCTGCTCGTCGTCAGCTGCGCTGGTCCTGCTGCTGTTTTCTGCACTGCTCATCGGCGTCGGCGACTGCGCTGATCCTGCTGCTGTTTTCTGCTTTGCTCGTCGGCGTCAGCGACTGCGCTGACCCTGCTGCTGTTTTCTGCTCTGATCGTCTGCGACTGCGCATCTCCTGCTTCAGTTTTTTGCTCTGCTCGTCGGCGTCAGCGACTGCGCTGATCCTGCTGCTGTTTTCTGCTCTGCTCGTCGGCGTCTGCGACTGCACATCTCCTGCTGCTGTTTTTTGCTCTGCTCGTCGGCGACTGCGCTGGTCCTGCTGCTGTTTTCTGCTCTGCTCATCGGCGTCGGCTACTGCGCTGATCCTGCTGTTGTTTCCTGCTCTGCTCGTCGCCGTCGGCGACTGCACTGGTCCTGCTGTTGTTTTCTGCTCTGATCGTCGGCGCCGGCGACTGCGCTGGTCCTGCTGCTGTTTTCTTTCCCTGCTCGTCGGCGTCTGCTCTGCTCGTCGCCGTCGGCGACTGCGCTGGTCCTGCTGTTGTTTTCTGCTCTGATCGTCGGCGCCGGCGACTGCGCTGGTCCTGCTGCTGTTTTCTTCTCTGCTCGTCGGCGTCTGCTCAGCTCGTCGGCGTCTGCGACTGCGCTGGTCCTGCTACTGTTTTCTGCTCTGCTCATCGGTGACTGCGCTGGTCCTGCTTGTGTTTCTGCACTGCTCATCTGCGTCGGCGACTGCGCTGGTCCTGCTGTTGTTTTCTGCTCTGATCGTCGGCGTCGGCGACTGCGCTGGTCCTGCTGCTGTTTTCTTCTCTGCTCGTCGGCGTCTGCTCTGCTCGTCGGCGTCTGCGCTGGTCCTGCTGGTGTTTTCTGCATTGCTCATCGGCGTTGGCGACTGCGCTGGTCCTGCTGCTGTTTTCTGCTCTGCTCGTCGGCGACTGCGCTGGTCCTGCTGCTGTTTTCTGCACTGCTCATCGGCGTCGGCGACTGTGCTGATCCTGCTGCTGTTTTCTAGTCTGCTCGTAGGCGTAGGCGACTGCGCTGGTCCTGCTGCTGTTTTCTGCACTGCTCATCGGCGTCGGCGACTGCGCTGCTCCTGCTGTTGTTTTCTGCTCTGATCGTCGGCGTCGGCGACTGCACTGGTTCTGCTGCTGTTTTCTTCTCTGCTCGTCGGCGTCTGCTCTGCTCGTCGGCGTCTGCGACTGCGCTGGTCCTGCTGCTGTTTTCTGCTCTGCTCATCGGCGACTGCACTGGTCCTGCTGGTGTTTTCTGCAATGCTCATCGGCGTCGGCGACTGCGCTGGTCCTGCTGGTATTTTCTGCTCTGCTCGTAGGCGTCTGTGACTGCGCTGGTCCTGCTGCTTTTTTCTTCACTGCTCATCGGCGACTGCGACTGCGCTGGTCCTGCTGCTGTTTTCTGCTCTGCTCGTCGGCGACTGCGCAGGTCCTGCTGCTGTTTTCTGCACTGCTCATCGGCGTCGGCGACTGCGCTGGTCCTGCTGGTGTTTTCTGCTCTGCTCGTAGGCGTCTGTGACTGCGCTGGTCCTGCTGCTTTTTTCTTCACTGCTCATCGGCGACTGCGACTGCGCTGGTCCTGCTGCTGTTTTCTGCTCTGCTCGTCGGCGACTGCGTTGATCCTGCTGCTGTTTTCTGCTCTGCTCATTGGCGTCTGCGACTGCGCACCTCCTGCTGCTGTTTTCTGCTCTGATCGTCTGCGACTGCGCATCTCCTGCTTATGTTTTTTGCTCAGGTCGTCGGCGTCAGCGACTGCGCTGATCCTGCTGCTGTTTTCTGCTCTGCTCGTCGGCGTCTGCGACTGCGCATCTCCTGCTGCTGTTTTTTGCTCTGCTCGTCGGCGACTGCGCTGGTCATGCTGCTGTTTTCTGCTCTGCTCATCGGCGTCGGCTACTACGTTGATCCTGCTGTTGTTTCCTGCTCTGCTCGTCGCCGTCGGCGACTGCGCTGGTCCTTCTGTTTTTTTCTGCTCTGATCGTCGGCGCCGACGAATGCGCTGGTCCTGCTGCTGTTTCCTGCTCTGCTCGTCGGCTACTGCGCTGATCCTGCTGTTGTTTCCTGCTCTGCTCGTCACCGTCGGCGACTGCGCTGGTCCTGCTGTTGTTTTCTGCTCTGCTCGTCGGCGTCTGCTCTGCTCGTCGGCGTCTGCGACTGCGCTGGTCCTGATGCTGTTTTCTGCTCTGCTCGTCGGCGTCTGCTCTGCTCGTCGGCGTCTGCGACTGCGCTGGTCCTGCTGGTGTTTTCTGCATTGCTCATCGGCGTCGGCGACTGCGCTGGTCCTGCTGTTGTTTTAGCCTCTGCTCGTCGGCGTCTGCTCTGCTCGTCGGCGTCTGCGACTGCGCTGGTCCTGCTGGTGTTTTCTGCATTGCTCATCGGCGTCGGCGACTGCGCTGGTCCTGCTGTTGTTTTAGCCTCTGCTCGTCGGCGTCTTAGACTGCGCTGGTCCTGCTGCTGTTTTCTGCTCTGCTCGTCGGCGACTGCGCTGGTCCTGCTGCTGTTTTCTGCACTGCTCATCGGCGTCGGCGACTGTGCTGATCCTGCTGCTGTTTTCTGCTCTGCTCGTAGGCGTCGGCGACTGCGCTGGTCCTGCTGCTGTTTTCTGCACTGCTCATCGGCGTCAGCGAATGTGCTGATCCTGCTGCTGTTTCCTGCTCTGCTCATCGCCGTCGGCGACTGCGCTGGTCCTGCTGTTGTTTTCTGCTCTGATCGTCGGCGTCAGCGACTGCGCTGATCCTGCTGCTGTTTTCTGCTCTGCTCGTCGGCGTCTGCGACTGCACATCTCCTGCTGCTGTTTTTTGCTCTGCTCGTCGGCGACTGCGCTGGTCCTGCTGCTGTTTTCTGCTCTGCTCATCGGTGACTGCGCTGGTCCTGCTTGTGTTTCTGCACTGCTCATCTGCGTCGGCGACTGCGCTGGTCCTGCTGTTGTTTTCTGCTCTGATTGTCGGCGTCGGCGACTGCGCTGGTCCTGCTGCTGTTTTCTTCTCTGCTCGTCGGCGTCTGCGCTGGTCCTGCTGGTGTTTTCTGCATTGCTCATCGGCGTTGGCGACTGCGCTGGTCCTGCTGCTGTTTTCTGCTCTGCTCGTCGGCGACTGCGCTGGTCCTGCTGCTGTTTTCTGCACTGCTCATCGGCGTCGGCGACTGTGCTGATCCTGCTGCTGTTTTCTGCTCTGCTCGTAGGCGTAGGCGACTGCGCTGGTCCTGCTGCTGTTTTCTGCACTGCTCATCGGCGTCGGCGACTGCGCTGCTCCTGCTGTTGTTTTCTGCTCTGATCGTCGGCGTCGGCGACTGCACTGGTTCTGCTGCTGTTTTCTTCTCTGCTCGTCGGCGTCTGCTCTGCTCGTCGGCGTCTGCGACTGCGCTGGTCCTGCTGCTGTTTTCTGCTATGCTCATCGGCGACTGCACTGGTCCTGCTGGTGTTTTCTGCACTGCTCATCGGCGTCGGCGACTGCGCTGGTCCTGCTGGTATTTTCTGCTCTGCTCGTAGGCGTCTGTGACTGCGCTGGTCCTGCTGCTTTTTTCTTCACTGCTCATCGGCGACTGCGACTGCGCTGGTCCTGCTGCTGTTTTCTGCTCTGCTCGTCGGCGACTGCGCAGGTCCTGCTGCTGTTTTCTGCACTGCTCATCGGCGTCGGCGACTGCGCTGGTCCTGCTGGTGTTTTCTGCTCTGCTCGTAGGCGTCTGTGACTGCGCTGGTCCTTCTGCTTTTTTCTTCACTGCTCATCGGAGACTGCGACTGCGCTGGTCCTGCTGCTGTTTTCTGCTCTGCTCGTCGGCGACTGCGTTGATCCTGCTGCTGTTTTCTGCTCTGCTCATTGGCGTCTGCGACTGCGCATCTCCTGCTGCTGTTTTCTGCTCTGATCGTCTGCGACTGCGCATCTCCTGCTTATGTTTTTTGCTCAACTCGTCGGCGTCAGCGACTGCGCTGATCCTGCTGCTGTTTTCTGCTCTGCTCGTCGGCGTCTGCGACTGCGCATCTCCTGCTGCTGTTTTTTGCTCTGCTCGTCGGCGACTGCGCTGGTCATGCTGCTGTTTTCTGCTCTGCTCATCGGCGTCGGCTACTACGTTGATCCTGCTGTTGTTTCCTTCTCTGCTCGTCGCCGTCGGCGACTGCGCTGGTCCTTCTGTTTTTTTCTGCTCTGATCGTCGGCGCCGACGAATGCGCTGGTCCTGCTGCTGTTTCCTGCTCTGCTCGTCGGCTACTGCGCTGATCCTTCTGTTGTTTCCTGCTCTGCTCGTCGCCGTCGGCGACTGCGCTGGTCCTGCTGTTGTTTTCTGCTCTGCTCGTCGGCGTCTGCTCTGCTCGTCGGCGTCTCCGACTGCGCTGGTCCTGATGCTGTTTTCTGCTCTGCTCGTCGGCGTCTGCTCTGCTCGTCGGCGTCTGCGACTGCGCTGGTCCTGCTGGTGTTTTCTGCATTGCTCATCGGCGTCGGCGACTGCGCTGGTCCTGCTGTTGTTTTAGCCTCTGCTCGTCGGCGTCTGCTCTGCTCGTCGGCGTCTGCGACTGCGCTGGTCCTGCTGCTGTTTTCTGCACTGCTCATCGGCGTCGGCGACTGTGCTGATCCTGCTGCTGTTTTCTGCTCTGCTCGTAGGCGTCGTAGACTGCGCTGGTCCTGCTGCTGTTTTCTGCACTGCTCATCGGCGTCAGCGAATGCGCTGATCCTGCTGCTGTTTCCTGCTCTGCTCATCGCCGTCAGCGACTGCGCTGGTCCTGCTGTTGTTTTCTGCTCTGATCGTCGGCGTCGGCGACTTCGCTGGTTCTGCTGCTGTTTTCTTCTCTGCTCGTCGGCGTCTGCTCTGCTCGTCTGCGTCTGCGACTGCGCTGGTCCTGCTGCTGTTTTCTGCTCTGCTCATCGGCGACTGCGCTGGTCCTGCTGGTGTTTTCTGCACTGCTCATCGGCGTCGGCGACTGCGCTGGTCCTGCTGTTGTTTTCGCCTCTGCTCATCGGCGTCGGCTACTACGCTGATCCTGCTGTTGTTTCCTGCTCTGCTCGTCGCCGTTGGCGACTGCGCTGGTCCTTCTGTTTTTTTCTGCTCTGATCGTCGGCGCCGACGAATGCGCTGGTCCTGCTGCTTTTTCCTGCTCTGCTCATCGGCCACTGCGCTGGTCCTGCTGCTGTTTTCTGCACTGCTCATCGGCGTCGGCGACTGCGCTGATCCTGCTGCTGTTTTCTGCTCTGCTCATTGGCGTCTGCGACTGCGCATCTCCTGCTGCTTTTTTCTGCTTTGCTCGTCGGCGTCAGCGAATGCGCTGACACTGCTGCTGTTTTCTGCTCTGATCGTCTGCAACTGCGCATCTCCTGCTTCTGTTTTTTGCTCTGCTCGTCGGCGTCAGCGACTGCGCTGATCCTGCTGCTGTTTTCTGCTCTGCTCGTCGGCGTCTGCGACTGCACATCTCCTGCTGCTGTTTTTTGCTCTGCTCGTCGGCGACTGCGCTGGTCCTGCTGCTGTTTTCTGCTCTGCTCATTGGTGTCGGCTACTGCACTGATCCTGCTGTTGTTTCCTGCTCTGCTCGTCGCCGTCGGCGACTGCGCTGGTCCTGCTGTTGTTTTCTGCTCTGCTCGTCGCCGTCTGCTCTGCTCGTCGGCGTCTGCGACTGCGCTGGTCCTGCTGCTGTTTTCTGCTCTGCTCATCGGCGTTGGCTACTACGCTGATCCTGCTGTTGTTTCCTTCTCTGCTCGTCGCCGTCGGCGACTGCGCTGGTCCTTCTGTTTTTTTCTGCTCTGATCGTCGGCGCCAGCGACTGCGCTGGTCCTGCTGCTGTTTCCTGCTCTGCTCATCGGCCACTGCGCTGGTCCTGCTGGTGTTTTCTGCACTGCTCATCGGCGTCGGCGACTGCGCTGGTCCTGCTGTTGTTTTCGCCTCTGCTCGTCGGCGTCTGCGACTGCGCTGGTCCTGCTGCTGTTTTCTGCTCTGCTCGTCGTCAACTGCGCTGGTCCTGCTGCTGTTTTCTGCACTGCTCATTGGCATCGTCGACTGTGCTGATCCTGCTGCTGTTTTCTGCTCTGCTCGAAGGCGTCAGCGACTGCGCTGGTCCTGCTGCTGTTTTCTGCACTGCTCATCGGCGTCTGCGACTGCGCTGGTCCTGCTGCTGTTTTCTGCTCTGCTCGTCGGCGACTGCGCAGGTCCTGCTGCTGTTTTCTGCACTGCTCATCGGCGTCGGCGACTGCGCTGATCCTGCTGCTGTTTTCTGCTCTGCTCATTGGCGTCTGCGACTGCTCATCTCCTGCTGCTTTTTTCTGCTTTGCTCGTCGGCGTCAGCGACTGCGCTGGTCCTGCTGCTGTTTAATTCTCTGCTCGTCGGCGTCTGCTCTGCTCGTTGGCGTCTGCGACTGCGCTGGTCCTGCTGCTGTTTTCTGCTCTGCTCATCGGCGACTGCGCTGGTCCTGCTGGTGTTTTCTGCACTGCTTATCGGCGTCGGCGACTGCGCTGGTCCTGCTGTTGTTTTTGCCTCTGCTCGTCGGCGTCTGCGACTGCGCTGGTCCTGCTGCTGTTTTCTGCTCTGCTCGTCGTCAGCTGCGCTGGTCCTGCTGCTGTTTTCTGCACTGCTCATCGGCGTCGGTGACTGCGCTGATCCTGCTGCTGTTTTCTGCTTTGCTCGTCGGCGTCAGCGACTGCGCTGACCCTGCTGCTGTTTTCTGCTCTGATCGTCTGCGACTGCGCATCTCCTGCTTCAGTTTTTTGCTCTGCTCGTCGGCGTCAGCGACTGCGCTGATCCTGCTGCTGTTTTCTGCTCTGCTCGTCGGCGTCTGCGACTGCACATCTCCTGCTGCTGTTTTTTGCTCTGCTCGTCGGCGACTGCGCTGGTCCTGCTGCTGTTTTCTGCTCTGCTCATCGGCGTCGGCTACTGCGCTGATCCTGCTGTTGTTTCCTGCTCTGCTCGTCGCCGTCGGCGACTGCGCTGGTCCTGCTGTTGTTTTCTGCTCTGATCGTCGGCGTCTGCGACTGCGCTGGTCCTGATGCTGTTTTCTGCTCTGCTCGTCGGCGTCTGCTCTGCTCGTCGGCGTCTGCGACTGCGCTGGTCCTGCTGGTGTTTTCTGCATTGCTCATCGGCGTCGGCAACTGCGCTGGTCCTGCTGTTGTTTTAGCCTCTGCTCGTCGGCGTCTGCTCTGCTCGTCGGCGTCTGCGACTGCGCTGGTCCTGCTGGTGTTTTCTGCATTGCTCATCGGCGTCGGCGACTGCGCTGGTCCTGCTGTTGTTTTAGCCTCTGCTCGTCGGCGTCTTAGACTGCGCTGGTCCTGCTGCTGTTTTCTGCTCTGCTCGTCGGCGACTGCGCTGGTCCTGCTGCTGTTTTCTGCACTGCTCATCGGCGTCGGCGACTGTGCTGATCCTGCTGCTGTTTTCTGCTCTGCTCGTAGGCGTCGGCGACTGCGCTGGTCCTGCTGCTGTTTTCTGCACTGCTCATCGGCGTCAGCGAATGTGCTGATCCTGCTGCTGTTTCCTGCTCTGCTCATCGCCGTCGGCGACTGCGCTGGTCCTGCTGTTGTTTTCTGCTCTGATCGTCGGCGTCGGCGACTTCGCTGGTTCTGCTGCTGTTTTCTTCTCTGCTCGTCGGCGTCTGCGACTGCGCTGGTCCTGCTGCTGTTTTCTGCTCTGCTCATCGGCGACTGCGCTGGTCCTGCTGGTGTTTTCTGCACTGCTCATCGGCGTCTGCGACTGCGCTGGTCCTGCTGTTGTTTTCGCCTCTGCTCATCGGCGTCGGCTACTACGCTGATCCTGCTGTTGTTTCCTGCTCTGCTCGTCGCCGTCTGCGACTGCGCTGGTCCTGCTGCTGTTTTCTGCTCTGCTCATCGGTGAGTGCGCTGGTCCTGCTTGTGTTTCTGCACTGCTCATCTGCGTCGGCGACTGCGCTGGTCCTGCTGTTGTTTTCTGCTCTGATCGTCGGCGACGGCAACTGCGCTGGTCCTGCTGCTGTTTTCTTCTCTGCTCGTCGGCGTCTGCTCTGCTCGTCGGCGTCTGCGCTGGTCCTGCTGGTGTTTTCTGCATTGCTCATCGGCGTCGGCGACTGCGCTGGTCCTGCTGTTGTTTTAGCCTCTGCTCGTCGGCGTCTGAGACTGCGCTGGTCCTGCTGCTGTTTTCTGCTCTGCTCGTCGGCGACTGCGCTGGTCCTGCTGCTGTTTTCTGCACTGCTCATCGGCGTCGGCGACTGTGCTGATCCTGCTGCTGTTTTCTGCTCTGCTCGTAGGCGTAGGCGACTGCGCTGGTCCTGCTGCTGTTTTCTGCACTGCTCATCGGCGTCGGTGACTGCGCTGCTCCTGCTGTTGTTTTCTGCTCTGATCGTCGGCGTCGGCGACTGCACTGGTTCTGCTGCTGTTTTCTTCTCTGCTCGTCGGCGTCTGCTCTGCTCGTCGGCGTCTGCGACTGCGCTGGTCCTGCTGCTGTTTTCTGCTCTGCTCATCGGCGACTGCACTGGTCCTGCTGGTGTTTTCTGCACTTCTCATCGGCGTCAGCGACTGCGCTGGTCCTGCTGGTGTTTTCTGCTCTGCTCGTAGGCGTCTGTGACTGCGCTGGTCCTGCTGCTTTTTTCTTCACTGCTCATCGGCGACTGCGACTGCGCTGGTCCTGCTGCTGTTTTCTGCTCTGCTCGTCCGCGACTGCGCAGGTCCTGCTGCTGTTTTCTGCACTGATCATCGGCGACTGCGACTGCGCTGGTCCTGCTGCTGTTTTCTGCTCTGCTCGTCGGCGACTGCGTTGATCCTGCTGCTGTTTTCTGCTCTGCTCATTGGCGTCTGTGACTGCACATCTCCTGCTGCTGTTTTCTGCTCTGATCGTCTGCGACTGCGCATCTCCTGCTTATGTTTTTTGCTCAGCTCGTCGGCGTCAGCGACTGCGCTGATCCTGCTGCTGTTTTCTGCTCTGCTCGTCGGCGTCTGCGACTGCGCATCTCCTGCTGCTTTTTTTTGCTCTGCTCGTCGGCGTCGGCTACTACGCTGATCCTGCTGTTGTTTCCTGCTCTGCTCGTCGCCGTCGGCGACTGCGCTGGTCCTTCTGTTTTTTTCTGCTCTGATCGTCGGCGCCGGCGACTGCGCTGGTCCTGCTGCTGTTTCCTGCTCTGCTCATCGGCCACTGCGCTGGTCCTGCTGGTGTTTTCTGCACTGCTCATCGGCGTTGGCAACTGCGCTGGTCCTGCTGTTGTTTTCGCCTCTGCTCGTCGGCGTCTGCGACTGCGCTGGTCCTGCTGCTGTTTTCTGCTCTGCTCGTCGTCAACTGCGCTGGTCCTGCTGCTGTTTTCTGCACTGCTCATTGGCATCGTCGACTGTGCTGATCCTGCTGCTGTTTTCTGCTCTGCTCGAAGGCGTCGGCGACTGCGCTGGTCCTGCTGCTGTTTTCTGCACTGCTCATCGGCGTCTGCGACTGCGCTGGTCCTGCTGCTGTTTTCTGCTCTGCTCGTCGGCGACTGCGCAGGTCCTGCTGCTGTTTTCTGCACTGCTCATCGGCGTCGGCGACTGCGCTGATCCTGCTGCTGTTTTCTGCTCTGCTCATTGGCGTCTGCGACTGCTCATCTCTTGCTGCTTTTTTCTGCTTTGCTCGTCGGCGTCAGCGACTGCGCTGGTCCTGCTGCTGTTTAATTCTCTGCTCGTCGGCGTCTGCTCTGCTCGTCGGCGTCTGCGACTGCGCTGGTCCTGCTGCTGTTTTCTGCTCTGCTCATCGGCGACTGCGCTGGTCCTGCTGGTGTTTTCTGCACTGCTTATCGGCGTCGGCGACTGCGCTGGTCCTGCTGTTGTTTTTGCCTCTGCTCGTCGGCGTCTGCGACTGCGCTGGTCCTGCTTCTGTTTTCTGCTCTGCTCGTCGTCAGCTGCGCTGGTCCTGCTGCTGTTTTCTGCACTGCTCATCGGCGTCGGCGACTGCGCTGATCCTGCTGCTGTTTTCTGCTTTGCTCGTCGGCGTCAGCGACTGCGCTGAACCTGCTGCTGTTTTCTGCTCTGATCGTCTGCGACTGCGCATCTCCTGCTTCAGTTTTTTGCTCTGCTCGTCGGCGTCAGCGACTGCGCTGATCCTGCTGCTGTTTTCTGCTCTGCTCGTCGGCGTCTGCGACTGCACATCTCCTGCTGCTGTTTTTTGCTCTGCTCGTCGGCGACTGCGCTGGTCCTGCTGCTGTTTTCTGCTCTGCTCATCGGTGACTGCGCTGGTCCTGCTTGTGTTTCTGCACTGCTCATCTGCGTCGGCGACTGCGCTGGTCCTGCTGTTGTTTTCTGCTCTGATTGTCGGCGTCGGCGACTGCGCTGGTCCTGCTGCTGTTTTCTTCTCTGCTCGTCGGCGTCTGCGCTGGTCCTGCTGGTGTTTTCTGCATTGCTCATCGGCGTTGGCGACTGCGCTGGTCCTGCTGCTGTTTTCTGCTCTGCTCGTCGGCGACTGCGCTGGTCCTGCTGCTGTTTTCTGCACTGCTCATCGGCGTCGGCGACTGTGCTGATCCTGCTGCTGTTTTCTGCTCTGCTCGTAGGCGTAGGCGACTGCGCTGGTCCTGCTGCTGTTTTCTGCACTGCTCATCGGCGTCGGCGACTGCGCTGCTCCTGCTGTTGTTTTCTGCTCTGATCGTCGGCGTCGGCGACTGCACTGGTTCTGCTGCTGTTTTCTTCTCTGCTCGTCGGCGTCTGCTCTGCTCGTCGGCGTCTGCGACTGCGCTGGTCCTGCTGCTGTTTTCTGCTCTGCTCATCGGCGACTGCACTGGTCCTGCTGGTGTTTTCTGCACTGCACATCGGCGTCGGCGACTGCGCTGGTCCTGCTGGTATTTTCTGCTCTGCTCGTAGGCGTCTGTGACTGCGCTGGTCCTGCTGCTTTTTTCTTCACTGCTCATCGGCGACTGCGACTGCGCTGGTCCTGCTGCTGTTTTCTGCTCTGCTCGTCGGCGACTGCGCAGGTCCTGCTGCTGTTTTCTGCACTGCTCATCGGCGTCGGCGACTGCGCTGGTCCTGCTGGTGTTTTCTGCTCTGCTCGTAGGCGTCTGTGACTGCGCTGGTCCTTCTGCTTTTTTCTTCACTGCTCATCGGAGACTGCGACTGCGCTGGTCCTGCTGCTGTTTTCTGCTCTGCTCGTCGGCGACTGCGTTGATCCTGCTGCTGTTTTCTGCTCTGCTCATTGGCGTCTGCGACTGCGCATCTCCTGCTGCTGTTTTCTGCTCTGATCGTCTGCGACTGCGCATCTCCTGCTTATGTTTTTTGCTCAGCTCGTCGGCGTCAGCGACTGCGCTGATCCTGCTGCTGTTTTCTGCTCTGCTCGTCGGCGTCTGCGACTGCGCATCTCCTGCTGCTGTTTTTTGCTCTGCTCGTCGGCGACTGCGCTGGTCATGCTGCTGTTTTCTGCTCTGCTCATCGGCGTCGGCTACTACGTTGATCCTGCTGTTGTTTCCTTCTCTGCTCGTCGCCGTCGGCGACTGCGCTGGTCCTTCTGTTTTTTTCTGCTCTGATCGTCGGCGCCGACGAATGCGCTGGTCCTGCTGCTGTTTCCTGCTCTGCTCGTCGGCTACTGCGCTGATCCTGCTGTTGTTTCCTGCTCTGCTCGTCGCCGTCGGCGACTGCGCTGGTCCTGCTGTTGTTTTCTGCTCTGCTCGTCGGCGTCTGCTCTGCTCGTCGGCGTCTCCGACTGCGCTGGTCCTGATGCTGTTTTCTGCTCTGCTCGTCGGCGTCTGCTCTGCTCGTCGGCGTCTGCGACTGCGCTGGTCCTGCTGGTGTTTTCTGCATTGCTCATCGGCGTCGGCGACTGCGCTGGTCCTGCTGTTGTTTTAGCCTCTGCTCGTCGGCGTCTGCTCTGCTCGTCGGCGTCTGCGACTGCGCTGGTCCTGCTGCTGTTTTCTGCACTGCTCATCGGCGTCGGCGACTGTGCTGATCCTGCTGCTGTTTTCTGCTCTGCTCGTAGGCGTCGGCGACTGCGCTGGTCCTGCTGCTGTTTTCTGCACTGCTCATCGGCGTCAGCGAATGCGCTGATCCTGCTGCTGTTTCCTGCTCTGCTCATCGCCGTCAGCGACTGCGCTGGTCCTGCTGTTGTTTTCTGCTCTGATCGTCGGCGTCGGCGACTTCGCTGGTTCTGCTGCTGTTTTCTTCTCTGCTCGTCGGCGTCTGCTCTGCTCGTCGGCGTCTGCGACTGCGCTGGTCCTGCTGCTGTTTTCTGCTCTGCTCATAGGCGACTGCGCTGGTCCTGCTGGTGTTTTCTGCACTGCTCATCGGCGTCGGCGACTGCGCTGGTCCTGCTGTTGTTTTCGCCTCTGCTCATCGGCGTCGGCTACTACGCTGATCCTGCTGTTGTTTCCTGCTCTGCTCGTCGCCGTCGGCGACTGCGCTGGTCCTTCTGTTTTTTTCTGCTCTGATCGTCGGCGCCGACGAATGCGCTGGTCCTGCTGCTTTTTCCTGCTCTGCTCATCGGCCACTGCGCTGGTCCTGCTGCTGTTTTCTGCACTGCTCATCGGCGTCGGCGACTGCGCTGATCCTGCTGCTGTTTTCTGCTCTGCTCATTGGCGTCTGCGACTGCGCATCTCCTGCTGCTTTTTTCTGCTTTGCTCGTCGGCGTCAGCGAATGCGCTGACACTGCTGCTGTTTTCTGCTCTGATCGTCTGCAACTGCGCATCTCCTGCTTCTGTTTTTTGCTCTGCTCGTCGGCGTCAGCGACTGCGCTGATCCTGCTGCTGTTTTCTGCTCTGCTCGTCGGCGTCTGCGACTGCACATCTCCTGCTGCTGTTTTTTGCTCTGCTCGTCGGCGACTGCGCTGGTCCTGCTGCTGTTTTCTGCTCTGCTCATTGGCGTCGGCTACTGCACTGATCCTGCTGTTGTTTCCTGCTCTGCTCGTCGCCGTCGGCGACTGCGCTGGTCCTGCTGTTGTTTTCTGCTCTGCTCGTCGCCGTCTGCTCTGCTCGTCGGCGTCTGCGACTGCGCTGGTCCTGCTGCTGTTTTCTGCTCTGCTCATCGGCGTCGGCTACTACGCTGATCCTGCTGTTGTTTCCTTCTCTGCTCGTCGCCGTCGGCGACTGCGCTGGTCCTTCTGTTTTTTTCTGCTCTGATCGTCGGCGCCGGCGACTGCGCTGGTCCTGCTGCTGTTTCCTGCTCTGCTCATCGGCCACTGCGCTGGTCCTGCTGGTGTTTTCTGCACTGCTCATCGGCGTCGGCGACTGCGCTGGTCCTGCTGTTGTTTTCGCCTCTGCTCGTCGGCGTCTGCGACTGCGCTGGTCCTGCTGCTGTTTTCTGCTCTGCTCGTCGTCAACTGCGCTGGTCCTGCTGCTGTTTTCTGCACTGCTCATTGGCATCGTCGACTGTGCTGATCCTGCTGCTGTTTTCTGCTCTGCTCGAAGGCGTCGGCGACTGCGCTGGTCCTGCTGCTGTTTTCTGCACTGCTCATCGGCGTCTGCGACTGCGCATCTCCTGCTGCTGTTTTTTGCTCTGCTCGTCGGCGACTGCGCTGGTCATGCTGCTGTTTTCTGCTCTGCTCATCGGCGTCGGCTACTACGTTGATCCTGCTGTTGTTTCCTGCTCTGCTCGTCGCCGTTGGCGACTGCGCTGGTCCTTCTGTTTTTTTCTGCTCTGATCGTCGGCGCCGACGAATGCGCTGGTCCTGCTGCTGTTTCCTGCTCTGCTCGTCGGCTACTGCGCTGATCCTGCTGTTGTTTCCTGCTCTGCTCGTCGCCGTCGGCGACTGCGCTGGTCCTGCTGTTGTTTTCTGCTCTGCTCGTCGGCGTCTGCTCTGCTCGTCGGCGTCTGCGACTGCGCTGGTCCTGATGCTGTTTTCTGCTCTGCTCGTCGGCGTCTGCTCTGCTCGTCGGCGTCTGCGACTGCGCTGGTCCTGCTGGTGTTTTCTGCATTGCTCATCGGCGTCGGCGACTGCGCTGGTCCTGCTGTTGTTTTAGCCTCTGCTCGTCGGCGTCTGCTCTGCTCGTCGGCGTCTGCGACTGCGCTGGTCCTGCTGGTGTTTTCTGCATTGCTTCTCGGCGTCGGCGACTGCGCTGGTCCTGCTGTTGTTTTAGCCTCTGCTCGTCGGCGTCTTAGACTGCGCTGGTCCTGCTGCTGTTTTCTGCTCTGCTCGTCGGCGACTGCGCTGGTCCTGCTGCTGTTTTCTGCACTGCTCATCGGCGTCGGCGACTGTGCTGATCCTGCTGCTGTTTTCTGCTCTGCTCGTAGGCGTCGGCGACTGCGCTGGTCCTGCTGCTGTTTTCTGCACTGCTCATCGGCGTCAGCGAATGTGCTGATCCTGCTGCTGTTTCCTGCTCTGCTCATCGCCGTCGGCGACTGCGCTGGTCCTGCTGTTGTTTTCTGCTCTGATCGTCGGCGTCGGCGACTTCGCTGGTTCTGCTGCTGTTTTCTTCTCTGCTCGTCGGCGTCTGCGACTGCGCTGGTCCTGCTGCTGTTTTCTGCTCTGCTCATCGGCGACTGCGCTGGTCCTGCTGGTGTTTTCTGCACTGCTCATCGGCGTCGGCGACTGCGCTGGTCCTGCTGTTGTTTTCGCCTCTGCTCATCGGCGTCGGCTACTACGCTGATCCTGCTGTTGTTTCCTGCTCTGCTCGTCGCCGTCGGCGACTGCGCTGGTCCTTCTGTTTTTTTCTGCTCTGATCGTCGGCGCCGACGAATGCGCTGGTCCTGCTGCTTTTTCCTGCTCTGCTCATCGGCCACTGCGCTGGTCCTGCTGCTGTTTTCTGCACTGCTCATCGGCGTCGGCGACTGCGCTGATCCTGCTGCTGTTTTCTGCTCTGCTCATTGGCGTCTGCGACTGCGCATCTCCTGCTGCTTTTTTCTGCTTTGCTCGTCGGCGTCAGCAAATGCGCTGACACTGCTGCTGTTTTCTGCTCTGATCGTCTGCGACTGCGCATCTCCTGCTTCTGTTTTTTGCTCTGCTCGTCGGCGTCAGCGACTGCGCTGATCCTGCTGCTGTTTTCTGCTCTGCTCGTCGGCGTCTGCGACTGCACATCTCCTGCTGCTGTTTTTTGCTCTGCTCGTCGGCGACTGCGCTGGTCCTGCTGCTGTTTTCTGCTCTGCTCATTGGCGTCGGCTACTGCGCTGATCCTGCTGTTGTTTCCTGCTCTGCTCGTCGCCGTCGGCGACTGCGCTGGTCCTGCTGTTGTTTTCTGCTCTGCTCGTCGGCGTCTGCTCTGCTCGTCGGCGTCTGCGACTGCGCTGGTCCTGATGCTGTTTTCTGCTCTGCTCATCGGTGACTGCGCTGGTCCTGCTTGTGTTTTCTGCACTGCTCATCTGCGTCGGCAACTGCGCTGGTCCTGCTGTTGTTTTCTTCTCTGCTCGTCGGCGTCTGCTCTGCTCGTCGGTGTCTGCGACTGCGCTGGTCCTGCTGGTGTTTTCTGCATTGCTCATCGGCGTCGGCGACTGCGCTGGTCCTGCTGTTGTTTTAGCGTCTGCTCGTCGGCGTCTTAGACTGCGCTGGTCCTGCTGCTGTTTTCTGCTCTGCTCGTCGGCGACTGCGCTGGTCCTGCTGCTGTTTTCTGCACTGCTCATCGGCGTCGGCGACTGTGCTGATCCTGCTGCTGTTTTCTGCTCTGCTCGTAGGCGTCGGCGACTGCGCTGGTCCTGCTGCTGTTTTCTGCACTGCTCATCGGCGTCAGCGAATGCGCTGATCCTGCTGCTGTTTCCTGCTCTGCTCATCGCCGTCGGCGACTGCGCTGGTCCTGCTGTTGTTTTCTGCTCTGATCGTCGGCGTCGGCGACTTCGCTGGTTCTGCTGCTGTTTTCTTCTCTGCTCGTCAGCGTCTGCTCTGCTCGTCGGCGTCTGCGACTGCGCTGGTCCTGCTGCTGTTTTCTGCTCTGCTCATCGGCGACTGCGCTGGTCCTGCTGGTGTTTTCTGCACTGCTCATCGGCGTCGGCGACTGCGCTGGTCCTGCTGTTGTTTTCGCCTCTGCTCATCGGCGTCTGCGACTGCGCTGGTCCTGCTGCTGTATTCTGCTCTGCTCTTCGGCGACTGCGCTGGTCCTGCTGCTGTTTTCTGCACTGCTCATTGGCGTCGGCGACTGTGCTGATCCTGCTGCTGTTTTCTGCTCTGCTTGTAGGCGTCTGTGACTGCGCTGGTCCTGCTGCTTTTTTCTTCACTGCTCATCGGCGACTGCGACTGCGCTGGTCCTGCTGCTGTTTTCTGCTCTGCTCGTCGGCGACTGCGCAGGTCCTGCTGCTGTTTTCTGCACTGCTCATCGGCGTCGGCGACTGCGTTGTTCCTGCTGCTGTTTTCTGCTCTGCTCATTGGCGTCTGCGACTGCGCATCTCCTTCTGCTGTTTTCTGCTCTGATCGTCGGCGTCTGCGACTGCGCATCTCCTGCTGCTGCTTTTTGCTCTGCTCGTCGGCGACTGCGCTGGTCCTGCTGCTGTTTTCTGCTCTGCTCATCGGCGTTGGCTACTACGCTGATCCTGCTGTTGTTTCCTGCTCTGCTCGTCGCCGTCGGCGACTGCGCTGGTCCTTCTGTTGTTTTCTGCTCTGATCGTCGGCGCCGGCGACTGCGCTGGTCCGGCTGCTGTTTTCTTCTCTGCTCGTCGGCGTCTGCTCTGCTCGACGGCGTCTGTGACTGCACTGGTCCTGCTGCTGTTTCCTGCTCTGTTCATCGGCCACTGCGCTGGACCTGCTGGTGTTTTCTGCACTGCTCATCTGCGTCGGCGACTGTGCTGGTCCTGCTGTTGTTTTCTGCTCTGATCGTCGGCGTCGGCGACTGCGCTGGTCCTGCTGCTGTTTTATTCTCTGCTCATCGGCGCCTGCTCTGCTCGTCGGCGTCTGCGACTGCGCTGGTCCTGCTGGTGTTTTCTGCATTGCTCATCGGCGTCGGCAACTGCGCTGGTCCTGCTGCTGTTTTCTGCACTGCTCATCGGCGTCAGCGAATGCGCTGATCCTGCTGCTGTTTCCTGCTCTGCTCATCGCCGTCGGCGACTGCGCTGGTCCTGCTGTTGTTTTCTGCTCTGATCGTCGGCGTCGGCGACTTCGCTGGTTCTGCTGCTGTTTTCTTTTCTGCTCGTCGGCGTCTGCTCTGCTCGTCGACGTCTGCGACTGCGCTGGTCCTGCTGCTGTTTTCTGCTCTGCTCATCGGCGACTGCGCTGGTCCTGCTGGTGTTTTCTGCACTGCTCATCGGCGTCGGCGACTGCGCTGGTCCTTCTGTTTTTTTCTGCTCTGATCGTCGGCGCCGACGAATGCGCTGGTCCTGCTGCTGTTTCCTGCTCTGCTCATCGGCCACTGCGCTGGTCCTGCTGCTGTTTTCTGCACTGCGCATCGGCGTCGGCGACTGCGCTGATCCTGCTGCTGTTTTCTGCTCTGCTCATTGGCGTCTGCGACTGCGCATCTCCTGCTGCTTTTTTCTACTTTGCTCATTGGCGTCAGCGACTGCGCTGACACTGCTGCTGTTTTCTGCTCTGCTCGTCGGCGTCTGCGACTGCACATCTCCTGCTGCTGTTTTTTGCTCTGCTCGTCGGCGACTGCGCTGGTCCTGCTGCTGTTTTCTGCTCTGCTCATTGGCGTCTGCTCTGCTCGTCGCCGTCGGCGACTGCGCTGGTCCTGCTGTTGTTTTCTGCTCTGCTCGTCGGCGTCTGCTCTGCTCGTCGGCGTCTGCGACTGCGCTGGTCCTGATGCTGTTTTCTGCTCTGCTCATCGGTGACTGCGCTGGTCCTGCTTGTGTTTTCTGCACTGCTCATCTGCGTCGGCAACTGCGCTGGTCCTGCTGTTGTTTTCTTCTCTGCTCGTCGGCGTCTGCTCTGATTGTCGGCGTCTGCGACTGCGCTGGTCCTGCTGGTGTTTTCTGCATTGCTCATCGGCGTCGGCGACTGCGCTGGTCCTGCTGTTGTTTTAGCGTCTGCTCGTCGGCGTCTTAGACTGCGCTGGTCCTGCTGCTGTTTTCTGCTCTGCTCGTCGGCGACTGCGCTGGTCCTGCTGCTGTTTTCTGCACTGCTCATCGGCGTCGGCGACTGTGCTGATCCTGCTGCTGTTTTCTGCTCTGCTCGTAGGCGTCGGCGACTGCGCTGGTCCTGCTGCTGTTTTCTGCACTGCTCATCGGCGTCAGCGAATGCGCTGATCCTGCTGCTGTTTCCTGCTCTGCTCATCGCCGTCGGCGACTGCGCTGGTCCTGCTGTTGTTTTCTGCTCTGATCGTCGGCGTCGGCGACTTCGCTGGTTCTGCTGCTGTTTTCTTCTCTGCTCGTCGGCGTCTGCTCTGCTCGTCGGCGTCTGCGACTGCGCTGGTCCTGCTGCTGTTTTCTGCTCTGCTCATCGGCGACTGCGCTGGTCCTGCTGGTGTTTTCTGCACTGCTCATCGGCGTCGGCGACTGCACTGGTCCTGCTGTTGTTTTCGCCTCTGCTCATCGGCGTCTGCGACTGCGCTGGTCCTGCTGCTGTTTTCTGCTCTGCTCTTCGGCGACTGCGCTGGTCCTGCTGCTGTTTTCTGCACTGCTCATTGGCGTCGGCGACTGTGCTGATCCTGCTGCTGTTTTCTGCTCTGCTCGTAGGCGTCTGTGACTGCGCTGGTCCTGCTGCTTTTTTCTTCACTGCTCATCGGCGACTGCGACTGCGCTGGTCCTCCTGCTGTTTTCTGCTCTGCTCGTCGGCGACTGCGCAGGTCCTGCTGCTGTTTTCTGCACTGCTCATCGGCGTCGGCGACTGCGTTGTTCCTGCTGCTGTTTTCTGCTCTGCTCATTGGCAGAAAACACCAACAGGACCAGCGCATACGTCGATGAGCAGAGCAGAAAACAGCAGCAGGACCAGCGCAGTCGCAGACGCCGACGAGCGGAGTTGACGCCGATGAGCAGAGAAGAAAACAGCAGCAGGACCAGCGCAGTCGCCGACGCCGACGATCAGAGCAGAAAACAACAGCAGGACCAGCACAGTCGCCGACGCAGATGAGCAGTGCAGAAAACACCAGCAGGTCCAGCGCAGTGGCCGATGAACAGAGCAGGAAACAGCAGCAGGACCAGTGCAGTCACAGACGCCGTCGAGCAGAGCAGACGCCGACGAGCAGAGAAGAAAACAGCAGCCGGACCAGCGCAGTCGCCGGCGCCGACGATCAGAGCAGAAAAGAACAGAAGGACCAGCGCAGTCGCCGACGGCGATGAGCAGAGCAGGAAACAACAGCAGGATCAGCGTAGTAGCCGACGCCGATGAGCAGAGCAGAAATTAGCAGCAGGACCAGCGCAGTCGCCGACGAGCAGAGCAAAAAACAGCAGCAGGAGATGTGCAGTCGCAGACGCCGACGAGCAGAGCAGAAAACAGCAGCAGGTTCAGCGCAGTCACTGACACCGACGAGCAGAGCAAAAAACATAAGCAGGAGATGCGCAGTCGCAGACGATCAGAGCAGAAAACAGAAGAAGGAGATGCGCAGTCGCAGACGCCAATGAGCAGAGCAGAAAACAGCAGCAGGAACAACGCAGTCGCCGACGCCGATGAGCAGTGCAGAAAACAGCAGCAGGACCTGCGCAGTCGCCGACGAGCAGAGCAGAAAACACCAGCAGGACCAGCGCAGTCGCAGTCGCCGATGAGCAGTGAAGAAAAAAGCAGCAGGACCAGCGCAGTCACAGACGCCTACGAGCAGAGCAGAAAACAGCAGCAGGATCAGCACAGTCGCCGACGCCAATGAGCAGTGCAGAAAACAGCAGCAGGACCAGCGCAGTCGCCGAAGAGCAGAGCAGAAAACAGCAGCAGGACCAGCGCAGTCGCAGACGCCGATGAGCAGAGGCGAAAACAACAGCAGGACCAGCGCAGTCGCCGACGCCGATGAGCAGTGCAGAAAACACCAGCAGGACCAGCGCAGTCGCCGATGAGCAGAGCAGAAAACAGCAGCAGGACCAGCGCAGTCGCAGACGCCGACGAGCAGAGCAGACGCCGACGAGCAGAGAAGAAAACAGCAGCAGAACCAGCGAAGTCGCCGACGCCGACGATCAGAGCAGAAAACAACAGCAGGACCAGCGCAGTCGCCGACGGCGATGAGCAGAGCAGGAAACAGCAGCAGGATCAGCGCATTCGCTGACGCCGATGAGCAGTGCAGAATACAGCAGCAGGACCAGCGCAGTCGCCGACGCCTACGAGCAGAGCAGAAAACAGCAGCAGGATCAGCACAGTCGCCGACGCCGATGAGCAGTGCAGAAAACAGCAGCAGGACCAGCGCAGTCGCCGACGAGCAGAGCAGAAAACAGCAGCAGGACCAGCGCAGTCTAAGACGCCGACGAGCAGACGCTAAAACTACAGCAGGACCAGCGCAGTCGCCGACGCCGATGAGCAATGCAGAAAACACCAGCAGGACCAGCGCAGTCGCAGACGCCGACGAGCAGAGCAGACGCCGACGAGCAGAGAAGAAAACAACAGCAGGACCAGCGCAGTTGCCGACGCAGATGAGCAGTGCAGAAAACACAAGCAGGACCAGCGCAGTCACCGATGAGCAGAGCAGAAAACAGCATCAGGACCAGCGCAGTCGCAGACGCCGACGAGCAGAGCAGACGCCGACGAGCAGAGCAGAAAACAACAGCAGGACCAGCGCAGTCGCCGACGGCGACGAGCAGAGCAGGAAACAACAGCAGGATCAGCGCAGTAGCCGACGCCAATGAGCAGAGCAGAAAACAGCAGCAGGACCAGCGCAGTCGCCAACGAGCAGAGCAAAAAACAGCAGCAGGAGATGTGCAGTCGCAGACGCCGACGAGCAGAGCAGAAAACAGCAGCAGGATCAGCGCAGTCGCTGACGCCGACGAGCAGAGCAAAAAACAGAAGCAGGAGATGCACAGTCGCAGACGATCAGAGCAGAAAACAGCAGCAGTGTCAGCGCATTCGCTGACGCCGACGAGCAGAGCAGAAAACAACAGCAGGACCAGTGCAGTCGCCGACGGCGACGAGCAGAGCAGGAAACAACAGCAGGATCAGCGCAGTAGCCGACGCCAATGAGCAGAGCAGGAAACAGCAGCAGGATCAGCGCAGTCGCCGACGCCGATGAGCAGTGCAGAAAACAGCAGCAGGACCAGTGCAGTGGCCGATGAGCAGAGCAGGAAAAAGCAGCAGGACCAGCGCATTCGTCGGCGCCGACGATCAGAGCAGAAAAAAACAGAAGGACCAGCGCAGTCGCCGACGGCGACGAGCAGAGCAGGAAACAACAGCAGGATCAGCGTAGTAGCCGACGCCGATGAGCAGAGGCGAAAACAACAGCAGGACCAGCGCAGTCGCCGACGCCGATGAGCAGTGCAGAAAACACCAGCAGGACCAGCGCAGTCGCCGATGAGCAGAGCAGAAAACAGCAGCAGGACCAGCGCAGTCGCAGACGCCGACGAGCAGAGCAGACGCCGACGAGCAGAGAAGAAAACAGCAGCAGAACCAGCAAAGTCGCCGACGCCGACGATCAGAGCAGAAAACAACAGCAGGACCAGCGCAGTCGCCGACGGCGATGAGCAGAGCAGGAAACAGCAGCAGGATCAGCGCATTCGCTGACGCCGATGAGCAGTGCAGAAAACAGCAGCAGGACCAGCGCAGTCGCCGACGCCTACGAGCAGAGCAGAAAACAGCAGCAGGATCAGCACAGTCGCCGACGCCGATGAGCAGTGCAGAAAACAGCAGCAGGACCAGCGCAGTCGCCGACGAGCAGAGCAGAAAACAGCAGCAGGACCAGCGCAGTCTAAGACGCCGACGAGCAGAGGCTAAAACAACAGCAGGACCAGGGCAGTCGCCGACGCCGATGAGCAATGCAGAAAACACCAGCAGGACCAGCGCAGTCGCAGACGCCGACGAGCAGAGCAGACGCCGACGAGCAGAGGCTAAAACAACAGCAGGACCAGCGCAGTCGCCGACGCCGATGAGCAATGCAGAAAACACCAGCAGGACCAGCGCAGTCGCAGAGCCGACGAGCAGAGCAGACGCCGACGAGCAGAGCAGAAAACAGCATCAGGACCAGCGCAGTCGCAGACGCCGACGAGCAGAGCAGACGCCGACGAGCAGAGCAGAAAACAACAGCAGGACCAGCGCAGTCGCCGACGGCGACGAGCAGAGCAGGAAACAACAGCAGGATCAGCGCAGTAGCCGACGAGCAGAGCAGGAAACAGCAGCAGGACCAGTGCATTCGTCGGCGCCGACGATCAGAGCAGAAAAAAACAGAAGGACCAGCGCAGTCGCCGACGGCGACGAGCAGAGCAGGAAACAACAGCAGGATCAACGTAGTAGCCGACGCCGATGAACTGAGCAGAAAACAGCAGCATGACCAGCGCAGTCGCCGACGAGCAGAGCAAAAAACAGCAGCAGGAGATGTGCAGTCGCAGACGCCGACGAGCAGAGCAGAAAACAGCAGCAGGATCAGCGCAGTCGCTGACGCCAATGAGCAGAGCAGAAAACAGCAGCAGGATCAACGCAGTCGCCGACGAGCAGAGCAGAAAACAGCAGCAGGACCAGCGCAGTCGCAGTCGCCGATGAGCAGTGAAGAAAAAAGCAGCAGGACCAGCGCAGTCACAGACGCCTACGAGCAGAGCAGAAAACACCAGCAGGACCAGCGCAGTCGCCGACGCCGATGAGCAGTGCAGAAAACAGCAGCAGGACCTGCGCAGTCGCCGACGAGCAGAGCAGAAAACAGCAGCAGGACCAGCGCAGTCGCAGTCGCCGATGAGCAGTGAAGAAAAAAGCAGCAGGACCAGCGCAGTCACAGACGCCTACGAGCAGAGCAGAAAATACCAGCAGGACCAGCGCAGTCGCCGACGCCGATGAGCAGTGCAGAAAACACCAGCAGGACCAGTGCAGTCGCCGATGAGCAGAGCAGAAAACAGCAGCAGGACCAGCGCAGTCGCAGACGCCGACGAGCAGAGCAGACGCCGACGAGCAGAGAAGAAAACAGCAGCAGAACCAGTGCAGTCGCCGACGCCGACGATCAGAGCAGAAAACAACAGCAGGAGCAGCGCAGTCGCCGACGCCGATGAGCAGTGCAGAAAACAGCAGCAGGACCAGCGCAGTCGCCTACGCCTACGAGCAGAGCAGAAAACAGCAGCAGGATCAGCACAGTCGCCGACGCCAATGAGCAGTGCAGAAAACAGCAGCAGGACCAGCGCAGTCGCCGACGAGCAGAGCAGAAAACAGCAGCAGGACCAGCGCAGTCTCGTACGCCGACGAGCAGAGGCGAAAACAACAGTAGGACAAGCGCAGTCGCCAACGCCGATGAGCAATGCAGAAAACACCAGCAGGACCAGCGCAGACGCCGACGAGCAGAGCAGACGCCGACGAGCAGAGAAGAAAACAGCAGCAGGACCAGCGCAGTCGCCGACGCCGACGATCAGAGCAGAAAACAACAGCAGGACCAGCGCAGTCGCCGACGCAGATGAGCAGTGCAGAAACACAAGCAGGACCAGCGCAGTCACCGATGAGCAGAGCAGAAAACAGCAGCAGGACCATCGCAGTCGCAGACGCCGACGAGCTGAGCAGACGCCGACGAGCAGAGAAGAAAACAGCAGCAGGACCAGCGCAGTCGCCGGCGCCGACGATCAGAGCAGAAAACAACAGCAGGACCAGCGCAGTCGCCGACGGCGACGAGCAGAGCAGACGCCGACGAGCAGAGAAGAAAACAGCAGCAGGACCAGCGCAGTCGCCGGCGCCGACGATCAGAGCAGAAAACAACAGCAGGACCAGTGCAGTCGCCGACGGCGACGAGCAGAGCAGGAAACAACAGCAGGATCAGCGCAGTAGCCGACGCCGATGAGCAGAGCAGAAAACAGCAGCAGGACCAGCGCAGTCGCCGACGAGCAGAGCAAAAAACAGCAGCAGGAGATGTGCAGTCGCAGACGCCGACGAGCAGAGCAGAAAACAGCAGCAGGATCAGCGCAGTCGCTGACGCCGACGAGCAGAGCAAAAAACTGAAGCAGGAGATGCGCAGTCGCAGACGATCAGAGCAGAAAACAGCAGCAGTGTCAGCGCATTCGCTGACGCCGACGAGCAGAGCAGAAAACAACAGCAGGACCAGCGCAGTCGCCGACGGCGACGAGCAGAGCAGGAAACAACAGCAGGATCAGCGCAGTAGCCGACGCCAATGAGCAGAGCAGAAAACAGCAGCAGGACCAGCGCAGTCGCCGACGAGCAGAGCAAAAAACAGCAGCAGGAGATGTGCAGTCGCAGACGCCGACGAGCAGAGCAGAAAACAGCAGCAGGATCAGCGCAGTCGCTGACGCCGACGAGCAGAGCAAAAAACAGAAGCAGGAGATGCACAGTCGCAGACGATCAGAGCAGAAAACAGCAGCAGTGTCAGCGCATTCGCTGACGCCGACGAGCAGAGCAGAAAACAACAGCAGGACCAGCGCAGTCGCCGACGGCGACGAGCAGAGCAGGAAACAACAGCAGGATCAGCGCAGTAGCCGACGCCAATGAGCAGAGCAGGAAACAGCAGCAGGATCAGCGCAGTCGCCGACGCCGATGAGCAGTGCAGAAAACAGCAGCAGGACCAGTGCAGTGGCCGATGAGCAGAGCAGGAAAAAGCAGCAGGACCAGCGCATTCGTCGGCGCCGACGATCAGAGCAGAAAAAAACAGAAGGACCAGCGCAGTCGCCGACGGCGACGAGCAGAGCAGGTAACAACAGCAGGATCAGCGTAGTAGCCGACGCCGATGAGCAGAGGCGAAAACAACAGCAGGACCAGCGCAGTCGCCGACGCCGATGAGCAGTGCAGAAAACACCAGCAGGACCAGCGCAGTCGCCGATGAGCAGAGCAGAAAACAGCAGCAGGACCAGCGCAGTCGCAGACGCCGACGAGCAGAGCAGACGCCGACGAGCAGAGAAGAAAACAGCAGCAGAACCAGCGAAGTCGCCGACGCCGACGATCAGAGCAGAAAACAACAGCAGGACCAGCGCAGTCGCCGACGGCGATGAGCAGAGCAGGAAACAGCAGCAGGATCAGCGCATTCGCTGACGCCGATGAGCAGTGCAGAAAACAGCAGCAGGACCAGCGCAGTCGCCGACGCCTACGAGCAGAGCAGAAAACAGCAGCAGGATCAGCACAGTCGCCGACGCCGATGAGCAGTGCAGAAAACAGCAGCAGGACCAGCGCAGTCGCCGACGAGCAGAGCAGAAAACAGCAGCAGGACCAGCGCAGTCTAAGACGCCGACGAGCAGAGGCTAAAACAACAGCAGGACCAGGGCAGTCGCCGACGCCGATGAGCAATGCAGAAAACACCAGCAGGACCAGCGCAGTCGCAGACGCCGACGAGCAGAGCAGACGCCGACGAGCAGAGGCTAAAACAACAGCAGGACCAGCGCAGTCGCCGACGCCGATGAGCAATGCAGAAAACACCAGCAGGACCAGCGCAGTCGCAGAGCCGACGAGCAGAGCAGACGCCGACGAGCAGAGCAGAAAACAGCATCAGGACCAGCGCAGTCGCAGACGCCGACGAGCAGAGCAGACGCCGACGAGCAGAGCAGAAAACAACAGCAGGACCAGCGCAGTCGCCGACGGCGACGAGCAGAGCAGGAAACAACAGCAGGATCAGCGCAGTAGCCGACGAGCAGAGCAGGAAACAGCAGCAGGACCAGTGCATTCGTCGGCGCCGACGATCAGAGCAGAAAAAAACAGAAGGACCAGCGCAGTCGCCGACGGCGACGAGCAGAGCAGGAAACAACAGCAGGATCAACGTAGTAGCCGACGCCGATGAACTGAGCAGAAAACAGCAGCATGACCAGCGCAGTCGCCGACGAGCAGAGCAAAAAACAGCAGCAGGAGATGTGCAGTCGCAGACGCCGACGAGCAGAGCAGAAAACAGCAGCAGGATCAGCGCAGTCGCTGACGCCAATGAGCAGAGCAGAAAACAGCAGCAGGATCAACGCAGTCGCCGACGAGCAGAGCAGAAAACAGCAGCAGGACCAGCGCAGTCGCAGTCGCCGATGAGCAGTGAAGAAAAAAGCAGCAGGACCAGCGCAGTCACAGACGCCTACGAGCAGAGCAGAAAACACCAGCAGGACCAGCGCAGTCGCCGACGCCGATGAGCAGTGCAGAAAACAGCAGCAGGACCTGCGCAGTCGCCGACGAGCAGAGCAGAAAACAGCAGCAGGACCAGCGCAGTCGCAGTCGCCGATGAGCAGTGAAGAAAAAAGCAGCAGGACCAGCGCAGTCACAGACGCCTACGAGCAGAGCAGAAAATACCAGCAGGACCAGCGCAGTCGCCGACGCCGATGAGCAGTGCAGAAAACACCAGCAGGACCAGTGCAGTCGCCGATGAGCAGAGCAGAAAACAGCAGCAGGACCAGCGCAGTCGCAGACGCCGACGAGCAGAGCAGACGCCGACGAGCAGAGAAGAAAACAGCAGCAGAACCAGTGCAGTCGCCGACGCCGACGATCAGAGCAGAAAACAACAGCAGGAGCAGCGCAGTCGCCGACGCCGATGAGCAGTGCAGAAAACAGCAGCAGGACCAGCGCAGTCGCCTACGCCTACGAGCAGAGCAGAAAACAGCAGCAGGATCAGCACAGTCGCCGACGCCGATGAGCAGTGCAGAAAACAGCAGCAGGACCAGCGCAGTCGCCGACGAGCAGAGCAGAAAACAGCAGCAGGACCAGCGCAGTCTCGTACGCCGACGAGCAGAGGCGAAAACAACAGTAGGACAAGCGCAGTCGCCAACGCCGATGAGCAATGCAGAAAACACCAGCAGGACCAGCGCAGACGCCGACGAGCAGAGCAGACGCCGACGAGCAGAGAAGAAAACAGCAGCAGGACCAGCGCAGTCGCCGACGCCGACGATCAGAGCAGAAAACAACAGCAGGACCAGCGCAGTCGCCGACGCAGATGAGCAGTGCAGAAACACAAGCAGGACCAGCGCAGTCACCGATGAGCAGAGCAGAAAACAGCAGCAGGACCATCGCAGTCGCAGACGCCGACGAGCTGAGCAGACGCCGACGAGCAGAGAAGAAAACAGCAGCAGGACCAGCGCAGTCGCCGGCGCCGACGATCAGAGCAGAAAACAACAGCAGGACCAGCGCAGTCGCCGACGGCGACGAGCAGAGCAGACGCCGACGAGCAGAGAAGAAAACAGCAGCAGGACCAGCGCAGTCGCCGGCGCCGACGATCAGAGCAGAAAACAACAGCAGGACCAGTGCAGTCGCCGACGGCGACGAGCAGAGCAGGAAACAACAGCAGGATCAGCGCAGTAGCCGACGCCGATGAGCAGAGCAGAAAACAGCAGCAGGACCAGCGCAGTCGCCGACGAGCAGAGCAAAAAACAGCAGCAGGAGATGTGCAGTCGCAGACGCCGACGAGCAGAGCAGAAAACAGCAGCAGGATCAGCGCAGTCGCTGACGCCGACGAGCAGAGCAAAAAACTGAAGCAGGAGATGCGCAGTCGCAGACGATCAGAGCAGAAAACAGCAGCAGGGTCAGCGCAGTCGCTGACGCCGACGAGCAAAGCAGAAAACAGCAGCAGGATCAGCGCAGTCGCCGACGCCGATGAGCAGTGCAGAAAACAGCAGCAGGACCAGCGCAGCTGACGACGAGCAGAGCAGAAAACAGCAGCAGGACCAGCGCAGTCGCAGACGCCGACGAGAAGAGGCAAAAACAACAGCAGGACCAGCGCAGTCACCGACGCCGATGAGCAGTGCAGAAAACACCAGCAGGACCAGCGCAGTCGCCGATGAGCAGAGCAGAAAACAGCAGCAGGACCAGCGCAGTCGCAGACGCCGACGAGCAGAGCAGAAAAAAGCAGCAGGAGATGAGCAGTCGCAGACACCAATGAGCAGAGCAGAAAACAGCAGCAGGATCAGCGCAGTCGCCGACGCCGATGAGCAGTGCAGAAAACAGCAGCAGGACCTGCGCAGTCGCCGACGAGCAGAGCAGAAAACAGCAGCAGGACCAGCGCAGTCGCAGAGGCCGATGAGCAGTGCAGAAAACAGCAGCAGGACCAGCGCAGTCGCCGACGCCTTCGAGCAGAGCAGAAAACAGCAGCAGGATCAGCACAGTCGCCGATGCCAATGAGCAGTGCAGAAAACAGCAGCAGGACCAGCGCAGTTGACGACGAGCAGAGCAGAAAACAGCAGCAGGACCAGCGCAGTCGCAGACGCCGACGAGCAGAGGCGAAAACAACAGCAGGACCAGCGCAGTCGCCGACGCCGATGAGCAGTGCAGAAAACTCCAGCAGGACCAGCGCAGTGGCCGATGAGCAGAGCAGGAAACAGCAGCAGGACCAGCGCAGTCGCCGGCGCCGACGATCAGAGCAGAAAAAAACAGAAGGACCAGCGCAGTCGCCGACGGCGACGAGCAGAGCAGGAAACAACAGCAGGATCAGCGTAGTAGCCGACGCCGATGAGCAGAGCAGAAAACAGCAGCAGGACCAGCGCAGTCGCCGACGAGCAGAGCAAAAAACAGCAGCAGGAGATGCGCAGTCGCAGACGCCGACGAGCAGAGCAGAAAACAGCAGCAGGATCAGCGCAGTCGCTGACGCCGACGAGCTGAGCAAAAAACATAAGCAGGAGATGCGCAGTCGCAGACGATCAGAGCAGAAAACAGCAGCAGGAGATGCGCAGTCACAGACGCCAATGAGCAGAGCAGAAAACAGCAGCAGGATCAACGCAGTCGCCGACGAGCAGAGCAGAAAACAGCAGCAGGACCAGCGCAGTCGCAGTCGCCGATGAGCAGTGCAGAAAACAGCAGCAGGACCTGCGCAGTCGCGGACGAGCAGAGCAGAAAACAGCAGCAGGACCAGCGCAGTCGCAGTCGCCGATGAGCAGTGAAGAAAAAAGCAGCAGGACCAGCGCAGTCACAGACGCCTACGAGCAGAGCAGAAAACACCAGCAGGACCAGCGCAGTCGCTGACGCCGATGAGCAGTGCAGAAAACACCAGCAGGACCAGTGCAGTCGCCGATGAGCAGAGCAGAAAACAGCAGCAGGACCAGCGCAGTCGCAGACGCTGACGAGCAGAGCAGACGCCGACGAGCAGAGAAGAAAACAGCAGCAGAACCAGTGCAGTCGCCGACGCCGATGATCAGAGCAGAAAACAACAGCAGGAGCAGCGCAGTCACCGACGCCGATGAGCAGTGCAGAAAACAGCAGCAGGACCAGCGCAGTCGCCTACGCCTACGAGCAGAGCAGAAAACAGCAGCAGGATCAGCACAGTTGCCGACGCCGAGGAGCAGTGCAGAAAACAGCAGCAGGACCAGCGCAGTCGCCGACGAGCAGAGCAGAAAACAGCAGCAGGACCAGCGCAGTCTCAGACGCCGACGAGCAGAGGCGAAAACAACAGCAGGACCAGCGCAGTCGCCGACGCCGATGAGCAATGCAGAAAACACCAGCAGGACCAGCGCAGACGCCGACGAGCAGAGCAGACGCCGACGAGCAGAGAAGAAAACAGCAGCAGGACCAGCGCAGTTGCCGTCGCCGACGATCAGAGCAGAAAACAACAGCAGGACCAGCGCAGTCGCCGACGCAGATGAGCAGTGCAGAAACACAAGCAGGACCAGCGTAGTCACCGATGAGCAGAGCAGAAAACAGCAGCAGGACCAGCGCAGTCGCAGACGCCGACGAGCAGAGCAGATGCCGACGAGCAGAGAAGAAAACAGCAGCAGGACCAGCGCAGTCACCGGCGCCGACGATCAGAGCAGAAAACAACAGCAGGACCAGCGCAGTCGCCGACGGCGACGAGCAGAGCAGGAAACAACAGCAGGATCAGCGCAGTAGCCGACGCCGATGAGCAGAGCAGAAAACAGCAGCAGGACCAGCGCAGTCGCCGACGAGCAGAGCAAAAAACAGCAGCAGGAGATGTGCAGTCGCAGACGCCGACGAGCAGAGCAGAAAACAGCAGCAGGATCAGCGCAGTCGCTGACGCCGACGAGCAGAGCAAAAAACTGAAGCAGGAGATGCGCAGTCGCAGACGATCAGAGCAGAAAACAGCAGCAGGGTCAGCGCAGTCGCTGATGCCGACGAGCAAAGCAGAAAAAAGCAGCAGGAGATGCGCAGTCGCAGACGCCAGTGAGCAGAGCAGAAAACAGCAGCAGGATCAGCGCAGTCGCCGACGCCGATGAGCAGTGCAGAAAACAGCAGCAGGACCTGCGCAGTCGCCGGCGAGCAGAGCAGAAAAAAGCAGCAGGACCAGCGCAGTCGCAGACGCCGATGAGCAGTGCAGAAAACAGCAGCAGCACCAGCGCAGTCGCCGACGCCTTCGAGCAGAGCAGAAAACAGCAGCAGGATCAGCACAGTTGCCTACGCCAATGAGCAGTGCAGAAAACAGCAGCAGGACCAGCGCAGCTGACGACGAGCAGAGCAGAAAACAGCAGCAGGACCAGCGCAGTCGCAGACGCCGACGAGCAGAGGCGAAAACCACAGCAGGACCAGCGCAGTCGCCGACGCCGTTGAGCAGTGCAGAAAACACCAGCAGGACCAGCGCAGTCGCCGATGAGCAGAGCAGAAAACAGCAGCAGGACCAGCGCAGTCGCAGACGCCGACGAGCAGAGCAGACGCCGACGAGCAGAGAATTAAACAGCAGCAGGACCAGCGCAGTCGCTGACGCCGACGAGCAAAGCAGAAAAAAGCAGCAGGAGATGCGCAGTAGCAGACGCCAATGAGCAGAGCAGAAAACAGCAGCAGGATCAGTGCAGTAGCCGACGCCGATGAGCAGTGCAGAAAACAGCAGCAGGACCTGCGCAGTCGCCGACGAGCAGAGCAGAAAACAGCAGCAGGACCAGCGCAGTCGCAGACACCGATGAGCAGTGCAGAAGACAGCAGCAGGACCAGCGCAGTCGCCGACGCCTTCGAGCAGAGCAGAAAACAGCAGCAGGATCAGCACAGTCGCCGATGCCAATGAGCAGTGCAGAAAACAGCAGCAGGACATGCGCAGTTGACGACGAGCAGAGCAGAAAACAGCAGCAGGACCAGCGCAGTCGCAGACGCCGACGAGCAGAGGCGAAAACAACAGCAGGACCAGCGCAGTCGCCGACGCCGATGAGCAGTGCAGAAAACACCAGCAGGACCAGCGCAGTCACCGATGAGCAGAGCAGAAAACAGCAGCAGGACCAGCGCAGTCGCAGACGCCGACGAGCAGAGCAGACGCCGACGAGCAGAGAATTAAACAGCAGCATGACCAGCGCAGTCGCCAACGCCGACGATCAGAGCAGAAAACAACAGCAGGACCAGCGCAGTAGCCGACGGCGACGAGCAGAGCAGGAAACAGCAGCAGGATCAGCGCATTCGCTGACGCAGACAAGCAGAGCAGAAAACAGCAGTAGGATCCGCGCAGTAGCCGACGCCGATGAGCAGAGCAGAAAACAGCAGCAGGAGATGCGCAGTCGCAGACGATCAGAGCAGAAAACAGCAGCAGGGTCAGTGCAGTCGCTGACGCCGACGAGCAGAGCAGAAAACAGCAGCAGGATCAACTCAGTCGCCGATGCCGATGAGCAGTGCAGAAAACAGCAGCAGGACCTGTGCAGTCGCCGACGAGCAGAGCAGAAAACAGCAGCAGGACCAGCGCAGTCGCAGTCGCCGATGAGCAGAGCAGAAAACAGCAGCAGGATCAACGCAGTCGCCAATACCGATGAGCAGTGCAGAAAACACCAGCAGGACCAGCGCAGTCGCCGATGAGCAGAGCAGAAAACAGCAGCAGGACCAGCGCAGTCGCAGACGCCGATGAGCAGTGCAGAAAACACCAGCAGGACCAGCGCAGTCACCGATGAGCAGAGCAGAAAACAGCAGCAGGACCATCGCAGTCGCAGACGCCGACAAGCAGAGCAGACGCCGACGAGCAGAGAAGAAAACAGCAGCAGGACCAGCGCAGTCGCCAAGGTCGACGATCAGAGCAGAAAACAACAGCAGGACCAGCGCAGGCGCCGACGGCGACGAGCAGAGCAGGAAACAGCAGCAGGATCAGCGCAGTCGCCGACGAGCAGAGTAAAAAACAGCAGCTGGAGATGCGCAGTCGCAGACTCCGACGAGCAGAGCAGAAAACAGCAGCAGGATCAGAGCAGTCGCTGACCATGACGAGCAGAGCAAAATACAGCAGCAGGAGATGCGCAGTCGCAGACAATCAGAGCAGAAAACAGCAGCAGGGTCAGCGAAGTCGCTGACGCCGACGAGCAGAGCAGAAAAAAGCAGCAGGAGATGCGCAGTCGCAGACGCAAATGAGCAGAGCAGAAAACAGCAGCAGGATCACCGCAGTCGCCGACGCCAATGAGCAGTGCAGAAAACAGCAGCAGGACCAGCGCAGTCGCCGACGAGCAGAGCAGAAAACAGCAACAGAACCAGCACAGTCACAGACGGCGACGAGCAGAGCAGAAAACAGCTGCAGGATCAGCGCAGTCGCTGACGCCGACGAGAAGACAAGAAAAAAGCAGCAGGAGATGCGAAGTCGCAGACGCCAACGAGCAGAGCAGAAAACAGCAGCAGGACAAGCACAGTCGCCGAAGCCGACGATCAAAGCAGAAAACAACAGCAGGACCAGCGCAGTAGCCGACGGCGACGAGCAGAGCAGGAAACAGCAGCAGGATCAGCGCATTCGCTGACGCAGACAAGCAGAGCAGAAAACAGCAGCAGGATCCGCGCAGTAGCCGACTCCGATGAGCAGAGCAGAAAACAGCAAAAGGAGATGCGCAGTCGCAGACGCCGACGAGCAGAGCAGAAAACAGCAGCAGGATCAGCGCAGTCGCTGACGCCGACGAGTGGAGCAAAAAAACAGAAGCAGGAGATGCGCAGTCGCAGACGATCAGAGCAGAAAACAGCAGCAGGGTCAGTGCAGTCGCTGACGCCGACGAGCAGAGCAGAAAAAAGAAGCAGGAGATGCGCAGTTGCAGACGCAAATGAGCAGAGCAGAAAACAGCAGCAGGATCAACGCAGTCGCCGACGCCGATGAGCAGTGCAGAAAACAGCAGCAGGACCTGCGCAGTCGCCGACGAGCAGAGCAGAAAACAGCAGCAGGACCAGCGCAGTCGCAGTCGCCGATGAGCAGTGAAGAAAACAGCAGCAGGACCAGCGCAGTCGCCGACGCCTACGAGCAGAGCAGAAAACAGCAGCAGGATCAGCACAGTCGCCGACGCCAATGAGCAGTGCAGAAAACAGCAGCAGGACCAGCGCAGTCGCCGACGAGCAGAGCAGAAAACAGCAGCAGGACCAGCGCAGTCGCAGACGCCGATGAGCAGAGGCGAAAACAACAGCAGGACCAGCGCAGTCGCCGAAGCCGATGAGCAGTGCAGAAAACACCAGCAGGACCAGCGCAGTCGCCGATGAGCAGAGCAGAAAACAGCAGCAGGACCAGCGCAGTCGCAGACGCCGACGAGCAGAGCAGACGCCGACGAGCAGAGAAGAAAACAGCAGCAGAACCAGCGCAGTCGCCGACGCCGACGATCAGAGCAGAAAACAACAGCAGGACCAGCGCAGTCGCCGACGGCGACGAGCAGAGCAGGAAACAGCAGCAGGATCAGCGCATTCGCTGACGCCCATGAGCAGTGTAGAAAACAGGAGCAGGACCAGCGCAGTCGCCGATGCCTACGAGCAGAGCAGAAAACAGCAGCAGGATCAGCACAGTCGCCGACGCTGATGAGCAGTGCAGAAAACAGCAGCAGGACAAGCGCAGTCGCCGACGAGCAGAGCAGAAAACAGCAGCAGGACCAGCGCAGTCTCAGACGCCGACGAGCAGAGGCGAAAACAACAGCAGGACCAGCGCAGTCGCCGATGAGCAGAGCAGAAAACAGCAGCAGGACCAGCGCAGTCGCAGACGCCGACGAGCAGAGCAGACGCCGACAAGCAGAGAAGAAAACAGCAGCAGGACCAGCGCAGTCGCCGACGCCGACGATCAGAGCAGAAAACAACAGCAGGACCAGCGCAGTCGCCGACGCAGATGAGCAGTGCAGAAAACACAAGCAGGACCAGCGCAGTCACCGATGAGCAGAGCAGAAAACAGCAGCAGGACCAGCGCAGTCGCAGACGCCGACGAGCAGAGAAGAAAACAGCAGCAGGACAAGCGCAGTCGCCGGCGCCGACGATCAGAGCAGAAAACAACAGCAGGACCAGCGCAGTCGCCGACGGCGACGAGCAGAGCAGGAAACAACAGCAGGATCAGCAAAGTAGCCGACACCGATGAGCAGAGCAGAAAACAGCAGCAGGACCAGCGCAGTCGCCGAAGAGCAGAGCAAAAAACAGCAGCAGGAGATGCGCAGTCGCAGACGCCGACGAGCAGAGCAGAAAACAGCAGCAGGATCAGTGCAGTCGCTGACGCCGACGAGCAGAGCAGAAAAAAGCAGCAGGAGATGCGCAGTCGCTGACGAGCAGAGCAGAGAACAGCAGCAGGACCAGCGCAGTCGCAGACGCCGATGAGCAGTGCAGAAAACAGCAGCAGGATCAGCGCAGTCGCCGACGCCTACGAACAGTGCAGAAAACAGCAGCAGGACCAGCGCAGTCGCCGACGAGCAGAGCAAAAAACAGCAGCAGGACCAGCGCAGTCGCAGACGCCGACGAGCAGAGAATAAAACAGCAGCAGGACCAGCGCAGTCGCCGACGCTGACGATCAGAGCAGAAAACAACAGCAGGACCAGCGCAGTCGCCGATGGCGACGAGCAGAGCAGGAGACAGCAGCAGGATCAGTGCATTCGCTGACGCAGACAAGCAGAGCAGGAAACAGCAGCAGGATAAGCGCAGTAGCCGACGCCGATGTGCAGAGCAAAAAACAGCAGCAGGAGATGCGCAGTAGCAGACGATCAGAGCAGAAAACAGCAGCAGGGTCAGCGCAGTCGCTGACGCCGACGAGCAGAGCAGAAAAAAGCAGCAGCAGATGCGCAGTCGCAGACGCAAATGAGCAGAGCAGAAAACAGCAGCAGGATCAACGCAGTCGCCGACGCCAATGAGCAGTGCAGAAAACAGCAGCAGGACCAGCGCAGTCGCCGACGAGCAGAGCAGAAAACAGCAACAGAACCAGCACAGTCACAGACGGCGACGAGCAGAGCAGAAAATAGCTGCAGGATCAGCGCAGTCGCTGACGCCGACGAGAAGACAAGAAAAAAGCAGCAGGAGATGCGAAGTCGCAGACGCCAACGAGCAGAGCAGAAAACAGCAGCAGGACAAGCACAGTCGCCGAAGCCGACGATCAGAGCAGAAAACAACAGCAGGACCAGCGCAGTAGCCGTCGGCGACGAGCAGAGCAGGAAACAGCAGCAGGATCAGCGCATTCACTGACGCAGACAAGCAGAGCAGAAAACAGCAGCAGGATCCGCGCAGTAGCCGACTCCGATGAGCAGAGCAGAAAACAGCAGAAGGAGATGCGCAGTCGCAGACGCCGACGAGCAGAGCAGAAAACAGCAGCAGGATCAGCGCAGTCGCTGACGCCGACGAGCAGAGCAAAAAACAGAAGCAGGAGATGCGCAGTCGCAGACGATCAGAGCAGAAAACAGCAGCAGGGTCAGTGCAGTCGCTGACGCCGACGAGCAGAGCAGAAAAAAGAAGCAGGAGATGCGCAGTTGCAGACGCAAATGAGCAGAGCAGAAAACAGCAGCAGGATCAACGCAGTCGCCGACGCCGATGAGCAGTGCAGAAAACAGCAGCAGGACCTGCGCAGTCGCCGACGAGCAGAGCAGAAAACAGCAGCAGGACCAGCGCAGTCGCAGTCGCCGATGAGCAGTGAAGAAAACAGCAGCAGGACCAGCGCAGTCGCCGACGCCTACGAGCAGAGCAGAAAACAGCACCAGGATCAGCACAGTCGCCGACGCCAATGAGCAGTGCAGAAAACAGCAGCAGGACCAGCGCAGTCGCCGACGAGCAGAGCAGAAAACAGCAGCAGGACCAGCGCAGTCACAGACGCCGATGAGCAGAGGCGAAAACAACAGCAGGACCAGCGCAGTCGCCGAAGCCGATGAGCAGTGCAGAAAACACCAGCAGGACCAGCGCAGTCGCCGATGAGCAGAGCAGAAAACAGCAGCAGGACCAGCGCAGTCGCAGACGCCGACGAGCAGAGCAGACGCCGACGAGCAGAGAAGAAAACAGCAGCAGAACCAGCGCAGTCGCCGACGGCGACGAGCAGAGCAGGAAACAGCAGCAGGAACAGCGCATTCGCTGACGCCCATGAGCAGTGTAGAAAACAGCAGCAGGACCAGCGCAGTCGCCGATGCCTACGAGCAGAGCAGAAAACAGCAGCAGGATCAGCACAGTCGCCGACGCTGATGAGCAGTGCAGAAAACAGCAGCAGGACAAGCGCAGTCGCCGACGAGCAGAGCAGAAAACAGCAGCAGGACCAGCGCAGTCTCAGACGCCGACGAGCAGAGGCGAAAACAACAGCAGGACCAGCGCAGTCGCCGATGAGCAGAGCAGAAAACAGCAGCACGACCAGCGCAGTCGCAGACGCCGACGAGCAGAGCAGACGCCGACAAGCAGAGAAGAAAACAGCAGCAGGACCAGCGCAGTCGCCGACGCCGACGATCAGAGCAGAAAACAAAAGCAGGACCAGCGCAGTCGCCGACGCAGATGAGCAGTGCAGAAAACACAAGCAGGACCAGCGCAGTCACCGATGAGCAGAGCAGAAAACAGCAGCAGGACCAGCGCCGTCGCCGACGGCGACGAGCAGAGCAGGAAACAACAGCAGGATCAGCAAAGTAGCCGACACCGATGAGCAGAGCAGAAAACAGCAGCAGGACCAGCGCAGTCGCCGAAGAGCCGAGCAAAAAACAGCAGCAGGAGATGCGCAGTCGCAGACGCCGATGAGCAGAGCAGAAAACAGCAGCAGGATCAGTGCAGTCGCTGACGCCGACGAGCAGAGCAGAAAAAAGCAGCAGGAGATGCGCAGTCGCTGACGAGCAGAGCAGAAAACAGCAGCAGGACCAGCGCAGTCGCAGACGCCGATGAGCAGTGCAGAAAACAGCAGCAGGATCAGCGCAGTCGCCGACGCCTACGAACAGTGCAGAAAACAGCAGCAGGACCAGCGCAGTCGCCGACGAGCAGAGCAAAAAACAGCAGCAGGACCAGCGCAGTCGCAGACGCCGACGAGCAGAGAATAAAACAGCAGCAGGACCAGCGCAGTCGCCGACGCTGACGATCAGAGCAGAAAACAACAGCAGGACCAGCGCAGTCGCCGATGGCGACGAGCAGAGCAGGAGACAGCAGCAGGATCAGTGCATTCGCTGACGCAGACAAGCAGAGCAGGAAACAGCAGCAGGATAAGCGCAGTAGCCGACGCCGATGTGCAGAGCAAAAAACAGCAGCAGGAGATGCGCAGTAGCAGACGATCAGAGCAGAAAACAGCAGCAGGGTCAGCGCAGTCGCTGACGCCGACGAGCAGAGCAGAAAAAAGCAGCAGGAGATGCGCAGTCGCAGACGCAAATGAGCAGAGCAGAAAACAGCAGCAGGATCAACGCAGTCGCCGACGCCAATGAGCAGTGCAGAAAACAGCAGCAGGACCAGCGCAGTCGCCGACGAGCAGAGCAGAAAACAGCAACAGGACCAGCACAGTCACAGACGGCGACGAGCAGAGCAGAAAACAGCTGCAGGATCAGCGCAGTCGCTGACGCCGACGAGCAGAGCAGAAAAAAGCAGCAGGAGATGCGAAGTCGCAGACGCCAACGAGCAGAGCAGAAAACAGCAGCAGGACAAGCACAGTCGCCGAAGCCGACGATCAGAGCAGAAAACAACAGCAGGACCAGCGCAGTAGCCGACGGCGACGAGCAGAGCAGGAAACAGCAGCAGGAGATGCGCAGTCGCAGACGCCAATGAGCAGAGCAGAAAACAGCAGCAGGATCAACGCAGTCACCAATGCCTATGAGCAGTGCAGAAAACACCAGCAGGACCAGCGCAGTCGCCGATGAGCAGAGCAGAAAACAGCAGCAGGACCAGCGCAGTCGCAGACGCCGATGAGCAGTGCAGAAAACACCAGCAGGACCAGCGCAGTCACCGATGAGCAGAGCAGAAAACAGCAGCAGGACCATCGCAGTCGCAGACGCCGACAAGCAGAGCAGACGCCAACGAGCAGAGAAGAAAACAGCAGCAGGACCAGCGCAGTCGCCAAGGTCGACGATCAGAGCAGAAAACAACAGCAGGACCAGCGCAGGCGCCGACGGCGACGAGCAGAGCAGGAAACAGCAGCAGGATCAGCGCAGTCGCCGACGAGCAGAGTAAAAAACAGCAGCAGGAGATGCGCAGTCGCAGACTCCGACGAGCAGGGCAGAAAACAGCAGCAGGATCAGAGCAGTCGCTGACCCCGACGAGCAGAGCAAAAAACAGCAGCAGGAGAAGCGCAGTCGCAGACGATCAGAGCAGAAAACAGCAGCAGGGTCAGCGAAGTCGCTGACGCCGACGAGCAGAGCAGAAAAAAGCAGCAGGAGATGCGCAGTGGCAGACGCAAATGAGCAGAGCAGAAAACAGCAGCAGGATCAACGCAGTCGCAGACGCCAATGAGCAGTGCAGAAAACAGCAGCAGGACAAGCACAGTCGCCGACGAGCAGAGCAGAAAACAGCAACAGGACCAGCACAGTCACAGACGGTGACGAGCAGAGCAGAAAACAGCTGCAGGATCAGCGCAGTCGCTGACGCCAACGAGCAGACAAGAAAAAAGCAGCAGGAGATGCGAAGTCGCAGACGCCAACGAGCAGAGCAGAAAACAGCAGCAGGACAAGCACAGTCGCCGAAGCCGACGATCAGAGCAGAAAACAACAGCAGGACCAGCGCAGTAGCCGACGGCGACGAGCAGAGCAGGAAACAGCAGCAGGATCAGCGCATTCGCTGACGCAGACAAGCAGAGCAGAAAACAGCAGCAGGATCCGCGCAGTAGCCGACTCCGATGAGCAGAGCAGAAAACAGCAGAAGGAGATGCGCAGTCGCAGACGCCGACGAGCAGAGCAGACGCCGACGAGCAGAGGCTAAAACAACAGCAGGACCAGCGCAGTCGCCGACGCCGATGAGCAATGCAGAAAACACCAGCAGGACCAGCGGAGTCGCAGACGCCGACGAGCAGAGCAGACGCCGACGAGCAGAGCAGAAAACAGCATCAGGAACAGCGCAGTCGCAGACGCCGACGAGCAGAGCAGACGCTGACGAGCAGAGCAGAAAACAACAGCAGGACCAGCGCAGTCGCCGACGGCGACGAGCAGAGCAGGAAACAACAGCAGGATCAGCGCAGTAGCCGACGAGCAGAGCAGGAAACAGCAGCAGGACCAGCGCATTCGTCGGCGCCGACGATCAGAGCAGAAAAAAACAGAAGGACAAGCGCAGTCGCCGACGGCGACGAGCAGAGCAGGAAACAACAGCAGGATCAATGTAGTAGCCGACGCCGATGAGCAGAGCAGAAAACAGCAGCATGACCAGCGCAGTCGCCGACGAGCAGAGCAAAAAACAGCAGCAGGAGATGCGCAGTCGCAGACGCCGACGAGCAGAGCAGAAAACAGCAGCAGGATCAGCGCAGTCGCTGACGCCGACGAGCTGAGCAAAAAACATAAGCAGGAGATGCGCAGTCGCAGACGATCAGAGCAGAAAACAGCAGCAGGAGATGCGCAGTCGCAGACGCCAATGAGCAGAGCAGAAAACAGCAGCAGGATCAACGCAGTCGCCGACGAGCAGAGCAGAAAACAGCAGCAGGACCAGCGCAGTCGCAGTCGCCGATGAGCAGTGAAGAAAAAAGCAGCAGGACCAGCGCAGTCACAGACGCCTACGAGCAGAGCAGAAAACACCAGCAGGACCAGCGCAGTCGCCGACGCCGATGAGCAGTGCAGAAAACAGCAGCAGGACCTGCGCAGTCGCCGACGAGCAGAGCAGAAAACAGCAGCAGGACCAGCGCAGTCGCAGTCGCCGATGAGCAGTGAAGAAAAAAGCAGCAGGACCAGCGCAGTCACAGACGCCTACGAGCAGAGCAGAAAATACCAGCAGGACCAGCGCAGTCGCCGACGCCGATGAGCAGTGCAGAAAACACCAGCAGGACCAGTGCAGTCGCCGATGAGCAGAGCAGAAAACAGCAGCAGGACCAGCGCAGTCGCAGACGCCGACGAGCAGAGCAGACGCCGACGAGCAGAGAAGAAAACAGCAGCAGAACCAGTGCAGTCGCCGACGCCGACGATCAGAGCAGAAAACAACAGCAGGAGCAGCGCAGTTGCCGACGCCGATGAGCAGTGCAGAAAACAGCAGCAGGACCAGCGCAGTCGCCTACGCCTACGAGCAGAGCAGAAAACAGCAGCAGGATCAGCACAGTCGCCGACGCCGATCAGCAGTGCAGAAAACAGCAGCAGGACCAGCGCAGTCGCCGACGAGCAGAGCAGAAAACAGCAGCAGGACCAGCGCAGTCTCAGACGCCGACGAGCAGAGGCGAAAACAACAGCAGGACAAGCACAGTCGCCAACGCCGATGAGCAATGCAGAAAACACCAGCAGGACCAGCGCAGACGCCGACGAGCAGAGCAGACGCCGACGAGCAGAGAAGAAAACAGCAGCAGGACCAAAGCAGTCGCTGACGCCGACGATCAGAGCAGAAAACAACAGCAGGACCAGCGCAGTCGCCAACGCAGATGAGCAGTGCAGAAACACAAGCAGGACCAGCGCAGTCGCAGACGCCGACGAGCTGAGCAGACGCCGACGAGCAGAGAAGAAAACAGCAGCAGGACCAGCGCAGTCGCCGGCGCCGACGATCGGAGCAGAAAACAACAGCAGGACCAGCGCAGTCGCCGACGGCGACGAAAAGAGCAGACGCCGCCGAGCAGAGAAGAAAACAGCAGCAGGACCAGCGCAGTCGCCGGCGCCGACGATCAGAGCAGAAAACAACAGCAGGACCAGTGCAGTCGCCGACGGCGACGAGCAGAGCAGGAAACAACAGCAGGATCAGCGCAGTAGCCGACGCCGATGAGCAGAGCAGAAAACAGCAGCAGGACCAGCGCAGTCGCCGACGAGCAGAGCAAAAAACAGCAGCAGGAGATGTGCAGTCGCAGACGCCGACGAGCAGAGCAGAAAACAGCAGCAGGATCAGCGCAGTCGCTGACGCCGACGAGCAGAGCAAAAAACTGAAGCAGGAGATGCGCAGTCGCAGACGATCAGAGCAGAAAACAGCAGCAGGGTCAGCGCAGTCGCTGACGCCGACGAGCAAAGCAGAAAACAGCAGCAGGATCAGCGCAGTCGCCGACGCCGATGAGCAGTGCAGAAAACAGCAGCAGGACCAGCGCAGCTGACGATGAGCAGAGCAGAAAACAGCAGCAGGACCAGCGCAGTCGCAGACGCCGACGAGCAGAGGCAAAAACAACAGCAGGACAGGCGCAGTCGCCGACGCCGATGAGCAGTGCAGAAAACACCAGCAGGACCAGCGCAGTCGCCGATGAGCAGAGCAGAAAACAGCAGCAGGACCAGCGCAGTCGCAGACGCCGACGAGCAGAGCAGACGCCGACGAGCAGAGAATTAAACAGCAGCAGGACCAGCGCAGTCGCTGACGCCGACGAGCAAAGCAGAAAAAAGCAGCAGGAGATGAGCAGTCGCAGACGCCAATGAGCAGAGCAGAAAACAGCAGCAGGATCAGCGCAGTCGCCGACACCGATGAGCAGTGCAGAAAACAGCAGCAGGACCTGCGCAGTCGCCGACGAGCAGAGCAGAAAACAGCAGCAGGACCAGCGCAGTCGCAGATGCCGATGAGCAGTGCAGAAAACAACAGCAGGACCAGCGCAGTCGCCGACGCCTTCGAGCAGAGCAGAAAACAGCAGCAGGATCAGCACAGTCGCCGATGCCAATGAGCAGTGCAGAAAACAGCAGCAGGACCAGCGCAGTTGACGACGAGCAGAGCAGAAAACAGCAGCAGGACCAGCGCAGTCGCAGACGCCGACGAGCAGAGGCGAAAACAACAGCAGAACCAGCGCAGTCGCCGACGCCGATGAGCAGTGCAGAAAACACCAGCAGGACCAGCGCAGTGGCCGATGAGCAGAGCAGGAAACAGCAGCAGGACCAGCGCAGTCGCCGGCGCCGACGATCAGAGCAGAAAAAAAACAGAAGGACCAGCGCAGTCGCCGACGGCGACGAGCAGAGCAGGAAACAACAGCAGGATCAGCGTAGTAGCCGACGCCGATGAGCAGAGCAGAAAACAGCAGCAGGACCAGCGCAGTTGCCGACGAGCAGAGCAAAAAACAGCAGCAGGAGATGCGCAGTCGCTGACGCCGACGAGCTGAGCAAAAAACATAAGCAGGAGATGCGCAGTCGCAGACGATCAGAGCAGAAAACAGCAGCAGGAGATGCGCAGTCACAGATGCCAATGAGCAGAGCAGAAAACAGCAGCAGGATCAACGCAGTCGCCGACGAGCAGAGCAGAAAACAGCAGCAGGACCTGCGCAGTCGCGGACGAGCAGAGCAGAAAACAGCAGCAGGACCAGCGCAGTCGCAGTCGCCGATGAGCAGTGAAGAAAAAAGCAGCAGGACCAGCGCAGTCACAGACGCCTACGAGCAGAGCAGAAAATACCAGCAGGACCAGCGCAGTCGCCGACGCCGATGAGCAGTGCAGAAAACACCAGCAGGACCAGTGCAGTCGCCGATGAGCAGAGCAGAAAACAGCAGCAGGACCAGCGCAGTCGCAGACGCCGACGAGCAGAGCAGACGCCGACGAGCAGAGAAGAAAACAGCAGCAGAACCAGTGCAGTCGCCGACGCCGACGATCAGAGCAGAAAACAACAGCAGGAGCAGCGCAGTCGCCGACGCCGATGAGCAGTGCAGAAAACAGCAGCAGGACCAGCGCAGTCGCCTACGCCTACGAGCAGAGCAGAAAACAGCAGCAGGATCAGCACAGTCGCCGACGCCGATGAGCAGTGCAGAAAACAGCAGCAGGACCAGCGCAGTCGCCGACGAGCAGAGCAGAAAACAGCAGCAGGACCAGCGCAGTCTCAGACGCCGACGAGCAGAGGCGAAAACAACAGCAGGACAAGCACAGTCGCCAACGCCGATGAGCAATGCAGAAAACACCAGCAGGACCAGCGCAGACGCCGACGAGCAGAGCAGACGCCGACGAGCAGAGAAGAAAACAGCAGCAGGACCAAAGCAGTCGCTGACGCCGACGATCAGAGCAGAAAACAACAGCAGGACCAGCGCAGTCGCCGACGCAGATGAGCAGTGCAGAAACACAAGCAGGACCAGCGCAGTCACCGATGAGCAGAGCAGAAAACAGCAGCAGGACCAGCGCAGTCGCAGACGCCGACGAGCTGAGCAGACGCCGACGAGCAGAGAAGAAAACAGCAGCAGGACCAGCGCAGTCGCCGGCGCCGACGATCAGAGCAGAAAACAACAGCAGGACCAGCGCAGTCGCCGACGGCGACGAAAAGAGCAGACGCCGCCGAGCAGAGAAGAAAACAGCAGCAGGACCAGCGCAGTCGCCGGCGCCGACGATCAGAGCAGAAAACAACAGCAGGACCAGTGCAGTCGCCGACGGCGACGAGCAGAGCAGGAAACAACAGCAGGATCAGCGCAGTAGCCGACGCCGATGAGCAGAGCAGAAAACAGCAGCAGGACCAGCGCAGTCGCCGACGAGCAGAGCAAAAAACAGCAGCAGGAGATGTGCAGTCGCAGACGCCGACGAGCAGAGCAGAAAACAGCAGCAGGATCAGCGCAGTCGCTGACGCCGACGAGCAGAGCAAAAAACTGAAGCAGGAGATGCGCAGTCGCAGACGATCAGAGCAGAAAACAGCAGCAGGGTCAGCGCAGTCGCTGACGCCGACGAGCAAAGCAGAAAACAGCAGCAGGATCAGCGCAGTCGCCGACGCCGATGAGCAGTGCAGAAAACAGCAGCAGGACCAGCGCAGCTGACGATGAGCAGAGCAGAAAACAGCAGCAGGACCAGCGCAGTCGCAGACGCCGACGAGCAGAGGCAAAAACAACAGCAGGACCAGCGCAGTCGCCGACGCCGATGAGCAGTGCAGAAAACACCAGCAGGACCAGCGCAGTCGCCGATGAGCAGAGCAGAAAACAGCAGCAGGACCAGCGCAGTCGCAGACGCCGACGAGCAGAGCAGACGCCGACGAGCAGAGAATTAAACAGCAGCAGGACCAGCGCAGTCGCTGACGCCGACGAGCAAAGCAGAAAAAAGCAGCAGGAGATGAGCAGTCGCAGACGCCAATGAGCAGAGCAGAAAACAGCAGCAGGATCAGCGCAGTCGCCGACACCGATGAGCAGTGCAGAAAACAGCAGCAGGACCTGCGCAGTCGCCGACGAGCAGAGCAGAAAACAGCAGCAGGACCAGCGCAGTCGCAGATGCCGATGAGCAGTGCAGAAAACAGCAGCAGGACCAGCGCAGTCGCCGACGCCTTCGAGCAGAGCAGAAAACAGCAGCAGGATCAGCACAGTCGCCGATGCCAATGAGCAGTGCAGAAAACAGCAGCAGGACCAGCGCAGTTGACGACGAGCAGAGCAGAAAACAGCAGCAGGACCAGCGCAGTCGCAGACGCCGACGAGCAGAGGCGAAAACAACAGCAGAACCAGCGCAGTCGCCGACGCCGATGAGCAGTGCAGAAAACACCAGCAGGACCAGCGCAGTGGCCGATGAGCAGAGCAGGAAACAGCAGCAGGACCAGCGCAGTCGCCGGCGCCGACGATCAGAGCAGAAAAAAAACAGAAGGACCAGCGCAGTCGCCGACGGCGACGAGCAGAGCAGGAAACAACAGCAGGATCAGCGTAGTAGCCGACGCCGATGAGCAGAGCAGAAAACAGCAGCAGGACCAGCGCAGTTGCCGACGAGCAGAGCAAAAAACAGCAGCAGGAGATGCGCAGTCGCTGACGCCGACGAGCTGAGCAAAAAACATAAGCAGGAGATGCGCAGTCGCAGACGATCAGAGCAGAAAACAGCAGCAGGAGATGCGCAGTCACAGACGCCAATGAGCAGAGCAGAAAACAGCAGCAGGATCAACGCAGTCGCCGACGAGCAGAGCAGAAAACAGCAGCAGGACCTGCGCAGTCGCGGACGAGCAGAGCAGAAAACAGCAGCAGGACCAGCGCAGTCGCAGTCGCCGATGAGCAGTGAAGAAAAAAGCAGCAGGACCAGCGCAGTCACAGACGCCTACGAGCAGAGCAGAAAACACCAGCAGGACCAGCGCAGTCGCTGACGCCGATGAGCAGTGCAGAAAACACCAGCAGGACCAGTGCAGTCGCCGATGAGCAGAGCAGAAAACAGCAGCAGGACCAGCGCAGTCGCAGACGCCGACGAGCAGAGCAGACGCCGACGAGCAGAGAAGAAAACAGCAGCAGAACCAGTGCAGTCGCCGACGCCGACGATCAGAGCAGAAAACAACAGCAGGAGCAGCGCAGTCACCGACGCCGATGAGCAGTGCAGAAAACAGCAGCAGGACCAGCGCAGTCGCCTACGCCTACGAGCAGAGCAGAAAACAGCAGCAGGATCAGCACAGTCGCCGACGCCGATGAGCAGTGCAGAAAACAGCAGCAGGACCAGCGCAGTCGCCGACGAGCAGAGCAGAAAACAGCAGCAGGACCAGCGCAGTCTCAGACGCCGACGAGCAGAGGTGAAAACAACAGCAGGACCAGCGCAGTCGCTGACGCCGATGAGCAGTGCAGAAAACACCAGCAGGACCAGCGCAGTCGCCGATGAGCAATGCAGAAAACACCAGCAGGACCAGCGCAGTCTCAGACGCCGACGAGCAGAGGTGAAAACACCAGCAGGACCAGCGCAGTCGCTGACGCCGATGAGCAGTGCAGAAAACACCAGCAGGACCAGCGCAGTCGCCGATGAGCAATGCAGAAAACACCAGCAGGACCAGCGCAGACGCCGACGAGCAGAGCAGACGCCGACGAGCAGAGAAGAAAACAGCAGCAGGACCAGCGCAGTCGCCGACGCCGACGATCAGAGCAGAAAACAACAGCAGGACCAGCGCAGTCGCCGACGCAGATGAGCAGTGCAGAAACACAAGCAGGACCAGCGCAGTCACCGATGAGCAGAGCAGAAAACAGCAGCAGGACCAGCGCAGTCGCAGACGCCGACGAGCAGAGCAGACGCCGACGAGCAGAGAAGAAAACAGCAGCAGGACCAGCGCAGTCACCGGCGCCGACGATCAGAGCAGAAAACAACAGCAGGACCAGCGCAGTCGCCGACGGCGACGAGCAGAGCAGGAAACAACAGCAGGATCAGCGCAGTAGCCGACGCCGATGAGCAGAGCAGAAAACAGCAGCAGGACCAGCGCAGTCGCCGACGAGCAGAGCAAAAAACAGCAGCAGGAGAAGTGCAGTCGCAGACGCCGACGAGCAGAGCAGAAAACAGCAGCAGGATCAGCGCAGTCGCTGACGCCGACGAGCAGAGCAAAAAACTGAAGCAGGAGATGCGCAGTCGCAGACGATCAGAGCAGAAAACAGCAGCAGGGTCAGCGCAGTCGCTGATGCCGACGAGCAAAGCAGAAAAAAGCAGCAGGACCTGCGCAGTCGCCGACGAGCAGAGCAGAAAACAGCAGCAGGATCAGGGCAGTCGCCGACGCCGATGAGCAGTGCAGAAAACAGCAGCAGGACCTGCGCAGTCGCCGACGAGCAGAGCAGAAAACAGCAGCAGGACCAGCGCAGTCGCAGACGCCGATGAGCAGTGCAGAAAACAGCAGCAGCACCAGCGCAGTCGCCGACGCCTTCGAGCAGAGCAGAAAACAGCAGCAGGATCAGCACAGTTGCCTACGCCAATGAGCAGTGCAGAAAACAGCAGCAGGACCAGCGCAGCTGACGACGAGCAGAGCAGAAAACAGCAGCAGGACCAGCGCAGTCGCAGACGCCGACGAGCAGAGGCGAAAACCACAGCAGGACCAGCGCAGTCGCCGAAGCCGTTGAGCAGTGCAGAAAACACCAGCAGGACCAGCGCAGTCGCCGATGAGCAGAGCAGAAAACAGCAGCAGGACCAGCGCAGTCGCAGACGCCGACGAGCAGAGAATTAAACAGCAGCAGGACCAGCGCAGTCGCTGACGCCGACGAGCAAAGCAGAAAAAAGCAGCAGGAGATGCGCAGTAGCAGACGCCAATGAGCAGAGCAGAAAACAGCAGCAGGATCAGCGCAGTCGCCGACGCCGATGAGCAGTGCAGAAAACAGCAGCAGGACCTGCGCAGTCGCCGACGAGCAGAGCAGAAAACAGCAGCAGGACCAGCGCAGTCGCAGACACCGATGAGCAGTGCAGAAGACAGCAGCAGGACCAGCGTAGTCGCCGACGCCTTCGAGCAGAGCAGAAAACAGCAGCAGGATCAGCACAGTCGCCGATGCCAATGAGCAGTGCAGAAAACAGCAGCAGGACATGCGCAGTTGACGACGAGCAGAGCAGAAAACAGCAGCAGGACCAGCGCAGTCGCAGACGCCGACGAGCAGAGGCGAAAACAACAGCAGGACCAGCGCAGTCGCCGACGCCGATGAGCAGTGCAGAAAACACCAGCAGGACCAGCGCAGTCACCGATGAGCAGAGCAGAAAACAGCAGCAGGACCAGCGCAGTCGCAGACGCCGACGAGCAGAGCAGACGCCGACGAGCAGAGAATTAAACAGCAGCATGACCAGCGCAGTCGCCAACGCCTACGATCAGAGCAGAAAACAACAGCAGGACCAGCGCAGTAGCCGACGGCGACGGGCAGAGCAGGAAACAGCAGCAGGATCAGCGCATTCGCTGACGCAGACAAGCAGAGCAGAAAACAGCAGCAGGATCCGCGCAGTAGCCGACGCCGATGAGCAGAGCAGAAAACAGAAGCAGGAGATGCGCAGTCGCAGACGATCAGAGCAGAAAACAGCAGCAGGGTCAGTGCAGTCGCTGACGCCGACGAGCAGAGAAGAAAAAAGCAGCAGGAGATGCGCAGTCGCAGACGCCAATGAGCAGAGCAGAAAACAGCAGCAGGATCAACGCAGTCGCCGATGCCGATGAGCAGTGCAGAAAACAGCAGCAGGACCTGCGCAGTCGCCGACGAGCAGAGCAGAAAACAGCAGCAGGACCAGCGCAGTCGCAGTCGCCGATGAGCAGTGAAGAAAACAGCAGCAGGACCAGCGCAGTCGCCGACGCCTACGAGCAGAGCAGAAAAAAGCAGCAGGATCAGCACAGTCGCCAACGCCAATGAGCAGTGCAGAAAACAGCAGCAGGACCAGCGCAGTCGCAGACGCCGATGAGCAGTGCAGAAAACACCAGCTGGACCAGCGCAGTCACTGATGAGAAGAGCAGAAAACAGCAGCAGGACAATCGCAGTCACAGACGCCGACAAGCAGAGCAGACGCCGACGAGCAGAGAAGAAAACAGCACCAGGACCAGCGCAGTCGCCAAGGTCAACGATCAGAGCAGAAAACAACAGCAGGACCAGCGCAGGCGCCAACGGCGACGAGCAGAGCAGGAAACAGCAGCAGGATCAGCGCATTTGCTGACGCAGACAAGCAGAGCAGAAAACAGCAGCAGGATCAGCGCAGTAGCCGACGCCGATGAGCAGAGCAGAAAACAGCAGCAGGACCAGCCCTGTCGCCGACGAGCAGAGTAAAAAACAGCAGCAGGAGATGTGCAGTCGCAGACTCCGACGAGCAGAGCAGAAAACAGCAGCAGGATCAGAGCAGTCGCTGACGCCGACGAGCAGAGCAAAAAACAGCAGCAGGAGATGCGCAGTAGCAGACGATCAGAGCAGAAAACAGCAGCAGGGTCAGCGCAGTCGCTGACGCCGACGAGCAGAGCAGAAAAAAGCAGCAGGAGATGCGCAGTCGCAGACGCAAATGAGCAGAGCAGAAAACAGCAGCAGGATCAACGCAGTCGCCGACGCCAATGAGCAGTGCAGAAAACAGCAGCAGGACCAGCGGAGTCGCCGACGAGCAGAGCAGAAAACAGAAACAGGACCAGCACAGTCACAGACGGCGATGAGCAGAGCAGAAAACAGCTGCAGGATCAGCGCAGTCGCTGACGCCGACGAGCAGAGCAGAAAAAAGCAGCACGAGATGCGAAGTCGCAGACGCCAACGAGCAGAGCAGAAAACAGCAGCAGGACAAGCACAGTCGCCGAAGCCGACGATCAGAGCAGAAAACAACAGCAGGACCAGCGCAGTAGCCGACGGCGACGAGCAGAGCAGGAAACAGCAGCAGGAGATGCGCAGTCGCAGACGCCAATGAGCAGAGCAGAAAACAGCAGCAGGATCAACGCAGTCGCCAATGCCGATGAGCAGTGCAGAAAACACCAGCAGGACCAGCGCAGTCGCCGATGAGCAGAGCAGAAAACAGCAGCAGGACCAGCGCAGTCGCAGACGCCGATGAGCAGTGCAGAAAACACCAGCAGGACCAGCGCAGTCACCGATGAGCAGAGCAGAAAACAGCAGCAGGACCATCGCAGTCGCAGATGCCGACAAGCAGAGCAGACGCCGACGAGCAGAGAAGAAAACAGCAGCAGGACCAGCGCAGTCGCCAAGGTCGACGATCAGAGCAGAAAACAACAGCAGGACCAGCGCAGGCGCCGACGGCGACGAGCAGAGCAGGAAACAGCAGCAGGATCAGCGCAGTCGCTGACCCCGACGAGCAGAGCAAAAAACAGCAGCAGGAGATGCGCAGTCGCAGACGATCAGAGCAGAAAACAGCAGCAGGGTCAGCGAAGTCGCTGACGCCGACGAGCAGAGCAGAAAAAAGCAGCAGGAGATGCGCAGTCGCAGACGCTAATGAGCAGAGCAGAAAACAGCAGCAGGATCACCGCAGTCGCCGACACCAATGAGCAGTGCAGAAAACAGCAGCAGGACCAGCGCAGTCGCCGACGAGCAGAGCAGAAAACAGCAACAGGACCAGCACAGTCACAGACGGCGACGAGCAGAGCAGAAAACAGCTGCAGGATCAGCGCAGTCGCTGACGCCGACGAGCAGACAAGAAAAAAGCAGCAGGAGATGCGAAGTCGCAGACGCCAACGAGCAGAGCAGAAAACAGCAGCAGGACAAGCACAGTCGCCGAAGCCGACGATCAGAGCAGAAAACAACAGCAGGACCAGCGCAGTAGCCGACGGCGACGAGCAGAGCAGGAAACAGCAGCAGGATCAGCGCATTCGCTGACGCAGACAAGCAGAGCAGAAAACAGCAGCAGGATCCGCGCAGTAGCCGACTCCGATGAGCAGAGCAGAAAACAGCAGAAGGAGATGCGCAGTCGCAGACGCCGACGAGCAGAGCAGAAAACAGCAGCAGGATCAGCGCAGTCGCTGACGCCGACGAGCAGAGCAAAAAACAGAAGCAGGAGATGCGCAGTCGCAGACGATCAGAGCAGAAAACAGCAGCAGGGTCAGTGCAGTCGCTGACGCCGACGAGCAGAGCAGAAAAAAGAAGCAGGAGATGCGCAGTTGCAGACGCAAATGAGCAGAGCAGAAAACAGCAGCAGGATCAACGCAGTCGCCGACGCCGATGAGCAGTGCAGAAAACAGCAGCAGGACCTGCGCAGTCGCCGACGAGCAGAGCAGAAAACAACAGCAGGACCAGCGCAGTCGCAGTCGCCGATGAGCAGTGAAGAAAACAGCAGCAGGACCAGCGCAGTCGCCGACGCCTACGAGCAGAGCAGAAAACAGCAGCAGGATCAGCACAGTCGCCGACGCCAATGAGCAGTGCAGAAAACAGCAGCAGGACCAGCGCAGTCGCCGACGAGCATGGCAGAAAACAGCAGCAGGACCAGCGCAGTCACAGACGCCGATGAGCAGAGGCGAAAACAACAGCAGGACCAGCGCAGTCGCCGAAGCCGATGAGCAGTGCAGAAAACACCAGCAGGACCAGCGCAGTCGCCGATGAGCAGAGCAGAAAACAGCAGCAGGACCAGCGCAGACGCCGACGAGCAGAGCAGACGCCGACGAACAGAGAAGAAAACAGCAGCAGAACCAGCGCAGTCGCCGACGCCGACGATCAGAGCAGAAAACAACAGCAGGACCAGCGCAGTCGCCGACGGCGACGAGCAGAGCAGGAAACAGCAGCAGGATAAGCGCATTCGCTGACGCCCATGAGCAGTGTAGAAAACAGCAGCAGGACCAGCGCAGTCGCCGATGCCTACGAGCAGAGCAGAAAACAGCAGCAGGATCAGCACAGTCGCCGACGCTGATGAGCAGTGCAGAAAACAGCAGCAGGACAAGCGCAGTCGCCGACGAGCAGAGCAGAAAACAGCAGCAGGACCAGCGCAGTCTCAGACGCCGACGAGCAGAGGCGAAAACAACAGCAGGACCAGCGCAGTCGCCGATGAGCAGAGCAGAAAACAGCAGCAGGACCAGCGCAGTCGCAGACGCCGACGAGCAGAGCAGACGCCGACAAGCAGAGAAGAAAACAGCAGCAGGACCAGCGCAGTCGCCGACGCAGATGAGCAGTGCAGAAAACACAAGCAGGACCAGCGCAGTCACCGATGAGCAGAGCAGAAAACAGCAGCAGGACCAGCGCAGTCGCACACGCCGACGAGCAGAGAAGAAAACAGCAGCAGGACAAGCGCAGTCGCTGGCGCCGACGATAAGAGCAGAAAACAAGAGCAGAACCAGCGCAGTCGCCGACGGCGACGAGCAGAGCAGGAAACAACAGCAGGATCAGCAAAGTAGCCGACACCGATGAGCAGAGCAGAAAACAGCAGCAGGACCAGCGCAGTCGCCGAAGAGCAGAGCAAAAAACAGCAGCAGGAGATGCGCAGTCGCAGACGCCGACGAGCAGAGCAGAAAACAGCAGCAGGATCAGTGCAGTCGCTGATGCCGACGAGCAGAGCAGAAAAAAGCAGCAGGAGATGCGCAGTCGCTGACGAGCAGAGCAGAAAACAGCAGCAGGACCAGCGCAGTCGCAGACGCCGATGAGCAGTGCAGAAAACAGCAGCAGGATCAGCGCAGTCGCCGACGCCTACGAACAGTGCAGAAAACAGCAGCAGGACCAGCGCAGTCGCCGACGAGCAGAGCAAAAAACAGCAGCAGGACCAGCGCAGTCGCAGACGCCGACGAGCAGAGAATAAAACAGCAGCAGGACCAGCGCAGTCGCCGACGCTGACGATCAGAGCAGAAAACAACAGCAGGACCAGCGCAGTCGCCGATGGCGACGAGCAGAGCAGGAGACAGCAGCAGGATCAGTGCATTCGCTGACGCAGACAAGCAGAGCAGGAAACAGCAGCAGGATAAGCGCAGTAGCCGACGCCGATGTGCAGAGCAAAAAACAGCAGCAGGAGATGCGCAGTAGCAGACGATCAGAGCAGAAAACAGCAGCAGGGTCAGCGCAGTCGCTGACGCCGACGAGCAGAGCAGAAAAAAGCAGCAGGAGATGCGCAGTCGCAGACGCAAATGAGCAGAGCAGAAAACAGCAGCAGGATCAACGCAGTCGCCGACGCCAATGAGCAGTGCAGAAAACAGCAGCAGGACCAGCGCAGTCGCCGACGAGCAGAGCAGAAAACAGCAACAGGACCAGCACAGTCACAGATGGCGACGAGCAGAGCAGAAAACAGCTGCAGGATCAGCGCAGTCGCTGACGCCGACGAGCAGAGCAGAAAAAAGCAGCAGGAGATGCGAAGTCGCAGACGCCAACGAGCAGAGCAGAAAACAGCAGCAGGACAAGCACAGTCGCCGAAGCCGACGATCAGAGCAGAAAACAACAGCAGGACCAGCGCAGTAGCCGACGGCGACGAGCAGAGCAGGAAACAGCAGCAGGAGATGCGCAGTCGCAGACGCCAATGAGCAGAGCAGAAAACAGCAGCAGGATAAACGCAGTCACCAATGCCGATGAGCAGTGCAGAAAACACCAGCAGGACCAGCGCAGTCGCCGATGAGCAGAGCAGAAAACAGCAGCAGGACCAGCGCAGTCGCAGACGCCGATGAGCAGTGCAGAAAACACCAGCAGGACCAGCGCAGTCACCGATGAGCAGAGCAGAAAACAGCAGCAGGACCAGCGCAGTCGCCAAGGTCGACGAGCAGAGCAGGAACCAGCAGCAGGATCAGCGCAGTCGCCGACGAGCAGAGTAAAAAACAGCAGCAGGAGATGCGCAGTCGCAGACTCCGACGAGCAGAGCAGAAAACAGCAGCAGGATCAGAGCAGTCGCTGACCCCGACGAGCAGAGCAAAAAACAGCAGCAGGAGATGCGCAGTCGCAGACGATCAGAGCAGAAAACAGCAGCAGGGTCAGCGAAGTCGCTGACGCCGACGAGCAGAGCAGAAAAAAGCAGCAGGAGATGCGCAGTCGCAGACGTAAATGAGCAGAGCAGAAAACAGCAGCAGGATCAACGCAGTCGCCGACGCCAATGAGCAGTGCAGAAAACAGCAGCAGGACCAGCGCAGTCGCCGACGAGCAGAGCAGAAAACAGCAACAGGACCAGCACAGTCACAGACGGCGACGAGCAGAGCAGAAAACAGCTGCAGGATCAGCGCAGTCGCTGACGCCGACGAGCAGACAAGAAAAAAGCAGCAGGAGATGCGAAGTCGCAGACGCCAACGAGCAGAGCAGAAAACAGCAGCAGGACAAGCACAGTCGCCGAAGCCGACGATCAGAGCAGAAAACAACAGCAGGACCAGCGCAGTAGCCGAAGCCGATGAGCAGTGCAGAAAACACCAGCAGGACCAGCGCAGTCGTCGATGAGCAGAGCAGAAAACAGCAGCAGGACCAGCGCAGTCGCAGACGCCGACGAGCAGAGCAGACGCCGACGAGCAGAGAAGAAAACAGCAGCAGAACCAGCGCAGTCGCCGACGCCGACGATCAGAGCAGAAAACAACAGCAGGACCAGCGCAGTCGCCGACGGCGACGAGCAGAGCAGGAAACAGCAGCAGGATCAGCGCATTCGCTGACGCTGATGAGCAGTGTAGAAAACAGCAGCAGGACCAGCGCAGTCGCCGATGCCTACGAGCAGAGCAGAAAACAGCAGCAGGATCAGCACAGTCGCCGACGCTGATGAGCAGTGCAGAAAACAGCAGCAGGACAAGCGCAGTCGCCGACGAGCAGAGCAGAAAACAGCAGCAGGACCAGCGCAGTCTCAGACGCCGACGAGCAGAGGCGAAAACAACAGCAGGACCAGCGCAGTCGCCGATGAGCAGAGCAGAAAACAGCAGCAGGACCAGCGCAGTCGCAGACGCCGACGAGCAGAGCAGACGCCGACAAGCAGAGAAGAAAACAGCAGCAGGACCAGCGCAGTCGCCGACGCCGACGATCAGAGCAGAAAACAACAGCAGGACCAGCGCAGTCGCCGACGCAGATGAGCAGTGCAGAAAACACAAGCAGGACCAGCGCAGTCACCGATGAGCAGAGCAGAAAACAGCAGCAGGACCAGCGCAGTCGCAGACGCCGACGAGCAGAGAAGGAAACAGCAGCAGGACAAGCGCAGTCGCCGGCGCCGACGATCAGAGCAGAAAACAACAGCAGGACCAGCGCAGTCGCCGACGGCGACGAGCAGAGCAGGAAACAACAGCAGGATCAGCGCAGTAGCCGACACCGATGAGCAGAGCAGAAAACAGCAGCAGGACCAGCGCAGTCGCCGAAGAGCAGAGCAAAAAACAGCAGCAGGAGATGCTTAGTCGCAGACGCCGACGAGCAGAGCAGAAAACAGCAGCAGGATCAGTGCAGTCGCTGACGCCGACGAGCAGAGCAGAAAAAAGCAGCAGGAGATGCGCAGTCGCTGACGAGCAGAGCAGAAAACAGCAGCAGGACCAGCGCAGTCGCAGACCCCGATGAGCAGTGCAGAAAACAGCAGCAGGATCAGCGCAGTCGCCGACGCCTACGAGCAGAGCAGAAAACAGCAGCAGGATCAGCACAGTCGCCGACGCCAATGAGCAGTGCAGAAAACAGCAGCAGGACCAGCGCAGTCGCCGACGAGCAGAGCAAAAAAAAGCAGCAGGACCAGCGCAGTCGCAGACGCCGACGAGCAGAGCAGACGCCGACGAGCAGAGAATAAAACAGCAGCAGGACCAGCGCAGTCGCCGACGCTGACGATCAGAGCAGAAAACAACAGCAGGACCAGCGCAGTCGCCGATGGCGACGAGCAGAGCAGGAGACAGCAGCAGGATCAGTGCATTCGCTGACGCAGACAAGCAGAGCAGGAAACAGCAGCAGGATAAGCGCAGTTGCCGACGCCGATGTGCAGAGCAGAAAACAGCAGCAGGACCAGCGCAGTTGCCGACGCAGATGAGCAGTGCAGAAAACACAAGCAGGACCAGCGCAGTCACCGATGAGCAGAGCAGAAAACAGCAGCAGGACCAGCGCAGTCGCAGACGCCGACGAGCAGAGAAGAAAACAGCAGCAGGACAAGCGCAGTCGCCGGCGCCGACGATCAGAGCAGAAAACAACAGCAGGACCAGCGCAGTCGCCGACGGCGACAAGCAGAGCAGGAAACAACAGCAGGATCAGCGCAGTAGCCGACACCGATGAGCAGAGCAGAAAACAGCAGCAGGACCAGCGCAGTCGCCGAAGAGCAGAGCAAAAAACAGCAGCAGGAGATTTCGCAGTCGCAGACGCCGACGAGCAGAGCAGAAAACAGCAGAAGGATCAGTGCAGTCGCTGACGCCGACGAGCAGAGCAGAAAAAAGCAGCAGGAGATGCGCAGTCGCTGACGAGCAGAGCAGAAAACAGCAGCAGGACCAGCGCAGTCGCAGACGCCAATGAGCAGTGCAGAAAACAGCAGCAGGATCAGCGCAGTCGCCTACGCCTACGAGCAGAGCAGAAAACAGCAGCAGGATCAGCACAGTCGCCGACGCCAATGAGCAGTGCAGAAAACAGCAGCAGGAACAGCACAGTCGCCGACGAGCAGAGCAAAAAAAAGCAGTAGGACCAGCGCAGTCGCAGACGCCGACGAGCAGAGCAGACGCCGACGAGCAGAGAATAAAACAGCAGCAGGACCAGCGCAGTCGCCGACGCTGACGATCAGAGCAGAAAACAACAGCAGGACCAGCGCAGTCGCCGATGGCGACGAGCAGAGCAGGAGACAGCAGCAGGATCAGTGCATTCGCTGACGCAGACAAGCAGAGCAGGAAACAGCAGCAGGACCAGCGCAGTTGCCGACGAGCAGAGCAAAAAACAGCAGCAGGAGATGCACAGTCGCAGACTCCGACGAGCAGAGCAGAAAACAGCAGCAGGATCAGCGCAGTCGCTGACGCCGACGAGCAGAGCAAAAAAACAGCAGCAGGAGATGCGCAGTCGCAGACGCAAATGAGCAGAGCAGAAAACAACAGCAGGATCAACGCAGTCGCCGACGCCAATGAGCAGTGCAGAAAACAGCAGCAGGAGATGCGCAGTCGCAGACGCCAACGAGCAGAGCAGAAAACAGCAGCAGGATCAGCGCAGTAGCCGACGCCGATGAGCAGAGCAGAAAACAGCAGCAGGACAAGCGCAGTCGCCGACGAGCAGAGCAGAAAACAGCAGCAGGATCAGCGCAGTCGCAGACGCCGACGAGCAGAGATTAAAACAGCAGCAGGACCAGCGCAGTCGCCGGCGCCGACGATCAGAGCAGAAAACAACAGCAGGACGAGCGCAGTCGCCGACGGCGACGAGCAGAGCAGGAAACAACAGCAGGATCAGCGCAGTAGCCGACGCCGATGAGCAGAGCAGAAAACAGCAGCAGGACCAGCGCAGTCGCCGACGCCGATGAGCAGAGCAAAAAACAGAAGCAGGAGATGCGCAATCGCAGACGATCAGAACAGAAAACAGCAGCAGGGTCAGCTCAGTCGCTGACGCCGACGAGCAGAGCAGAAAAAAGCAGCAGGAGATGCGCAGTCGCAGACGCCAATGAGCAGAGCAGAAAACAGCAGCAGGATCAACGCAGTCGCCGACGCCGATGAGCAGTGCAGAAAACAGCAGCAGGACCTGCGCAGTCGCCGACGAGCAGAGCAGAAAACAGCAGCAGGACCAGCGCAGTCGCAGACGCCAATGAGCAGTGCAGAAAACAGCAGCAGGACCAGCGCAGTCACCGACGCCTACGAGCAGAGCAGAAAAAAGCAGCAGGATCATCACAGTCGCCGACGCCAATGAGCAGTAAAGAAAACAGCAGCAGGACCAGCGCAGTCGCCGACGAGCAGAGCAGAAAACAGCAGCAGGACCAGCGCAGTTGCAGACGCCGACGAGCAGAGGCGAAAACAACAGCAGGACCAGCGCAGTCGCCGACGCCGATGAGCAGTGCAGAAAACACCAGCAGGACCAGCGCAGTCACCGATGAGCAGAGCAGAAAACAGCAGCAGGACGAGCGCAGTCGCAGACGCCGACGAGCAGAGCAGACGCCGACGAGCAGAGAAGAAAACAGCAGCAGGACCAGCGCAGTCGCCGACGCCGACGATCAGAGCATAAAACAACAGCAGGACCAGCGCAGTCGCCGACCGCGACGAGCAGAGCAGGAAACAGCAGCAGGATCAGCGCATTCGCTGACGCAGACAAGCAGAGCAGAAAACAGCAGCAGGATCAGCGCAGTAGCAGACGCCGATGAGCAGAGCAGAAAACAGCAGCAGGACCAGCGCAGTCGCTGACGAGCAGAGCAAAAAACAGCAGCAGGATCAGCACAGTCGCTGACGCCGACGAGCAGAGCAAAAAACAGCAGCAGGAGATGAGCAGTTGCAGGCGATCAGAGCAGAATACAGCAGCAGGGTCAGCGCAGTCGCTGACGCCGACGAGCAGAGCAGAAAAAAGCAGCAGGATCAATGCAGTCGCCGACGCCGATGAGCATTGCAGAAAACAGCAGCAGGACCAGCGCAGTCGCCGACGAGCAGAGCAGAAAACAGCAACAGGACCAGCGCAGTCGCAGACGGCGATGAGCAGAGCAGAAAACAGCTGCAGGATCAGTGCAGTCGCTGACGCCGACGAGCAGAGCAGAAAAAAGCAGCAGGAGATGCGCAGTCGCAGACGCCAACGAGCAGAGCAGAAAACAGCAGCAGGATCAGTGCAGTAGCCGACGCCGATGAGCAGAGCAGAAAACAGCAGCAGGACAAGCGCAGTCGCCGACGAGCAGAGCAAAAAACAGCAGCAGGAGATGCACAGTCACAGACGCCGACGAGCAGAGCAGAAAACAGCAACAGGACCAGCACAGTCGCAGACGGCGACGAGCAAAGCGGAAAACAGCTGCAGGATCAGCGCAGTCGCTGACGCCGACGAGCAGAGCAGAAAAAAGCAGCAGGAGATGCGCAGTCGCAGACGCCAACGAGCAGAGCAGAAAACAGCAGCAGGATCAGCGCAGTAGCCGACGCCGATGAGCAGAGCAGAAAACAGCAGCAGGACAAGCACAGTCGCCGACGAGCAGAGCAAAAAACAGCAGCAGGAGATGCGCAGTCACAGACGCCGACGAGCAGAGCAGAAAACAGCAGCAGGATCAGCGCAGTCGCTGACGCCGACAAGCAGAGCAAAAAACAGCAGCAGGAGATGCACAGTCGCAGACGATCAGAGCAGAAAACAGCAGCAGGGTCAGCGCAGTCGCTGACGCCGACAAGCAGAGCAGAAAACAGCAGCAGGACCAGCGCAGTCGCAGACGCCAATGAGCAGTGCAGAAAACAGCAGCAGGACCAGCGCAGTCACCGACGCCTACGAGCAGAGCAGAAAACAGCAGCAGGATCAGCACAGTCGCCGACGCCAATGAGCAGTAAAGAAAACAGCAGCAGGACATGCGCAGTCGCCGACGAGCAGAGCAGAAAACAGCAGCAGGACCAGCGCAGTTGCAGACGCCGACGAGCAGAGGCGAAAACAACAGCAGGACCAGCGCAGTCGCCGACGCCGATGAGCAGTGCAGAAAACACCAGCAGGACCAGCGCAGTCACCGATGAGCAGAGCAGAAAACAGCAGCAGGACGAGCGCAGTTGCAGACGCCGACGAGCAGAGCAGACGCCGACGAGCAGAGAAGAAAACAGCAGCAGGACCAGCGCAGTCGCCGACGCCGACGATCAGAGCATAAAACAATAGCAGGACCAGCGCAGTCGCCGACGGCGACGAGCAGAGCAGGAAACAGCAGCAGGATCAGCGCATTCGCTGACGCAGACAAGCAGAGCAGAAAACAGCAGCAGGATCAGCGCAGTAGCAGACGCCGATGAGCAGAGCAGAAAACAGCAGCAGGACCAGCGCAGTCGCCGACGAGCAGAGCAAAAAACAGCAGCAGGATCAGCACAGTCGCTGACGCCGACGAGCAGAGCAAAAAACAGCAGCAGGAGATGAGCAGTTGCAGGCGATCAGAGCAGAATACAGCAGCAGGGTCAGCGCAGTCGCTGACGCCGACGAGCAGAGCAGAAAAAAGCAGCAGGATCAACGCAGTCGCCGACGCCGATGAGCATTGCAGAAAACAGCAGCAGGACCAGCGCAGTCGCCGACGAGCAGAGCAGAAAACAGCAACAGGACCAGCGCAGTCGCAGACGGCGATGAGCAGAGCAGAAAACAGCTGCAGGATCAGTGCAGTCGCTGACGCCGACGAGCAGAGCAGAAAAAAGCAGCAGGAGATGCGCAGTCGCAGACGCCAACGAGCAGAGCAGAAAACAGCAGCAGGATCAGTGCAGTAGCCGACGCCGATGAGCAGAGCAGAAAACAGCAGCAGGACAAGCGCAGTCGCCGACGAGCAGAGCAAAAAACAGCAGCAGGAGATGCACAGTCACAGACGCCGACGAGCAGAGCAGAAAACAGCAACAGGACCAGCACAGTCGCAGACGGCGACGAGCAAAGCGGAAAACAGCTGCAGGATCAGCGCAGTCGCTGACGCCGACGAGTAGAGCAGAAAAAAGCAGCAGGAGATGCGCAGTCGCAGACGCCAACGAGCAGAGCAGAAAACAGCAGCAGGATCAGCGCAGTAGCCGACGCCGATGAGCAGAGCAGAAAACAGCAGCAGGACAAGCACAGTCGCCGACGAGCAGAGCAAAAAACAGCAGCAGGAGATGCGCAGTCACAGACGCCGACGAGCAGAGCAGAAAACAGCAGCAGGATCAGCGCAGTCGCTGACGCCGACAAGTTTTCTGCTCTGATCGTCGGCTTCGGCGACTGTGCTTGTCCTGCTGCTGTTTTCTGCTCTGCTCGTTGGCGTCTGCGACTGCGCATCTCCTGCTGCTTTTTTCTGCTCTGCTCGTCGGCGTCAGCGACTGCGCTGATCCTGCAGCTGTTTTCTGCTCTGCTCGTCGCCGTCTGTGACTGTGCTGGTCCTGTTGCTGTTTTCTGCTCTGCTCGTCGGGGACTGCGCTGGTCCTGCTGCTGTTTTCTGCACTGCTCATTGGCGTCGGCGACTGCGTTGATCCTGCTGCTGTTTTCTGCTCTGCTCATTTGCGTCTGCGACTGCGCATCTCCTGCTGCTTTTTTCTGCTCTGCTCGTCGGTGTCAGCGACTGCGCTGACCCTGCTGCTGTTTTCTGATCTGATCGTCTGCGACTGCGCATCTCCTGCTGCTGTTTTTTGCTCTGCTCGTCGGCGTCAGCGACTGCTCTGATCCTGCTGCTGTTTTCTGCTCTGCTCGTCGGCGTCGGCTACTGCGCTGATCCTGCTGCTGTTTTCTGCTCTGCATGTCTGCTTCAGCAAATGCGCTGATCCTGCTGCTGTTACCTGCTCTGCTCGACGCCGTCGGCGCCTGCGCTGGTCCTGTTGTTGTTTTCTGCTCTGATCGTCGACCTTGGCGACTGCGCTGGTCCTGCTGCTGTTTTCTTCTCTGCTCGTCGGCGTCTGCTCTGCTCGTCGGCGTCTGCGACTGCGATGGTCCTGCTGCTGTTTTCTGCTCTGCTCATCGGCGACTGCGCTGGTTCTGCTGGTGTTTTCTGCACTGCTCATCGGCGTCTGCGACTGCGCTGGTCCTGCTGCTGTTTTCTGCTCTGCTCATCGGCGACTGCGCTGGTCCTGCTGGTGTTTTCTGCACTGCTCATCGGCTTCGGCGACTGCGCTGGTCCTGCTGTTGTTTTCGCCTCTGCTCATCGGCGTCTGCGACTGCGCTGGTCCTGCTGCTGTTTTCTTCACTGCTCATCGGCGACTGCGACTGCGCATCTCCTGCTGCTTTTTTCTGCTCTGCTCGTCGGCATCAGCGACTGCACTGACCCTGCTGCTGTTTTCTGCTCTGATCGTCTGCGACTGCGCATCTCCTGCTTCTGTTTTTTGCTCTGCTCGTCGGCGTCAGCGACTGCGCTGATCCTGCTGCTGTTTTCTGCTCTGCTCATCGGCGTCGGCTACTGCGCGGATCCTGCTGCTGTTTTCTGCTCTGCTTGTCTGCGTCAGCGAATGCGCTGATCCTGCTGCTGTTTCCTGCTCTGCTCGTCGCCGTCGGCTACTGCGCTGGTCCTGCTGTTGTTTTCTGCTCTGATCGTCGGCGTCGGCGACTGTGCTGGTCCTGCTGCTGTTTTCTGCTCTGCTCGTTGGCGTCTGCGACTGCGCATCTCCTGCTGCTTTTTTCTGCTCTGCTCGTCGGCGTCAGCGACTGCTCTGACCCTGCTGCTGTTTTCTGCTCTGATAGTCTGCGACTGCGCATCTCCTGCTGCTGTTTTTTGCTCTGCTCGTCGGCGACTGCGCTGGTCCTGCTGCTGTTTTCTGCTCTGCTCATCGGCGTCGGCTACTGCGCTGATCCTGCTGCTGTTTTCTGCTCTGCTTGTCTGCGTCAGCGAATGCGCTGATCCTGCTGCTGTTTCCTGCTCTGCTCGTCGCCGTCGGCGGCTGCGCTGGTCCTGCTGTTGTTTTCTGCTCTGATCGTCGGCATTTGCGACTGCGCTGGTCCTGCTGCTGTTTAATTCTCTGCTCGTCGGCGTCTGCTCTGCTCGTCGGCGTCTGCGACTGCGCTGGTCCTGCTGGTGTTTTCTGCACTGCTCATCGGCGTGGCGACTGCGCTGGTCCTGCTGTTGTTTTCGCCTCTGCTCGTCGGCGTCTGCGACTGCGCTGGTCCTGCTGCTGTTTTCTGCTCTACTCGAAGGCTTCGGCGACTGCGCTGGTCCTGCTGCTGTTTTCTGCACTGCTCATCGGCGTCTGCGACTGCGCTGGTCCTGCTGCTGTTTTCTGCTCTGCTCGTCGGTGATTGCGCAGGTCCTGCTGCTGTTTTCTGCACTGATTATCGGCGTCGGCGACTGCGCTGATCCTGCTGCTGTTTTCTGCTCTGCTCATTGGCGTCTGCGACTGCGCATCTCCTGCTGCTTTTTTCTGCTTTGCTCGTCGGCGTCAGCGACTGCGCTGACCCTGCTGCTGTTTTCTGCTCTGATCGTCTGCGACTGCGCATCTCCTGCTTCAGTTTTTTGCTCTGCTCGTCGGCGTCAGCGACTGCGCTGATCCTGCTGCTGTTTTCTGCTCTGCTCGTCGGCGTCTGCGACTGCGCATCTCCTGCTGCTGTTTTTTGCTCTGCTCGTCGGCGTCGGCAACTGCGCTGATCCTGCTGCTGTTTCTTGCTCTGCTCATCGGCGTCAGCGACTGTGCTGATACTGCTGCTGTTTTCTGCTCTGCTCGTCTGCGTCAGCGAATGCGCTGATCCTGCTGCTGTTTCCTGCTCTGCTTGTCGCCGTCGGCGACTTCGCTGGTCCTGCTGTTGTTTTCTGCTCTGATCGCTGGCGTCGGCGACTGCGCTGGTCCTGCTGCTGTTTTCTTCTCTGCTCGTCGGCGTCTGCTCTGCTCGTCGGCGTCTGCGCTGGTCCTGTTGATGTTTTCTGCTCTGCTCGTCGGCGACTGTGCTGGTCCTGCTCTTGTTTTCGCCTCTGCTCGTCGGTGTCTGCTCTGCTCATTGGCGTCTGCGACTGCGCTGGTCCTGCGCTGTTTTCTGCTCTGCTCATTGGCATCTGCGACTGTGCATCTCCTGCTGCTTTTTTCTGCTCTGCTTGTCGGCGTCAGCGACTGCGCTGACCCTGCTGCTGTTTTCTGCTCTGATCGTCTGCGACTGTGCATCTCCTGCTGCTGTTTTTTGCTCTGCTTGTCGGCGTCAGCGACTGCGCTGATCCTGCTGCTGTTTTCTGCTCTGCTCGTCGGCGTCTGTGACTGCGCATCTCCTGCTGCTGTTTTTTGCTCTGCTCGTCGGCGACTGTGCTTGTCCTGCTGCTGTTTTCTGCTCTGCTCATCGGCGTCGGCTACTGCGCTGATCCTGCTGCTGTTTTCTGCTCTGCTCGTTGGCGTCTGCGACTGCGCATCTCCTGCTGCTTTTTTCTGCTCTGCTCGTCGGCGTCAGCGACTGCGCTGATCCTGCAGCTGTTTTCCGCTTTGCTCGTCACCGTCTGCGACTGTGCTGGTCCTGTTGCTGTTTTCTGCTCTGCTCGTCGGCGTCTGTGACTGTGCATCTCCTGCTGCTGTTTTTTGCTCTGCTCGTCGGCGACTGCGCTTGTCCTGCTGCTGTTTTCTGCTCTGCTCATCGGCGTCGGCTACTGCACTGATCCTGCTGCTGTTTTCTGCTCTGCTCGTTGGCGTCTGCGACTGCGCATCTTCTGCTGCTTTTTTCTGCTCTGCTCGTCGGCGTCAGCGACTGCACTGATCCTGCAGCTGTTTTCTGCTCTGCTCATCGCCGTCTGCGACTGCGCTGGTCCTGTTGCTGTTTTCTGCTCTGCTCGTCGGCGACTGCGCTGGTCCTGCTGCTGTTTTCTGCAATGCTCATCGGCGTCGGCGACTGCGTTGATCCTGCTGCTTTTTTCTGCTCTGCTCGTCGGCGTCAGCGACTGCGCTGACCCTGCTGCTGTATTCTGCTCTGATCGCCTGCAACTGCTCATCTCCTGCTGCTGTTTTTTGCTCTGCTCGTCGGTGTCAGCGACTGTGCTGATCCTGCTGCTGTTTTTTGCTCTGCTCATCGGCGACTGCGCTGGTCCTGCTGCTGTTTTCTGCTCTGCTCATCGGCGTCTGCTACTGCGCTGATCCTGCTGCTGTTTTCTGCTCTGCTTGTCTGCGTCAGCGAATGCGCTGATCCTGCTGCTGTTTCCTGCTCTGCTCGTCGGCGTCTGCGACTGCGCATCTCCTGCTGCTGTTTTTTGCTCTGCTCGTCGGCGTCGGCAACTGCGCTGATCCTGCTGCTGTTTCTTGCTCTGCTCATCGGCGTCAGCGACTGTGCTGATACTGCTGCTGTTTTCTGCTCTGCTCGTCTGCGTCAGCGAATGCGCTGATCCTGCTGCTGTTTCCTGCTCTGCTTGTCGCCGTCGGCGACTTCGCTGGTCCTGCTGTTGTTTTCTGCTCTGATCGCTGGCGTCGGCGACTGCGCTGGTCCTGCTGCTGTTTTCTTCTCTGCTCGTCGGCGTCTGCGCTGGTCCTGTTGATGTTTTCTGCTCTGCTCGTCGGCGACTGCGCTGGTCCTGCTCTTGTTTTCGCCTCTGCTCGTCGGTGTCTGCTCTGCTCATTGGCGTCTGCGACTGCGCTGGTCCTGCGCTGTTTTCTGCTCTGCTCATTGGCATCTGCGACTGTGCATCTCCTGCTGCTTTTTTCTGCTCTGCTTGTCGGCGTCAGCGACTGCGCTGACCCTGCTGCTGTTTTCTGCTCTGATCGTCTGCGACTGTGCATCTCCTGCTGCTGTTTTTTGCTCTGCTTGTCGGCGTCAGCGACTGCGCTGATCCTGCTGCTGTTTTCTGCTCTGCTCGTCGGCGTCTGTGACTGCGCATCTCCTGCTGCTGTTTTTTGCTCTGCTCGTCGGCGACTGTGCTTGTCCTGCTGCTGTTTTCTGCTCTGCTCATCGGCGTCGGCTACTGCGCTGATCCTGCTGCTATTTTCTGCTCTGCTCGTTGGCGTCTGCGACTGCGCATCTCCTGCTGCTTTTTTCTGCTCTGCTCGTCGGCGTCAGCGACTGCGCTGATCCTGCAGCTGTTTTCCGCTTTGCTCGTCGCCGTCTGCGACTGTGCTGGTCCTGTTGCTGTTTTCTGCTCTGCTCGTCGGCGTCTGTGACTGTGCATCTCCTGCTGCTGTTTTTTGCTCTGCTCGTCGGCGACTGCGCTTGTCCTGCTGCTGTTTTCTGCTCTGCTCATCGGCGTCGGCTACTGCACTGATCCTGCTGCTGTTTTCTGCTCTGCTCGTTGGCGTCTGCGACTGCGCATCTCCTGCTGCTTTTTTCTGCTCTGCTCGTCGGCGTCAGCGACTGCACTGATCCTGCAGCTGTTTTCTGCTCTGCTCATCGCCGTCTGCGACTGCGCTGGTCCTGTTGCTGTTTTCTGCTCTGCTCGTCGGCGACTGCGCTGGTCCTGCTGCTGTTTTCTGCAATGCTCATCGGCGTCGGCGACTGCGTTGATCCTGCTGCTTTTTTCTGCTCTGCTCGTCGGCGTCAGCGACTGCGCTGACCCTGCTGCTGTATTCTGCTCTGATCGCCTGCAACTGCTCATCTCCTGCTGCTGTTTTTTGCTCTGCTCGTCGGCGTCAGCGACTGTGCTGATCCTGCTGCTGTTTTTTGCTCTGCTCGTCGGCGACTGCGCTGGTCCTGCTGCTGTTTTCTGCTCTGCTCATCGGCGTCTGCTACTGCGCTGATCCTGCTGCTGTTTTCTGCTCTGCTTGTCTGCGTCAGCGAATGCGCTGATCCTGCTGCTGTTTCCTGCTCTGCTCGTCGCCGTCGGCGACTGCGCTGGTCCTGCTGTTGTTTTATGCTCTGATCGTCAGCGTCGGCGACTGCGCTGGTCCTGCTGCTGTTTTCTTCTCTGCTCGTCGGCGTCTGCTCTGCTCGTCGGCGTCTGCGACTGCGCTCGTCCTGCTGCTGTTTTCTGCTCTGCTCATCGGTGACTGCGCTGGTCCTGCTGGTGTTTTCTGCACTGCTCATCGGCGTCGGCGACTGCGCTGGTCCTGCTGTTGTTTTCGCCTCTGCTCGTCGGCGTCTGCAACTGCGCTGGTCCTGCTGCTGTTTTCTGCTCTGCTCGTCGGCGACTGCGCTGGTCCTGCTGCTGTTTTCTTTACTGCTCATTGGCGTCGGCGACTGTGCTGATCCTGCTGCTGTTTTCTGCTCTGCTCGTAGGCGTCGGTGACTGCGCTGGTCCTGCTGCTCTTTTCTGCACTGCTCATCGGCGTCTGCGACTGCGCTGGTCCTGCTGCTGTTTTCTGCTCTGCTCGTCGGCGACTGCGCAGGTCCTGCTGCTGTTTTCTGCACTGCTCATCGGCGTCGGCGACTGCATTGATCCTGCTGCTGTTTTCTGCTCTGCTCATTGGCGTCTGCAACTGCGCATCTCCTGCTGCTTTTTTCTGCTCTGCTCGTCGGCGTCAGCGACTGAGCTGACCCTGCTGCTGTTTTCTGCTCTGATCGTCTGCGACTGCGCATCTCCTGCTTCTGTTTTTTGCTCTGCTCGTCGGCGTCGGCGACTGCGCTGGTCCTGCTGCTGTTTTCTGCTCTGCTCATCGGCGTCGGCTACTGCGCTGATCCTGCTGTTGTTTCCTGCTCTGCTCGTCGCCGTCGGCGACTGCGCTCGTCCTGCTGTTGTTTTCTGCTCTGATCGTCGGCGCCGGCGACTGCGCTGGTCCTGCTGCTGTTTTAATCTCTGCTCGTCGGCGTCTGCGACTGCGCTGATCCTGCTGCTGTTTTCTGCTCTGCTCGTCGGCGACTGCGCTTGTCCTGCTGCTGTTTTCTGCTCTGCTCATCGGCGTCGGCTACTGCGCTGATCCTGCTGCTGTTTTCTGCTCTGCTCGTTGGCGTCTGCGACTGCGCATCTCCTGCTGCTGTTTTCTGCACTGCTCATTGGCGTCGGCGACTGCGTTGATCCTGCTGTTGTTTTCTGCTCTGCTCATTTGCGTCTGCGACTGCGCATCTCCTGCTGCTGTTTTTTTGCTCTGCTCGTCGGCGTCAGCGACTGCGCTGATCCTGCTGCTGTTTTCTGTTCTGCTCGTCGGAGTCTGCGACTGTGCATCTCCTGCTGCTGTTTTTTTCTCTGCTCGTCGGCAACTGCGCTGGTCCTGCTGCTGTTTTCTGCTATGCACATCGGCGTCGGCAACTGCGCTTATCCTGCTGCTGTTTCCTGCTCTGCTTGTCTGCGTCAGCGAATGCACTGATCCTGCTGCTGTCTCCTGCTCTGCTCGTCGCCATCGGCGACTGCGCTGGTCCTGCTGTTGTTTTCTGCTCTGATCGTCAGCGTCGGCGACTGCGCTGGTCCTGCTGCTGTTTTATTCTCTGCTCGTCGGCGTCTGCTCTGCTCGTCGGCGTCTGCGACTGCGCTGGTCCTGCTGCTTTTTTTTGCTCTGCTCGTCGGCGACTGCGCTGGTCCTGCTGCTGTTTTCTGCACTGCTCATTGGCGTCAGCGACTGTGCTGATCCTGCTGCTGTTTTCTGCTCTGCTCGTAGGCGTCGGTGACTGCGCTGATCCTGCTGCTGTTTTCTGCACTGCTCATCGGCGTCTGCGAATGCGCTGGTCCTGCTGCTGTTTTCTGCTCTGCTCGTCAGCGACTGCGCATCTCCTGCTGCTTTTTTCTGCTCTGCTCGTCGGCGTCAGCGACTGCACTGATCCTGCTGCTGTTTTCTGCTCTGCTCGTCGGCGTCTGCGACTGCGCATCTCCTGCTGCTGTTTTTTGCTCTGCTCTTCGGCGACTGCGCTGGTCCTGCTTGTGTTTTCTGCACTGCTCATCTGCGTCGGCGACTGCGCTGGTCCTGCTGTTGTTTTCTGCTCTGATCGTCGGCGCCGGCGACTGCGCTTGTCCTGCTGCTGTTTTCTTCTCTGCTCGTCGGCGTCTGCGACTGCGCTGGTCCTGCTGCTGTTTTCTGCTCTGCTCATCGGTGACTGCGCTGGTCCTGCTTGTGTTTTCTGCACTGCTCATCTGCGTCGGCGACTGCGCTGGTCCTGCTGTTGTTTTCTGCTCTGATCGTCGGCGTCGGCGACTGCGCTGGTCCTGCTGCTGTTTTCTTCTCTGCTTGTCGGCGTCTGCTCTGCTCGTCGGCGTCTGCGACTGCGCTGCTCCTGCTGCTGTTTTCTGCTCTGCTCATCGGCGACTGCGCTGGTCCTGCTGTTGTTTTCGCCTCTGCTCGTCGGCGTCTGAGACTGCGCTGGTCCTGCTGCTGTTTTCTGCTCTGCTCGTCGGCGAATGCGCTTGTCCTGCTGCTGTTTTCTGCACTGCTCATCAGCGTCGGCGACTGTGCTGATCCTGCTGCTGTTTTCTGCTCTGCTCGTAGGCATCGGCGACTGCGCTGGTCCTGCTGCTGTTTTCTACACTGCTCATCAGCGTCAGCGAATGCGCTGATCCTGCTGCTGTTTCCTGCTCTGCTCGTCGCCGTCGGCGACTGCGCTGGTCCTGCTGTTGTTTTCTGCTCTGATCGTCGGCGTCGGCGACTGCGCTGGTTCTGCTGCTGTTTTCTTCTCTGCTCGTCGGCGTCTGCTCTGCTCGTCGGCGTCTGCGACTGCGCTGGTCCTGCTGCTGTTTTCTGCTCTGCTCATCGGCGACTGCGCTGGTCCTGCTGGTGTTTTCTGCACTGCTCATTGGCTTCGGCTACTGCGCTGGTCCTGCTGTTGTTTTCTGCTCTGATCGTCGGCTTCGGCGACTGTGCTTGTCCTGCTGCTGTTTTCTGCTCTGCTCGTTGGCGTCTGCGACTTCGCATCTCCTGCTGCTTTTTTCTTGTCTGCTCGTCGGCGTCAGCGACTGCGCTGATCCTGCAGCTGTTTTCTTCTCTGCTCGTCGCCGTCTGTGACTGTGCTGGTCCTGTTGCTGTTTTCTGCTCTGCTCGTCGGCGACTGCGCTGGTCCTGCTGCTGTTTTCTGCACTGCTCATTGGCGTCGGCGACTGCGTTGATCCTGCTGCTGTTTTCTGCTCTGCTCATTTGCGTCTGCGACTGCGCATCTCCTGCTGCTTTTTTCTGCTCTGCTCGTCGGCGTCAGCGACTTCGCTGACCCTGCTGCTGTTTTCTGCTCTGATCGTCTGCGACTGCGCATCTCCTGCTGCTGTTTTTTGCTCTGCTCGTCGGGGTCAGCGACTGCTCTGATCCTGCTGCTGTTTTCTGCTCTGCTCGTCGGAGTCTGCGACTGCGCATCTCCTGCTGCTGTTTTTTACTCTGCTCGTCGGCGCCTGCGCTGGTCCTGCTGTTGTTTTCTGCTCTGATCGTCGCCCTTGGCGTCTGCGCTGGTCCTGCTGCTGTTTTCTTCTCTGCTCGTCGGCGTCTGCTCTGCTTGTCGGCGTCTGCGACTGCGATGGTCCTGCTGCTGTTTTCTGCTCTGCTCATCGGTGACTGCGCTGGTCCTGCTGGTGTTTTCTGCACTGCTCATCGGCGTCTGCGACTGCGCTGGTCCTGCTGCTGTTTTCTGCTCTGCTCATCGGCGACTGCGCTGGTCCTGCTGGTGTTTTCTGCACTGCTCATCGGCATTGGTGACTGCGTTGATCCTGCTGCTGTTTTCTGCTCTGCTCATTGGCGTCTGCGACTGCGCATCTCCTGCTGCTGTTTCCTGCTCTGCTCGTCGCCGTCGGCTACTGCGCTGGTCCTGCTGTTGTTTTCTGCTCTGATCGTCGGCTTCGGCGACTGTGCTTGTCCTGCTGCTGTTTTCTGCTCTGCTCGTTGGCGTCTGCGACTTCGCAACTCCTGCTGCTTTTTTCTGCTCTGCTCGTCGGCGTCAGCGACTGCGCTGATCCTGCAGCTGTTTTCTGCTCTGCTCGTCGCCGTCTGTGACTGTGCTGGTCCTGTTGCTGTTTTCTGCTCTGCTCGTCGGCGACTGCGCTGGTCCTGCTGCTGTTTTCTGCACTGCTCATTGGCGTCGGCGACTGCGTTGATCCTGCTGCTGTTTTCTGCTCTGCTCATTTGCGTCTGCGACTGCGCATCTCCTGCTGCTTTTTTCTGCTCTGCTCGTCGGCGTCAGCGACTGCGCTGACCCTGCTGCTGTTTTCTGCTCTGATCGTCTGCTACTGCGCATCTCCTGCTGCTGTTTTTTGCTCTGCACATCGGCGTCGGCTACTGCGCTTATCCTGCTGCTGTTTCCTGCTCTGCTTGTCTGCGTCAGCGAATGCACTGATCCTACTGCTGTCTCCTGCTCTGCTCGTCGCCATCGGCGACTGCGCTGGTCCTGCTGTTGTTTTCTGCTCTGATCGTCAGCGTCGGCGACTGCGCTGGTCCTGCTGCTGTTTTATTCTCTGCTCGTCGGCGTCTGCGACTGCGCTGGTCCTGCTGCTGTTTTTTGCTCTGCTCGTCAGCGACTGCGCATCTCCTGCTGCTGTTTTCTGCACTGTTCGTAGGCGTCGGCGACTGCGCTGATCCTGCTGCTGTTTTCTGCACTGCTCATCGGCGTCTGCGACTGCGCTGGTCCTGCTGCTGTTTTCTGCTCTGCTCGTCAGCGACTGCGCATCTCCTGCTGCTTTTTTTCTGCTCTGCTCGTCGGCGTCAGCGACTGCACTGATCCTGCTGCTGTTTTCTGCTCTGCTCGTCGGCGTCTGCGACTGCGCATCTCCTGCTGCTGTTTTTTGCTCTGCTCTTCGGCGACTGCGCTGGTCCTGCTGCTGTTTTCTGCTCTGCTCATCGGTGTCGGCTACTTTGCTGATCCTGCTGTTGTTTCCTGCTCTGCTCGTCGCCGTCGGCGACTGCGCTGGTCCTGCTGTTGTTTTCTGCTCTTATCGTCGGCGCCAGCGACTGCGCTTGTCCTGCTGCTGTTTTCTTCTCTGCTCGTCGGCGTGTGCGACTGCGCTGGTCCTGCTGCTGTTTTCTGCTCTGCTCATCGGTGACTGCGCTGGTCCTGCTTGTGTTTTCTGCACTGCTCATTGGCGTCGGCGACTGTGCTGATCCTGCTGCTGTTTTCTGCTCTGCTCGTAGGCGTCGGCGACTGCGCTGGTCCTGCTGCTGTTTTCTTCACTGCTCATCGGCGACTGCGACTGCGTTGGTCCTGCTGCTGTTTTCTGCTCTGCTCGTCGGCGACTGCGCAGGTCCTGCTGCTGTTTTCTGCTCTGCTCATTTGCGTCTGCAACTGCGCATCTCCTGCTTCTTTTTTCTGCTCTGCTCGTCAGCGTCAGCGACTGCACTGACCCTGCTGCTGTTTTCTGCTCTGATCGTCTGCGACTGCGCATCTCCTGCTTCTGTTTTTTGCTCTGCTCGTCGGCGTCAGCGACTGCGCTGATCCTGCTGCTGTTTTCTGCTCTGCTCGTCGGCGTCTGCGACTGCGCGGATCCTGCTCCTGTTTTCTGCTCTGCTTGTCTGCGTCAGCGAATGCGCTGATCCTGCTGCTGTTTCCTGCTCTGCTCGTCGCCGTCGGCTACTGCGCTGGTCCTGCTGTTGTTTTCTGCTCTGATCGTCGGCTTCGGCGACTGTGCTTGTCCTGCTGCTGTTTTCTGCTCTGCTCGTTGGCGTCTGCGACTTCGCATCTCCTGCTGCTTTTTTTCTTGTCTGCTCGTCGGCGTCAGCGACTGCGCTGATCCTGCAGCTGTTTTCTGCTCTGCTCGTCGCCGTCTGTGACTGTGCTGGTCCTGTTGCTGTTTTCTGCTCTGCTCGTCGGCGACTGCGCTGGTCCTGCTGCTGTTTTCTGCACTGCTCATTGGCGTCGGCGACTGCGTTGATCCTGCTGCTGTTTTCTGCTCTGCTCATTTGCGTCTGCGACTGCGCATCTCCTGCTGCTTTTTTCTGCTCTGCTCGTCGGCGTCAGCGACTTCGCTGACCCTGCTGCTGTTTTCTGCTCTGATCGTCTGCGACTGCGCATCTCCTGCTGCTGTTTTTTGCTCTGCTCGTCGGGGTCAGCGACTGCTCTGATCCTGCTGCTGTTTCCTGCTCTGCTCGTCGGAGTCTGCGACTGCGCATCTCCTGCTGCTGTTTTTTACTCTGCTCGTCGGCGACTGCGCTGATCCTGCTGCTGTTTCCTGCTCTGCTCGTCGCCGTCGGCGCCTGCGCTGGTCCTGCTGTTGTTTTCTGCTCTGATCGTCGACCTTGGCGACTGCGCTGGTCCTGCTGCTGTTTTCTTCTCTGCTCGTCGGCGTCTGCTCTGCTTGTCGGCGTCTGCGACTGCGATGGTCCTGCTGCTGTTTTCTGCTCTGCTCATCGGTGACTGCGCTGGTCCTGCTGGTGTTTTCTGCACTGCTCATCGGCGTCTGCGACTGCGCTGGTCCTGCTGCTGTTTTCTGCTCTGCTCATCGGCGACTGCGCTGGTCCTGCTGGTGTTTTCTGCACTGCTCATCGGCATTGGTGACTGCGTTGATCCTGCTGCTGTTTTCTGCTCTGCTCATTGGCGTCTGCGACTGCGCATCTCCTCCTGCTGTTTCCTGCTCTGCTCGTCGCCGTCGGCTACTGCGCTGGTCCTGCTGTTGTTTTCTGCTCTGATCGTCAGCTTCGGCGACTGTGCTTGTCGTGCTGCTGTTTTCTGCTCTGCTCGTTGGCGTCTGCGACTTCGCATCTCCTGCTGCTTTTTTCTGCTCTGCTCGTCGGCGTCAGCGACTGCGCTGATCCTGCAGCTGTTTTCTGCTCTGCTCGTCGCCGTCTGTGACTGTGCTGGTCCTGTTGCTGTTTTCTGCTCTGCTCGTCGGCGACTGCGCTGGTCCTGCTGCTGTTTTCTGCACTGCTCATTGGCGTCGGCGACTGCGTTGATCCTGCTGCTGTTTTCTGCTCTGCTCATTTGCGTCTGCGACTGCGCATCTCCTGCTGCTTTTTTCTGCTCTGCTCGTCGGCGTCAGCGACTGCGCTGACCCTGCTGCTGTTTTCTGCTCTGATCGTCTGCTACTGCGCATCTCCTGCTGCTGTTTTTTGCTCTGCACATCGGCGTCGGCTACTGCGCTTATCCTGCTGCTGTTTCCTGCTCTGCTTGTCTGCGTCAGCGAATTCACTGATCCTGCTGCTGTCTCCTGCTCTGCTCGTCGCCATCGGCGACTGCGCTGGTCCTGCTGTTGTTTTCTGCTCTGATCGTCAGCGTCGGCGACTGCGCTGGTCCTGCTGCTGTTTTATTCTCTGCTCGTCGGCGTCTGCGACTGCGCTGGTCCTGCTGCTGTTTTTTGCTCTGCTCGTCGGCGACTGCGCTGGTCCTGCTGCTGTTTTCTGCACTGTTCGTAGGCGTCGGCGACTGCGCTGATCCTGCTGCTGTTTTCTGCACTGCTCATCGGCGTCTGCGACTGTGCTGGTCCTGTTGCTGTTTTCTGCTCTGCTCTTCGGCGACTGCGCTGGTCCTGCTGCTGTTTTCTGCACTGCTCATTGGCGTCGGCGACTGCGTTGATCCTGCTGCTGTTTTCTGCTCTGCTCATTTGCGTCTGCGACTGCGCATCTCCTGCTGCTGTTTTCTGCTCTGCTCGTCGCCGTCTGTGACTGTGCTGGTCCTGTTGCTGTTTTCTGCTCTGCTCGTCGGCGACTGCGCTGGTCCTGCTGCTGTTTTCTGCACTGCTCATTGGCGTTGGCGACTGCGTTGATCCTGCTGCTGTTTTCTGCTCTGCTCATTTGCGTCTGCGACTGCGCATCTCCTGCTGCTTTTTTCTGCTCTGCTCGTCGGCGTCAGCGACTGCGCTGACCCTGCTGCTGTTTTCTGCTCTGATCGTCTGCTACTGCGCATCTCCTGCTGCTGTTTTTTGCTCTGCTCGTCGGCGTCAGCGACTGCTCTGATCCTGCTGCTGTTTTCTGCTCTGCTCGTCGGAGTCTGCGACTGCACATCTCCTGCTGCTGTTTTTTACTCTGCTCGTCGGCGACTGCGCTGGTCCTGCTGCTGTTTTCTGCTCTGCTCATCGGCGTCGGCTACTGCGCTGATCCTGCTGCTGTTTTCTGCTCTGCTTGTCTGCGTCAGCAAATGCGCTGATCCTGCTGCTGTTTCCTGCTCTGCTCGTCACCGTCGGCGCCTGCGCTGGTCCTGCTGTTGTTTTCTGCTCTGCTCATCGGCGTCGGCTACTGCGCTGATCCTGCTGCTGTTTTCTGCTCTGCTTGTCTGCGTCAGCAAATGCGCTGATCCTGCTGCTGTTTCCTGCTCTGCTCGTCACCGTCGGCGCCTGCGCTGGTCCTGCTGTTGTTTTCTGCTCTGATCGTCGACCTTGGCGACTGCGCTGGTCCTGGTGCTGTTTTCTGCTCTGCTCATCAGTGACTGCGCTGGTCCAGCTGGTGTTTTCTGCACTGCTCATCGGCGTCTGCGACTGCGCTGGTCCTGCTGCTGTTTTCTGCACTGCTCATTGGCGTTGGCGACTGTGCTGATCCTGCTGCTTTTTTCTGCTCTGCTCGTAGGCGTCGGCGACTGCGCTGGTCCTGCTGCTGTTTTCTTCACTGCTCATCGGCGACTGCGACTGCGCTGGTCCTGCTGCTGTTTTCTGCTCTGCTCATTGGCGTCTGCGACTGCGCATCTCCTGCTGCTTTTTTCTTCTCTGCTCGTCGGCGTCAGCGACTGCACTGACCCTGCTGCTGTTTTCTGCTCTGATCGTCTGCGACTGCGCATCTCCTGCTTCTGTTTTCTGCTCTGCTCATCGGCGTCGGCTACTGCGCGGATCCTGCTGCTGTTTTCTGCTCTGCTTGTCTGCGTCAGCGAATGCGCTGATCCTGCTGCTGTTTCCTGCTCTGCTCGTCGCTGTCGGCTACTGCGCTGGTCCTGCTGTTGTTTTCTGCTCTGATCGTCGGCGTTGGCGACTGCGCTGGTCATGCTGCTGTTTAATTCTCTGCTCGTCGGCGTCTGCTCTGCTCGTCGGCGTCTGCGACTGCGCTGGTCCTGCTGCTGTTTTCTGCTCTGCTCATCGGTGACTGCGCTGGTCCTGCTGGTGTTTTCTGCACTGCTCATCGGCGTCGGCGACTGCGCTGGTCCTGCTGTTGTTTTCGCCTCTGCTCGTCGGCGTCTGCGACTGCGCTGGTCCTGCTGCTGTTTTCTGCTCTGCTCGTCGTCAACTGCGCATGTCCTGCTGCTGTTTTCTGCACTGCTCATTGGCATCGGCGACTGTGCTGATCCTGCTGCTGTTTTCTGCTCTGCTCGAAGGCGTCGGCGACTGCGCTGGTCCTGCTGCTGTCTTCTGCACTGCTCATCGGTGTCTGCGACTGCGCTGGTCCTGCTGCTGTTTTCTGCTCTGCTCGTCGGCGACTGCGCAGGTCCTGCTGCTGTTTTCTGCACTGCTCATCGGCGTCGGCGACTGCGCTGATCCTGCTGCTGTTTTCTGCTCTGCTCATTGGCGTCTGCTACTGCGCATCTCCTGCTGCTTTTTTCTGCTTGGCTCGTCGGCGTCAGCGACTGCGCTGGTCCTGCTGCTGTTTAATTCTCTGCTCGTCGGCGTCTGCGACTGCGCTGGTCCTGCTGCTGTTTTCTGCTCTGCTCATCGGCGACTGCGCTGGTCCTGCTGGTGTTTTCTGCACTGCTCAACGGCGTCGGCGACTGCGCTGGTCCTGCTGTGGTTTTCGCCTCTGCTCGTCGGCGTCTGCGACTGCGCTGGTCCTGCTGCTGTTTTCTGCTCTGCTCGTCGTCAGCTGCGCTGGTCCTGCTGCTGTTTTCTGCACTGCTCATTGGCGTAGGCAACTGTGCTGATCCTGCTGCTGTTTTCTGCTCTTCTCGAAGGCGTCGGCGACTGCGCTGGTGCTGCTGCTGTTTTCTGCACTGCTCATCGGCGTCTGCGACTGCGCTGGTCCTGCTGCTGTTTTCTGCTCTGCTCGTCGGCGACTGCGCAGGTCCTGCTGCTGTTTTCTGCACTGCTCATCGGCGTCGGCGACTGCGCTGATCCTGCTGCTGTTTTCTGCTCTGCTCATTGGCGTCTGCGACTGCGCATCTCCTGCTGCTTTTTTCTGCTTTGCTCGTCGGCATCAGCGACTGCGCTGACCCTGCTGCTGTTTTCTGCTCTGATCGTCTGCGACTGCGCATCTCCTGCTTCAGTTTTTTGCTCTGCTCGTCGGCGTCAGCGACTGCGCTGATCCTGCTGCTGTTTTCTGCTCTGCTCGTCGGCGTCTGCGACTGCACTTCTCCTGCTGCTGTTTTTTGCTCTGCTCGTCGGCGACTGCGCTGGTCCTGCTGCTGTTTTCTGCTCTGCTCATCGGCGTCGGCTACTGCGCTGATCCTGCTGTTGTTTCCTGCTCTGCTCGTCGCCGTCGGCGACTGCGCTGGTCCTGCTGTTGTTTTCTGCTCTGATCGTCGGCGCCGGTGACTGCGCTGGTCCTGCTGCTGTTTTCTTCACTGCTCATCGGCGACTGCGACTGCGCTGGTCCTGCTGCTGTTTTCTGCTCTGCTCGTCGGCGACTGCGCAGGTCCTGCTGCTGTTTTCTGCACTGCTCATCGGCATCGGCGACTGCGTTGATCCTGCTGCTGTTTTCTGCTCTGCTCATTGGCGTCTGCGACTGCGCATCTCCTGCTGCTTTTTTCTTCTCTGCTCGTCGGCGTCAGCGACTGCACTGACCCTGCTGCTGTTTTCTGCTCTGATCGTCTGCGACTGCGCATCTCCTGCTTCTGTTTTCTGCTCTGCTCATCGGCGTCGGCTACTGCGCGGATCCTGCTGCTGTTTTCTGCTCTGCTTGTCTGCGTCAGCGAATGCGCTGATCCTGCTGCTGTTTCCTGCTCTGCTCGTCGCTGTCGGCTACTGCGCTGGTCCTGCTGTTGTTTTCTGCTCTGATCGTCGGCGTTGGCGACTGCGCTGGTCATGCTGCTGTTTAATTCTCTTCTCGTCGGCGTCTGCTCTGCTCGTCGGCGTCTGCGACTGCGCTGGTCCTGCTGCTGTTTTCTGCTCTGCTCATCGGTGACTGCGCTGGTCCTGCTGGTGTTTTCTATACTGCTCATCGGCGTCGGCGACTGCGCTGGTCCTGCTGTTGTTTTCGCCTCTGCTCGTCGGCGTCTGCGACTGCGCTGGTCCTGCTGCTGTTTTCTGCTCTGCTCGTCGTCAACTGCGCATGTCCTGCTGCTGTTTTCTGCACTGCTCATTGGCATCGGCGACTGTGCTGATCCTGCTGCTGTTTTCTGCTCTGCTCGAAGGCGTCGGCGACTGCGCTGGTCCTGCTGCTGTCTTCTGCACTGCTCATCGGTGTCTGCGACTGCGCTGGTTCTGCTGCTGTTTTCTGCTCTGCTCGTCGGCGACTGCGCAGGTCCTGCTGCTGTTTTCTGCACTGCTCATCGGCGTCGGCGACTGCGCTGATCCTGCTGCTGTTTTCTGCTCTGCTCATTGGCGTCTGCTACTGCGCATCTCCTGCTGCTTTTTTCTGCTTTGCTCGTCGGCGTCAGCGACTGCGCTGGTCCTGCTGCTGTTTAATTCTCTGCTCGTCGGCGTCTGCGACTGCGCTGGTCCTGCTGCTGTTTTCTGCTCTGCTCATCGGCGACTGCGCTGGTCCTGCTGGTGTTTTCTGCACTGCTCAACGGCGTCGGCGACTGCGCTGGTCCTGCTGTGGTTTTCGCCTCTGCTCGTCGGCGTCTGCGACTGCGCTGGTCCTGCTGCTGTTTTCTGCTCTGCTCGTCGTCAGCTGCGCTGGTCCTGCTGCTGTTTTCTGCACTGCTCATTGGCGTAGGCAACTGTGCTGATCCTGCTGCTGTTTTCTGCTCTGCTCGAAGGCGTCGGCGACTGCGCTGGTGCTGCTGCTGTTTTCTGCACTGCTCATCGGCGTCTGCGACTGCGCTGGTCCTGCTGCTGTTTTCTGCTCTGCTCGTCGGCGACTGCGCAGGTCCTGCTGCTGTTTTCTGCACTGCTCATCGGCGTCGGCGACTGCCCTGATCCTGCTGCTGTTTTCTGCTCTGCTCATTGGCGTCTGCGACTGCGCATCTCCTGCTGCTTTTTTCTGCTTTGCTCGTCGGCATCAGCGACTGCGCTGACCCTGCTGCTGTTTTCTGCTCTGATCGTCTGCGACTGCGCATCTCCTGCTTCAGTTTTTTGCTCTGCTCGTCGGCGTCAGCGACTGCGCTGATCCTGCTGCTGTTTTCTGCTCTGCTCGTCGGCGTCTGCGACTGCACTTCTCCTGCTGCTGTTTTTTGCTCTGCTCGTCGGCGACTGCGCTGGTCCTGCTGCTGTTTTCTGCTCTGCTCATCGGCGTCGGCTACTGCGCTGATCCTGCTGTTGTTTCCTGCTCTGCTCGTCGCCGTCGGCGACTGCGGTGGTCCTGCTGTTGTTTTCTGCTCTGATCGTCGGCGCCGGTGACTGCGCTGGTCCTGCTGCTGTTTTCTTCTCTGCTCGTCGGCGTCTGCTATGCTCGTCGGCGTCTGCGACTGCGCTGGTCCTGCTGCTGTTTTCTGCTCTGCTCATCGGTGACTGCACTGGTCCTGCTTGTGTTTCTGCACTGCTCATCTGCGTCGGCGACTGCGCTGGTCCTGCTGTTGTTTTCTGCTCTGATCGTCGGCGTCGGCGACTGCGCTGGTCCTGCTGCTGTTTTCTTCTCTGCTCGTCGGCGTCTGCTCTGCTCGTCGGCGTCTGCGCTGGTCCTGCTGGTGTTTTCTGCATTGCTCATCGGCGTCGGCGACTGCGCTGGTCCTGCTGTTGTTTTCGCCTCTGCTCGTCGGCGTCTGAGACTGCGCTGGTCCTGCTGCTGTTTTCTGCTCTGCTCGTCGGCGACTGCGCTGGTCCTGCTGCTGTTTTCTGCACTGCTCATCGGCGTCGGCGACTGTGCTGATCCTGCTGCTGTTTTCTGCTCTGCTCGTAGGCGTAGGCAACTGTGCTGATCCTGCTGCTGTTTTCTGCTCTGATCGTCGGCGTCGGCGACTGCACTGGTTCTGCTGCTGTTTTCTTCTCTGCTCGTCGGCGTCTGCTCTGCTCGTCGGCGTCTGCGACTGCGCTGGTCCTGCTGCTGTTTTCTGCTCTGCTCATCGGCGACTGCACTGGTCCTGCTGGTGTTTTCTGCACTGCTCATCGGCGTCAGCGACTGCGCTGGTCCTGCTGGTGTTTTCTGCTCTGCTCGTAGGCGTCTGTGACTGCGCTGGTCCTGCTGCTTTTTTCTTCACTGCTCATCGGCAACTGCGACTGCGCTGGTCCTGCTGCTGTTTTCTGCTCTGCTCGTCCGCGACTGCGCAGGTCCTGCTGCTGTTTTCTGCTCTGCTCGTCGGCGACTGCGTTGATCCTGCTGCTGTTTTCTGCTCTGCTCATTGGCGTCTGTGACTGTGCATCTCCTGCTGCTGTTTTCTGCTCTGATCGTCTGCGACTGCGCATCTCCTGCTTATGTTTTTTGCTCAGCTCGTCGGCGTCAGCGACTGCGCATCTCCTGCTGCTGTTTTTTGCTCTGCTCGTCGGCGACTGCGCTGTCCTGCTGCTGTTTTCTGCTCTGCTCATCGGCGTCGGCTACTACACTGATCCTGCTGTTGTTTCCTGCTCTGCTCGTCGCCGTCGGCGACTGCGCTGGTCCTTCTGTTTTTTTCTGCTCTGATCGTCGGCGCCGGCGACTGCGCTGGTCCTGCTGCTGTTTCCTGCTCTGCTCATCGGCCACCGCGCTGGTCCTGCTGGTGTTTTCTGCACTGCTCATCGACGACTGCGACTGCGCTGGTCCTGCTGCTGTTTTCTGCTCTGCTCGTCGGCGACTGCGTTGATCCTGCTGCTGTTTTCTGCTCTGCTCATTGGCGTCTGTGAATGCGCATCTCCTGCTGCTGTTTTCTGCTCTGATCGTCTGCGACTGCGCATCTCCTGCTTATGTTTTTTGCTCAGCTCGTCGGCGTCAGCGACTGCGCATCTCCTGCTGCTGTTTTTTGCTCTGCTCGTCGGCGACTGCGCTGGTCCTGCTGCTGTTTTCTGCTCTGCTCATCGGCGTCGGCTACTACGCTGATCCTGCTGTTGTTTCCTGCTCTGCTCGTCGCCGTCGGCGACTGCGCTGGTCCTTCTGTTTTTTTCTGCTCTGATCGTCGGCGCCGGCGACTGCGCTGGTCCTGCTGCTGTTTCCTGCTCTGCTCATCGGCCACTGCGCTGGTCCTGCTGGTGTTTTCTGCACTGCTCATCGGCGTCGGCGACTGCGCTGGTTCTGCTGTTGTTTTCGCCTCTGCTCGGCGGCGTCTGCGACTGCGCTGGTCCTGCTGCTGTTTTCTGCTCTGCTCGTCGTCAACTGCGCTGGTCCTGCTGCTGTTTTCTGCACTGCTCATTGGCATCGGCGACTGTGCTGATCCTGCTGCTGTTTTCTGCTCTGCTCGAAGGCGTCGGCGACTGCGCTGGTCCTGCTGCTGTTTTCTGCACTGCTCATCGGCATCTGCGACTGCGCTGGTCCTGCTGCTGTTTTCTGCTCTGCTCGTCGGCGACTGCGCAGGTCCTGCTGCTGTTTTCTGCACTGCTCATCGGTGTCGGCGACTGCGCTGATCCTGCTGCTGTTTTCTGCTCTGCTCATTGGCGTCTGCGACTGCTCATCTCCTGCTGCTTTTTTCTGCTTTGCTCGTCGGCGTCAGCGACTGCGCTGGTCCTGCTGCTGTTTAATTCTCTGCTCGTCGGCGTCTGCTCTGCTCGTCGGCGTCTGCGACTGCGCTGGTCCTGCTGCTGTTTTCTGCTCTGCTCATCGGCGACTGCGCTGGTCCTGCTGGTGTTTTCTGCACTGCTCATCGGCGTCGGCGACTGCGCTGGTCCTGCTGTTGTTTTTGCCTCTGCTCGTCGGCGTCTGCGACTGCGCTGGTCCTGCTGCTGTTTTCTGCTCTGCTCGTCGTCAGCTGCGCTGGTCCTGCTGCTGTTTTCTGCACTGCTCATCGGCGTCGGCGACTGCGCTGATCCTGCTGCTGTTTTCTGCTTTGCTCGTCGGCGTCAGCGACTGCGCTGACCCTGCTGCTGTTTTCTGCTCTGATCGTCTGCGACTGCGCATCTCCTGCTTCAGTTTTTTGCTCTGCTCGTCGGCGTCAGCGACTGCGCTGATCCTGCTGCTGTTTTCTGCTCTGCTCGTCGGCGTCTGCGACTGCACATCTCCTGCTGCTGTTTTTTGCTCTGCTCGTCGGCGACTGCGCTGGTCCTGCTGCTGTTTTCTGCTCTGCTCATCGGCGTCGGCTACTGCGCTGATCCTGCTGTTGTTTCCTGCTCTGCTCATCGCCGTCGGCGACTGCACTGGTCCTGCTGTTGTTTTCTGCTCTGATCGTCGGCGCCGGCGACTGCGCTGGTCCTGCTGCTGTTTTCTTCTCTGCTCGGCGGCGTCTGCTCTTTTCGTCGCCGTCGGCGACTGCGCTGGTCCTGCTGTTGTTTTCTGCTCTGATCGTCGGCGCCGGCGACTGCGCTGGTCCTGCTGCTGTTTTCTTCTCTGCTCGTCGGCGTCTGCTCAGCTCGTCGGCGTCTGCGACTGCGCTGGTCCTGCTGCTGTTTTCTGCTCTGCTCATCGGTGACTGCGCTGGTCCTGCTTGTGTTTCTGCACTGCTCATCTGCGTCGGCGACTGCGCTGGTCCTGCTGTTGTTTTCTGCTCTGATCGTCGGCGTCAGCGACTGCTTTGGTCCTGCTGCTGTTTTCTTCTCTGCTCGTCGGCGTCTGCTCTGCTCGTCGGCGTCTGCGCTGGTCCTGCTGGTGTTTTCTGCATTGCTCATCGGCGTTGGCGACTGTGCTTGTCCTGCTGTTGTTTTCGCCTCTGCTCGTCGGCGTCTGCTCTGCTCGTCGGCGTCTGCGCTGGTCCTGCTGTTGTTTTCTGCTCTGATCGTCGGCGTCGGCGACTGCGCTGGTCCTGCTGCTGTTTTCTTCTCTGCTCGTCGGCGTCTGCTCTGCTCGTCGGCGTCTGCGCTGGTCCTGCTGGTGTTTTCTGCATTGCTCATCGGCGTCGGCGACTGCGTTGGTCCTGCTGTTGTTTTCGCCTCTGCTCGTCGGCGTCTGAGACTGCGCTGGTCCTGCTGCTGTTTTCTGCTCTGCTCGTCGGCGACTGCGCTGGTCCTGCTGCTGTTTTCTGCACTGCTCATCGGCGTCGGCGACTGTGCTGATCCTGCTGCTGTTTTCTGCTCTGCTCGTAGGCGTAGGCAACTGCGCTGGTCCTGCTGCTGTTTTCTGCACTGCTCATCGGCGTCGGTGACTGCGCTGCTCCTGCTGTTGTTTTCTGCTCTGATCGTCGGCGTCGGCGACTGCACTGGTTCTGCTGCTGTTTTCTTCTCTGCTCGTCGGCGTCTGCTCTGCTCGTCGGCGTCTGCGACTGCGCTGGTCCTGCTGCTGTTTTCTGCTCTGCTCATCGGCGACTGCACTGGTCCTGCTGGTGTTTTCTGCACTGCTCATCCCGCGTCAGCGACTGCGCTGGTCCTGCTGGTGTTTTCTGCTCTGCTCGTAGGCGTCTGTGACTGCGCTGGTCCTGCTGCTTTTTTCTTCACTGCTCATCGGCGACTGTGACTGCGCTGGTCCTGCTGCTGTTTTCTGCTCTGCTCGTCCGCGACTGCGCAGGTCCTGCTGCTGTTTTCTGCTCTGCTCGTCGGCGACAGCGTTGATCCTGCTGCTGTTTTCTGCTCTGCTCATTGGCGTCTGTGACTGTGCATCTCCTGCTGCTGTTTTCTGCTCTGATCGTCTGCGACTGCGCATCTCCTGCTTATGTTTTTTGCTCAGCTCGTCGGCGTCAGCGACTGCGCATCTCCTGCTGCTGTTTTTTGCTCTGCTCGTCGGCGACTGCGCTGTCCTGCTGCTGTTTTCTGCTCTGCTCATCGGCGTCGGCTACTACGCTGATCCTGCTGTTGTTTCCTGCTCTGCTCGTCGCCGTCGGCGACTGCGCTGGTCCTTCTGTTTTTTTCTGCTCTGATCGTCGGCGCCGGCGACTGCGCTGGTCCTGCTGCTGTTTCCTGCTCTGCTCATCGGCCACTGCGCTGGTCCTGCTGGTGTTTTCTGCACTGCTCATCGACGACTGCGACTGCGCTGGTCCTGCTGCTGTTTTCTGCTCTGCTCGTCGGCGACTGCGTTGATCCTGCTGCTGTTTTCTGCTCTGCTCATTGGCGTCTGTGAATGCGCATCTCCTGCTGCTGTTTTCTGCTCTGATCGTCTGCGACTGCGCATCTCCTGCTTATGTTTTTTGCTCAGCTCGTCGGCGTCAGCGACTGCGCATCTCCTGCTGCTGTTTTTTGCTCTGCTCGTCGGCGACTGCGCTGGTCCTGCTGCTGTTTTCTGCTCTGCTCATCGGCGTCGGCTACTACGCTGATCCTGCTGTTGTTTCCTGCTCTGCTCGTCGCCGTCGGCGACTGCGCTGGTCCTTCTGTTTTTTTCTGCTCTGATCGTCGGCGCCGGCGACTGCGCTGGTCCTGCTGCTGTTTCCTGCTCTGCTCATCGGCCACTGCGCTGGTCCTGCTGGTGTTTTCTGCACTGCTCATCGGCGTCGGCGACTGCGCTGGTTCTGCTGTTGTTTTCGCCTCTGCTCGGCGGCGTCTGCGACTGCGCTGGTCCTGCTGCTGTTTTCTGCTCTGCTCGTCGTCAACTGCGCTGGTCCTGCTGCTGTTTTCTGCACTGCTCATTGGCATCGGCGACTGTGCTGATCCTGCTGCTGTTTTCTGCTCTGCTCGAAGGCGTCGGCGACTGCGCTGGTCCTGCTGCTGTTTTCTGCACTGCTCATCGGCATCTGCGACTGCGCTGGTCCTGCTGCTGTTTTCTGCTCTGCTCGTCGGCGACTGCGCAGGTCCTGCTGCTGTTTTCTGCACTGCTCATCGGTGTCGGCGACTGCGCTGATCCTGCTGCTGTTTTCTGCTCTGCTCATTGGCGTCTGCGACTGCTCATCTCCTGCTGCTTTTTTCTGCTTTGCTCGTCGGCGTCAGCGACTGCGCTGGTCCTGCTGCTGTTTAATTCTCTGCTCGTCGGCGTCTGCTCTGCTCGTCGGCGTCTGCGACTGCGCTGGTCCTGCTGCTGTTTTCTGCTCTGCTCATCGGCGACTGCGCTGGTCCTGCTGGTGTTTTCTGCACTGCTCATCGGCGTCGGCGACTGCGCTGGTCCTGCTGTTGTTTTTGCCTCTGCTCGTCGGCGTCTGCGACTGCGCTGGTCCTGCTGCTGTTTTCTGCTCTGCTCGTCGTCAGCTGCGCTGGTCCTGCTGCTGTTTTCTGCACTGCTCATCGGCGTCGGCGACTGCGCTGATCCTGCTGCTGTTTTCTGCTTTGCTCGTCGGCGTCAGCGACTGCGCTGACCCTGCCGCTGTTTTCTGCTCTGATCGTCTGCGACTGCGCATCTCCTGCTTCAGTTTTTTGCTCTGCTCGTCGGCGTCAGTGACTGCGCTGATCCTGCTGCTGTTTTCTGCTCTGCTCGTCGGCGTCTGCGACTGCACATCTCCTGCTGCTGTTTTTTGCTCTGCTCGTCGGCGACTGCGCTGGTCCTGCTGCTGTTTTCTGCTCTGCTCATCGGCGTCGGCTACTGCGCTGATCCTGCTGTTGTTTCCTGCTCTGCTCGTCGCCGTCGGCGACTGCACTGGTCCTGCTGTTGTTTTCTGCTCTGATCGTCGGCGCCGGCGACTGCGCTGGTCCTGCTGCTGTTTTCTTCTCTGCTCGGCGGCGTCTGCTCTTTTCGTCGCCGTCGGCGACTGCGCTGGTCCTGCTGTTGTTTTCTGCTCTGATCGTCGGCGCCGGCGACTGCGCTGGTCCTGCTGCTGTTTTCTTCTCTGCTCGTCGGCGTCTGCTCAGCTCGTCGGCGTCTGCGACTGCGCTGGTCCTGCTGCTGTTTTCTGCTCTGCTCATCGGTGACTGCGCTGGTCCTGCTTGTGTTTCTGCACTGCTCATCTGCGTCGGCGACTGCGCTGGTCCTGCTGTTGTTTTCTGCTCTGATCGTCGGCGTCAGCGACTGCTTTGGTCCTGCTGCTGTTTTCTTCTCTGCTCGTCGGCGTCTGCTCTGCTCGTCGGCGTCTGCGCTGGTCCTGCTGGTGTTTTCTGCATTGCTCATCGGCGACTGTGCTTGTCCTGCTGTTGTTTTCGCCTCTGCTCGTCGGCGTCTGAGACTGCGCTGGTCCTGCTGCTGTTTTCTGCTCTGCTCGTCGGCGACTGCGCTGGTCCTGCTGCTGTTTTCTGCACTGCTCATCGGCGTCGGCGACTGTGCTGATCCTGCTGCTGTTTTCTGCTCTGCTCGTAGGCGTAGGCGACTGCGCTGGTCCTGCTGCTGTTTTCTGCACTGCTCATCGGCGTCGGCGACTGCGCTGCTCCTGCTGTTGTTTTCTGCTCTGATCGTCGGCGTCGGCGACTGCACTGGTTCTGCTGCTGTTTTCTTCTCTGCTCGTCGGCGTCTGCTCTGCTCGTCGGCGTCTGCGACTGCGCTGGTCCTGCTGCTGTTTTCTGCTCTGCTCATCGGCGACTGCACTGGTCCTGCTGGTGTTTTCTGCACTGCTCATCGGCGTCGGCGACTGCGCTGGTCCTGCTGGTATTTTCTGCTCTGCTCGTAGGCGTCTGTGACTGCGCTGGTCCTGCTGCTTTTTTCTTCACTGCTCATCGGCGACTGCGACTGCGCTGGTCCTGCTGCTGTTTTCTGCTCTGCTCGTCGGCGACTGCGTTGATCCTGCTGCTGTTTTCTGCTCTGCTCATTGGCGTCTGCGACTGCGCATCTCCTGCTGCTGTTTTCTGCTCTGATCGTCTGCGACTGCGCATCTCCTGCTTATGTTTTTTGCTCAGCTCGTCGGCGTCAGCGACTGCGCTGATCCTGCTGCTGTTTTCTGCTCTGCTCGTCGGCGTCTGCGACTGCGCATCTCCTGCGGCTGTTTTTTGCTCTGCTCGTCGGCGACTGCGCTGGTCATGCTGCTGTTTTCTGCTCTGCTCATCGGCGTCGGCTACTATGTTGATCCTGCTGTTGTTTCCTGCTCTGCTCGTCGCCGTCGGCGACTGCGCTGGTCCTTCTGTTTTTTTCTGCTCTGATCGTCGGCGCCGACGAATGCGCTGGTCCTGCTGCTGTTTCCTGCTCTGCTCGTCGGCTACTGCGCTGATCCTGCTGTTGTTTCCTGCTCTGCTCGTCGCCGTCGGCGACTGCGCTGGTCCTGCTGTTGTTTTCTGCTCTGCTCGTCGGCGTCTGCTCTGCTCGTCGGCGTCTGCGACTGCGCTGGTCCTGATGCTGTTTTCTGCTCTGCTCGTCGGCGTCTGCTCTGCTCGTCGGCGTCTGCGACTGCGCTGGTCCTGCTGGTGTTTTCTGCATTGCTCATCGGCGTCGGCGACTGCGCTGGTCCTGCTGTTGTTTTAGCCTCTGCTCGTCGGCGTCTGCTCTGCTCGTCGGCGTCTGCGACTGCGCTGGTCCTGCTGGTGTTTTCTGCATTGCTCATCGGCGTCGGCGACTGCGCTGGTCCTGCTGTTGTTTTAGCCTCTGCTCGTCGGCGTCTTAGACTGCGCTGGTCCTGCTGCTGTTTTCTGCTCTGCTCGTCGGCGACTGCGCTGGTCCTGCTGCTGTTTTCTGCACTGCTCATCGGCGTCGGCGACTGTGCTGATCCTGCTGCTGTTTTCTGCTCTGCTCGTAGGCGTCGGCGACTGCGCTGGTCCTGCTGCTGTTTTCTGCACTGCTCATCGGCGTCAGCGAATGCGCTGATCCTGCTGCTGTTTCCTGCTCTGCTCATCGCCGTCGGCGACTGCGCTGGTCCTGCTGTTGTTTTCTGCTCTGATCGTCGGCGTCGGCGACTTCGCTTGTTCTGCTGCTGTTTTCTTCTCTGCTCGTCGGCGTCTGCTCTGCTCGTCGGCGTCTGCGACTGCGCTGGTCCTGCTGCTGTTTTCTGCTCTGCTCATCGGCGACTGCGCTGGTCCTGCTGGTGTTTTCTGCACTGCTCATCGGCGTCGGCGACTGCGCTGGTCCTGCTGTTGTTTTCGCCTCTGCTCATCGGCGTCGGCTACTACGCTGATCCTGCTGTTGTTTCCTGCTCTGCTCGTCGCCGTCGGCGACTGCGCTGGTCCTTCTGTTTTTTTCTGCTCTGATCGTCGGCGCCGACGAATGCGCTGGTCCTGCTGCTTTTTCCTGCTCTGCTCATTGGCCACTGCGCTGGTCCTGCTGCTGTTTTCTGCACTGCTCATCGGCGTCGGCGACTGCGCTGATCCTGCTGCTGTTTTCTGCTCTGCTCATTGGCGTCTGCGACTGCGCATCTCCTGCTGCTGTTTTTTGCTCAGCTCGTCGGCGACTGCGCTGGTCCTGCTGCTGTTTTCTGCTCTGCTCATCGGCGTCGGCTACTACGCTGATCCTGCTGTTGTTTCCTGCTCTGCTCGTCGCCGTCGGCGACTGCGCTGGTCCTTCTGTTTTTTTCTGCTCTGATCGTCGGCGCCGGCGACTGCGCTGGTCCTGCTGCTGTTTCCTGCTCTGCTCATCGGCCACTGCGCTGGTCCTGCTGGTGTTTTCTGCACTGCTCATCGACGACTGCGACTGCGCTGGTCCTGCTGCTGTTTTCTGCTCTGCTCGTCGGCGACTGCGTTGATCCTGCTGCTGTTTTCTGCTCTGCTCATTGGCGTCTGTGAATGCGCATCTCCTGCTGCTGTTTTCTGCTCTGATCGTCTGCGACTGCGCATCTCCTGCTTATGTTTTTTGCTCAGCTCGTCGGCGTCAGCGACTGCGCATCTCCTGCTGCTGTTTTTTGCTCTGCTCGTCGGCGACTGCGCTGGTCCTGCTGCTGTTTTCTGCTCTGCTCATCGGCGTCGGCTACTACGCTGATCCTGCTGTTGTTTCCTGCTCTGCTCGTCGCCGTCGGCGACTGCGCTGGTCCTTCTGTTTTTTTCTGCTCTGATCGTCGGCGCCGGCGACTGCGCTGGTCCTGCTGCTGTTTCCTGCTCTGCTCATCGGCCACTGCGCTGGTCCTGCTGGTGTTTTCTGCACTGCTCATCGGCGTCGGCGACTGCGCTGGTTCTGCTGTTGTTTTCGCCTCTGCTCGGCGGCGTCTGCGACTGCGCTGGTCCTGCTGCTGTTTTCTGCTCTGCTCGTCGTCAACTGCGCTGGTCCTGCTGCTGTTTTCTGCACTGCTCATTGGCATCGGCGACTGTGCTGATCCTGCTGCTGTTTTCTGCTCTGCTCGAAGGCGTCGGCGACTGCGCTGGTCCTGCTGCTGTTTTCTGCACTGCTCATCGGCATCTGCGACTGCGCTGGTCCTGCTGCTGTTTTCTGCTCTGCTCGTCGGCGACTGCGCAGGTCCTGCTGCTGTTTTCTGCACTGCTCATCGGTGTCGGCGACTGCGCTGATCCTGCTGCTGTTTTCTGCTCTGCTCATTGGCGTCTGCGACTGCTCATCTCCTGCTGCTTTTTTCTGCTTTGCTCGTCGGCGTCAGCGACTGCGCTGGTCCTGCTGCTGTTTAATTCTCTGCTCGTCGGCGTCTGCTCTGCTCGTCGGCGTCTGCGACTGCGCTGGTCCTGCTGCTGTTTTCTGCTCTGCTCATCGGCGACTGCGCTGGTCCTGCTGGTGTTTTCTGCACTGCTCATCGGCGTCGGCGACTGCGCTGGTCCTGCTGTTGTTTTTGCCTCTGCTCGTCGGCGTCTGCGACTGCGCTGGTCCTGCTGCTGTTTTCTGCTCTGCTCGTCGTCAGCTGCGCTGGTCCTGCTGCTGTTTTCTGCACTGCTCATCGGCGTCGGCGACTGCGCTGATCCTGCTGCTGTTTTCTGCTTTGCTCGTCGGCGTCAGCGACTGCGCTGACCCTGCCGCTGTTTTCTGCTCTGATCGTCTGCGACTGCGCATCTCCTGCTTCAGTTTTTTGCTCTGCTCGTCGGCGTCAGTGACTGCGCTGATCCTGCTGCTGTTTTCTGCTCTGCTCGTCGGCGTCTGCGACTGCACATCTCCTGCTGCTGTTTTTTGCTCTGCTCGTCGGCGACTGCGCTGGTCCTGCTGCTGTTTTCTGCTCTGCTCATCGGCGTCGGCTACTGCGCTGATCCTGCTGTTGTTTCCTGCTCTGCTCGTCGCCGTCGGCGACTGCACTGGTCCTGCTGTTGTTTTCTGCTCTGATCGTCGGCGCCGGCGACTGCGCTGGTCCTGCTGCTGTTTTCTTCTCTGCTCGGCGGCGTCTGCTCTTTTCGTCGCCGTCGGCGACTGCGCTGGTCCTGCTGTTGTTTTCTGCTCTGATCGTCGGCGCCGGCGACTGCGCTGGTCCTGCTGCTGTTTTCTTCTCTGCTCGTCGGCGTCTGCTCAGCTCGTCGGCGTCTGCGACTGCGCTGGTCCTGCTGCTGTTTTCTGCTCTGCTCATCGGTGACTGCGCTGGTCCTGCTTGTGTTTCTGCACTGCTCATCTGCGTCGGCGACTGCGCTGGTCCTGCTGTTGTTTTCTGCTCTGATCGTCGGCGTCAGCGACTGCTTTGGTCCTGCTGCTGTTTTCTTCTCTGCTCGTCGGCGTCTGCTCTGCTCGTCGGCGTCTGCGCTGGTCCTGCTGGTGTTTTCTGCATTGCTCATCGGCGACTGTGCTTGTCCTGCTGTTGTTTTCGCCTCTGCTCGTCGGCGTCTGAGACTGCGCTGGTCCTGCTGCTGTTTTCTGCTCTGCTCGTCGGCGACTGCGCTGGTCCTGCTGCTGTTTTCTGCACTGCTCATCGGCGTCGGCGACTGTGCTGATCCTGCTGCTGTTTTCTGCTCTGCTCGTAGGCGTAGGCGACTGCGCTGGTCCTGCTGCTGTTTTCTGCACTGCTCATCGGCGTCGGCGACTGCGCTGCTCCTGCTGTTGTTTTCTGCTCTGATCGTCGGCGTCGGCGACTGCACTGGTTCTGCTGCTGTTTTCTTCTCTGCTCGTCGGCGTCTGCTCTGCTCGTCGGCGTCTGCGACTGCGCTGGTCCTGCTGCTGTTTTCTGCTCTGCTCATCGGCGACTGCACTGGTCCTGCTGGTGTTTTCTGCACTGCTCATCGGCGTCGGCGACTGCGCTGGTCCTGCTGGTATTTTCTGCTCTGCTCGTAGGCGTCTGTGACTGCGCTGGTCCTGCTGCTTTTTTCTTCACTGCTCATCGGCGACTGCGACTGCGCTGGTCCTGCTGCTGTTTTCTGCTCTGCTCGTCGGCGACTGCGTTGATCCTGCTGCTGTTTTCTGCTCTGCTCATTGGCGTCTGCGACTGCGCATCTCCTGCTGCTGTTTTCTGCTCTGATCGTCTGCGACTGCGCATCTCCTGCTTATGTTTTTTGCTCAGCTCGTCGGCGTCAGCGACTGCGCTGATCCTGCTGCTGTTTTCTGCTCTGCTCGTCGGCGCCTGCGACTGCGCATCTCCTGCGGCTGTTTTTTGCTCTGCTCGTCGGCGACTGCGCTGGTCATGCTGCTGTTTTCTGCTCTGCTCATCGGCGTCGGCTACTACGTTGATCCTGCTGTTGTTTCCTGCTCTGCTCGTCGCCGTCGGCGACTGCGCTGGTCCTTCTGTTTTTTTCTGCTCTGATCGTCGGCGCCGACGAATGCGCTGGTCCTGCTGCTGTTTCCTGCTCTGCTCGTCGGCTACTGCGCTGATCCTGCTGTTGTTTCCTGCTCTGCTCGTCGCCGTCGGCGACTGCGCTGGTCCTGCTGTTGTTTTCTGCTCTGCTCGTCGGCGTCTGCTCTGCTCGTCGGCGTCTGCGACTGCGCTGGTCCTGATGCTGTTTTCTGCTCTGCTCGTCGGCGTCTGCTCTGCTCGTCGGCGTCTGCGACTGCGCTGGTCCTGCTGGTGTTTTCTGCATTGCTCATCGGCGTCGGCGACTGCGCTGGTCCTGCTGTTGTTTTAGCCTCTGCTCGTCGGCGTCTGCTCTGCTCGTCGGCGTCTGCGACTGCGCTGGTCCTGCTGGTGTTTTCTGCATTGCTCATCGGCGTCGGCGACTGCGCTGGTCCTGCTGTTGTTTTAGCCTCTGCTCGTCGGCGTCTTAGACTGCGCTGGTCCTGCTGCTGTTTTCTGCTCTGCTCGTCGGCGACTGCGCTGGTCCTGCTGCTGTTTTCTGCACTGCTCATCGGCGTCGGCGACTGTGCTGATCCTGCTGCTGTTTTCTGCTCTGCTCGTAGGCGTCGGCGACTGCGCTGGTCCTGCTGCTGTTTTCTGCACTGCTCATCGGCGTCAGCGAATGCGCTGATCCTGCTGCTGTTTCCTGCTCTGCTCATCGCCGTCGGCGACTGCGCTGGTCCTGCTGTTGTTTTCTGCTCTGATCGTCGGCGTCGGCGACTTCGCTTGTTCTGCTGCTGTTTTCTTCTCTGCTCGTCGGCGTCTGCTCTGCTCGTCGGCGTCTGCGACTGCGCTGGTCCTGCTGCTGTTTTCTGCTCTGCTCATCGGCGACTGCGCTGGTCCTGCTGGTGTTTTCTGCACTGCTCATCGGCGTCGGCGACTGCGCTGGTCCTGCTGTTGTTTTCGCCTCTGCTCATCGGCGTCGGCTACTACGCTGATCCTGCTGTTGTTTCCTGCTCTGCTCGTCGCCGTCGGCGACTGCGCTGGTCCTTCTGTTTTTTTCTGCTCTGATCGTCGGCGCCGACGAATGCGCTGGTCCTGCTGCTTTTTCCTGCTCTGCTCATTGGCCACTGCGCTGGTCCTGCTGCTGTTTTCTGCACTGCTCATCGGCGTCGGCGACTGCGCTGATCCTGCTGCTGTTTTCTGCTCTGCTCATTGGCGTCTGCGACTGCGCATCTCCTGCTGCTTTTTTCTGCTTTGCTCGTCGGCGTCAGCGAATGTGCTGACACTGCTGCTGTTTTCTGCTCTGATCGTCTGCGACTGCGCATCTCCTGCTTCTGTTTTTTGCTCTGCTCGTCGGCGTCAGCGACTGCGCTGATCCTGCTGCTGTTTTCTGCTCTGCTCGTCGGCGTCTGCGACTGCACATCTCCTGCTGCTGTTTTTTGCTCTGCTCGTCGGCGACTGCGCTGGTCCTGCTGCTGTTTTCTGCTCTGCTCATTGGCGTCGGCTACTGCGCTGATCCTGCTGTTGTTTCCTGCTCTGCTCGTCGCCGTCGGCGACTGCGCTGGTCCTGCTGTTGTTTTCTGCTCTGCTCGTCGGCGTCTGCTCTGCTCGTCGGCATCTGCGACTGCGCTGGTCCTGATGCTGTTTTCTGCTCTGCTCATCGGTGACTGCGCTGGTCCTGCTTGTGTTTTCTGCACTGCTCATCTGCGTCGGCAACTGCGCTGGTCCTGCTGTTGTTTTCTTCTCTACTCGTCGGCGTCTGCTCTGCTCGTCGGCGTCTGCGACTGCGCTGGTCCTGCTGGTGTTTTCTGCATTGCTCATCGGCGTCGGCGACTGCGCTGGTCCTGCTGTTGTTTTAGCGTCTGCTCGTCGGCGTCTTAGACTGCGCTGGTCCTGCTGCTGTTTTCTGCTCTGCTCGTCGGCGACTGCGCTGGTCCTGCTGCTGTTTTCTGCACTGCTCATCGGCGTCGGCGACTGTGCTGATCCTGCTGCTGTTTTCTGCTCTGCTCGTAGGCGTCGGCGACTGCGCTGGTCCTGCTGCTGTTTTCTGCACTGCTCATCGGCGTCAGCGAATGCGCTGATCCTGCTGCTGTTTCCTGCTCTGCTCATCGCCGTCGGAGACTGCGCTGGTCCTGCTGTAGTTTTCTGCTCTGATCGTCAGCGTCGGCGACTTCGCTGGTTCTGCTGCTGTTTTCTTCTCTGCTCGTCGGCGTCTGCTCTGCTCGTCGGCGTCTGCGACTGCGCTGGTCCTGCTGCTGTTTTCTGCTCTGCTCATCGGCGACTGCGCTGGTCCTGCTGGTGTTTTCTGCACTGCTCATCGGCGTCGGCGACTGCGCTGGTCCTGCTGTTGTTTTCGCCTCTGCTCATCGGCGTCTGCGACTGCGCTGGTCCTGCTGCTGTTTTCTGCTCTGCTCTTCGGCGACTGCGCTGGTCCTGCTGCTGTTTTCTGCACTGCTCATTGGCGTCGGCGACTGTGCTGATCCTGCTGCTGTTTTCTGCTCTGCTCGTAGGCGTCTGTGACTGCGCTGGTCCTGCTGCTTTTTTCTTCACTGCTCATCGGCGACTGCGACTGCGCTGGTCCTGCTGCTGTTTTCTGCTCTGCTCGTCGGCGACTGCGCAGGTCCTGCTGCTGTTTTCTGCACTGCTCATCGGCGTCGGCGACTGCGTTGTTCCTGCTGCTGTTTTCTGCTCTGCTCATTGGCGTCTGCGACTGCGCATCTCCTTCTGCTGTTTTCTGCTCTGATCGTCTGCAACTGCGCATCTCCTGCTTATGTTTTTTGCTCTGCTTGTCGGTGTCAGCGACTGCGCTGAACCTGCTGCTGTTTTCTGCTCTGCTCGTCGGCGTCTGCGACTGCGCATCTCCTGCTGCTGTTTTTTGCTCAGCTCGTCGGCGACTGCGCTGGTCCTGCTGCTGTTTTCTGCTCTGCTCATCGGCGTCGGCTACTACGCTGATCCTGCTGTTGTTTCCTGCTCTGCTCGTCGCCGTCGGCGACTGCGCTGGTCCTTCTGTTGTTTTCTGCTCTGATCGTCGGCGCCGGCGACTGCGCTGGTCCGGCTGCTGTTTTCTTCTCTGCTCGTCGGCGTCTGCTCTGCTCGACGGCGTCTGTGACTGCACTGGTCCTGCTGCTGTTTCCTGCTCTGTTCATCGGCCACTGCGCTGGACCTGCTGGTGTTTTCTGCACTGCTCATCTGCGTCGGCGACTGTGCTGGTCCTGCTGTTGTTTTCTGCTCTGATCGTCGGCGTCGGCGACTGCGCTGGTCCTGCTGCTGTTTTCTTCTCTGCTCATCGGCGTCTGCTCTGCTCGTCGGCGTCTGCGACTGCGCTGGTCCTGCTGGTGTTTTCTGCATTGCTCATCGGCGTCGGCGACTGCGCTGGTCCTGCTGCTGTTTTCTGCACTGCTCATCTGTGTCAGCGAATGCGCTGATCCTGCTGCTGTTTCCAGCTCTGCTCATCGCCGTCGGCGACTGCGCTGGTCCTGCTGTTGTTTTCTGCTCTGATCGTCGGCGTCGGCGACTTCGCTGGTTCTGCTGCTGTTTTCTTTTCTGCTCGTCGGCGTCTGCTCTGCTCGTCGGCGTCTGCGACTGCGCTGGTCCTGCTGCTGTTTTCTGCTCTGCTCATCGGCGACTGCGCTGGTCCTGCTGGTGTTTTCTGCACTGCTCATCGGCGTCGGCGACTGCGCTGGTCCTGCTGTTGTTTTCGCCTCTGCTCATCGGCGTCGGCTACTACGCTGATCCTGCTGTTGTTTCCTGCTCTGCTCGTCGCCGTCGGCGACTGCGCTGGTCCTTCTGTTTTTTTCTGCTCTGATCGTCGGCGCCGACGAATGCGCTGGTCCTGCTGCTGTTTCCTGCTCTGCTCATCGGCCACTGCGCTGGTCCTGCTGCTGTTTCCTGCTCTGCTCATCGGCCACTGCGTTGATCCTGCTGCTGTTTTCTGCTCTGCTCATTGGCGTCTGCGACTGCGCATCTCCTGCTGCTGTTTTCTGCTCTGATCGTCTGCGACTGCGCATCTCCTGCTTATGTTTTTTGCTCAGCTCGTCGGCGTCAGCGACTGCGCTGATCCTGCTGCTGTTTTCTGCTCTGCTCGTCGGCGTCTGCGACTGCGCATCTCCTGCGGCTGTTTTTTGCTCTGCTCGTCGGCGACTGCGCTGGTCATGCTGCTGTTTTCTGCTCTGCTCATCGGCGTCGGCTACTACGTTGATCCTGCTGTTGTTTCCTGCTCTGCTCGTCGCCGTCGGCGACTGCGCTGGTCCTTCTGTTTTTTTCTGCTCTGATCGTCGGCGCCGACGAATGCGCTGGTCCTGCTGCTGTTTCCTGCTCTGCTCGTCGGCTACTGCGCTGATCCTGCTGTTGTTTCCTGCTCTGCTCGTCGCCGTCGGCGACTGCGCTGGTCCTGCTGTTGTTTTCTGCTCTGCTCGTCGGCGTCTGCTCTGCTCGTCGGCGTCTGCGACTGCGCTGGTCCTGATGCTGTTTTCTGCTCTGCTCGTCGGCGTCTGCTCTGCTCGTCGGCGTCTGCGACTGCGCTGGTCCTGCTGGTGTTTTCTGCATTGCTCATCGGCGTCGGCGACTGCGCTGGTCCTGCTGTTGTTTTAGCCTCTGCTCGTCGGCGTCTGCTCTGCTCGTCGGCGTCTGCGACTGCGCTGGTCCTGCTGGTGTTTTCTGCATTGCTCATCGGCGTCGGCGACTGCGCTGGTCCTGCTGTTGTTTTAGCCTCTGCTCGTCGGCGTCTTAGACTGCGCTGGTCCTGCTGCTGTTTTCTGCTCTGCTCGTCGGCGACTGCGCTGGTCCTGCTGCTGTTTTCTGCACTGCTCATCGGCGTCGGCGACTGTGCTGATCCTGCTGCTGTTTTCTGCTCTGCTCGTAGGCGTCGGCGACTGCGCTGGTCCTGCTGCTGTTTTCTGCACTGCTCATCGGCGTCAGCGAATGCGCTGATCCTGCTGCTGTTTCCTGCTCTGCTCATCGCCGTCGGCGACTGCGCTGGTCCTGCTGTTGTTTTCTGCTCTGATCGTCGGCGTCGGCGACTTCGCTTGTTCTGCTGCTGTTTTCTTCTCTGCTCATCGGCGTCGGCGACTGCGCTGGTCCTGCTGTTGTTTTCGCCTCTGCTCATCGGCGTCGGCTACTACGCTGATCCTGCTGTTGTTTCCTGCTCTGCTCGTCGCCGTCGGCGACTGCGCTGGTCCTTCTGTTTTTTTCTGCTCTGATCGTCGGCGCCGACGAATGCGCTGGTCCTGCTGCTTTTTCCTGCTCTGCTCATTGGCCACTGCGCTGGTCCTGCTGCTGTTTTCTGCACTGCTCATCGGCGTCGGCGACTGCGCTGATCCTGCTGCTGTTTTCTGCTCTGCTCATTGGCGTCTGCGACTGCGCATCTCCTGCTGCTTTTTTCTGCTTTGCTCGTCGGCGTCAGCGAATGTGCTGACACTGCTGCTGTTTTCTGCTCTGATCGTCTGCGACTGCGCATCTCCTGCTTCTGTTTTTTGCTCTGCTCGTCGGCGTCAGCGACTGCGCTGATCCTGCTGCTGTTTTCTGCTCTGCTCGTCGGCGTCTGCGACTGCACATCTCCTGCTGCTGTTTTTTGCTCTGCTCGTCGGCGACTGCGCTGGTCCTGCTGCTGTTTTCTGCTCTGCTCATTGGCGTCGGCTACTGCGCTGATCCTGCTGTTGTTTCCTGCTCTGCTCGTCGCCGTCGGCGACTGCGCTGGTCCTGCTGTTGTTTTCTGCTCTGCTCGTCGGCGTCTGCTCTGCTCGTCGGCATCTGCGACTGCGCTGGTCCTGATGCTGTTTTCTGCTCTGCTCATCGGTGACTGCGCTGGTCCTGCTTGTGTTTTCTGCACTGCTCATCTGCGTCGGCAACTGCGCTGGTCCTGCTGTTGTTTTCTTCTCTACTCGTCGGCGTCTGCTCTGCTCGTCGGCGTCTGCGACTGCGCTGGTCCTGCTGGTGTTTTCTGCATTGCTCATCGGCGTCGGCGACTGCGCTGGTCCTGCTGTTGTTTTAGCGTCTGCTCGTCGGCGTCTTAGACTGCGCTGGTCCTGCTGCTGTTTTCTGCTCTGCTCGTCGGCGACTGCGCTGGTCCTGCTGCTGTTTTCTGCACTGCTCATCGGCGTCGGCGACTGTGCTGATCCTGCTGCTGTTTTCTGCTCTGCTCGTAGGCGTCGGCGACTGCGCTGGTCCTGCTGCTGTTTTCTGCACTGCTCATCGGCGTCAGCGAATGCGCTGATCCTGCTGCTGTTTCCTGCTCTGCTCATCGCCGTCGGAGACTGCGCTGGTCCTGCTGTAGTTTTCTGCTCTGATCGTCAGCGTCGGCGACTTCGCTGGTTCTGCTGCTGTTTTCTTCTCTGCTCGTCGGCGTCTGCTCTGCTCGTCGGCGTCTGCGACTGCGCTGGTCCTGCTGCTGTTTTCTGCTCTGCTCATCGGCGACTGCGCTGGTCCTGCTGGTGTTTTCTGCACTGCTCATCGGCGTCGGCGACTGCGCTGGTCCTGCTGTTGTTTTCGCCTCTGCTCATCGGCGTCTGCGACTGCGCTGGTCCTGCTGCTGTTTTCTGCTCTGCTCTTCGGCGACTGCGCTGGTCCTGCTGCTGTTTTCTGCACTGCTCATTGGCGTCGGCGACTGTGCTGATCCTGCTGCTGTTTTCTGCTCTGCTCGTAGGCGTCTGTGACTGCGCTGGTCCTGCTGCTTTTTTCTTCACTGCTCATCGGCGACTGCGACTGCGCTGGTCCTGCTGCTGTTTTCTGCTCTGCTCGTCGGCGACTGCGCAGGTCCTGCTGCTGTTTTCTGCACTGCTCATCGGCGTCGGCGACTGCGTTGTTCCTGCTGCTGTTTTCTGCTCTGCTCATTGGCGTCTGCGACTGCGCATCTCCTTCTGCTGTTTTCTGCTCTGATCGTCTGCAACTGCGCATCTCCTGCTTATGTTTTTTGCTCTGCTTGTCGGTGTCAGCGACTGCGCTGAACCTGCTGCTGTTTTCTGCTCTGCTCGTCGGCGTCTGCGACTGCGCATCTCCTGCTGCTGTTTTTTGCTCAGCTCGTCGGCGACTGCGCTGGTCCTGCTGCTGTTTTCTGCTCTGCTCATCGGCGTCGGCTACTACGCTGATCCTGCTGTTGTTTCCTGCTCTGCTCGTCGCCGTCGGCGACTGCGCTGGTCCTTCTGTTGTTTTCTGCTCTGATCGTCGGCGCCGGCGACTGCGCTGGTCCGGCTGCTGTTTTCTTCTCTGCTCGTCGGCGTCTGCTCTGCTCGACGGCGTCTGTGACTGCACTGGTCCTGCTGCTGTTTCCTGCTCTGTTCATCGGCCACTGCGCTGGACCTGCTGGTGTTTTCTGCACTGCTCATCTGCGTCGGCGACTGTGCTGGTCCTGCTGTTGTTTTCTGCTCTGATCGTCGGCGTCGGCGACTGCGCTGGTCCTGCTGCTGTTTTCTTCTCTGCTCATCGGCGTCTGCTCTGCTCGTCGGCGTCTGCGACTGCGCTGGTCCTGCTGGTGTTTTCTGCATTGCTCATCGGCGTCGGCGACTGCGCTGGTCCTGCTGCTGTTTTCTGCACTGCTCATCTGTGTCAGCGAATGCGCTGATCCTGCTGCTGTTTCCAGCTCTGCTCATCGCCGTCGGCGACTGCGCTGGTCCTGCTGTTGTTTTCTGCTCTGATCGTCGGCGTCGGCGACTTCGCTGGTTCTGCTGCTGTTTTCTTTTCTGCTCGTCGGCGTCTGCTCTGCTCGTCGGCGTCTGCGACTGCGCTGGTCCTGCTGCTGTTTTCTGCTCTGCTCATCGGCGACTGCGCTGGTCCTGCTGGTGTTTTCTGCACTGCTCATCGGCGTCGGCGACTGCGCTGGTCCTGCTGTTGTTTTCGCCTCTGCTCATCGGCGTCGGCTACTACGCTGATCCTGCTGTTGTTTCCTGCTCTGCTCGTCGCCGTCGGCGACTGCGCTGGTCCTTCTGTTTTTTTCTGCTCTGATCGTCGGCGCCGACGAATGCGCTGGTCCTGCTGCTGTTTCCTGCTCTGCTCATCGGCCACTGCGCTGGTCCTGCTGCTGTTTTCTGCACTACGCATCGGCGTCGTCGACTGCGCTGATCCTGCTGCTGTTTTCTGCTCTGCTCATTGGCGTCTGCGACTGCGGATCTCCTGCTGCTTTTTTCTGCTTTGCTTGTCGGCGTCAGCGACTGCGCTGACACTGCTGCTGTTTTCTGCTCTGATCGTCTGCGACTGCGCATCTCTTGCTTCTGTTTTTTGCTCTGCTCGTCGGCGTCAGCGACTGCGCTGATCCTGCTGCTGTTTTCTGCTCTGCTTGTCGGCGTCTGCGACTGCACATCTCCTGCTGCTGTTTTTTGCTCTGCTCGTCGGCGACTGCGCTGGTCCTGCTGCTGTTTTCTGCTCTGCTCATTGGCGTCGGCTACTGCGCTGATCCTGCTGTTGTTTCCTGCTCTGCTCGTCGCCGTCGGCGACTGCGCTGGTCCTGCTGTTGTTTTCTGCTCTGCTCGTCGGTGTCTGCGACTGCGCTGGTCCTGATGCTGTTTTCTGCTCTGCTCATCGGTGACTGCGCTGGTCCTGCTTGTGTTTTCTGCACTGCTCATCTGCGTCGGCAACTGCGCTGGTCCTGCTGTTGTTTTCTTCTCTGCTCGTCGGCGTCTGCTCTGATCGTCGGCGTCTGCGACTGCGCTGGTCCTGCTGGTGTTTTCTGCATTGCTCATCGGCGTCGGCGACTGCGCTGGTCCTGCTGTTGTTTTAGCGTCTGCTCGTCGGCGTCTTAGACTGCGCTGGTCCTGCTGCTGTTTTCTGCTCTGCTCGTCGGCGACTGCGCTGGTCCTGCTGCTGTTTTCTGCACTGCTCATCGGCGTCGGCGACTGTGCTGATCCTGCTGCTGTTTTCTGCTCTGCTCGTAGGCATCGGCGACTGCGCTGGTCCTGCTGCTGTTTTCTGCACTGCTCATTGGCGTCAGCGAATGCGCTGATCCTGCTGCTGTTTCCTGCTCTGCTCATCGCCGTCGGCGACTGCGCTGGTCCTGCTGTTGTTTTCTGCTCTGATCGTCGGCGTCGGCGACTTCGCTGGTTCTGCTGCTGTTTTCTTCTCTGCTCGTCGGCGTCTGCTCTGCTCGTCGGCGTCTGCGACTGCGCTGGTCCTGCTGCTGTTTTCTGCTCTGCTCATCGGCGACTGCGCTGGTCCTGCTGGTGTTTTCTGCACTGCTCATCGGCGTCGGCGACTGCGCTGGTCCTGCTGTTGTTTTCGCCTCTGCTCATCGGCGTCTGCGACTGCGCTGGTCCTGCTGCTGTTTTCTGCTCTGCTCTTCGGCGACTGCGCTGGTCCTGCTGCTGTTTTCTGCACTGCTCATTGGCGTCGGCGACTGTGCTGATCCTGCTGCTGTTTTCTGCTCTGCTCGTAGGCGTCTGTGACTGCGCTGGTCCTGCTGCTTTTTTCTTCACTGCTCATCGGCGACTGCGACTGCGCTGGTCCTGCTGCTGTTTTCTGCTCTGCTCGTCGGCGACTGCGCAGGTCCTGCTGCTGTTTTCTGCACTGCTCATCGGCGTCGGCGACTGCGTTGTTCCTGCTGCTGTTTTCTGCTCTGCTCATTGGCGTCTGCGACTGCGCATCTCCTTCTGCTGTTTTCTGCTCTGATCGTCTGCGACTGCGCATCTCCTGCTTATGTTTTTTGCTCTGCTCGTCGGTGTCAGCGACTGCGCTGAACCTGCTGCTGTTTTCTGCTCTGCTCGTCGGCGTCTGCGACTGCGCATCTCCTGCTGCTGTTTTTTGCTCTGCTCGTCGGCGACTGCGCTGGTCCTGCTGCTTTTTTCTTCACTGCTCATCGGCGACTGCGACTGCGCTGGTCCTGCTGCTGTTTTCTGCTCTGCTCGTCGGCGACTGCGCAGGTCCTGCTGCTGTTTTCTGCACTGCTCATCGGCGTCGGCGACTGCGTTGTTCCTGCTGCTGTTTTCTGCTCTGCTCATTGGCGTCTGCGACTGCGCATCTCCTTCTGCTGTTTTCTGCTCTGATCGTCTGCGACTGCGCATCTCCTGCTTATGTTTTTTGCTCTGCTCGTCGGTGTCAGCGACTGCGCTGAACCTGCTGCTGTTTTCTGCTCTGCTCGTCGGCGTCTGCGACTGCGCATCTCCTGCTGCTGTTTTTTGCTCTGCTCGTCGGCGACTGCGCTGGTCCTGCTGCTGTTTTCTGCTCTGCTCATCGGCGTCGGCTACTACGCTGATCCTGCTGTTGTTTCCTGCTCTGCTCGTCGCCGTCGGCGACTGCGCTGGTCCTTCTGTTGATTTCTGCTCTGATCGTCGGCGCCGGCGACTGCGCTGGTCCGGCTGCTGTTTTCTTCTCTGCTCGTCGGCGTCTGCTCTGCTCGACGGCGTCTGTGACTGCACTAGTCCTGCTGCTGTTTCCTGCTCTGTTCATCGGCCACTGCGCTGGACCTGCTGGTGTTTTCTGCACTGCTCATCTGCGTCGGCGACTGTGCTGGTCCTGCTGTTGTTTTCTGCTCTGATCGTCGGCGTCGGCGACTGCGCTGGTCCTGCTGCTGTTTTCTTCTCTGCTCATCGGCGTCTGCTCCGCTCGTCGGCGTTTGCGACTGCGCTGGTCCTGCTGCTGTTTTCTGCTCTGCTCATCGACGTATGCGCTGGTCCTGCTGGTGTTTTCTGCACTGTTCATCAGCGTCGGCGACTGCGCTGGTCCTGCTGCTGTTTTCTGCTCTGCTCGTCGGCGACTGCGCTGGTCCTGCTGCTGTTTTCTGCACTGCTCATCGGCGTCGGCGACTGTGCTGATCCTGCTGCTGTTTTCTGCTCTGCTCGTAGGCTTCGGCGACTGCGCTGGTCCTGCTGCTTTTTTCTGCACTGCTCATCGGCGTCTGCGACTGCGCTGGTCCTGCTGCTGTTTTCTGCTCTGCTCGTCGGCGACTGCTCTTGTCCTGCTGCTGTTTTCTGCACTGCTCATCGGCGTCGGCGACTGCGTTGATCCTGCTGCTGTTTTCTGCTCTGCTCATTGGCGTCTGCGACTGCACATTTCCTGCCGCTGTTCTTTGCTCTGCTCGTCGGCGTCAGCGACTGCGCTGATCCTGCTGCTGTTTTCTGCTCTGCTCGTCGGCGTCTGCGACTGCTCATCTCCTGCTGCTGTTTTTTGCTCTGCTCGTCGGCGACTGCGCTGGTCCTGCTGCTGTTTTCTGCTCTGCTCATCGGCGTCGGCTACTGCGCGGATCCTGCTGCTGTTTTCTGCTCTGCTTGTCTGCGTCAGCGAGCGCGCTGATCCTGCTGCTGTTTCCTGCTCAGCTTGTCGCCGTCGGCTACTGCGCTGGTCCTGCTGTTGTTTTCTGCTCTGATCGTCGGCGTTGGCGACTGTGCTGGTCCTGCTGCTGTTTTCTTCTCTGCTCATCGGCGTCTGCTCTGCTCGTCGGCGTCTGCGACTGCACTGGTCCTGCTGCTGTTTTCTGCTCTGCTCATCGGCGACTGCGCTGGTCCTGCTGGTGTTTTCTGCACAGCTCATCGGCGTCGGCGACTGCGCTGGTCCTGCTGTTGTTTTCGCCTCTGCTCGTCGGCGTCTGCGACTCCGCTGGTCCTGCTGCTGTTTTCTGTTCTGCTCGTCGGCGACTGCGCTGGTCCTGCTGCTTTTTTCTGCTCTGCTCGTCGGCGTCAGCGACTGCGCTGACCCTGCTGCTGTTTTCTGCTCTGATCGTAGGCGTCGATGACTGCGCTGGCCCTGCTGCTGTTTTCTGCACTGCTCATCGGCGTCGGCGACTGCGCTGATCCTGCTGCTGTTTTCTGCTCTGCTCGTCGGCGACTGCGCTGATCCTGCTGCTGTTTTTTGCTCTTCTCGTCGGCGACTGAGTTGATCCTGCTGCTGTTTTCTTCTCTGCTCGTCAGCGTCTGCTCTGCTCGTCGGCGTCTGCGACTGCGCTGGTCCTGCTGGTGTTTTCTGCACTGTTCATCAGCGTCGGCGACTGCGCTGGTCCTGCTGCTGTTTTCTACTCTGCACATCGACGTATGCGCTGGTCCTGCTGGTGTTTTCTGCACTGTTCATCAGCGTCGGCGACTGCGCTGGTCCTGCTGCTGTTTTCTGCTCAGCTCGTCGTCGACTGCGCTGGTCCTGCTGCTGTTTTCTGCACTGCTCATCGGCGTCGGCGACTGTGCTGATCCTGCTGCTGTTTTCTGCTCTGCTCGTAGGCGTCGGCGACTGCGCTGGTCCTGCTGCTGTTTTCTGCACTGCTCAACGGCGTCTGCGACTGCGCTGGTCCTGCTGCTGTTTTCTGCACTGCTCATCGGCGTCGGCGACTGCGTTGATCCTGCTGCTGTTTTCTGCTCTGCTCATTGGCGTCTGAGACTGCGCATCTCCTGCTGCTTTTTTCTGCTCTGCTCGTCGGCGTCAGCGACTGCGCTGACCCTGCTGCTGTTTTCTGCTCTGATCGTCTGCAACTACACATTTCCTGCCGCTCTTTTTTGCTCTGCTCGTCGGCGTCAGCGACTGCGCCGATCCTGCTGCTGTTTTCTGCTCTGCTCGTCGGCGTCTGCGACTGCGCATCTCCTGCTGCTGTTTTTTGCTCTGCTCGTCGGCGACTGCGCTGGTCCTGCTGCTGTTTTCTGCTCTGCTCATCGGCGTCGGCTACTGCCCGGATCCTGCTGCTGTTTTCTGCTCTGCTTGTCTGCGTCAGCGAATGCGCTGATCCTGCTGCTGTTTCCTGCTCTGCTCGTCGCCGTCGGCTACTGCGCTGGTCCTGCTGTTGTTTTCTGCTCTGATCGTCGGCGTCGGCGACTGTGCTGGTCCTGCTGCTGTTTTCTTCTCTGCTCGTCGGCGTCTGCTCTGATCGTCGGCGTCTGCGACTGCGCTGGTCCTCCTGTTGTTTTCGCCTCTGCTCGTCGGCGTCTGCGACTCCGCTGGTCCTGCTGCTTTTTTCTGTTCTGCTCGTCGGCGACTGCGCTGGTCCTGCTGCTGTTTTCTGCACTGCTCATCGGCGTCGGTGACTGTGCTGATCCTGCTGCTGTTTTCTGCTCTGCTTGTAGGCGTCGGCGACTGCACTGGTCCTGCTGCTGTTTTCTGCAATGCTCATCGGCGTCGGCGACTACGTTGATCCTGCTGCTGTTTTCTGCTCTGCTCATTGGCGTCTGCGACTGCGCATCTCCTGCTGCTTTTTTCTGCTCTGCTCGTCGGCGTCAGCGACTACGCTGACCCTGCTGCTGTTTTCTGCTCTGATCGTAGGCGTCGATGACTGCGCTGGTCCTGCTGCTGTTTTCTGCACTGCTCATCGGCGTCGGCGACTGCGCTGATCCTGCTGCTGTTTTCTGCTCTGCTCGTCGGCGACTGCGCTGATCCTGCTGCTGTTTTCTGCTCATCTCGTCGGCAACTGTGTTGATCCTGCTGCTGTTTTCTGCTCTGCTCGTTGGCGTCTGCGACTGCGCATCTCCTGCCGCTTTTTTCTGCTCTGCTCGTCGGCGTCAGTGACTGCACTGATCCTGCTGCTGTTTTCTGCTCTGCTCGTCGGCGTCTGCGACTGCGCATCTCCTGCTGCTGTTTTTTGCTCTGCTCGTCGGCGTCGGCGACTGCGCTGATCCTGCTGCTGTTTTCTGCTCTGCTCATCGGCGTCAGCGACTGGGCTGATCCTGCTGCTGTTTTCTGCTCTGCTCATCTGCGTCAGCGAATGCGCTGATCCTGCTGCTGTTTCCTGCTCTGCTCGTCGCCGTCGGCGACTGCGCTGGTCCTGCTGCTGTTTTCTTCTCTGCTCGTCGGCGACTGCGCTGGTCCTGCTGCTGTTTTCTGCTCTGCTCGTTGGCGACTGCACTGGTCCTGCTGTTGCTTTCACCTCTGCTCGTCGGCGTCTGCTCTGCTCATCGGCGTCTGCGTCTGCGCATCTCCTGCTGCTTTTTTCTTGTCTGCTCGTCGGCGTCAGCGACTGCGCTGATCCTGCATTTGTTTTCTGCTCTGCTCATCGCCGTCTGTGACTGTGCTGGTCCTGTTGCTGTTTTCTGCTCTGCTCGTCGGCGACTGCGCTGGTCCTGCTGCTGTTTTCTGCACTGCTCATTGGCGTCGGCGACTGCGTTGATCCTGCTGCTGTTTTCTGCTCTGCTCATTTGCGTCTGCGACTGCGCATCTCCTGCTACTTTTTTCTGCTCTGCTCGTCGGCGTCAGCGACTTCGCTGACCCTGCTGCTGTTTTCTGCTCTGATCGTCTGCGACTGCGCATCTCCTGCTGCTGTTTTTTGCTCTGCTCGTCGGAGTCTGCGACTGCGCATCTCCTGCTGCTGTTTTTTACTCTGCTCGTCGGCGACTGCGCTGATCCTGCTGCTGTTTCCTGCTCTGCTCGTCGCCGTCGGCGCCTGCGCTGGTCCTGCTGTTGTTTTCTGCTCTGATCGTCGACCTTGGCGACTGCGCTGGTCCTGCTGCTGTTTTCTGCTCTGCTCATCGGCGACTGCGCTGGTCCTGCTGGTGTTTTCTGCACTGCTCATCGGCATTGGTGACTGCGTTGATCCTGCTGCTGTTTTCTGCTCTGCTCATTGGCGTCTGCGACTGCGCATCTCCTGCTGCTGTTTCCTGCTCTGCTCGTCGCCGTCGGCTACTGCGCTGGTCCTGCTGTTGTTTTCTGCTCTGATCGTCGGCTTCGGCGACTGTGCTTGTCCTGCTGCTGTTTTCTGCTCTGCTCGTTGGCGTCTGCGACTTCGCATCTCCTGCTGCTTTTTTCTGCTCTGCTCGTCGGCGTCAGCGACTGCGCTGATCCTGCAGCTGTTTTCTGCTCTGCTCGTCGCCGTCTGTGACTGTGCTGGTCCTGTTGCTGTTTTCTGCTCTGCTCGTCGGCGACTGCGCTGGTCCTGCTGCTGTTTTCTGCACTGCTCATTGGCGTCGGCGACTGCGTTGATCCTGCTGCTGTTTTCTGCTCTGCTCATTTGCGTCTGCGACTGCGCATCTCCTGCTGCTTTTTTCTGCTCTGCTCGTCGGCGTCAGCGACTGCGCTGACCCTGCTGCTGTTTTCTGCTCTGATCGTCTGCTACTGCGCATCTCCTGCTGCTGTTTTTTGCTCTGCACATCGGCGTCGGCTACTGCGCTTATCCTGCTGCTGTTTCCTGCTCTGCTTGTCTGCGTCAGCGAATGCACTGATCCTGCTGCTGTCTCCTGCTCTGCTCGTCGCCATCGGCAACTGCGCTGGTCCTGCTGTTGTTTTCTGCTCTGATCGTCAGCGTCGGCGACTGCGCTGGTCCTGCTGCTGTTTTATTCTCTGCTCGTCGGCGTCTGCGACTGCGCTGGTCCTGCTGCTGTTTTTTGCTCTGCTCGTCGGCGACTGCGCTGGTCCTGCTGCTGTTTTCTGCACTGTCCGTAGGCGTCGGCGACTGCGCTGATCCTGCTGCTGTTTTCTGCACTGCTCATCGGCATCTGCGACTGCGCTGGTCCTGCTGCTGTTTTCTGCTCTGCTCATCGGTGACTGCGCTGGTCCTGCTTGTGTTTTCTGCACTGCTCATCTGCGTCGGCGACTGCGCTGGTCCTGCTGTTGTTTTCTGCTCTGATCGTCGGCGTCGGCGACTGCGCTGGTCCTGCTGCTGTTTTCTTCTCTGCTTGTCGGCGTCTGCTCTGCTCGTCGGCGTCTGCGACTGCGCTGGTCCTGCTGCTGTTTTCTGCTCTGCTCATCGGCGACTGCGCTGGTCCTGCTGTTGTTTTCGCCTCTGCTCGTCGGCGTCTGAGACTGCGCTGGTCCTGCTGCTGTTTTCTGCTCTGCTCGTCGGCGACTGCGCTTGTCCTGCTGCTGTTTTCTGCACTGCTCATCAGCGTCGGCGACTGTGCTGATCCTGCTGCTGTTTTCTGCTCTGCTCGTAGGCATCGGCGACTGCGCTGGTCCTGCTGCTGTTTTCTACACTGCTCATCAGCGTCAGCGAATGCGCTGATCCTGCTGCTGTTTCCTGCTCTGCTCGTCGCCGTCGGCGACAGCGCTGGTCCTGCTGTTGTTTTCTGCTCTGATCGTCGGCGTCGGCGACTGCGCTGGTTCTGCTGCTGTTTTCTTCTCTGCTCGTCGGCGTCTGCTCTGCTCGTTGGCGTCTGCGACTGCGCTGGTCCTGCTGCTGTTTTCTGCTCTGCTCATCGGCGACTGCGCTGGTCCTGCTGGTGTTTTCTGCACTGATCATCGGCTTCGGCGACTGCGCTGGTCCTGCTGTTGTTTTCGCCTCTGCTCATCGGCGTCTGTGACTGCGCTGGTCCTGCTGCTGTTTTCTGCTCTGCTCGTCGGCGACTGCGCTGGTCCTGCTGCTGTTTTCTGCACTGCTCATTGGCGTCGGCGACTGTGCTGATCCTGCTGCTGTTTTCTGCTCTGCTCGTAGGCGTCGGCGACTGCGCTGGTCCTGCTGCTGTTTTCTTCACTGCTCATCGGCGACTGCGACTGCGTTGGTCCTGCTGCTGTTTTCTGCTCTGCTCGTCGGCGACTGCGCAGGTCCTGCTGCTGTTTTCTGCTCTGCTCATTTGCGTCTGCAACTGCGCATCTCCTGCTTCTTTTTTCTGCTCTGCTCGTCGGTGTCAGCGACTGCACTGACCCTGCTGCTGTTTTCTGCTCTGATCGTCTGCGACTGCGCATCTCCTGCTTCTGTTTTTTGCTCTGCTCGTCGGCGTCAGCGACTGCGCTGATCCTGCTGCTGTTTTCTGCTCTGCTCGTCGGCGTCTTCGACTGCGCATCTCCTTCTGCTGTTTTCTGCTCTGCTCATCGGAGTCGGCTACTGCGCGGATCCTGCTGCTGTTTTCTGCTCTGCTTGTCTGCGTCAGCGAATGCGCTGATCCTGCTGCTGTTTCCTGCTCTACTCGTCGCCGTCGGCTACTGCGCTGGTCCTGCTGTTGTTTTCTGCTCTGATCGTCGGCTTCGGCGACTGTGCTTGTCCTGCTGCTGTTTTCTGCTCTGCTCGTTGGCGTCTGCGACTTCGCATCTCCTGCTGCTTTTTTCTTGTCTGCTCGTCGGCGTCAGCGACTGCGCTGATCCTGCATTTGTTTTCTGCTCTGCTCATCGCCGTCTGTGACTGTGCTGGTCCTGTTGCTGTTTTCTGCTCTGCTCGTCGGCGACTGCGCTGGTCCTGCTGCTGTTTTCTGCACTGCTCATTGGCGTCGGCGACTGCGTTGATCCTGCTGCTGTTTTCTGCTCTGCTCATTTGCGTCTGCGACTGCGCATCTCCTGCTACTTTTTTCTGCTCTGCTCGTCGGCGTCAGCGACTTCGCTGACCCTGCTGCTGTTTTCTGCTCTGATCTTCTGCGACTGCGCATCTCCTGCTGCTGTTTTTTGCTCTGCTCGTCGGAGTCTGCGACTGCGCATCTCCTGCTGCTGTTTTTTACTCTGCTCGTCGGCGACTGCGCTGATCCTCCTGCTGTTTCCTGCTCTGCTCGTCGCCGTCGGCGCCTGCGCTGGTCCTGCTGTTGTTTTCTGCTCTGATCGTCGACCTTGGCGACTGCGCTGGTCCTGCTGCTTTTTTCTGCTCTGCTCATCGGCGACTGCGCTGGTCCTGCTGGTGTTTTCTGCACTGCTCATCGGCATTGGTGACTGCGTTGATCCTGCTGCTGTTTTCTGCTCTGCTCATTGGCGTCTGCGACTGCGCATCTCCAGCTGCTGTTTCCTGCTCTGCTCGTCGCCGTCGGCTACTGCGCTGGTCCTGCTGTTGTTTTCTGCTCTGATCGTCGGCTTCGGCGACTGTGCTTGTCCTGCTGCTGTTTTCTGCTCTGCTCGTTGGCGTCTGCGACTTCGCATCTCCTGCTGCTTTTTTCTGCTCTGCTCGTCGGCGTCAGCGACTGCGCTGATCCTGCAGCTGTTTTCTGCTCTGCTCGTCGCCGTCTGTGACTGTGCTGGTCCTGTTGCTGTTTTCTGCTCTGCTCGTCGGCGACTGCGCTGGTCCTGCTGCTGTTTTCTGCACTGCTCATTGGCGTCGGCGACTGCGTTGATCCTGCTGCTGTTTTCTGCTCTGCTCATTTGCGTCTGCGACTGCGCATCTCCTGCTGCTTTTTTCTGCTCTGCTCGTCGGCGTCAGCGACTGCGCTGAACCTGCTGCTGTTTTCTGCTCTGATCGTCTGCTACTGCGCATCTCCTGCTGCTGTTTTTTGCTCTGCACATCGGCGTCGGCAACTGCGCTTATCCTGCTGCTGTTTCCTGCTCTGCTTGTCTGCGTCAGCGAATGCACTGATCCTGCTGCTGTCTCCTGCTCTGCTCGTCGCCATCGGCAACTGTGCTGGTCCTGCTGTTGTTTTCTGCTCTGATCGTCAGCGTCGGCGACTGCGCTGGTCCTGCTGCTGTTTTATTCTCTGCTCGTCGGCGTCTGCGACTGCGCTGGTCCTGCTGCTGTTTTTTGCTCTGCTCGTCGGCGACTGCGCTGGTCCTGCTGCTGTTTTCTGCACTGTCCGTAGGCGTCGGCGACTGCGCTGATCCTGCTGCTGTTTTCTGCACTGCTCATCGGCATCTGCGACTGCGCTGGTCCTGCTGCTGTTTTCTGCTCTGCTCGTCAGCGACTGCGCATCTCCTGCTGCTTTTTTCTGCTCTGCTCGTCGGCGTCAGCGACTGCACTGATCCTGCTGCTGTTTTCTGCTCTGCTCGTCGGCGTCTGCGACTGCGCATCTCCTGCTGCTGTTTTTTGCTCTGCTCTTCGGCGACTGCGCTGGTCCTGCTGCTGTTTTCTGCTCTGCTCATCGGTGTCGGCTACTTTGCTGATCCTGCTGTTGTTTCCTGCTCTGCTCGTCGCCGTCGGCGACTGCGCTGGTCCTGCTGTTGTTTTCTGCTCTGATCGTCGGCGCCGGCGACTGCGCTTGTCCTGCTGCTGTTTTCTTCTCTGCTCGTCGGCGTGTGCGAAAGCGCTGGTCCTGCTGCTGTTTTCTGCTCTGCTCATCGGTGACTGCGCTGGTCCTGCTTGTGTTTTCTGCACTGCTCATCTGCGTCGGCCACTGCGCTGGTCCTGCTGTTGTTTTCTGCTCTGATCGTCGGCGTCGGCGACTGCGCTGGTCCTGCTGCTGTTTTCTTCTCTGCTTGTCGGCGTCTGCTCTGCTCGTCGGCGTCTGCGACTGCGCTGGTCCTGCTGCTGTTTTCTGCTCTGCTCATCGGCGACTGCGCTGGTCCTGCTGTTGTTTTCGCCTCTGCTCGTCGGCGTCTGAGACTGCGCTGGTCCTGCTGCTGTTTTCTGCTCTGCTCGTCGGCGACTGCGCTTGTCCTGCTGCTGTTTTCTGCACTGCTCATCAGCGTCGGCGACTGTGCTGATCCTGCTGCTGTTTTCTGCTCTGCTCGTAGGCATCGGCGACTGCGCTGGTCCTGCTGCTGTTTTCTACACTGCTCATGGGCGTCAGCGAATGCGCTGATCCTGCTGCTGTTTCCTGCTCTGCTCGTCGCCGTCGGCGACTGCGCTGGTCCTGCTGTTGTTTTCTGCTCTGATCGTCGGCGTCGGCGACTGCGCTGGTTCTGCTGCTGTTTTCTTCTCTGTTCGTCGGCGTCTGCTCTGCTCGTCGGCGTCTGCGACTGCGCTGGTCCTGCTGCTGTTTTCTGCTCTGCTCATCGGCGACTGCGCTGGTCCTGCTGGTGTTTTCTGCACTGCTCATCGGCTTCGGCGACTGCGCTGGTCCTGCTGTTGTTTTCGCCTCTGCTCATCGGCGTCTGCGACTGCGCTGGTCCTGCTGCTGTTTTCTGCCATGCTCGTCGGCAACTGCGCTGGTCCTGCTGCTGTTTTCTGCACTGCTCTTTGGCGTCGGCGACTGTGCTGATCCTGCTGCTGTTTTCTGCTCTGCTCGTAGGCGTCGGCGACTGCGCTGGTCCTGCTGCTGTTTTCTTCACTGCTCATCGGCGACTGCGACTGCGCTGGTCCTGCTGCTGTTTTCTGCTCTGCTCGTCGGCGACTGCGCAGGTCCTGCTGCTGTTTTCTGCACTGCTCATCGGCGTCGGCGACTGCGTTGATCCTGCTGCTGTTTTCTGCTCTGCTCATTTGCGTCTGCAACTGCGCATCTCCTGCTTCTTTTTTCTGCTCTGCTCGTCGGCGTCAGCGACTGCACTGACCCTGCTGCTGTTTTCTGCTCTGATCGTCTGCGACTGCGCATCTCCTGCTTCTGTTTTTTGCTCTGCTCGTCGGCGTCAGCGACTGCGCTGATCCTGCTGCTGTTTTCTGCTCTGCTCGTCGGCGTCTGCGACTGCGCATCTCCTTCTGCTGTTTTCTGCTCTGCTCATCGGAGTCGGCTACTGCGCGGATCCTGCTGCTGTTTTCTGCTCTGCTTGTCTGCTTCAGCGAATGTGCTGATCCTGCTGCTGTTTCCTGCTCTGCTCGTCGCCGTCGGCTACTGCGCTGGTCCTGCTGTTGTTTTCTGCTCTGATCGTCGGCTTCGGCGACTGTGCTTGTCCTGCTGCTGTTTTCTGCTCTGCTCGTTGGCGTCTGCGACTTCGCATCTCCTGCTGCTTTTTTCTTGTCTGCTCGTCGGCGTCAGCGACTGCGCTGATCCTGCAGCTGTTTTCTGCTCTGCTCGTCGCCGTCTGTGACTGTGCTGGTCCTGTTGCTGTTTTCTGCTCTGCTCGTCGGCGACTGCGCTGGTCCTGCTGCTGTTTTCTGCACTGCTCATTGGCGTCGGCGACTGCGGTGATCCTGCTGCTGTTTTCTGCTCTGCTCATTAGCGTCTGCGACTGCGCATCTCCTGCTGCTTTTTTCTGCTCTGCTCGTCGGCGTCAGCGACTTCGCTGACCCTGCTGCTGTTTTCTGCTCTGATCGTCTGCGACTGCGCATCTCCTGCTGCTGTTTTTTGCTCTGCTCGTCGGGGTCAGCGACTGCTCTGATCCTGCTGCTGTTTTCTGCTCTGCTCGTCGGAGTCTGCGACTGCGCATCTCCTGCTGCTGTTTTCTGCTCTGCTCATTTGCGTCTGCGACTGCACATCTCCTGCTGCTTTTTTCTGCTCTGCTCGCCGGCGTCAGCGACTGCGCTGACCCTGCTGCTGTTTTCTGCTCTGATCGTCTGCTACTGCGCATCTCCTGCTGCTGTTTTTTGCTCTGCTCGTCGGCGTCAGCGACTGCTCTGATCCTGCTGCTGTTTTCTGCTCTGCTCATCGGCGACTGCGCTGGTCCTGCTGGTGTTTTCTGCACTGCTCATCGGCATTGGTGACTGCGTTGATCCTGCTGCTGTTTTCTGCTCTGCTCATTGGCGTCTGCGACTGCGCATCTCCTGCTGCTGTTTCCTGCTCTGCTCGTCGCCGTCGGCTACTGCGCTGGTCCTGCTGTTGTTTTCTGCTCTGATCGTCGGCTTCGGCGACTGTGCTTGTCCTGCTGCTGTTTTCTGCTCTGCTCGTTGGCGTCTGCGACTTCGCATCTCCTGCTGCTTTTTTCTGCTCTGCTCGTCGGCGTCAGCGACTGCGCTGATCCTGCAGCTGTTTTCTGCTCTGCTCGTCGCCGTCTGTGACTGTGCTGGTCCTGTTGCTGTTTTCTGCTCTGCTCGTCGGCGACTGCGCTGGTCCTGCTGCTGTTTTCTGCACTGCTCATTGGCGTCGGCGACTGCGTTGATCCTGCTGCTGTTTTCTGCTCTGCTCATTTGCGTCTGCGACTGCGCATCTCCTGCTGCTTTTTTCTGCTCTGCTCGTCGGCGTCAGCGACTGTGCTGACCCTGCTGCTGTTTTCTGCTCTGATCGTCTGCTACTGCGCATCTCCTGCTGCTGTTTTTTGCTCTGCACATCGGCGTCGGCTACTGCGCTTATCCTGCTGCTGTTTCCTGCTCTGCTTGTCTGCGTCAGCGAATGCACTGATCCTGCTGCTGTCTCCTGCTCTGCTCGTCGCCATCGGCAACTGCGCTGGTCCTGCTGTTGTTTTCTGCTCTGATCGTCAGCGTCGGCGACTGCGCTGGTCCTGCTGCTGTTTTATTCTCTGCTCGTCGGCGTCTGCGACTGCGCTGGTCCTGCTGCTGTTTTTTGCTCTGCTCGTCGGCGACTGCGCTGGTCCTGCTGCTGTTTTCTGCACTGTCCGTAGGCGTCGGCGACTGCGCTGATCCTGCTGCTGTTTTCTGCACTGCTCATCGGCATCTGCGACTGCGCTGGTCCTGCTGCTGTTTTCTGCTCTGCTCGTCAGCGACTGCGCATCTCCTGCTGCTTTTTTCTGCTCTGCTCGACGGCGTCAGCGACTGCACTGATCCTGCTGCTGTTTTCTGCTCTGCTCGTCGGCGTCTGCGACTGCGCATCTCCTGCTGCTGTTTTTTGCTCTGCTCTTCGGCGACTGCGCTGGTCCTGCTGCTGTTTTCTGCTCTGCTCATCGGTGTCGGCTACTTTGCTTATCCTGCTGTTGTTTCCTGCTCTGCTCGTCGCCGTCGGCGACTGCGCTGGTCCTGCTGTTGTTTTCTGCTCTGATCGTCGGCGCCGGCGACTGCGCTTGTCCTGCTGCTGTTTTCTTCTCTGCTCGTTGGCGTGTGCGACTGCGCTGGTCCTGCTGCTGTTTTCTGCTCTGCTCATCGGTGACTGTGCTGGTCCTGCTTGTGTTTTCTGCACTGCTCATCTGCGTCGGCCACTGCGCTGGTCCTGCTGTTGTTTTCTGCTCTGATCGTCGGCGTCGGCGACTGCGCTGGTCCTGCTGCTGTTTTCTTCTCTGCTTGTCGGCGTCTGCTCTGCTCGTCGGCGTCTGCGACTGCGCTGGTCCTGCTGCTGTTTTCTGCTCTGCTCATCGGCGACTGCGCTGGTCCTGCTGTTGTTTTCGCCTCTGCTCGTCGGCGTCTGAGACTGCGCTGGTCCTGCTGCTGTTTTCTGCTCTGCTCGTCGGCGACTGCGCTTGTCCTGCTGCTGTTTTCTGCACTGCTCATCAGCGTCGGCGACTGTGCTGATCCTGCTGCTGTTTTCTGCTCTGCTCGTAGGCATCGGCGACTGCGCTGGTCCTGCTGCTGTTTTCTACACTGCTCATGGGCGTCAGCGAATGCGCTGATCCTGCTGCTGTTTCCTGCTCTGCTCGTCGCCGTCGGCGACTGCGCTGGTCCTGCTGTTGTTTTCTGCTCTGCTCATCGGCTTCGGCGACTGCGCTGGTCCTGCTGTTGTTTTCGCCTCTGCTCATCGGCGTCTGCGACTGCGCTGGTCCTGCTGCTGTTTTCTGCCATGCTCGTCGGCAACTGCGCTGGTCCTGCTGCTGTTTTCTGCACTGCTCTTTGGCGTCGGCGACTGTGCTGATCCTGCTGCTGTTTTCTGCTCTGCTCGTAGGCGTCGGCGACTGCGCTGGTCCTGCTGCTGTTTTCTTCACTGCTCATCGGCGACTGCGACTGCGCTGGTCCTGCTGCTGTTTTCTGCTCTGCTCGTCGGCGACTGCGCAGGTCCTGCTGCTGTTTTCTGCACTGCTCATCGGCGTCGGCGACTGCGTTGATCCTGCTGCTGTTTTCTGCTCTGCTCATTTGCGTCTGCAACTGCGCATCTCCTGCTTCTTTTTTCTGCTCTGCTCGTCGGCGTCAGCGACTGCACTGACCCTGCTGCTGTTTTCTGCTCTGATCGTCTGCGACTGCGCATCTCCTGCTTCTGTTTTTTGCTCTGCTCGTCGGCGTCAGCGACTGCGCTGATCCTGCTGCTGTTTTCTGCTCTGCTCGTCGGCGTCTGCGACTGCGCATCTCCTTCTGCTGTTTTCTGCTCTGCTCATCGGAGTCGGCTACTGCGCGGATCCTGCTGCTGTTTTCTGCTCTGCTTGTCTGCGTCAGCGAATGCGCTGATCCTGCTGCTGTTTCCTGCTCTGCTCGTCGCCGTCGGCTACTGCGCTGGTCCTGCTGTTGTTTTCTGCTCTGATCGTCGGCTTCGGCGACTGTGCTTGTCCTGCTGCTGTTTTCTGCTCTGCTCGTTGGCGTCTGCGACTTCGCATCTCCTGCTGCTTTTTTCTTGTCTGCTCGTCGGCGTCAGCGACTGCGCTGATCCTGCAGCTGTTTTCTGCTCTGCTCGTCGCCGTCTGTGACTGTGCTGGTCCTGTTGCTGTTTTCTGCTCTGCTCGTCGGCGACTGTGCTGGTCCTGCTGCTGTTTTCTGCACTGCTCATTGGCGTCGGCGACTGCGGTGATCCTGCTGCTGTTTTCTGCTCTGCTCATTAGCGTCTGCGACTGCGCATCTCCTGCTGCTTTTTTCTGCTCTGCTCGTCGGCGTCAGCGACTTCGCTGACCCTGCTGCTGTTTTCTGCTCTGATCGTCTGCGACTGCGCATCTCCTGCTGCTGTTTTTTGCTCTGCTCGTCGGGGTCAGCGACTGCTCTGATCCTGCTGCTGTTTTCTGCTCTGCTCGTCGGAGTCTGCGACTGCGCATCTCCTGCTGCTGTTTTCTGCTCTGCTCATTTGCGTCTGCGACTGCGCATCTCCTGCTGCTTTTTTCTGCTCTGCTCGCCGGCGTCAGCGACTGCGCTGACCCTGCTGCTGTTTTCTGCTCTGATCGTCTGCTACTGTGCATCTCCTGCTGCTGTTTTTTGCTCTGCTCGTCGGCGTCAGCGACTGCTCTGATCCTGCTGCTGTTTTCTGCTCTGCTCGTCGGAGTCTGCGACTGCACATCTCCTGCTGCTGTTTTTTACTCTGCTCGTCGGCGACTGCGCTGGTCCTGCTGCTGTTTTCTGCTCTGCTCATCGGCGTCGGCTACTGCGCTGATCCTGCTGCTGTTTTCTGCTCTGCTTGTCTGCGTCAGCAAATGCGCTGATCCTGCTGCTGTTTCCTGCTCTGCTCGTCGCCGTTGGCGCCTGCGCTGGTCCTGCTGTTGTTTTCTGCTCTGATTGTCGACCTTGGCGACTGCGCTGGTCCTGCTGCTGTTTTCTTCTCTGCTCGTCGGCGTCTGCTCTGCTTGTCGGCGTCTGCGACTGCGATGGTCCTGCTGCTTTTTTCTGCTCTGCTCATCGGTGACTGCGCTGGTCCAGCTGGTGTTTTCTGCACTGCTCATCGGCGTCTGCGACTGTGCTGATCCTGCTGCTTTTTTCTGCTCTGCTCGTAGGCGTCGGCGACTGCGCTGGTCCTGCTGCTGTTTTCTTCACTGCTCATCGGCGACTGCGACTGCGCTGGTCCTGCTGCTGTTTTCTGCTCTGCTCGTCGGCGACTGCGCAGGTCCTGCTGCTGTTTTCTGCACTGCTCATCGGCATCGGCGACTGCGTTGATCCTGCTGCTGTTTTCTGCTCTGCTCATTGGCGTCTGCGACTGCGCATCTCCTGCTGCTTTTTTCTTCTCTGCTCGTCGGCGTCATCGACTGCACTGACCCTGCTGCTGTTTTCTGCTCTGATCGTCTGCGACTGCGCATCTCCTGCTGCTGTTTTCTGCTCTGCTCATCGGCGTCGGCTACTGCGCGGAACCTGCTGCTGTTTTCTGCTCTGCTTGTCTGCGTCAGCGAATGCGCTGATCCTGCTGCTGTTTCCTGCTCTGCTCGTCGCCGTCGGCTACTGCGCTGGTCCTGCTGTTGTTTTCTGCTCTGATCGTCGGCGTTGGCGACTGCGCTGGTCATGCTGCTGTTTAAATCTCTGCTCGTCGGCGTCTGCTCTGCTCGTCGGCGTCTGCGACTGCGCTGGTCCTGCTGCTGTTTTCTGCTCTGCTCATCGGTGACTGCGCTGGTCCTGCTGGTGTTTTCTGCACTGCTCATCGGCGTCGGCGACTGCGCTGGTCCTGCTGTTGTTTTCGCCTCTGCTCGTCGGCGTCTGCGACTGCGCTGGTCCTGCTGCTGTTTTCTGCTCTGCTCGTCGTCAACTGCGCATGTCCTGCTGCTGTTTTCTGCACTGCTCATTGGCATCGGCGACTGTGCTGATCCTGCTGCTGTTTTCTGCTCTGCTCGAAGGCGTCGGCGACTGCGCTGGTCCTGCTGCTGTCTTCTGCACTGCTCATCGGTGTCTGCGACTGCGCTGGTCCTGCTGCTGTTTTCTGCTCTGCTCGTCGGCGACTGCGCAGGTCCTGCTGCTGTTTTCTGCACTGCTCATCGGCGTCGGCGACTGCGCTGATCCTGCTGCTGTTTTCTGCTCTGCTCATTGGCGTCTGCTACTGCGCATCTCCTGCTGCTTTTTTCTGCTTTGCTCGTCGGCGTCAGCGACTGCGCTGGTCCTGCTGCTGTTTAATTCTCTGCTCGTCGGCGTCTGCTCTGCTCGTCGGCGTCTGCGACTGCGCTGGTCCTGCTGCTGTTTTCTGCTCTGCTCATCGGCGACTGCGCTGGTCCTGCTGGTGTTTTCTGCACTGCTCAACGGCGTCGGCGACTGCGCTGGTCCTGCTGTGGTTTTCGCCTCTGCTCGTCGGCGTCTGCGACTGCGCTGGTCCTGCTGCTGTTTTCTGCTCTGCTCGTCGTCAGCTGCGCTGGTCCTGCTGCTGTTTTCTGCACTGCTCATTGGCGTAGGCAACTGTGCTGATCCTGCTGCTGTTTTCTGCTCTGCTCATCGGCGTCTGCGACTGCGCTGGTCCTGCTGCTGTTTTCTGCTCTGCTCGTCGGCGACTGCGCAGGTCCTGCTGCTGTTTTCTGCACTGCTCATCGGCGTCGGCGACTGCGCTGATCCTGCTGCTGTTTTCTGCTCTGCTCATTGGCGTCTGCGACTGCGCATCTCCTGCTGCTTTTTTCTGCTTTGCTCGTCGGCATCAGCGACTGCGCTGACCCTGCTGCTGTTTTCTGCTCTGATCGTCTGTGACTGCGCATCTCCTGCTTCAGTTTTTTGCTCTGCTCGTCGGCGTCAGCGACTGCGCTGATCCTGCTGCTGTTTTCTGCTCTGCTCGTCGGCGTCTGCGACTGCACATCTCCTGCTGCTCTTTTTTGCTCTGCTCGTCGGCGACTGCGCTGGTCCTGCTGCTGTTTTCTGCTCTGCTCATCGGCGTCGGCTACTGCGCTGATCCTGCTGTTGTTTCCTGCTCTGCTCGTCGCCGTCGGCGACTGCGCTGGTCCTGCTGTTGTTTTCTGCTCTGATCGTCGGCGCCGGTGACTGCGCTGGTCCTGCTGCTGTTTTCTTCTCTGCTCGTCGGCGTCTGCGACTGCACTGGTCCTGCTGCTGTTTTCTGCTCTGCTCTTCGGTGACTGCGCTGGTCCTGCTTGTGTTTCTGCACTGCTCATCTGCGTCGGCGACTGCGCTGGTCCTGCTGTTGTTTTCTGCTCTGATCGTCGGCGTCGGCGACTGCGCTGGTCCTGCTGCTGTTTTCTTCTCTGCTCGTCGGCGTCTGCTCTGCTCGTCGGCGTCTGCGCTGGTCCTGCTGGTGTTTTCTGCATTGCTCATCGGCGTCGGCGACTGCGCTGGTCCTGCTGTTGTTTTCGCCTCTGCTCGTCGGCGTCTGAGACTGCGCTGGTCCTGCTGCTGTTTTCTGCTCTGCTCGTCGGCGACTGCGCTGGTCCTGCTGCTGTTTTCTGCACTGCTCATCGGCGTCGGCGACTGTGCTGATCCTGCTGCTGTTTTCTGCTCTGCTCGTAGGCGTAGGCGACTGCGCTGGTCCTGCTGCTGTTTTCTGCACTGCTCATCGGCGTCGGTGACTGCGCTGCTCCTGGTGTTGTTTTCTGCTCTGATCGTCGGCATCGGCAACTGCACTGGTTCTGCTGCTGTTTTCTTCTCTGCTCGTCGGCGTCTGCTCTGCTCGTCGGCGTCTGCGACTGCGCTGGTCCTGCTGCTGTTTTCTGCTCTGCTCATCGGCGACTGCACTGGTCCTGCTGGTGTTTTCTGCACTGCTCATCGGCGTCAGCGACTGCGCTGGTCCTGCTGGTGTTTTCTGCTCTGCTCGTAGGCGTCTGTGACTGCGCTGGTCCTGCTGCTTTTTTCTTCACTGCTCATCGGCAACTGCGACTGCGCTGGTCCTGCTGCTGTTTTCTGCTCTGCTCGTCCGCGACTGCGCAGGTCCTGCTGCTGTTTTCTGCACTGCTCATCGGCGACTGTGACTGCGCCTGTCCTGCTGCTGTTTTCTGCTCTGCTCGTCGGCGACTGCGTTGATCCTGCTGCTGTTTTCTGCTCTGCTCATTGGCGTCTGTGACTGCGCATCTCCTGCTGCTGTTTTCTGCTCTGATCGTCTGCGACTGCGCATCTCCTGCTTATGTTTTTTGCTCAGCTCGTCGGCGTCAGCGACTGCGCATCTCCTGCTGCTGTTTTTTGCTCTGCTCTTCGGCGACTGCGCTGGTCCTGCTGCTGTTTTCTGCTCTGCTCATCGGCGTCGGCTACTACGCTGATCCTGCTGTTGTTTCCTGCTCTGCTCGTCGCCGTCGGCGACTGCGCTGGTCCTTCTGTTTTTTTCTGCTCTGATCGTCGGCGCCGGCGACTGCGCTGGTCCTGCTGCTGTTTCCTGCTCTGCTCATCGGCCACTGCGCTGGTCCTGCTGGTGTTTTCTGCACTGCTCATCGGCGTCGGCGACTGCGCTGGTTCTGCTGTTGTTTTCACCTCTGCTCGTCGGCGTCTGCGACTGCGCTGGTCCTGCTGCTGTTTTCTGCTCTGCTCGTCGTCAACTGCGCTGGTCCTGCTGCTGTTTTCTGCACTGCTCATTGGCATCGGCGACTGTGCTGATCCTGCTGCTGTTTTCTGCTCTGCTCGAAGGCGTCGGCGACTGCGCTGGTCCTGCTGCTGTTTTCTGCACTGCTCATTGGCGTCTGCGACTGCGCTGGTCCTGCTGCTGTTTTCTGCTCTGCTCGTCGGCGACTGCGCAGGTCCTGCTGCTGTTTTCTGCACTGCTCATCGGTGTCGGCGACTGCGCTGATCCTGCTGCTGTTTTCTGCTCTGCTCATTGGCGTCTGCGACTGCTCGTCTCCTGCTGCTTTTTTCTGCTTTGCTCGTCGGCGTCAGCGACTGCGCTGGTCCTGCTGCTGTTTAATTCTCTGCTCGTCGGCGTCTGCTCTGCTCGTCGGCGTCTGCGACTGCGCTGGTCCTGCTGCTGTTTTCTGCTCTGCTCATCGGCGACTGCGCTGGTCCTGCTGGTGTTTTCTGCACTGCTCATCGGCGTCGGCGACTGCGCTGGTCCTGCTGTTGTTTTTGCCTCTGCTCGTCGGCGTCTGCGACTGCGCTGGTCCTGCTGCTGTTTTCTGCTCTGCTCGTCGTCAGCTGCGCTGGTCCTGCTGCTGTTTTCTGCACTGCTCATCGGCGTCGGCGACTGCGCTGATCCTGCTGCTGTTTTCTGCTTTGCTCGTCGGCGTCAGCGACTGCGCTTACCCTGCTGCTGTTTTCTGCTCTGATCGTCTGCGACTGCGCATCTCCTGCTTCAGTTTTTTGCTCTGCTCGTCGGCGTCAGCGACTGCGCTGATCCTGCTGCTGTTTTCTGCTCTGCTCGTCGGCGTCTGCGACTGCACATCTCCTGCTGCTGTTTTTTGCTCTGCTCGTCGGCGACTGCGCTGGTCCTGCTGCTGTTTTCTGCTCTGCTCATCGGCGTCGGCTACTGCGCTGATCCTGCTGTTGTTTCCTGCTCTGCTCGTCGCCGTCGGCGACTGCACTGGTCCTGCTGTTGTTTTCTGCTCTGATCGTCGGCGCCGGCGACTGCGCTGGTCCTGCTGCTGTTTTCTTCTCTGCTCGTCGCCGTCGGCGACTGCGCTGGTCCTGCTGTTGTTTTCTGCTCTGATCGTCGGCGCCGGCGACTGCGCTGGTCCTGCTGCTGTTTTCTTCTCTGCTCGTCGGCGTCTGCTCAGCTCGTCGGCGTCTGCGACTGCGCTGGTCCTGCTGCTGTTTTCTGCTCTGCTCATCGGTGACTGCGCTGGTCCTGCTTGTGTTTCTGCACTGCTCATCTGCGTCGGCGACTGCGCTGGTCCTGCTGTTGTTTTCTGCTCTGATCGTCGGCGTCAGCGACTGCTTTGGTCCTGCTGCTGTTTTCTTCTCTGCTCGTCGGCGTCTGCGCTGGTCCTGCTGGTGTTTTCTGCATTGCTCATCGGCGTTGGCGACTGCGCTTGTCCTGCTGTTGTTTTCGCCTCTGCTCGTCGGCGTCTGAGACTGCGCTGGTCCTGCTGCTGTTTTCTGCTCTGCTCGTCGGCGACTGCGCTGGTCCTGCTGCTGTTTTCTGCACTGCTCATCGGCGTCGGCGACTGTGCTGATCCTGCTGCTGTTTTCTGCTCTGCTCGTAGGCGTAGGCGACTGCGCTTGTCCTGCTGCTGTTTTCTGCACTGCTCATCGGCGTCGGCGACTGCGCTGCTCCTGCTGTTGTTTTCTGCTCTGATCGTCGGCGTCGGCGACTGCACTGGTTCTGCTGCTGTTTTCTTCTCTGCTCGTCGGCGTCTGCTCTGCTCGTCGGCGTCTGCGACTGCGCTGGTCCTGCTGCTGTTTTCTGCTCTGCTCATCGGCGTCGGCGACTGCGCTGGTCCTGCTGGTATTTTCTGCTCTGCTCGTAGGCGTCTGTGACTGCGCTGGTCCTGCTGCTTTTTTCTTCACTGCTCATCGGCGACTGCGACTGCGCTGGTCCTGCTGCTGTTTTCTGCTCTGCTCGTCGGCGACTGCGCAGGTCCTGCTGCTGTTTTCTGCACTGCTCATCGGCGTCGGCGACTGCGCTGGTCCTGCTGGTGTTTTCTGCTCTGCTCGTAGGCGTCTGTGACTGCGCTGGTCCTGCTGCTTTTTTCTTCACTGCTCATCGGCGACTGCGACTGCACTGGTCCTGCTGCTGTTTTCTGCTCTGCTCGTCGGCGACTGCATTGATCCTGCTGCTGTTTTCTGCTCTGCTCATTGGCGTCTGCGACTGCGCATCTCCTGCTGCTCTTTTCTGCTCTGATCGTCTGCGACTGCGCATCTCCTGCTTATGTTTTTTGCTCAGCTCGTCGGCGTCAGCGACTGCGCTGATCCTGCTGCTGTTTTCTGCTCTGCTCGTCGGCGTCTGCGACTGCGCATCTCCTGCTGCTGTTTTTTGCTCTGCTCGTCGGCGACTGCGCTGGTCATGCTGCTGTTTTCTGCTCTGCTCATCGGCGTCGGCTACTACGTTGATCCTGCTGTTGTTTCCTGCTCTGCTCGTCGCCGTCGGCGACTGCGCTGGTCCTTCTGTTTTTTTCTGCTCTGATCGTCGGCACCGACGAATGCGCTGGTCCTGCTGCTGTTTCCTGCTCTGCTCGTCGGCTACTGCGCTGATCCTGCTGTTGTTTCCTGCTCTGCTCGTCGGCGGCTGCTCTGCTCGTCGGCGTCTGCGACTGCGCTGGTCCTGATGCTGTTTTCTGCTCTGCTCGTCGGCGTCTGCTCTGCTCGTCGGCGTCTGCGACTGCGCTGGTCCTGCTGGTGTTTTCTGCATTGCTCATCGGCGTCGGCGACTGCGCTGGTCCTGCTGTTGTTTTAGCCTCTGCTCGTCGGCGTCTGCTCTGCTCGTCGGCGTCTGCGACTGCGCTGGTCCTGCTGGTGTTTTCTGCATTGCTTATCGGCGTCGGCGACTGCGCTGGTCCTGCTGTTGTTTTAGCCTCTGCTCGTCGGCGTCTTAGACTGCGCTGGTCCTGCTGCTGTTTTCTGCTCTGCTCGTCGGCGACTGCGCTGGTCCTGCTGCTGTTTTCTGCACTGCTCATCGGCGTCGGCGACTGTGCTGATCCTGCTGCTGTTTTCTGCTCTGCTCGTAAGCGTCGGCGACTGCGCTGGTCCTGCTGCTGTTTTCTGCACTGCTCATCGGCGTCAGCGAATGCGCTGATCCTGCTGCTGTTTCCTGCTCTGCTCATAGCCGTCGGCGACTGCGCTGGTCCTGCTGTTGTTTTCTGCTCTGATCGTCAGCGTCGGCGACTTCGCTGGTTCTGCTGCTGTTTTCTTCTCTGCTCGTCGGCGTCTGCTCTGCTCGTCGGCGTCTGCGACTGCGCTGGTACTGCTGCTGTTTTCTGCTCTGCTCATCGGCGACTGCGCTGGTCCTGCTGGTGTTTTCTGCACTACTCATCGGCGTCGGCGACTGCGCTGGTCCTGCTGTTGTTTTCGCCTCTGCTCATCGGCGTCGGCTACTACGCTGATCCTGCTGTTGTTTCCTGCTCTGCTCGTCGCCGTCGGCGACTGCGCTGGTCCTTCTGTTTTTTTCTGCTCTGATCGTCGGCGCCGACGAATGCGCTGGTCCTGCTGCTTTTTCCTGCTCTGCTCATCGGCCACTGCGCTGGTCCTGCTGCTGTTTTCTGCACTGCTCATCGGCGTCGGCGACTGCGCTGATCCTGCTACTGTTTTCTGCTCTGCTCATTGGCGTCTGCGACTGCGCATGTCCTGCTGCTTTTTTCTGCTTTGCTCGTCGGCGTCAGCGAATGCGCTGACACTGCTGCTGTTTTCTGCTCTGATCGTCTGCGACTGCACATCTCCTGCTTCTGTTTTTTGCTCTGCTCGTCGGCGTCAGCGACTGCGCTGATCCTGCTGCTGTTTTCTGCTCTGCTCGTCGGCGTCTGCGACTGCACATCTCCTGCTGCTGTTTTTTGCTCTGCTCGTCGGCGACTGCGCTGGTCCTGCTGCTGTTTTCTGCTCTGCTCATTGGCGTCGGCTACTGCGCTGATCCTGCTGTTGTTTCCTGCTCTGCTCGTCGCCGTCGGCGACTGCGCTGGTCCTGCTGTTGTTTTCTGCTCTGCTCGTCGGCGTCTGCTCTGCTCGTCGGCGTCTGCGACTGCGCTGGTCCTGATGCTGTTTTCTGCTCTGCTCATCGGTGACTGCGCTGGTCCTGCTTGTGTTTTCTGCACTGCTCATCTGCGTCGGCAACTGCGCTGGTCCTGCTGTTGTTTTCTTCTCTGCTCGTCGGCGTCTGCTCTGCTCGTCGGCGTCTGCGACTGCGCTGGTCCTGCTGGTGTTTTCTGCATTGCTCATCGGCGTCGGCGACTGCGCTGGTCCTGCTGTTGTTTTAGCGTCTGCTCGTCGGCGTCTTAGACTGCGCTGGTCCTGCTGCTGTTTTCTGCTCTGCTCGTCGGCGACTGCGCTGGTCCTGCTGCTGTTTTCTGCACTGCTCATCGGCGTCGGCGACTGTGCTGATCCTGCTGCTGTTTTCTGCTCTGCTCGTCGGCGTCTGCGACTGCGCATCTCCTGCTGCTGTTTTTTGCTCTGCTCGTCGGCGACTGCGCTGGTCATGCTGCTGTTTTCTGCTCTGCTCATCGGCGTCGGCTACTACGTTGATCCTGCTGTTGTTTCCTGCTCTGCTCGTCGCCGTCGGCGACTGCGCTGGTCCTTCTGTTTTTTTCTGCTCTGATCGTCGGCACCGACGAATGCGCTGGTCCTGCTGCTGTTTCCTGCTCTGCTCGTCGGCTACTGCGCTGATCCTGCTGTTGTTTCCTGCTCTGCTCGTCGGCGGCTGCTCTGCTCGTCGGCGTCTGCGACTGCGCTGGTCCTGATGCTGTTTTCTGCTCTGCTCGTCGGCGTCTGCTCTGCTCGTCGGCGTCTGCGACTGCGCTGGTCCTGCTGGTGTTTTCTGCATTGCTCATCGGCGTCGGCGACTGCGCTGGTCCTGCTGTTGTTTTAGCCTCTGCTCGTCGGCGTCTGCTCTGCTCGTCGGCGTCTGCGACTGCGCTGGTCCTGCTGGTGTTTTCTGCATTGCTCATCGGCGTCGGCGACTGCGCTGGTCCTGCTGTTGTTTTAGCCTCTGCTCGTCGGCGTCTTAGACTGCGCTGGTCCTGCTGCTGTTTTCTGCTCTGCTCGTCGGCGACTGCGCTGGTCCTGCTGCTGTTTTCTGCACTGCTCATCGGCGTCGGCGACTGTGCTGATCCTGCTGCTGTTTTCTGCTCTGCTCGTAGGCGTCGGCGACTGCGCTGGTCCTGCTGCTGTTTTCTGCACTGCTCATCGGCGTCAGCGAATGCGCTGATCCTGCTGCTGTTTCCTGCTCTGCTCATCGCCGTCGGCGACTGCGCTGGTCCTGCTGTTGTTTTCTGCTCTGATCGTCAGCGTCGGCGACTTCGCTGGTTCTGCTGCTGTTTTCTTCTCTGCTCGTCGGCGTCTGCTCTGCTCGTCGGCGTCTGCGACTGCGCTGGTACTGCTGCTGTTTTCTGCTCTGCTCATCGGCGACTGCGCTGGTCCTGCTGGTGTTTTCTGCACTACTCATCGGCGTCGGCGACTGCGCTGGTCCTGCTGTTGTTTTCGCCTCTGCTCATCGGCGTCGGCTACTACGCTGATCCTGCTGTTGTTTCCTGCTCTGCTCGTCGCCGTCGGCGACTGCGCTGGTCCTTCTGTTTTTTTCTGCTCTGATCGTCGGCGCCGACGAATGCGCTGGTCCTGCTGCTTTTTCCTGCTCTGCTCATCGGCCACTGCGCTGGTCCTGCTGCTGTTTTCTGCACTGCTCATCGGCGTCGGCGACTGCGCTGATCCTGCTGCTGTTTTCTGCTCTGCTCATTGGCGTCTGCGACTGCGCATGTCCTGCTGCTTTTTTCTGCTTTGCTCGTCGGCGTCAGCGAATGCGCTGACACTGCTGCTGTTTTCTGCTCTGATCGTCTGCGACTGCACATCTCCTGCTTCTGTTTTTTGCTCTGCTCGTCGGCGTCAGCGACTGCGCTGATCCTGCTGCTGTTTTCTGCTCTGCTCGTCGGCGTCTGCGACTGCACATCTCCTGCTGCTGTTTTTTGCTCTGCTCGTCGGCGACTGCGCTGGTCCTGCTGCTGTTTTCTGCTCTGCTCATTGGCGTCGGCTACTGCGCTGATCCTGCTGTTGTTTCCTGCTCTGCTCGTCGCCGTCGGCGACTGCGCTGGTCCTGCTGTTGTTTTCTGCTCTGCTCGTCGGCGTCTGCTCTGCTCGTCGGCGTCTGCGACTGCGCTGGTCCTGATGCTGTTTTCTGCTCTGCTCATCGGTGACTGCGCTGGTCCTGCTTGTGTTTTCTGCACTGCTCATCTGCGTCGGCAACTGCGCTGGTCCTGCTGTTGTTTTCTTCTCTGCTCGTCGGCGTCTGCTCTGCTCGTCGGCGTCTGCGACTGCGCTGGTCCTGCTGGTGTTTTCTGCATTGCTCATCGGCGTCGGCGACTGCGCTGGTCCTGCTGTTGTTTTAGCGTCTGCTCGTCGGCGTCTTAGACTGCGCTGGTCCTGCTGCTGTTTTCTGCTCTGCTCGTCGGCGACTGCGCTGGTCCTGCTGCTGTTTTCTGCACTGCTCATCGGCGTTGGCGACTGTGCTGATCCTGCTGCTGTTTTCTGCTCTGCTCGTAGGCGTCGGCGACTGCGCTGGTCCTGCTGCTGTTTTCTGCACTGCTCATCGGCGTCAGTGAATGCGCTGATCCTGCTGCTGTTTCCTGCTCTGCTCATCGCCGTCGGAGACTGCGCTGGTCCTGCTGTAGTTTTCTGCTCTGATCGTCAGCGTCGGCGACTTCGCTGGTTCTGCTGCTGTTTTCTTCTCTGCTCGTCGGCGTCTGCTCTGCTCGTCGGCGTCTGCGACTGCGCTGGTCCTGCTGCTGTTTTCTGCTCTGCTCATCGGCGACTGCGCTGGTCCTGCTGGTGTTTTCTGCACTGCTCATCGGCGTCGGCGACTGCGCTGGTCCTGCTGTTGTTTTCGCCTCTGCTCATCGGCGTCTGCGACTGCGCTGGTCCTGCTGCTGTTTTCTGCTCTGCTCTTCGGCGACTGCGCTGGTCCTGCTGCTGTTTTCTGCACTGCTCATTGGCGTCGGCGACTGTGCTGATCCTGCTGCTGTTTTCTGCTCTGCTCGTAGGCGTCTGTGACTGCGCTGGTCCTGCTGCTTTTTTCTTCACTGCTCATCGGCCACTGCGACTGCGCTGGTCCTGCTGCTGTTTTCTGCTCTGCTCGTCGGCGACTGCGCAGGTCCTGCTGCTGTTTTCTGCACTGCTCATCGGCGTCGGCGACTGCGTTGTTCCTGCTGCTGTTTTCTGCTCTGCTCATTGGCGTCTGCGACTGCGCATCTCCTTCTGCTGTTTTCTGCTCTGATCGTCTGCAACTGCGCATCTCCTGCTTATGTTTTTTGCTCTGCTCGTCGGTGTCAGCGACTGCGCTGAACCTGCTGCTGTTTTCTGCTCTGCTCGTCGGCGTCTGCGACTGCGCATCTCCTGCTGCTGTTTTTTGCTCTGCTCGTCGGTGACTGCGCTGGTCCTGCTGCTGTTTTCTGCTCTGCTCATCGGCGTCGGCTACTACGCTGATCCTGCTGTTGTTTCCTGATCTGCTCGTCGCCGTCGGCGACTGCGCTGGTCCTTCTGTTGTTTTCTGCTCTGATCGTCGCTCCGGCGACTGCGCTGGTCCGGCTGCTGTTTTCTTCTCTGCTCGTCGGCGTCTGCTCTGCTCGACGGCGTCTGTGATTGCACTGGTCCTGCTGCTGTTTCCTGCTCTGTTCATCGGCCACTGCGCTGGACCTGCTGGTGTTTTCTGCACTGCTCATCTGCGTCGGCGACTGTGCTGGTCCTGCTGTTGTTTTCTGCTCTGACCGTCGGCGTCGGCGACTGCGCTGGTCCTGCTGCTGTTTTCTTCTCTGCTCATCGGCGTCTGCTCTGCTCGTCGGCGTCTGCGACTGCGCTGAACCTGCTGGTGTTTTCTGCATTGCTCATCGGCGTCGGCGACTGCGCTGGTCCTGCTGCTGTTTTCTGCACTGCTCATCGGCGTCAGCGAATGCGCTGATCCTGCTGCTGTTTCCTGCTCTGCTCATCGCCGTCGGCGACTGCGCTGGTCCTGCTGTTGTTTTCTGCTCTGCTCGTCGGCGTCTGCTCTGCTCGTCGGCGTCTGCGACTGCGCTGGTCCTGCTGCTGTTTTCTGCTCTGCTCATCGGCGACTGCGCTGGTCCTGCTGGTGTTTTCTGCACTGCTCATCGGCGTCGGCGACTGCGCTGGTCCTGCTGTTGTTTTCGCCTCTGCTCATTGGCGTCGGCTACTACTCTGATCCTGCTGTTGTTTCCTGCTCTGCTCGTCGCCGTCGGCGACTGCGCTGGTCCTTCTGTTTTTTTCTGCTCTGATCGTCGGCGCCAACGAATGCGCTGGTCCTGCTGCTGTTTCCTGCTCTGCTCACCGGCCACTGCGCTGGTCCTGCTGCTGTTTTCTGCACTGCGCATCGGCGTCGGCGACTGCGCTGATCCTGCTGCTGTTTTCTGCTCTGCTCATTGGCGTCTGCGACTGCGCATCTCCTGCTGCTTTTTTCTGCTTTGCTCGTCGGCGTCAGCGACTGCGCTGACACTGCTGCTGTTTTCTGCTCTGATCGTCTGCGACTGCGCATCTCCTGCTTCTGTTTTTTGCTCTGCTCGTCGGCGTCAGCGACTGCGCTGATCCTGCTGCTGTTTTCTGCTCTGCTCGTCGGCGTCTGCGACTGCACATCTCCTGCTGCTGTTTTTTGCTCTGCTCGTCGGCGACTGCGCTGGTCCTGCTGCTGTTTTCTGCTCTGCTCATTGGCGTCGGCTACTGCGCTGATCCTGCTGTTGTTTCCTGCTCTGCTCGTCGCCGTCGGCGACTGCGCTGGTCCTGCTGTTGTTTTCTGCTCTGCTCGTCGGCGTCTGCTCTGCTCGTCGGCGTCTGCGACTGCGCTGGTCCTGATGCTGTTTTCTGCTCTGCTCATCGGTGACTGCGCTGGTCCTGCTTGTGTTTTCTGCACTGCTCATCTGCGTCGGCAACTGCGCTGGTCCTGCTGTTGTTTTCTTCTCTGCTCGTCGGCGTCTGCTCTGATCATCGGTGTCTGCGACTGCGCTGGTCCTGCTGGTGTTTTCTGCATTGCTCATCGGCGTCGGCGACTGCGCTGGTCCTGCTGTTGTTTTAGCGTCTGCTCGTCGGCGTCTTAGACTGCGCTGGTCCTGCTGCTGTTTTCTGCTCTGCTCGTCGGCGACTGCGCTGGTCCTGCTGCTGTTTTCTGCACTGCTCATCAGCGTCGGCGACTGTGCTGATCCTGCTGCTGTTTTCTGCTCTGCTCGTAGGCGTCGGCGACTGCGCTGGTCCTGCTGCTGTTTTCTGCACTGCTCATCGGCGTCAGCGAATGCGCTGATCCTGCTGCTGTTTCCTGCTCTGCTCATCGCCGTCGGCGACTGCGCTGGTCCTGCTGTTGTTTTCTGCTCTGATCGTCGGCGTCGGCGACTTCGCTGGTTCTGCTGCTGTTTTCTTCTCTGCTCGTCGGCGTCTGCTCTGCTCGTCGGCGTCTGCGACTGCGCTGGTCCTGCTGCTGTTTTCTGCTCTGCTCATCGGCGACTGCGCTGGTCCTGCTGGTGTTTTCTGCACTGCTCATCGGCGTCGGCGACTGCACTGGTCCTGCTGTTGTTTTTGCCTCTGCTCATCGGCGTCTGCGACTGCGCTGGTCCTGCTGCTGTTTTCTGCTCTGCTCTTCGGCGACTGCGCTGGTCCTGCTGCTGTTTTCTGCACTGCTCATTGGCGTCGGCGACTGTGCTGATCCTGCTGCTGTTTTCTGCTCTGCTCGTAGGCGTCTGTGACTGCGCTGGTCCTGCTGCTTTTTTCTTCACTGCTCATCGGCGACTGCGACTGCGCTGGTCCTGCTGCTGTTTTCTGCTCTGCTCGTCGGCGACTGCGCAGGTCCTGCTGCTGTTTTCTGCACTGCTCATCGGCGTCGGCGACTGCGTTGTTCCTGCTGCTGTTTTCTGCTCTGCTCATTGGCGTCTGCGACTGCGCATCTCCTTCTGCTGTTTTCTGCTCTGATCATCTGCGACTGCGCATCTCCTGCTTATGTTTTTTGCTCTGCTCGTCGGTGTCAGCGACTGCGCTGAACCTGCTGCTGTTTTCTGCTCTGCTCGTCGGCGTCTGCGACTGCGCATCTCCTGCTGCTGTTTTTTGCTCTGCTCGTCGGCGACTGCGCTGGTCCTGCTGCTGTTTTCTGCTCTGCTCATCGGCGTCGGCTACTACGCTGATCCTGCTGTTGTTTCCTGCTCTGCTCGTCGCTGTCGGCGACTGCGCTGGTCCTTCTGTTGATTTCTGCTCTGATCGTCGGCGCCGGCGACTGCGCTGGTCCGGCTGCTGTTTTCTTCTCTGCTCGTCGGCGTCTGCTCTGCTCGACGGCGTCTGTGACTGCACTGGTCCTGCTGCTGTTTCCTGCTCTGTTCATCGGCCACTGCGCTGGACCTGCTGGTGTTTTCTGCACTGCTCATCTGCGTCGGCGACTGTGCTGGTCCTGCTGTTGTTTTCTGCTCTGATCGTCGGCGTCGGCGACTGCGCTGGTCCTGCTGCTGTTTTCTTCTCTGCTCATCGGCGTCTGCTCCGCTCGTCGGCGTCTGCGACTGCGCTGGTCCTTCTGCTGTTTTCTGCTCTGCTCATCGACGTATGCGCTGGTCCTGCTGGTGTTTTCTGCACTGTTCATCAGCGTCGGCGACTGCGCTGGTCCTGCTGCTGTTTTCTGCTCTGCTCGTCGGCGACTGCGCTGGTCCTGCTGCTGTTTTCTGCACTGCTCATCGGCGTCGGCGACTGTGCTGATCCTGTATGGGCTTAAATAAGGGCCATAATGTTTGTGTAGTTAAAAGAAAAATTTGAAATTGAAAATATGTAAACTGAAAGCAAAAGTCACATTTTTAGAGTGAACTTTGAAAAAGAAAGACTTGGATTTAAAATAAAATCAAACGTTTGGAATATTTGTAAGAACTGAAACCCCAATGGTATTTTTATTTAGAATTTTTCTGAGTAAACTTTACTAAAGAATTTTTAGTAATTTTTTTTTAATTATTGTTTTTTTAAAAATCCATTCAGTCTCAGATTCCATTTTTTTCACATTCAGATCTTTTTAATTAATGTACAAAAAATTTCTTCAGGTTCAGATTTTTCTTTCAGCTTCAGATTTTTTTTTTCACTTTCGGATCTGTATTTTTCAGTTACAGACTTTTGGCCCTGTTTTGGCCTGGTGGGCGTGGCTACACAGAGAGGGGCGGGGAATCATGAGTGACAGCAGGCCGCTGGAGGCTGAAGACGGCCCATTTTTCATGTTGCCTTCAGGAAACCTGGGAATAAACACAATTTATCAAACACCTCCTGCACTGTATTATTTGATAATGGTTAGATAACATGTCATGCATAACTGCTTAAACTCAGTTACTAAAGCTCTTTCAATCAGTAATGTGTACAAATTACGCAGTGACTGATCAATTATGAGAAGTTTTCATAACTACTACGTGAGAATTAGTAGAAGTTAGGCATGGACAGACAGGGAAGTTGTCCGGGGCGGCATTTTTTCATGACACAAAAGGGACGCACAAGCGCTGAGTAAAAAAATTAAAAAGAAAGAAATCTGTGCCGCACCGAGGTTTTCTATTCTATCTGTCATATCACAGAGTCTGGATTGGAAACAACAAGTTGGCGCCCCCTGCAGCTGCAGGCGCTCCTGCTGACTGAGAGGGTTCAGGTGCACTGTGTGTGTATGAAGAAGAGGAAGGGGAGGGGCGCGGCGGGGGAATTCACCTCTGGGTCTTTCCCAAATGAAATGAGCGGGTAGGGGCTGAATCAACTGTATTAACATGGCTAAAGTCAATCACATCTTGATGTTCTTCCATTTAACACACGTTTCATTCATAATATCATAAACACAGGCCTATCATTCTTTCAGGTTTTTCTGAATTGTGTGAAATGGCCGAATAAAAAAAAGTCCTGACTAAAGGAAACTTATTGAGTCAAGAGCCAAACAGAAGAGATGAACATGAAAAAGCTAAAACCACCAACCGCATTGTGGGGGCCTGGGAAAGACCCAGAGGTGAATTCCCCCGCCGCACCCCTCCCCTTCCTCTTCTTCATACACACACGGTGCACCCACATGAACCCTCTCAGTCAGCAGGAGCGCCTGCAGCTGCTGGGGGCGCCAACTTGCTGTTTCCAATCCAGACTGTGATATGACAGATTGAATATAAACCTCGGTGCGGCGCAGATTTCTTTCTTTTTATTTTTTTACTCAGCGCTTGTGCGTCCCTTTTGTGTCATGAAAAAATGCCGCCCCGGACAACTGCCCTGTCTGACCGTGCCTAAAACTGCTACTGATTTCACCATGAAAATTAAATAAAAAAACAGAATAGCCGAAAATGAATCTTACTTTTAACCGTAACAATAGCCACTTCGTAAATTCTTAGCATTCACAGACTGCAGTGTAACTTTTCCAAACTTAAACACTCACCTGACTGTTCGCACCAGCAGTGTTGTTGGATGACGACGCCATCGTTCCCTGAGGCACAACAGCAGCACCCATGTATGCTACTTTGAGAGCATGGGAAATGATCACTTCTCACGTAGTGGTTGGGAAAACTTCTCATAATTGATCAGTCACTGTGTAATTTGTACACATTACTGATTGAAAGAGCTTTAGTAACTGAGTTTAAGCGGTTATGCATGACATGTTATCTAACCATTATCAAATAATACAGTGCAGGAGGTGTTTGATAAATTGTGTTTATTCCCAGGTTTCCTGAAGGCAACATGAAAAATGGGCCGTCTTCAGCCTCCAGCAGCCTGCTGTCACTCATGATTCCCCGCCCCTCTCTGTGTAGCCACGCCCACCAGGCCAAAACAGGGCCAAAAATCTGTAACTGAAAAATACAGATCCGAAAGTGAAAAAAAAAAAATCTGAAGCTGAAAGAAAAATCTGAACCTGAAGAATTTTTTTGTACATTAATTTAAAGGATCTGAATGTGAAAAAATTTAATCTGAGACTGAATGGATTTTTAAAAAAACAATAATTAAAAAAAAATTACTGAAAATTATTTAGTAAAGTTTACTCAGAAAAATTCTAAATAAAAATATCATTGGGGTTTCAGTTCTTACAAATATTCCAAACGTTTGATTTTATTTTAAATCCAAGTCTTTCTTTTTCAAAGTTCACTCTAAAAATGTGACTTTTGCTTTCAGTTTACATATTTTCAATTTCAAATTTTTCTTTTAACTACACAAACATTTTGGCCCTTATTTAAGCCCATACTCCTGCTGCTGTTTTCTGCTCTGCTCGTAGGCTTCGGCGACTGCGCTGGTCCTGCTGCTTTTTTCTGCACTGCTCATCGGCGTCTGCGACTGCGCTGGTCCTGCTGCTGTTTTCTGCTCTGCTCGTCGGCGACTGCTCTTGTCCTGCTGCTGTTTTCTGCACTGCTCATCGGCGTCGGCGACTGCGTTGATCCTGCTGCTGTTTTCTGCTCTGCTCATTGGCGTCTGAGACTGCGCATCTCCTGCTGCTTTTTTCTGCTCTGCTCGTCGGCGTCAGCGACTGCGCTGACCCTGCTGCTGTTTTCTGCTCTGATTGTCTGCGACTGCACATTTCCTGCCGCTGTTCTTTGCTCTGCTCGTCGGCGTCAGCGACTGCGCTGATCCTGCTGCTGTTTTCTGCTCTGCTCGTCGGCGTCTGCGACTGCTCATCTCCTGCTGCTGTTTTTTGCTCTGCTCGTCGGCGACTGCGCTGGTCCTGCTGCTGTTTTCTGCTCTGCTCATCGGCGTCGGCTACTGCGCGGATCCTGCTGCTGTTTTCTGCTCTGCTTGTCTGCGTCAGCGAATGCGCTGATCCTGCTGCTGTTTCCTGCTCTGCTCGTCGCCGTCGGCTACTGCGCTGGTCCTGCTGTTGTTTTCTGCTCTGATCGTCGGCGTTGGCGACTGTGCTGGTCCTGCTGCTGTTTTCTTCTCTGCTCATCGGCGTCTGCTCTGCTCGTCGGCGTCTGCGACTGCACTGGTCCTGCTGCTGTTTTCTGCTCTGCTCATCGGCGACTGCGCTGGTCCTGCTGGTGTTTTCTGCAAAGCTCATCGGCGTCGGCGACTGCGCTGGTCCTGCTGTTGTTTTCGCCTCTGCTCGTCGGCGTCTGCGACTCCGCTGGTCCTGCTGCTGTTTTCTGTTCTGCTCGTCGGCGACTGCGCTGGTCCTGCTGCTTTTTTCTGCTCTGCTCGTCGGCGTCAGCGACTGCGCTGACCCTGCTGCTGTTTTCTGCTCTGATCGTAGGCGTCGATGACTGCGCTGGCCCTGCTGCTGTTTTCTGCACTGCTCATCGGCGTCGGCGACTGCGCTGATCCTGCTGCTGTTTTCTGCTCTGCTCGTCGGCGACTGCGCTGATCCTGCTGCTGTTTTCTGCTCTTCTCGTCGGCGACTGAGTTGATCCTGCTGCTGTTTTCTTCTCTGTTCGTCGGCGTCTGCTCTGCTCGTCGGCGTCTGCGACTGCGCTGGTCCTGCTGGTGTTTTCTGCACTGTTCATCAGCGTCGGCGACTGCGCTGGTCCTGCTGCTGTTTTCTGCTCTGCACATCGACGTATGCGCTGGTCCTGCTGGTGTTTTCTGCACTGTTCATCAGCGTCGTCGACTGCGCTGGTCCTGCTGCTGTTTTCTGCACTGCTCATCGGCGTCGGCGACTGTGCTGATCCTGCTGCTGTTTTCTGCTCTGCTCGTAGGCGTCGGCGACTGCGCTGGTCCTGCTGCTGTTTTCTGCACTGCTCAACGGCATCTGCGACTGCGCTGGTCCTGCTGCTGTTTTCTGCACTGCTCATCGGCGTCGGCGACTGCGTTGATCCTGCTGCTGTTTTCTGCTCTGCTCATTGGCGTCTGAGACTGCGCATCTCCTGCTGCTTTTTTCTGCTCTGCTCGTCGGCGTCAGCGACTGCGCTGACCCTGCTGCTGTTTTCTGCTCTGCTCGTCGGCGTCTGCGACTGCGCATCTCCTGCTGCTGTTTTTTGCTCTGCTCGTCGGCGACTGCGCTGGTCCTGCTGCTGTTTTCTGCTCTGCTCATCGGCGTCGGCTACTGCCCGGATCCTGCTGCTGTTTTCTGCTCTGCTTGTCTGCGTCAGCGAATGCGCTGATCCTGCTGCTGTTTCCTGCTCTGCTCGTCGCCGTCGGCTACTGCGCTGGTCCTGCTGTTGTTTTCTGCTCTGATCGTCGGCGTCGGCGACTGTGCTGGTCCTGCTGCTGTTTTCTTCTCTGCTCGTCGGCGTCTGCTCTGATCGTTGGCGTCTGCGACTGCGCTGGTCCTGCTGCTGTTTTCTGCTCTGCTCATCGGCGACTGCGCTGGTCCTGCTGGTGCTTCCTGCACTGCTCATCAGCGTCGGTGACTGCGCTGGTCCTCCTGTTGTTTTCGCCTCTGCTCGTCGGCGTCTGCGACTCCGCTGGTCCTGCTGCTGTTTTCTGTTCTGCTCGTCGGCGACTGCGGCGGTCCTGCTGCTGTTTTCTGCACTGCTCATCGGCGTCGGTGACTGTGCTGATCCTGCTGCTGTTTTCTGCTCTGCTTGTAGGCATCGGCGACTGCACTGGTCCTGCTGCTGTTTTCTGCAATGCTCATCGGCGTCGGCGACTACGTTGATCCTGCTGCTGTTTTCTGCTCTGCTCATTGGCGTCTGCGACTGCGCATCTCCTGCTGCTTTTTTCTGCTCTGCTCGTCGGCGTCAGCGACTACGCTGACCCTGCTGCTGTTTTCTGCTCTGATCGTAGGCGTCGATGACTGTGCTGGTCCTGCTGCTGTTTTCTGCACTGCTAGTCGCCGTCGGCGACTTGGCTGGTCCTGCTGTTGTTTTCTGCTCTGATCGCCGGCGTCGGCGACTGCGTTGGTCCTGCTGCTGTTTTCTGCTCTGCTCGTCGGCGACTGCGCTGGTCCTGCTGCTGTTTTCTGCTCTGCTCGTCGGCGACTGCGCTGGTCCTGCTGCTGTTTTCTGCTCTGCTCGTTGGCGACTGCGTTGGTCCTGCTGTTGCTTTCGCCTCTTCTCGTCGGCGTCTACTCTGCTCATCGGCGTCTGCGACTGCGCTGGTCCTGCTGCTGTTTTCTGCTCTGATCGTCTGCGACTGCGCATCTCCTGCTGCAGTTTTTTGCTCTGCTCGTCGGCGTCAGCGACTGCGCTGATCCTGCTGCTGTTTTCTGCTCTCCTCGTCGGCGTCTGTGACGGCGCATGTCCTGCTGCTGTTTTTTGCTCTGCTCGTCGGCGATTGCGCTTGTCCTGCTGCTGTTTTCTGCTCTGCTCATCGGGGTCGGCTACTGCGCTGATCCTGCTGCTGTTTTCTGCTCTGCTCGTCTGCGTCAGCGAATGCGCTGATCCTGCTGCTGTTTCCTGCTCAGCTCAACCCCGTCGGCGACTGCACTGGTCCTGCTGTTGTTTTCTGCTCTGATCGTCGGCGTCGGCGACTGCGCTGGTCTTGCTGCTGTTTTCTTCTCTGCTCGTCGGCGTCTGCTCTGTTCGTCGGCGTCTGCGACTGCGCTGGTCCTGCTGCTGTTTTCTGCTCTGCTCATCGGCGTCGGCGACTGCGCTGATCCTGCTGCTGTTTCTTGCTCTGCTCGTCGCTGTCCGCGATTTCGCTGGTCCTGCTGTTGTTTTCTGCTCTGATCGCCAGCGTCGGCGACTGCGCTGGTCCTGCTGCTGTTTTCTGCTCTGCTCGTCGGCAACTGCGCTGGTCCTGCTGCTGTTTTCTGCTCTGCTCGTCGGCGACTGCGCTGGTCCTGCTGCTGTTTTCTGCACTGCTGGTCGGCGACTGCGCTGGTCCTGCTGTTGCTTTCGCCTCTGCTCGTCGGCGTCTGCTCTGCTCATCGGCGTCTGCGACTGCGCTGGTCCTGCTGCTGTTTTCTGCTCTGCTCATTGGCGTCTGCGACTGTGCGTCTCCTGCTGCTTTTTTCTGCTCTGCTCGTCGGCGTCAGCGACTGTGCTGACCCTGCTGCTGTTTTCTGCTCTGATCGTTATCGTCTGCGACTGTGCATCTCCTGCTGCTTTTTTCTGCAATGCTCATCGGAGTCGGCGACTACGTTGATCCTGCTGCTGTTTTCTGCTCTGCTCATTGGCGTCTGCGACTGTGCATCTCCTGCTGCTTTTTTCTGCTCTGCTCGTCGGCGTCAGCGACTGCGCTGACCCTGCTGCTGTTTTCTGCTCTGATCGTCTGCGACTGCGCTGGTCCTGCTGCTGTTTTCTGCACTGCTCATCGGCGTCAGCGACTGTGCTGATCCTGCTGCTGTTTTCTGCCCTGCTCGTAGGCGTCGACGACTGCGCTTGTCCTGCTGCTGTTTTCTGCACTGCTCATCGGCGTCAGCGACTGCGCTCATCCTGCTGCTGTTTTCTGCTCAGCTCGTCGGCGACTGCGCTGATCCTGCTGCTGTTTTCTGCTCTGCTCGTCGGCGACTGCGTTGATCCTGCTGCTGTTTTCTGTTCTGCTCATTGGCGTCTGCGACTGCGCATCTCCTGCCACTTTTTTCTGCTCTGCTCCTCCGCGTCAGCGACTGCGCTGATCCTGCTTCTGTTTTCTGCTCTGCTCGTCGGCGTCTGCGACTGCACATCTCCTGCTGCAGTTTTTTGCTCTGCTCGTCGGCGTCGGCGACTGCGCTGATCCTGCTGCTGTTTTCTGCTCTCATCATCGGTGTCAGTGACTGGGCTGATCCTGCTGCTGTTTTCTGCTCTGCTCGTCTGCGTCAGCGAATGCTCTGATCCTGCTGCTGTTTCCTGCTCTGCTCGTCGCCGTCCGCGAATTTGCTGGTCCTGCTGTTGTTTTCTGCTCTGATCGCCGGCGTCGGCGACTGCGCTGGTCCTGCTGCTGTTTTCTGCTCTGCTTGTCGGCGACTGTGCTGGTCCTGCTGCTGTTTTCTGCTCTGCTTGTCCGCGACTGCGCTGGTCCTGCTGCTGTTTTCTGCACTGCTTGTCGGCGACTGCGCTGGTCCTGCTGTTGCTTTCGCCTCTGCTCGTCGGCGTCTGCTCTGCTCATCGGCGTCTGACACTGCGCATCTCCTGCTGCTTTTTTCTGCTCTGCTCGTCGGCGTCAGCGACTGCGCTGACCCTGCTGCTGTTTTCTGCTCTGATCGTCTGCGACTGCGCATCTCCTGCTGCTGTTTTTTGCTCTGCTCATCGGCGATTGCGCTTGTCCTGCTGCTGTTTTCTGCACTGCTCATCGGCGTCGGCGACTGCGCTGGTCCTGCTGTTGTTTTCGCCTCTGCTCGTCGGCGTCTGCGACTCCGCTGGTCCTGCTGCTGTTTTCTGTTCTGCTCGTCGGCGACTGCGCTGGTCCTGCTGCTGTTTTCTGCACTGCTCATCGGCGTCGGTGACTGTGCTGATCCTGCTGCTGTTTTCTGCTCTGCTCGTAGGCGTCGGCGACTGTGCTGGTCCTGCTGCTGTTTTCTGCTCTGCTCATTGGCGTCTGCGACTGCGCATCTCCTGCTGCTTTTTTCTGCTCTGCTCGTTGGCGTCAGCGACTGCGCTGACCCTGCTGCTGTTTTCTGCTCTGATCGTCTGCGACTGCGGATCTCCTGCCGCTGTTTTCTGCACTGCTCATAGGCGTCGACGACTGCGCTGGTCCTGCTGCTGTTTTCTTAACTGCTTATCGGCGTCGGCGACTGCGCTGATCCTGCTGCTGTTTTCTGCTCTGTTCGTCGGCGACTGCGCTGATCCTGCTGCTGTTTTCTGCTCTGCTCGTCGGCGACTGCGTTGATCCTGCTGCTGTTTTCTGCTCTGCTCGTTGGCGTCTGCGACTGCGCATCTCCTGCCGCTGTTTTCTGCCCTGCTCATAGGCGTCGACGACTGCGCTGGTCCTGCTGCTGTTTTCTTAACTGCTTATCGGCGTCGGCGACTGCGTTGATCCTGCTGCTGTTTTCTGCTCTGCTCGTCGGCGACTGCGCTGATCCTGCTGCTGTTTTCTGCTCTGCTCGTCGGCGACTGCGTTGATCCTGCTGCTGTTTTCTGCTCTGCTCGTTGGCGTCTGCGACTGCGCATCTCCTGCCGCTTTTTTCTGCACTGCACATCGGCGTCGGCGACTGCGCTGGTCCTGGTGTTGTTTTCGCCTCTGCTCGTCGGCGTCTGCGACTGCGCTGGTCCTGCTGCTGTTTTCTGCTCTGCTCGTCAGCGACTACGCTGGTCCTGCTGCTGTTTTCTGCACTGCTCATCGGCGTCGACAACTGTGCTGATCCTGCTGCTGTTTTGAGCTCTGCTCGTAGGCGTCGGCGACTGCGCATCTCCTGCTGCTGTTTTTTGCTCTGCTCGTCGGCGTTGGCGACTGCGCTGATCCTGCTGCTGTTTTCTGCTCTGCTCATCGGCGTCAGCGACTGGGCTGATCCTGCTGCTGTTTTCTGCTCTGCTCGTCTGCGTCAGCGAATGCGCTGATCCTGCTGCTTTTTCCTGCTCTGCTCGTCGCCGTCCGCGAATTTGCTGGTCCTGCTGTTGTTTTCTGCTCTGATCGCCGGCGTCAGCGACTGCGCTGGTCCTGCTGTTGTATTCTGCTCTGCTCGTCGGCGACTGCGCTGGTCCTGCTGCTGGTTTCTGCTCTGCTTGTCGGCGACTGCGCTGGTCCTGCTGCTGTTTTCTGCACTGCTCGTCGGCGACTGCGCTGGTCCTGCTGTTGCTTTCGCCTCTGCTCGTCGGCGTCTGCTCTGCTCATCGGCGTCTGCGACTGCGCTGGTCCTGCTGCTGTTTTCTGCTCTGCTCATTGGCGTCTGCGACTGCGCATCTCCTGCTGCTTTTTTCTGCTCTGCTCGTCGGCGTCAGCGACTGGGCTGACCCTGCTGCTGTTTTCTGCTCTGATCGTCTGCGACTGCGCATCTCCTGCTGCTGTTTTTTGCTCTGCTCGTCGGCGATTGCGCTTGTCCTGCTGCTGTTTTCTGCACTGCTCATCGGCGTCGGCGACTGCGCTGGTCCTGCTGTTGTTTTCGCCTCTGCTCGTCGGCGTCTGCGACTCCGCTGGTCCTGCTGCTGTTTTCTGTTCTGCTCGTCGGCGACTGCGCTGGTCCTGCTGCTGTTTTCTGCACTGCTCATCGGCGTCGGTGACTGTGCTGATCCTGCTGCTGTTTTCTGCTCTGCTCGTAGGCGTCGGCGACTGCGCTGGTCCTGCTGCTGTTTTCTGCAATGCTCATCGGCGTCGGCGACTATGTTGATCCTGCTGCTGTTTTCTGCTCTGCTCATTGGCGTCTGCGACTGCGCATCTCCTGCTGCTTTTTTCTGCTCTGCTCGTCGGGGTCAGCGACTGCTCTGATCCTGCTGCTGTTTTCTGCTCTGCTCGTCGGAGTCTGCGACTGCGCATCTCCTGCTGCTGTTTTTTACTCTGCTCGTCGGCGACTGCGCTGATCCTGCTGCTGTTTCCTGCTCTGCTCGTCGCCGTCGGCGCCTGCGCTGGTCCTGCTGTTGTTTTCTGCTCTGATCGTCGACCTTGGCGACTGCGCTGGTCCTGCTGCTGTTTTCTTCTCTGCTCGTCGGCGTCTGCTCTGCTTGTCGGCGTCTGCGACTGCGATGGTCCTGCTGCTGTTTTCTGCTCTGCTCATCGGTGACTGCGCTGGTCCTGCTGGTGTTTTCTGCACTGCTCATCGGCGTCTGCGACTGCGCTGGTCCTGCTGCTGTTTTCTGCTCTGCTCATCGGCGACTGCGCTGGTCCTGCTGGTGTTTTCTGCACAGCTCATCGGCATTGGTGACTGCGTTGATCCTGCTGCTGTTTTCTGCTCTGCTCATTGGCGTCTGCGACTGCGCATCTCCTGCTGCTGTTTCCTGCTCTGCTCGTCGCCGTCGGCTACTGCGCTGGTCCTGCTGTTGTTTTCTGCTCTGATCGTCGGCTTCGGCGACTGTGCTTGTCCTGCTGCTGTTTTCTGCTCTGCTCGTTGGCGTCTGCGACTTCGCATCTCCTGCTGCTTTTTTCTGCTCTGCTCGTCGGCGTCAGCGACTGCGCTGATCCTGCAGCTGTTTTCTGCTCTGCTCGTCGCCGTCTGTGTCTGTGCTGGTCCTGTTGCTGTTTTCTGCTCTGCTCGTCGGCGACTGCGCTGGTCCTGCTGCTGTTTTCTGCACTGCTCATCGGCGTCGGCGACTGCGTTGATCCTGCTGCTGTTTTCTGCTCTGCTCATTTGCGTCTGCGACTGCGCATCTCCTGCTGCTTTTTTCTGCTCTGCTCGTCGGCGTCAGCGACTGCGCTGACCCTGCTGCTGTTTTCTGCTCTGATCGTCTGCTACTGCGCATCTCCTGCTGCTGTTTTTTGCTCTGCACATCGGCGTCGGCTACTGCGCTTATCCTGCTGCTGTTTCCTGCTCTGCTTGTCTGCGTCAGCGAATGCACTGATCCTGCTGCTGTCTCCTGCTCTGCTCGTCGCCATCGGCGACTGCGCTGGTCCTGCTGTTGTTTTCTGCTCTGATCGTCAGCGTCGGCGACTGCGCTGGTCCTGCTGCTGTTTTATTCTCTGCTCGTCGGCGTCTGCGACTGCGCTGGTCCTGCTGCTGTTTTTTGCTCTGCTCGTCGGCGACTGCGCTGCAGCAGGACCAGCGCAGTCGCCGACGGCGACGAGCAGAGCAGGAAACAGCAGCAGGATCAGCGCATTTGCTGACGCAGACAAGCAGAGCAGAAAACAGCAGCAGGATTAGCGCAGTAGCCGACGAGCAGAGCAAAAAAGAGCAGCAGGAGATGCGCAGTCGCCGACGGCGACGAGCAGAGCAGAAAACAGCAGCAGGATCAGCGCAGTCACTGATGCCGACGAGCAGAGCAAAAAACAGCAGCAGGAGATGCGCAGTCGCAGGCGATCAGAGCAGAAAACAGCAGCAGGATCAGCACAGTCGCTGACGCCGATGAGCAGTGCAGAAAACAGCAGCAAGACCAGCGCATTTGCCGACGAGCAGAGCAGAAAACAGCAGCAGGACCAGCGCAGTCGCCGACGAGCAGAGCAAAAAAGAGCAGCAGGAGATGCGCAGTCGCCGACGGCGACGAGCAGAGCAGAAAACAGCAGCAGGATCAGCGCAGTCACTGATGCCGACGAGCAGAGAAAAAAACAGCAGCAGGAGATGCGCAGTCGCAGGCGATCAGAGCAGAAAACAGCAGCAGGATCAGCACAGTCGCTGACGCCGATGAGCAGTGCAGAAAACAGCAGCAAGACCAGCGCATTTGCCGACGAGCAGAGCAGAAAACAGCAGCAGGACCAGCGCACTCGCCGACGAGCAGAGCAAAAAAGAGCAGCAGGAGATGCGCAGTCGCCGACGGCGACGAGCAGAGCAGAAAACAGCAGCAGGATCAGCGCAGTCACTGATGCCGACGAGCAGAGCAGAAAACAGCAGCAGGATCAGCACAGTCGCTGACGCCGATGAGCAGTGCAGAAAACAGCAGCAGGACCAGCGCATTTGCCGACGAGCAGAGCAGAAAACAGCAGCAGGACCAGCACAGTCTTAGACGCCGACGAATAGAGCAGACGCAGACGAGCAGAGGCGAAAACAACAGCAGGACCAGCGCAGTTGCAGACGCCGACGAGCAGAGCAGACGCAGACGAGCAGAGGCGAAAACAACAGCAGGACCAGCGCAGTCGCCGACGCCGATGAGCAGTGCAGAAAACACCAGCAGGACCAGCGCAGTCGCCGATGAGCAGAGCAGAAAACAGCAGCAGGACCAGCATAGTCGCAGACGCCGACGAGCAGAGCAGACGCCGACAAGCAGAGAAAAAAACAGCAGCAGGACCAGCGCAGTCGCCGACGGCGAAGAGCAGAGCAGGAAACAGTAGCAGGATCAGCGCATTCGCTGACGCAGACAAGCAGAGCAGAATACAGCAGCAGGACCAGCGCAGACACAGACGGCGACGAGCAGAGCAGGAAACAGCAGCAGGATCAGCGCATTCGCAGACGCCGACGAGCAGAGCAGAAAACAGCAGCAGGATCAGCGCAGTCGCTGACGCCGACGAGCAGAGCAGAAAAAAGCCACAGGAGATGTGCAGTCGCAGACGACAACGAGCAGAGCAGAAAACAGCAGCAGCATCAACGCAGTCGCCGACGCCGATGAGCAGTGCAGAAAACAGCAGCAGGTCCAGCGCAGTCGCCAACGAGCAGAGCAGAAAACAGCAGCAGGATCTGCACAGTCGCCGACGCCGATGAACAGTGCAGAAAACAGCAGCAGGACCAGCGCAGTCGCAGACGCCGACGAGCAGAGGCGAAAACAACAGCAGGACCAGTGCAGTCGCCGACGCCGATGAGCAGTGCAGAAAACACCAGCAGGACCAGCGCAGTCGCCAATGAGCAGAGCAGAAAACAGCAGCAGGACCAGCGCAGTCGCAGACTCCGACGAGCAGAGCAGACGCCGACAAGCAAAGAAGAAAACAGCAGCATGACCAGCGCAGTCGCCAACGATCAGAGCAGAAAACAACAGCAGGACCAGTGCAGTCGCCGACGGCAACGAGAAGAGCAGGAAACAGCAGCAGGTTCAGCGCATTCGCTGACGCAGACAAGCAGAGCAGAAAACAGCTGCAGGATCAGCGCAGTAGCCGACGCCAATGAGCAGAGCAGAAAACAGCAGCAGGACCAGCGCAGTCGCCGACGAGCAGAGCAAAAAACAGCAGCAGGAGATGCGCAGTCGCAGACAATCAGAGTAGAAAACAGCAGCAGGGTCAGCGCAGTCGCTGACGCCGACGAGCAGAGCAGAAAAAATCAGCAGGAGATGCGCAGTCGCAGACGCCAATGAGCAGAGCAGAAAACAGCAGCAGGATCAACGCAGTCGCCGACGCCGATGAGAAGTGCAGAAAACAGCAGCAGGACCAGCGCAGTCGCAGACGCCGATGAGCAGTGCAGAAAACAGCAGCAGGTCCAGCGCAGTCGCCGACGAGCAGAGCAGAAAACAGCAGCAGGACCAGCGCAGTCGCAGACGCCGACGAACAGAGCAGACGGAGACGAGCAGAGGCGAACACAACAGCAGTACCAGCGCAGTCGCAGACGCCGACGAGCAGAGCAGACGCAGACAAGCAGAGGCGAAAACAACAGCAGGACCAGCACAGTCGGCGACGCCTAGGAGCAGAGCAGAAAACAGCAGCAGGATCAGCGCAGTCGCCGACGAGCAGAGCAGAAAACAGCAACAGGACCAGCACAGTCGCAGACGGCGACGAGCAGAGCAGAAAACAGCTGCAGGATCAGCGCAGTCGCTGACGCCGACGAGCAGAGCAGAAAAAAACAGCAGAAGATGCGCAGTCGCAGACGCCAACGAGCAGAGCAGAAAACAGCAGCAGGATCAGCGCAGTAGCCGACGCCGACGAGCAGAGCAGAAAAAAGCAGCAGGAGATGCGCAGTCGCAGACGCCAACGAGCAGAGCAGAAAACAGCTGCAGGATCAACGCAGTCGCCGATGCCAATAAGCAGTGCAGAAAACAGCAGCAGGACCAGCGCAGTCGACGACGAGCAGAGCAGAAAACAGCAACAGGACCAGCACAGTCGCAGACGGCGACGAGCAGAGCACAAAACAGCAGCAGGAGATGCGCAGTCACAGACGCCGACGAGCAGAGCAGAAAACAGCTGCAGGAGATGTTCAGTCGCAGACGCCAACGAGCAGAGCAGAAAACAGCAGCAGGACAAGTGCAGTCGCCGACGAGCAGAGCAAAAAACAGCAGCAGGAGATGCGCAGTCACAGACGCCGACGAGCAGAGCAGAAAACAGCAGCAGGATCAGCGCAGTCGCAGACGCCAACGAGCAGAGAAGAAAACAGCAGCAGGACCAGCGCAGTCGCTGGCGCCGACGATCAGAGCAGAAAACAACAGCAGGACCAGCGCAGTCGCCGACGGCGACGAGCATAGCAGGAAACAACAGCAGGATCAGCGCAGTAGCCGACGCCCATGAGCAGAGCAGAAAACAGCAGCAGGACCAGCGCAGTCGCCGACGCCGACGAGCAGAGCAAAAAACAGAAGCAGGAGATGCGCAGTCGCAGACGATCAGAGCAGAAAACAGCAGCAGGGTTAGCGCAGTAGCTGACGCCGACGAGCAGAGCAGAAAAAAACAGCAGGAGATGCGCAGTCGCAGACGCCAATGAGCAGAGCAGAAAACAGCAGCAGGATCAACGCAGTCGCCGACGCCAATGAGCAGTGCAGAAAACAGCAGCAGGACCTGCTCAGTCGCCGACGAGCAGAGCAGAAAACAGCAGCAGGACCAGCGCAGTCACCGATGCCTACGAGCAGAGCAGAAAACAGCAGCAGGATCAGCACAGTCGCCGACGCCAATGAGCAGTGCAGAAAACAGCAGCAGAACCAGCGCAGTCGCCGACGAGCAGAGCAGAAAACAGCAGCAGGACCAGCGCAGTTGCAGACGCCGACGAGCAGAGCAGAAAACAGCAGCAGGACCAGCGCAGTCGCAGACGCCGACGAGCAGAGCAGACGCCGACGAGCAGAGAAGAAAACAGCAGCAGGACCAGCCCATTCGCTGACGCATCCAAGCAGAGCAGAAAACAGCAGCAGGATCAGCGCAGTAGCAGACGCCGATGAGCAGAGCAGAAAACAGCAGCAGGACCAGCGCAGTCGCCGACGAGCAGAGCAAAAAACAGCAGCAGGAGATGCGCAGTCGCAGACTCCGACGAGCAGAGCAGAAAACAGCAGCAGGATCAGCGCAGTCGCAGTGGCAGGCGATCAGAGCAGAAAACAGCAGCAGGGTCAGCACAGTCGCTGACGCCGACGAGCAGAGCAGAAAAAAGCAGCAGGATCAACGCAGTCGCCGACGCCGATGAGCAGTGCAGAAAACAGCAGCAGGACCAGCGCAGTCGCCGACGAGTAGAGCAGAAAACAGCAACAGGACCAGCACAGTAGCAGACGGCGACGAGCAGAGCAGAAAACAGCTGCAGGATCTGCGCAGTCGCTGACGCCGATGAGCAGAGCAGAAAAAGCAGCAGGAGATGCGCAGTCGCAGATGCCAACGAGCAGAGCAGAAAACAGCAGCAGGATCAGCGCAGTAGCCGACACCGATGAGCAGAGCAGAAAACAGCAGCAGGACAAGCGCAGTCGCCGACGAGCAGAGCAAAAAACAGCAGCAGGAGATGCGCAGTCACAGACGCTGACGAGCAGAGCAGAAAACAGCAACAGGACCAGCACAGTCGCAGACGGCGACGAGCAGAGCAGAAAACAGCTGCAGGATCAGCACAGTCGCTGACGCCGACGAGCAGTGCAGAAAACAGCAGCAGGTCCAGCGCAGTCGCCGACAAGCAGAGCAGAAAACAGCAGCAGGATCAGCACAGTCGCCGACGCCAATGAGCAGTGCAGAAAACAGCTACAGGACCAGCGCAGTCGCCGACGAGCAGAGCAAAAAACAGCAGCAGGAGATGCGCAGTCACAGACGCCGACGAGCAGAGTAGAAAACAGCAGCAGGATCAGCGTAGTCGCTGACGCCGACGAGCAGAGCAAAAAACAGCAGCAGGAGATGCACAGTCGCAGACGATCAGAGCAGAAAAAAGCAGCAGGGACAGCGCAGTCGCTGACGCTGACGAGCAGAGCAGAAAAAAGCAGCAGGAGATGCGCAGTCGCAGACGCCAATGAGCAGTGCAGAAAACAGAAGCAGGACCAGCGCAGTCGCAGACGCCAATGAGCAGAGCAGACGCCGACGAGCAGAGAAGAAAACAGCAGCAGGACCAGCGCAGTTGCCGACGCCGGCGATCAAAGCAGAAAACAACAGCAGGACAAGCGAAGTCGCCGACGCGACGAGCAGAGCAAAAAACAGCAGCAGGAGATGCGCAGTCGCTGATGCAGACGAGCAGAGCAGAAAACAGCAGCAGGATCAGCCCAGTCGCTGACGCCGATGAGCAGAGCAGAAAACAGCAGCAGGATCAGCGCAGTCGCCGACGCGACGAGCAGAGCAAAAAACAGCAGCAGGAGATGCGCAGTCGCAGACGTCGACGAGCAGAGCAGAAAACAGCAGCAGGATCAGCGCAGTCGCTGACGCCGACGAGCAGAGCAGAAAAAAGCAGCAGGAGATGCGCAGTCGCAGATAACAACGAGCAGAGCAGAAAACAGCAGCAGGATCAACGCAGTCGCCGACGCCGACGAGCAGAGCAGAAAACAGCAGCAGGATCAGCGCAGTCGCCGACGCGATGAGCAGTGCAGAAAACAGCAGCAGGAACAGCGCAGTTGCCGACGCCTACAAGCAGAGCAGAAAACAGCAGCAGGATCAGCACAGTCGCCGACGCCGATGAGCAGTGCAGAAAAAAGCAGCAGGACCAGCGCAGTCGCCGACGAGCAGAGCAGAAAACAGCAGCAGGACCAGCGCAGTCGCAGACGCCGACGAGCAGAGCAGACGCCGACAAGCAGAGAAGAAAACAGCAGCATGACCAGCGCAGTCGCCGATGATCAGAGCAGAAAACAACAGCAGGACCAGCGCAGTCGCGGACGGCGACGAGCAGAGCAGGAAACAGCAGCAGTATCAGCGCATTCGCTGACGCAGACAAGCAGAGCAGAAAACAGCAGCAGGACCAGCGCAGTCGCCGACAGCGACGAGCAGAGCAGGAAACAGCAGCAGGATCAGCACATTCGCAGACGCCGACTAGCAGAGCAGAAAACAGCAGCAGGATCAGCGCAGTCGCTGACGTCGACGAGCAGAGCAGAAAAAAGCGGCAGGATATGCGCAGTCGCAGACGCCAACGAGCAGAGCAGAAAACAGAAGCAGGATCAAGGCAGTCGCATACGCCGATGAGCAGTGCAGAAAACAGCAGCAGGTCCAGCGCAGTCGCCGACGAGCAGAGCAGAAAACAGCAGCAGGATCAGCGCAGTCGCCGACGCCGATGAGCAGTGCAGAAAACAGCAGCAGGACCAGCGCAGTCGCCGACGCCTACGAGCAGAGCAGAAAACAGCAGCAGGATTAGCACAGTCGCCGACGCCGATGAGCAGTGCAGAAAAAAGCAGCAGGACCAGCGCAGTCGCCGACGAGCAGAGCAGAAAACAGTAGAAGAACCAGCGCAGTCGCAGACGCCGATGAGCAGAGGCGAAAACAACAGCAGGACCAGCGCAGTCGCCAACGCCGATGAGCAGTGCAGAAAACACCAGCAGGACCAGCGCAGTCGCCGATGAGCAGAGCATAAAACAGCAGCAGGACCAGCACAGTCGCAGACTCCGACGAGCAGAGCAGACGCCGACAAGCAGAGAAGAAAACAGCAGCAGGATCAGCGCAGTCGCTGACGCCGACGAGCAGAGCAGAAAAAAGCGGCAGGATATGCGCAGTCGCAGACGCCAACGAGCAGAGCAGAAAACAGAAGCAGGATCAAGGCAGTCGCATACGCCGATGAGCAGTGCAGAAAACAGCAGCAGGTCCAGCGCAGTCGCCGACGAGCAGAGCAGAAAACAGCAGCAGGATCAGCGCAGTCGCCGACGCCGATGAGCAGTGCAGAAAACAGCAGCAGGACCAGCGCAGTCGCCGACGCCTACGAGCAGAGCAGAAAACAGCAGCAGGATTAGCACAGTCGCCGACGCCGATGAGCAGTGCAGAAAAAAGCAGCAGGACCAGCGCAGTCGCCGACGAGCAGAGCAGAAAACAGTAGATGAACCAGCGCAGTCGCAGACGCCGATGAGCAGAGGCGAAAACAACAGCAGGACCAGCGCAGTCGCCAACGCCGATGAGCAGTGCAGAAAACAGCAGCATGACCAGGGCAGTCGCCGACGAGCAGAGCAGAAAACAACAGCAGGACCAGCGCAGTCGCCGACGGCGACGAGCAGAGCAGGAAACAGCAGCAGGATCAGCGCATTTGCTGACGCAGACAAGCAGAGCAGAAAACAGCAGCAGAATTAGCGCAGTAGCCGACGCCGATGAGCAGAGCAGAAAACAGCAGCAGGACCAGCGCAGTCGCCGACGAGCAGAGCAAAAACAGAGCAGCAGGAGATGCGCAGTCGCAGACGCCGACGAGCAGAGCAGAAAACAGCAGCAGGATCAGCGCAGTCACTGATGCCGACGAGCAGAGCAAAAAACAGCAGCAGGAGATGCGCAAACGCCGACGAGCAGAGCAGAAAACAGCAGCAGGATCAACGCAGTCGCCGACACCAATTAGCAGTGCAGAAAACAGCAGCAGGATCAGCGTAGTCGCTGACACCGACGAGCAGAGCAGAAAACAGCAGCAGGATCAGCGCAGTTGCTGACGCCGACGAGCAGAGCAGAAAAAAGCATCAGGAGATGTGCAGTCGCAGACGCCAACGAGCAGAGCAGAAAACAGCAGCAGGATCAACGCAGTCGCCGACGCCGATGAGCAGTGCAGAAAACAGCAGCAGGACCAGCGCAGTCGCCGACGAGCAGAGCAGAAAACAGCAGCAGGACCAGCGCAGTCGGCGACGCCTACGAGCAAAGCAGAAAACAGCAGCAGGACCAGCGCAGTCGCCGACGAGCAGAGCAGAAAACAGCAGCAGGACCAGCGCAGTCGCAGACGCCGACGAGCAGAGCAGACGCAGACGAGCAGAGGCGAAAACAACAGCAGGACCAGCGCAGTCGCAGACGCCGACGAGCAGAGCAGACGCAGACGAGCAGAGGCGAAAACAACAGCAGGACCAGCGCAGTCGGCGACGCCTACGAGCAGAGAGGAAAACAGCAGCAGGATCAGCGCAGTCGCCGACGAGCAGAGCAGAAAACAGAAACAGGACCAGCACAGTCGCAGACGGCGACGAGCAAGGCAGAAAGCAGCTGCAGGATCAGCGCAGTCGCTGACGCCGACGAGCAGAGCAGAAAAAAAGCAGCATGAGATGCGCAGTCGCAGACGCCAACGAGCAGAGCAGAAAACAGCAGCAGGATCAGCGCAGTAGCCGATGCCGATGAGCAGAGCAGAAAACAGCAGCAGGACAAGCGCAGTCGCCGACGAGCAGAGCAAAAAACAGCAGCAGGAGATGTGCAGTCACAGACGCCAACGAGCAGAGCAGAAAACAGCAGCAGGACCAGCGCAGTCGCAGACGCCGACGAGCAGAGCAGAAAACAACAGCAGGACCAGCGCAGTCACCGACGGTGACGAGCAGAGAAGGAAACAGCAGCAGGATCAGCACATTCGCTGAAGCAGACAAGCAGAGCAGAAAACAGCAGAAGGATAAGCGCAGTAGCCGACGCCGATGAGCATAGCAGAAAACAGCAGCAGGACCAGCGCAGTCGGCGACGAGCAGAGCAAAAAACAGCAGCAGGAGATGCGCAGTCGCAGACACCGACGAGCAGAGCAGAAAACAGCAGCAGGATAAGCGCCGTCGCTGACGACGACGAGCAGAGCAAAAAACAGCAGCAGGAGATGCGCAGTCGGAGACGATCAGAGCAGAAAACAGCAGCAGGGTCAGCGCAGTCGCTGACGCAGACGAGCAGAGCAGACGCAGACGAGCAGAGGCGAAAACAACAGCAGGACCAGCGCAGTCGCAGACGCCGACGAGCAGAGCAGACGCTGACGAGCAGAGGCGAAAACAACAGCAGGACCAGCGCACTCGCCGACGCCGATGAGCAGTGCAGAAAACAGCAGCAGGACCAGCGCAGTCGCCGACGCCTACGAGCAGAGCAGAAAACAGCAGCACGATCAGCGCAGTCGCCGACGCCGATGAGCAGTGCAGAAAACAGCAACAGGACCAGCGCAGTCGCCGACCAGCAGAGCAAAAAACAGCAGCAGGATCAGCGTAGTCACTGACACCGACGAGCAGAGCAGAAAACAGCAGCAGGATCAGCGCAGTAGCTGACGCCGACGAGCAGAGCAGAAAAAAGCAGCAGGAGATGAGCAGTCGCAGACACCAACGAGCAGAGCAGAAAACAGCAGCAGGACCAGCGCAGTCGCAGACGTCGACGAGCAGAGCAGACGCCGACGAGCAGAGGCGAAAACAACAGCAGGACCAGCGCAGTCGCTGACGCCGATGAGCAGTGCAGAAAACAGCAGCAGGACCAGCGCAGTCGCCGACGAGCAGAGCAGAAAACAGCAGCAGGACCAGCGCAGTCGCCGACGCCGACGAGCAGAGCAGACGCTGACGAGCAGAGAAGAAAACAACAGCAGGACCAGCGCAGGCGCCGACGGCGATGAGCAGAGCAGAAAACAACAGCAGGATCAGCGCATTCTCTGACGCAGACGAGCAGAGCAGAAATCAGCAGCAGGATCACCGCAGTCGCCGACGCCGATGAGCAGTGCAGAAAACAGCAGCAGGACCAGCGCAGTCGCCGACGCCGACGAGCAGAGCAGAAAACAGCAGCAGGATCACCGCAGTCGCCGACGCCGATGAGCAGTGCAGAAAACAGCAGCAGGACCAGCGCAGTCGCCGACGAGCAGAGCAGAAAACAGCAGCAAGACCAGCGCAGTCGCAGACGCCGACGAGCAGAGGCGAAAAAAACAGCAGGATCAGCGCAGTCGCCGTCGCCGATGAGCAGAGCAGAAAACAGCAGCAGGACCAGCACAGTCGCAGACGCCGATGAGCAGAGCAGACGCCGACGAGCAGACAAGAAAACAGCAGCAGGACCTGCACAGTCGCCGACGCCGACGATCAGAGCAGAAAACAACAGCAGGACCAGCGCAGTCGCCGACGGCGACGAGCAGAGCAGGAAACAGCAGCAGGATCAGCGCATTCGCTGACGCAGACAAGCAGAGCAGAAAACAGCAGAAGGATCAGCGCAGTCGCCAACGAGCAGAGCAAAAAACAGCAGCAGGAGATGCGCAGTCACAGACGCCGACGAGCAGAGAAGAAAACAGCAGCAGGATAAGCGCAGTCGCTGACGCCGACGAGCAGAGCAAAAAACAGCAGCAGGAGATGCGCAGTCGGAGACGATCAGAGCAGAAAACAGCAGCAGGGTCAGCGCAGTCGCCGACGCAGATGAGCAGTGCAGAAAACAGCAGCAGGACCAGCGCAGTCGCCGACGAGCAGAGCAGAAAACAGCAGCAGGACCAGCGCAGTCGCCGACGCCGATGAGCAGTGCAGAAAACAGCAGCAGGACCAGCGCAGTCGCCGACGAGCAGAGCAGAAAACAGCAGCAGGACCAGCGCAGTCGCTAACGCCGACGAGCAGAGCAGAAAAAAGCAGCAGGAGATGTGCAGTCGCAGACGCCAATGAGCAGAGCAGAAAACAGCAGCAGGATCAACGCAGTCGCCGACGCCGATGAGCAGTGCAGAAAACAGCAGCAGGACCAGCGCAGTCGCCGACGAGCAGAGCAGAAAACAGCAGCAGGACCAGCGCAGTCGCAGACGGCGACGAGCCGATCAGACGCAGACGAGCAGAGGCGAAAACAACAGCAGGACCAGCGCAGTCGCAGACGCCGACGAGCAGAGCAGACGCAGACGAGCAGAGGCGAAAACAACAGCAGGACCAGCGCAGTCAGCGACGCCTACGAGCAGAGCAGAAAACAGCAGCAGGATCAGCGCAGTCGGCGACGCCGATGAGCAGTGCAGAAAACAGCAGCAGGACCAGCGCAGTCGCCGACGCCGACGAGCTGAGCAAAAAACAGCAGCAGGAGATGCGCAGTCGGAGACGATCAGAGCAGAAAACAGCAGCAGGGTCAGCGCAGTCGCTGACGCCGACGAGCAGAGCAGAAAAAAGCAGCAGGAGATGTTGCTGTTTTCTACTCTGATCGTCTGCGACTGCGCATCTCCTGCTGCTGTTTTCTGCTCTGCTCGTCGGCTTCTGCGACTGCGCATCTCCTGCTGCTCTTTTTTGCTCTGCTCGTCGGCGACTGCGCTGGTCCTGCTGCTGTTTTCTGCTCTGCTCATCGGCGTCGGCTACTGCGCTAATCCTGCTGCTGTTTTCTGCTCTGCTTGTCTGCGTCAGCAAATGCGCTGATCCTGCTGCTGTTTCCTGCTCTGCTCTTCGCCGTCGGCGACTGCGCTGGTCCTTCTGTTGTTTACTGCTCTGCTCGTCGGCGACTGCCCTGGTCATGCTGCTGTTTTCTTCTCTGCTTGTCGGCATCTGCTCTGCTCGTCGGAGTCTTCGACTGTGCTGGTCCTGCTGCTGTTTTATGCTCTGCTCATCGGCGACTGCGCTAGTCCTGCTGGTGTTTTCTGCACTGCTCATCGGCGTTGGCGACTGCGCTGGTCCTGCTGTTGTTTTCGCCTCTGCTCGTCGGCATCTGCGACTGCGCTGGTCCTGTTACTGTTTTCTGCTCTGCTCGTCGGCGACTGTGCTGGTCCTGCTGCTTTTTTCTGCACTGCTCATCGGCGTCAGCGACTGTGCTAATCCTACTGCTGTTTTCTGCTCTGCTCGTAGGCGTCGGCGACTGCGCTGGACCTGCTGCTGTTTTCTGCACTGCTCATCGGCGGAAAACAGCAGCAGGACCAGCGCAGTCGCAGACGCCGATGAGCAATGCAGAAAACAGCAGCAGGACCAGCGCAGTCGCCGACGCCTACAAGCAGAGCAGAAAACAGCAGCAGGACCAGCACAGTCGCTGACGCCGATGAGCAGTGCAGAAAACAGCAGCAGGACCAGCGCATTTGCCGACGAGCAGAGCAGAAAACAGAAGCAGGACCAGCGCAGTTGCAGACGCCGACGAGCAGAGCAGACGCAGACGAGCAGAGGCGAAAACAACAGCAGGACCAGCGCAGTCGCAGACACCGATGAGCAGAGCAGACGCAGACGAGCAGAGGCGAAAACAACACCAGGACCAGCGCAGTCGCCTACGCCGATGAGCAGTGCAGAAAACACCAGCAGGACCAGCGCAGTTACCGATGAGCAGAGCAGAAAACAGCAGCAGGACCAGCATAGTCGCAGACGCCGACGAGCAGAGCAGACGCCGACAAGCAGAGAGAAAAACAGCAGCATGACCAGCGCAGTTGCCGACGATCAAAGGCAGAAAACAACAGCAGGACCAGCGCAGTCGCCGACGGCAAAGAGCAGAGCAGGAAACAGCAGCAGGATCAGCGCATTCGCTGACGCAGACAAGCAGAGCAGAATACAGCAGCAGAACCAGCGCAGTCTCCGACGGCGACGAGCAGAGCAGGAAACAGCAGCAGGATCAGCGCATTCACAGACGCTGACGAGCAGAGCAGACGCCGACGAGCAGAGAAGAAAACAGCAGCAGGACCAGCGCAGTCGCCGACGCCGATGATCAGAGCAGAAAACAACAGCAGGACCAGCACAGTCGCCGACTGGGACGAGCAGAGCAGGAAACAGCAGCAGGATCATTGCATTCGCTGACGCAGATGAGCAGAGCAGAAAACAGCAGCAGGATCAGCGCAGTAACCGACGCCGATGAGCAGAGCAGAAAACAGCAGCAGGACAAGTGCAATCGCCTACGAGCAGAGCAAAAAAACAGCAGCAGGAGATGCGCAGTCACAGATGCCGACGAGGAGAGCAGAAAACAGCAGCAGGATCAGCGCAGTCGCTGACGCCGACGAGCAGAGCAAAAAACAGCAGCAGGAGATGCACAGTTGCAGACGATCAGAGCAGAAAACAGCAGCAGGGTCAGCGCAGTCGCTGACGCCGACGAGCAGAGCAGAAAAAAGCAGCAGGAGATGCGCAGTCGCAGACGCCAATGAGCAGAGCAGAAAACAGCAGCAGGACCAGCGCAGTCGCAGACGCCGATGAGCAAAGCAGACGCCTACGAGCAGAGGCGAAAGCAACTGCAGGACCAGCGCAGTCGCCGACGAGCAGAGCAGAAAACAGCAGCAGGACCAGCGCAGTCGCCGACGAGCAGAGCAGAAAACAGCAGCAGGACCAGCGCAGTCGCCGACGAGCAGAGCAGAAAAAAGCAGCAGGACCAGCGCAGTCGCCGACGCTGGCGATCGGAGCAGAAAACAACAGCAGGACCAGCGAAGTCGCCGACGGCGACGAGCAGAGCAGGAAACAGCAGCAGGATCAGCGCATTCGCTGACGCAGACGAGCAGACCAGAAAACAGCAGCAGGATCAGCCCAGTCGCTGACGCCGATGAGCAGAGCAGAAAACAGCAGCAGGATCAGCGCAGTCGCCAACGCCTACGAGCAGAGCAGAAAACAGCAGCAGGATCAGCACAGTCGCCGACGCAGATGAGCAGTGCAGAAAACAGCAGCAGGACCAGCGTAGTCGCCGGCGAGCAGAGCAGAAAACAGCAGCAGGACCAGCGCAGTCGCAGACGCCGACGAGCAGAGGCGAAAACAACACCAGGACCAGCGCAGTCGCCGACGCCGATGTACAGTGCTGAAAACACCAGCAGGACCAGCGCAGTTGCCGACGAGCAGAGCAGAAAACAGCAGCAGGACCAGCGCAGTCGCAGATGCCGACGAGCAGAGCAGACGCCGACGAGCAGAGCAAAAAACAGCAGCAGGAGATGCGCAGTCGCCGACGCCTACGAGCAGAGCAGAAAACAGCAGCAGGATCAGCGCAGTCGCTGACGCCGACGAGCAGAGCAGAAAAAAGCAGCAGGATCAGCGCAGTCGCCGACGAGCAGAGCAGAAAACAGCAGCAGGATCAGCGCAGTCGCCGACGCCGATGAGCAGTGCAGAAAATGGCAGCAGGACCAGCGCAGTCGTCGACGCCTATGAGCAGGGCAGAAAACAGCAGCAGGATCAGCACAGTCGCTGACGCCGATGAGCAGTGCAGAAAACAGCAGCAGGAGATCCGCAGTCGCAGAAGATCAGAGCAGAAAACAGCAGCAGGGTCAGCGCAGTCGCTGATGCTGACGAGCAGAGCAGAAAAAAGCAGCAGGTGATGCGCAGTCGCAGACGCCAATGAGCAGAGCAGAAAACAGAAGCAGGATCAACGTAGTCGCCAACACCGATGAGCATTGCAGAAAACAGCAGCAGGACCAGCGCAGTCGCCGACGCCTACGAGCAGAGCAGAAAACAGCAGCAGGATCAGCACAGTCACCGACGCCGATGAGCAGTGCAGAAAACAGCAGCAGGACCAGCGCAGTCGCCGACGAGCAGAACAGAGAACAGCAGCAGGACCAGCGGAGTCGCACACGCCGATGAGCAGTGCAGAAAACAGCAGCAGGACAAGCGCAATCGCCGACGAGCAGAGCAGGAAAAAGCAGCAGGTGATGCGCAGTCGCAGACGCCAATGAGCAGAGCAGAAAACAGAAGCAGGATCAACGTAGTCGCCAACACCGATGAGCATTGCAGAAAACAGCAGCAGGACCAGCGTCTGCGTCTGCACATCTCCTGCTGCTTTTTTCTGCTCTGCTCGTCGGCGTCAGCGACTGCGCTGACCCTGCTGCTGTTTTCTGCTCTGATCGTCTCCGACTGCGCATCTCCTGCTGCTGTTTTTTGCTCTGCTCGTCGGCGTCAGCGACTGCGCTTATCCTGCTGCTGTTTTCTGCTCTGCTCGTCGGCGTCTGCGACTGCGCATCTCCTGCTGCTGTTTTTTGCTCTGCTCGTTGGCGACTGCGCTGGTCCTTCTGCTGTTTTCTGCTCTGCTCATCGGCGTCGGCTACTGCGCTGATCCTTCTGCTGTTTTCTGCTCTGCTTGTCTGCGTCAGCGAATGTGCTGATCCTGCTGCTGTTTCCTGCTCTGCTCGTCGCCGTCGGCGACTGCGCTGGTCCTGCTGTTGTTTTCTGCTCTGATCGTCGGCGTCGGCGACTGTGCAGGTCCTGCTGCTGTTTTCTTGTCTGCTCGTCGGCGTCTGCTCTGCTCATCGGCGTCTGCGACTGCGCTGGTCCTGCTGCTGTTTTCTGCTCTGCTCATCGGCGTCGGCGACTGCGCTGATCCTGCTGTTTTTTTCGCCTCTGCTCGTCGGCGTCTGAGACTGCGCTGGTCTTGCTGCTGTTTTCTGCTCTGCTCGTCGGCGACTGCGCTGGTCCTGCTGCTGTTTTCTGCACTGCTCATCGGCGTCGGCGACTGCGGTGATCCTGCTGCTGTTTTCTGCTCTGCTCGTCGGCGTCGGCGAATGCGCTGGTCCTGCTGCTATTTTCTGCTCTGCTCATCGGCGTCAGCGACTGGGATGATCCTGCTGCTGATTTCTGCTCTGCTCGTCTGCGTCAGCGAATGCGCTGATCCTGCTGTTGTTTTCTGCTCTGCTCATCGCCGTCGGCGCCTGCGCTGGTCCTGCTGTTGTTTTCTTCTCTGCTCGTCAGCGTCTGCTCTGCTCGTCGGCGTCGGCGACTGCGCTGGTCCTGCTGCTGTTTTCTGCTCTGCTCGTCGTTGACTGCGCTGGTCCTGCTAGTGTTTTCTGCACTGCTCATCGGCGTCGGTGACTGTGCTGATCCTGCGGCTGTTTTCTGCCCTTCTCGTCGGCAACTGCGCAGGTCCTGCTGCTGTTTTCTGCTCTGCTCAATGGCGACTGCGCTGGTCCTGCTGCTGTTTTCTGCTCTGCTCGTCGGCGACTGCGCTGGTCCTGCTGCTGTTTTCTTCTCTGCTCGTCGGCGACTGCGCTGGTCCTGCTGCTGTTTTCTGCACTGCTCATCGGCGTCAGCGACTGCGCTAGTCCTGCTGTTGTTTTCGCCTCTGCTCGTCGGCGTCTGCTCTGCTCGTCGACGTCTGCGACTGCGCTGGTCCTGCTGCTGTTTTCTGCTCTGCTCGTTGGTGTCTGCGACTGCTCATCTCCTGCTGCTTTTTTCTGCTCTGCTCGTCGGTGTCAGTGACTACGCTGATCCTGCTGCTGTTTTTTGCTCTGCTCGTCGGCGACTGCGCTGGTCCTGTTGCTGTTTTCTGCACTGCTCATCGGCGTCGGCGACTGCGCTGATCGTGCTGCTGTTTTCTGCTCTGCTCGTAGGCGTCGGCGACTGCGCTGGTCCTGCTGCTGTTTTCTGCACTGCTCATCGGCGTCGGCGAGTGCGCTGGTCCTGCTGTTGTTTTCGCCTCTGCTCGTCAGCGTCTGCTCTGCTCGTCGGCGTCTGCGACTGCGATGGTCCTGCTGTTGTTTTCGCCTCTGCTCGTCTGCGTCTGCTCTGCTCGTCGGCGTCTGCGACTGCGCTGGTCCTGCTGCTGTTTTCTGCTCTGCTCGTCGTGACTGCGCTGGTCCTGCTGCTGTTTTCTGCACTCCTCATTGGTTTCGGCGACTGCGTTGATCCTGCTGCTGTTTTCTGCTCTGCTCATTGGCGTCTGCGACTGCGCATCTCCTGATGCTTTTTTCTGCTCTGCTCGTCTGCGTCAGCGACTGCGCTGACCCTGCTGCTGTTTTCTGCTCTGATCGTCTCCGACTGCGCATCTCCTGCTGCTGTTTTTTGCTCTGCTCGTCGTCGTCAGCGACGGCGCTTATCCTGCTGCTGTTTTCTGCTCTGCTCGTCGGTGTCTGCGACTGCGCATCTCCTGCTGCTGTTTTTTGCTCTGCTCGTCGGCGACTGCGCTGGTCCTGCTGCTGTTTTCTGCTATGCTCATCGGCGTCGGCTACTGCGCTTATCCTTCTGCTGTTTTCTGCTCTGCTTGTCTGCTTCAGCGAATGTGGTGATCCTGCTGCTGTTTCCTGCTCTGCTCGTCACCGTCGGTGACTGCGCTGGTCCTGCTGTTGTTTTCTGCTCTGATCGTCGGCGTCGGCGACTGCGCTGGTCCTGCTGCTGTTTTCTTCTCTGCTCGTCAGCGTCTGCTCTGCTCGTCGGCGTCTGCGACTGCGCTGGTCCTGCTGCTGATTTCTGCTCTGCTCGTTGGCGTCTGTGACTGCACATCTCCTGCTGCTGTTTTTTGCTCTGCTCGTCGGCGACTGCGCTTGTCCTGCTGCTGTTTTCTGCTCTGCTCATCGGCATCGGCTACTGCGCTGATCCTGCTGCTGTTTTCTGCTCTGCTCGTTGGCGTCTGCGACTGCGCATCTCATGCTGCTTTTTTCTGCTCTGCTCATCGCCGTCAGCGACTGCGCAGATCCTGCAGCTGTTTTCTGCTCTGCTCGTCGCCGTCTGCTACTGTGCTGGTCCTGTTGCTGTTTTCTGCTCTACTCGTCGGCGACTGCGCTGGTCCTGCTGCTGTTTTCTGCACTGCTCATCGGCGTCGGCGACTGCGTTGATCCTGCTGCTTTTTTCTGCTCTGCTCGTCGGCGTCAGCGACTGTGCTGACCCTGCTGCTGTTTTCTGCTCTGATCGCCTGCGACTGCGCTGATCCTGCTGCTGTTTTCTGCTCTGCTCGTCGGAGTCTGCGACTGCGCATCTCCTGCTGCTGTTTTTTGCTCTGCTCGTCGGCGACTGCGCTGGTCCTGCTGCTGTTTTCTGCTCTGCTCATCGGCGTCTGCTACTGCGCTGATCCTGCTGCTGTTTTCTGCTCTGCTTAGTCTGCGTCAGCGAATGCGCTGGTCCTGCTGCTGTTTTCTTCTCTGCTCGTCGGCGTCTGCTCTGCTCGTCGGCGTCTGCGACTGCGCTGGTCCTGCTGCTGTTTTCTGCTCTGCTCGTCGGCGTCTGCAACTGCGCTGGTCCTGCTGCTGTTTTCTGCTCTGCTCGTTGGCGACTGCACTGGTCCTGCTGCTTTTTTCTGCACTGCTCATCGGCGTCGGCGACTGTGCTGATCCTGCTGCTGTTTTCTGCTCTGCTCGTAGGCGTCGGCGACTGCGCTGGTCCTGCTGCTGTTTTCTGCACTGTTCATCGGCGTCGGCGACTGTGCTGATCCTGCTGCTGTTTTCTGCTCTGCTCGTTGGCGACTGCGCTGGACCTGCTGCTGTTTTCTGCACTGCTCATCGGCGTCGGCGACTGCGTTGATCCTGCTGCTGTTTTCTGCTCTGCTCGTTGTTGTCTGCGACTGCACATCTCCTGTCGCTTTTTTCTGCTCTGATCGTCGGCGTCAGCGACTGCGCTGATCCTGCTGCTGTTTATCTGCTCTGCTCGTCGCCGTCTGTGTCTGCGCTGGTCCTGCTGCTGTATTCTGCTCTGCTTGTCTGCGTCAGCGAATGCGCTGATCCTGCTACTGTTTCCTGCTCTGCTCTTCGCCGTCGGCGACTGCGCTGGTCCTGCTGCTGTTTTTTTCTCTGCTTGTCGGCGTCTGCTCTGCTCGTCGGCGTCTGCGACTATGCTGGTCCTGCTGCTGTTTTCTGCTCTGCTCATCGGCGACTGCGCTGGTCCTGCTGGTGTTTTCTGCACTGCTCTTCGGCGTCGGCGACTGCGCTGGTCCTGCTGTTGTTTTCGCCTCTGCTCGTCTGCGTCTGCTCTGCTCGTCGGCGTCTGCAACTGCGCTGGTCCTGCTGTTGTTTTCGCCTCTGCTCGTCTGCGTCTGCTCTATTCGTCGGCGTCTGCGACTGTGCTGGTCCTGCTGCTGTTTTCTGCTCTGCTCGTCGGCAAATGCGCTGGTCCTGCTGCTGTTTTCTGCACTGCTCATCGGCGTCAGCGACTGTGCTGATCCTGCTGCTGTTTTCTGCTCTGATCGCCTGCGACTGCGCATCTCCTGCTTCTGTTTTTTGCTCTGCTCGTCGGCATCAGTGACTGCGCTGATCCTGCTGCTGTTTTCTGCTCTGCTCGTCGCCGTCGGCGACTGCGCATCTCCTGCTGCTCTTTTTTGCTCTGCTCGTCGGCGACTGCGCTGGTCGTGCTGCTGTTTTCTGCTCTGCTCGTCGGCAAATGCGCTGGTCTTGCTGCTGTTTTCTGCACTGCTCATCGGCGTCAGCGACTGTGCTGATCCTGCTGCTGTTTTCTGCTCTGATCGCCTGCGACTGCGCTGGTCCTGCTGCTGTTTTCTGCTCTGCTCATCGGCGTCTGCTACTGCGCTGATCCTGCTGCTGTTTTCTGCTCTGCTTGTCTGCGTCAGCGAATGCGCTGGTCCTGCTGCTGTTTTCTTCTCTGCTCGTCGGCGTCTGCTCTGCTCGTCGGCGTCTGCGACTGCGCTGGTCCTGCTGCTGTTTTCTGCTCTGCTCGTCGGCGTCTGCAACTGCGCTGGTCCTGCTGCTGTTTTCTGCTCTGCTCGTTGGCGACTGCACTGGTCCTGCTGCTTTTTTCTGCACTGCTCATCGGCGTCGGCGACTGTGCTGATCCTGCTGCTGTTTTCTGCTCTGCTCGTAGGCGTCGGCGACTGCGCTGGTCCTGCTGCTGTTTTCTGCACTGTTCATCGGCGTCGGCGACTGTGCTGATCCTGCTGCTGTTTTCTGCTCTGCTCGTTGGCGACTGCGCTGGACCTGCTGCTGTTTTCTGCACTGCTCATCGGCGTCGGCGACTGCGTTGATCCTGCTGCTGTTTTCTGCTCTGCTCGTTGTTGTCTGCGACTGCACATCTCCTGTCGCTTTTTTCTGCTCTGATCGTCGGCGTCAGCGACTGCGCTGATCCTGCTGCTGTTTTCTGCTCTGCTCGTCGGCGTCTGCGAATGCGCTGATCCTGCTGCTGTTTATCTGCTCTGCTCGTCGCCGTCTGTGTCTGCGCTGGTCCTGCTGCTGTATTCTGCTCTGCTTGTCTGCGTCAGCGAATGCGCTGATCCTGCTACTGTTTCCTGCTCTGCTCTTCGCCGTCGGCGACTGCGCTGGTCCTGCTGCTGTTTTTTTCTCTGCTTGTCGGCGTCTGCTCTGCTCGTCGGCGTCTGCGACTATGCTGGTCCTGCTGCTGTTTTCTGCTCTGCTCATCGGCGACTGCGCTGGTCCTGCTGGTGTTTTCTGCACTGCTCTTCGGCGTCGGCGACTGCGCTGGTCCTGCTGTTATTTTCGCCTCTGCTCGTCTGCGTCTGCTCTGCTCGTCGGCGTCTGCAACTGCGCTGGTCCTGCTGTTGTTTTCGCCTCTGCTCGTCTGCGTCTGCTCTATTCGTCGGCGTCTGCGACTGTGCTGGTCCTGCTGCTGTTTTCTGCTCTGCTCGTCGGCAAATGCGCTGGTCCTGCTGCTGTTTTCTGCACTGCTCATCGGCGTCAGCGACTGTGCTGATCCTGCTGCTGTTTTCTGCTCTGATCGCCTGCGACTGCGCATCTCCTGCTTCTGTTTTTTGCTCTGCTCGTCGGCATCAGTGACTGCGCTGATCCTGCTGCTGTTTTCTGCTCTGCTCGTCGCCGTCGGCGACTGCGCATCTCCTGCTGCTCTTTTTTGCTCTGCTCGTCGGCGACTGCGCTGGTCGTGCTGCTGTTTTCTGCTCTGCTCGTCGGCAAATGCGCTGGTCTTGCTGCTGTTTTCTGCACTGCTCATCGGCGTCAGCGACTGTGCTGATCCTGCTGCTGTTTTCTGCTCTGATCGCCTGCGACTGCGCATCTCCTGCTGCTGTTTTTTGCTCTGCTCGTCGGCATCAGTGACTGCGCTGATCCTGCTGCTGTTTTCTGCTCTGCTCGTCGCCGTCGGCGACTGCGCATCTCCTGCTGCTCTTTTTTGCTCTGCTCGTCGGCTACTGCGCTAATCCTGCTGCTGTTTTCTGCTCTGCTTGTCTGCGTCAGCAAATGCGCTGATCCTGCTGCTGTTTCCTGCTCTGCTCGTCGCCGTCGGCGACTGCGCTTGTCCTGCTGTTGTTTTCTGCTCTGCTCGTCGGCGACTGCCCTGGTCATGCTGCTGTTTTCTTCTCTGCTTGTCGGCGTCTGCTCTGCTCGTCGGAGTCTGCGACTGTGCTGGTCCTGCTGCTGTTTTATGCTCTGCTCATCGGCGACTGCGCTGGTCCTGCTGGTGTTTTCTGCACTGCTCATCGGCGTTGGCGACTGCGCTGGTCCTGCTGTTGCTTTCGCCTCTGCTCGTTGGCGTCTGCGACTGCGCTGGTCCTGCTACTGTTTTCTGCTCTGCTCGTCGGCGACTGCGCTGGTCCTACTGCTTTTTTCTGCACTGCTCATCGGCGTCGGCGACTGTGCTAATCCTGCTGCTGTTTTCTGCTCTGCTCGTAGGCGTCGGCGACTGCGCTGGTCCTGCTGCTGTTTTCTGCACTGCTCATCGGCATCGGCGACTGCGCTGATCCTGCTGCTGTTTTCTGCTCTGCTCGTTGGCGACTGCGCTGGACCTGCTGCTGTTTTCTGCACTGCTCATCGGCGTCGGCGACTGCGTTGATCCTGCTTCTGTTTTCTGCTCTGCTCTTCGCCGTCGGCGACTGCGCTGGTCCTGCTGCTGTTTTTTTCTCTGCTTGTCGGCGTCTGCTCTGCTCGTCGGCGTCTGCGACTATGCTGGTCCTGCTGCTGTTTTCTGCTCTGCTCATCGGCGACTGCGCTGGTCCTGCTGGTGTTTTCTGCACTGCTCTTCGGCGTCGGCGACTGCGCTGGTCCTGCTGTTGTTTTCGCCTCTGCTCGTCTGCGTCTGCTCTGCTCGTCGGCGTCTGCAACTGCGCTGGTCCTGCTGTTGTTTTCGCCTCTGCTCGTCTGCGTCTGCTCTATTCGTCGGCGTCTGCGACTGTGCTGGTCCTGCTGCTGTTTTCTGCTTTGCTCGTCGGCAAATGCGCTGGTCCTGCTGCTGTTTTCTGCACTGCTCATCGGCGTCAGCGACTGTGCTGATCCTGCTGCTGTTTTCTGCTCTGATCGCCTGCGACTGCGCATCTCCTGCTGCTGTTTTTTGCTCTGCTCGTCGGCATAAGTGACTGCGCTGATCCTGCTGCTGTTTTCTGCTCTGCTCGTCGCCGTCGGCGACTGCGCATCTCCTGCTGCTCTTTTTTGCTCTGCTCGTCGGCGACTGCGCTGTTCGTGCTGCTGTTTTCTGCTCTGCTCGTCGGCAAATGCGCTGGTCTTGCTGCTGTTTTCTGCACTGCTCATCGGCGTCAGCGACTGTGCTGATCCTGCTGCTGTTTTCTGCTCTGATCGCCTGCGACTGCGCATCTCCTGCTGCTGTTTTTTGCTCTGCTCGTCGGCATCAGTGACTGCGCTGATCCTGCTGCTGTTTTCTGCTCTGCTCGTCGCCGTCGGCGACTGCGCATCTCCTGCTGCTCTTTTTTGCTCTGCTCGTCGGCTACTGCGCTAATCCTGCTGCTGTTTTCTGCTCTGCTTGTCTGCGTCAGCAAATGCGCTGATCCTGCTGCTGTTTCCTGCTCTGCTCGTCGCCGTCGGCGACTGCGCTGGTCCTGCTGTTGTTTTCTGCTCTGCTCGTCGGCGACTGCCCTGGTCATGCTGCTGTTTTCTTCTCTGCTTGTCGGCGTCTGCTCTGCTCGTCGGAGTCTGCGACTGTGCTGGTCCTGCTGCTGTTTTATGCTCTGCTCATCGGCGACTGCGCTGGTCCTGCTGGTGTTTTCTGCACTGCTCATCGGCGTTGGCGACTGCGCTGGTCCTGCTGTTGCTTTCGCCTCTGCTCGTCGGCGTCTGCGACTGCGCTGGTCCTGCTACTGTTTTCTTCTCTGCTCGTCGGCGACTGCGCTGGTCCTACTGCTTTTTTCTGCACTGCTCATCGGCGTCGGCGACTGTGCTAATCCTGCTGCTGTTTTCTGCTCTGCTCGTAGGCGTCGGCGACTGCGCTGGTCCTGCTGCTGTTTTCTGCACTGCTCATCGGCATCGGCGACTGCGCTGATCCTGCTGCTGTTTTCTGCTCTGCTCGTTGGCGACTGCGCTGGACCTGCTGCTGTTTTCTGCACTGCTCATCGGCGTCGGCGACTGCGTTGATCCTGCTTCTGTTTTCTGCTCTGCTCGTTGGCGTCTGCGACTGCGCATATCCTGCCGCTTTTTTCTGCTCTGCTCGTCGGCGTCAGCGACTGCGCTGATCCTGCTGCTGTTTTCTGCTCTGCTAGTCGGCGTCTGCGAATGTGCTGATCCTGCTGCTGTTTCCTACTCTGCTCGTCGCTGTCGGCGACTGCGCTGGTCCTGCTGCTGTTTTCTGCTCTGCTTGTCTGCGTCAGCGAATGCGCTGATCCTGCTGCTGTTTCCTGCTCTGCTCGTCGCCGTCGGCGACTGCGCTGGTCCTGCTGTTGTTTTCTGCTCTGATCATCGGCGACTGCGCTGGTCATGCTGCTTTTTTCTTCTCTGCTTGTCGGCGTCTGCTCTTCTCGTCGGCGTCTGCGACTGCGCTGGTCCTGCTGCTGTTTTCTGCTCTGCTCGTCGGCGACTGCGCTGGTCCTGCTGCTTTTTTCTGCACTGCTCATCGGCGTCGGCGACTGTGCTGATCCTGCTGCTGTTTTCTGCTCTGCTTGTAGGCGTTGGCGACTGCGCTGTTCCTGCTTCTGTTTTCTGCACTGCTCATCGCGTCGGCGACTGCGCTGATCCTGCTGCTGTTTTCTGCTCTGCTCGTCGGCGACTGCGCTGGACCTGCTGCTGTTTTCTGCACTGCTCATCGGCGTCGGCGACTGCGTTGATCCTGCTGCTGTTTTCTGCTCTGGTCGTTGGCATCTGCGACTGCGCATCTCCTGCTGCTTTTTTCTGCTCTGCTCGTCGGCGTCATCGACTGCGCTGATCCTGCTGCTGTTTTCTGCTCTGCTCGTCGGAGTCTAAGACTGCGCATCTCATGCTGCTGTTTTTTGCTCTGCTCGTCGCGTCGGCGACTGCGCTGATCCTGCTGCTGTTTTCTGCTCTGCTCATCGGTGTCAGCGACTGGGCTGATCCTGCTGCTGTTTTCTGCGCTGCTCGTCTGCGTCAGCGAATGTGCTGATCCTGCTGCTGCTTCCTGCTCTGCTCGTCGTCGTCGGCAACTGCGCTGGTCCTGCTGCTGTTTTCTTCTCTGCTCGTCGGCGTCTGCTCTGCTCGTCGGCGTCTGCGCTGGTCCTGCTCCTGTTTTCTGCTCTGCTCGTCGGCGACTGCGCTGGTCCTGCTCTTGTTTTCACCTCTGCTCGTCTGCGTCTGCTCTTCTCATTGGCGTCTGCGACTGCGCTGGTCCTGCTTCTGTTTTCTGCTCTGCTCATTGGCGTCTGCGACTGCGCATCTCCTGCTGCTGTTTTTTGCTCTGCTCGTCGGCGTCAGCGACTGCGCTGATCCTGCTGCTGTTTTCTGCTCTGCTCGTTGGCGTCTGTGACTGTGCATCTCCTGCTGCTGTTTTTTGCTCTGCTCGTCAGCGACTGCGCTGGTCCTGCTGCTGTTTTCTGCACTGCTCATTGGCGTCGGCGACTGCGCTGATCCTGCTGCTGTTTTCTGCTCTGCTTGTCGGCGACTGCGCTGGACCTGCTGCTGTTTTCTGCACTGCTCATCGGCGTTGGCGACTGCGTTGATCCTGCTGCTGTTTTCTGCTCTGCTCGTTGGCGTCTGCGATTCTCCTACCGCTTTTTTCTGCTCTGCTTGTCGGCGTCAGCGACTGTGCTGATCCTGCAGCTGTTTTCTGCTCTGCTCGTCGCCGTCTGCGACTGTGCTGGTCCTGTTGCTGTTTTCTGCTCTGCTCGTCAGCGTCTGTGACTGTGCATCTCCTGCTGCTGTTTTTTGCTCTGCTCGTCGCCGTCTGCGACTGTGCTGGTCCTGTTGCTGTTTTCTGCTCTGCTCGTTGGCGACTGCGCTGGTCCTGCTGCTGTTTTCTGCACTGCTCATCGGCGTCGGTGACTGCGTTGATCCTGCTGCTTTTTTCTGCTCTGCTCGTCGGCGTCAGCGACTGCGCTGACCCTGCTGCTGTTTTCTGCTCTGATCGCCTGCGACTGCTCATCTCCTGCTGCTTTTTTTTGCTCTGCTCGTCGGCGTCAGCGACTGCGCTGATCCTGCTGCTGTTTTCTGCTCTGCTCGTCGGAGTCTGCGACTGCGCATCTCCTGCTGCTGTTTTTTGCTCTGCTCGTCGGCGACTGCGCTGGTCCTGCTGCTGTTTTCTGCTCTGCTCATCGGCGTCTGCTACTGCGCTGATTCTGCTGCTGTTTTCTGCTCTGCTTGTCTGCGTCTGCGACTGCGCTGGTCCTGCTGCTGTTTTCTGCTCTGCGCATCGGTGACTGCGCTGGTCCTGCTGGTGTTTTCTGCACTGCTCATCGGCGTCGGCGACTGCGCTGGTCCTGCTGTTGTTTTCGCCTCTGCTCGTCGGCGTCTGCAACTGCGCTGGTCCTGCTGCTGTTTTCTGCTCTGCTCGTCGGCGACTGCGCTGGTCCTGCTGCTGTTTTCTGCACTGCTCATTGGCGTCGGCGACTGCGCTGGTCCTGCTGCTGTTTTCTGCTCTGCTCGTCTGCGACTGAGCAGGTCCTGCTGCTGTTTTCTGCACTGCTCATCGGCGTCGGCGACTGCGTTGATCCTGCTGCTGTTTTCTGCTCTGCTCATTGGCGTCTGTGACTGCGCATCTCCTGCTGTTTTTTTCTGCTCTGCTCGTCGGCGTCAGCGACTGCGCTGACCCTGCTGCTGTTTTCTGCTTTGATCGTCTGCGACTGCGCATCTCCTGCTTCTGTTTTTTGCTCTGCTCGTCGGCATCGGCGACTGTGCTGGTCCTAATGCTGTTTTCTGCTCTGCTCATGGGCGTCGGCTACTGCGCTGATCCTGCTGCTGTTTTCTGCTCTGCTCGTAGGCATCGGTGACTGCGCTGGTCCTGCTGCTGTTTTCTGCAATGCTCATCGGCGTCTGCGACTGCGCTGGTCCTGCTGCTGTTTTCTGCTCTGCTCGTCTGCGACTGAGCAGGTCCTGCTGCTGTTTTCTGCACTGCTCATCGGCGTCGGCGACTGCGTTGATCCTGCTGCTGTTTTCTGCTCTGCTCATTGGCGTCTGTGACTGCGCATCTCCTGCTGTTTTTTTCTGCTCTGCTCGTCGGCGTCAGCGACTGCGCTGACCCTGCTGCTGTTTTCTGCTTTGATCGTCTGCGACTGCGCATCTCCTGCTTCTGTTTTTTGCTCTGCTCGTCGGCATCGGCGACTGTGCTGGTCCTAATGCTGTTTTCTGCTCTGCTCATGGGCGTCGGCTACTGCGCTGATCCTGCTGTTGTTTCCTGCTCTGCTCGCCGCCGTCGGCGACTGCACTGGTACTGCTGTTGTTTTCTGCTCTGATCGTCGGCGCCGGCAACTGCGCTGGTCCTGCTGCTGTGTTCTTCTCTGCTCGTTGGCGTCTGCGACTGCGCTGATCCTGCTGCTGTTTTCTGCTCTGCTCGTCGGCGTCTGTGACTGCGCATCTCCTGCTGCTGTTTTTTGCTCTGCTCGTCGGCAACTGCACCTGTCCTGCTGCTGTTTTCTGCTCTGCTCATCGGCGTCGGTTACTGCGGTGATCCTGCTGCTGTTTTCTGCTCTGCTCGTCGGCGTCTGTGACTGCGCATCTCCTGCTGCTGTTTTTTGCTCTGCTCGTCGGCGACTGCACTTGTCCTGCTGCTGTTTTCTGCTCTGCTCGTCGCCGTCTGCGACTGTGCTGGTCCTTTTGCTGTTTTCTGCTCTGCTCGTCGTCGACTGCGCTGGTCCTGCTGCTGTTTTCTGCACTGCTCATTGGCGTCGGCGACTGCTTTGTTCCTGCTGTTGTTTTCTGCTCTGCTCATTTGCGTCTGCGACTGAGCATCTCCTGCTGCTTTTTTCTGCTCTGCTCGTCGGCGTCAGCGACTGCGCTGACCCTGCTGCTGTTTTCTGCTCTGATCTTCTGCGACTGCGCATCTCCTGCTGCTGTTTTTTGCTTTGCTCGTCGGCGACTGCGCTGTTCCTGCTGCTGTTTTCTGCTCTGCTCATCGGCGTCGGCTACTGCGCTGATCCTGCTGCTGTTTTCTGCTCTGCTTGTCTGCGTCAGCGAATGCACTGATCCTGCTGCTGTTTCCTGCTCTGCTCGTCGCCGTCGGCGACTGCGCTGGTCCTGCTGCTGTTTTCTTCTATGCTCGTCGGCTTCTGCTCTGCTCGTCGGCGTCTGCGACTGCGCTGGTCCTGCTGCTGTTTTCTGCACTGCTCATCGGCGTCTGCGACTGCGCTGGTCCTGCTGCTGTTTTCTGCTCGGCTCGTCGGCAACTGCGCATCTTCTGCTGCTTTTTTTCTGCTCTGCTCGTCGGCGTCAGCGACTGCGCTGACCCTGCTGCTGTTTTCTGCTCTGATCGTCTGCGACTGCGCATCTCCTGCTTCTGTTTTTTGCTCTGCTCGTCGGCGTCAGCGACTGCGCTGATCCTGCTGCTGTTTTCAGCTCTGCTCGTTGGCGTCTGCGACTGCGCATCTCCTGCTGCTGTTTTTTGCTCTGCTCGTCGGCGACTGCGCGGGTCCTGCTGTTGTTTCCTGCTCTGCTCGTCGCCGTCGGCGACTGCGCTGGTCCTGCTGTTGTTTTCTGCTCTAATCGTCGGCGCCGGCGACTGCGCTGGTCCTGCTGCTGTTTTCTTCTCTGCTCGTCGGCGTCTGCTCTGCTCGTCGGCGTCTGCGACTGCGCTGGTCCTGCGCTGGTCCTGCTGCTGTTTTCTGCTCTGATCGTCAGCGTCGGCGACTGCGCTGGTCCTGCTGCTGTTTTCTTCTCTGCTCGTCAGCGTCTCCTCTGCTCGTCGGCGTCTGCGACTGCGCTGGTCCTGCTGCAGTTTTCTGCTCTGCTCGTCGGTGACTGCGCTGGTCCTGCTGCTGTTTTCTGCACTGCTCATCGGCGTTGGCTACTGTGCTGATCCTGCTGCTGTTTTCTGCTCTGCTCGTAGGCGGCGGCGACTGCGCTGGTCCTGCTGCTGTTTTCTACACTGCTCATCGGCGTCGGCGACTGCGTTGATCCTGCTTCTGTTTTCTGCTCTGCTCGTCGGCGTCTGCGAATTTGCTGATCCTGCTGCTGTTTCCTACTCTGCTCGTCGCTGTCGGCGACTGCGCTGGTCCTGCTGCTGTTTTCTGCTCTGCTTGTCTGCGTCAGCGAATGCGCTGATCCTGCTGCTGTTTCCTGCTCTGCTCGTCGCCGTCGGCGACTGCGCTGGTCCTGCTGTTGTTTTCTGCTCTGATCATCGGCGACTGCGCTGGTCATGCTGCTTTTTTCTTCTCTGCTTGTCGGCGTCTGCTCTGCTCGTCGGCGTCTGCGACTGCGCTGGTCCTGCTGCTGTTTTCTGCTCTGCTCGTCGGCGACTGCGCTGGTCCTGCTGCTTTTTTCTGCACTGCTCATCGGCGTTGGCGACTGTGCTGATCCTGCTGCTGTTTTCTGCTCTGCTTGTAGGCGTTGGCGACTGTGCTGTTCCTGCTGCTGTTTTCTGCACTGCTCATCGCGTCGGCGACTGCGCTGATCCTGCTGCTGTTTTCTGCTCTGCTCGTCTGCGACTGCGCTGGACCTGCTGCTGTTTTCTGCACTGCTCATCGGCGTCGGCGACTGCGTTGATCCTGCTGCTGTATTCTGCTCTGGTCGTTGGCATCTGCGACTGCGCATCTCCTGCCGCTTTTTTCTGCTCTGCTCGTCGGCGTCAGCGACTGCGCTGATCCTGCTGCTGTTTTCTGCTCTGCTCGTCGGAGTCTAAGACTGCGCATCTCATGCTGCTGTTTTTTGCTCTGCTCGTCGCGTCGGCGACTGCGCTGATCCTGCTGCTGTTTTCTGCTCTGCTCATCGATGTCAGCGACTGGGCTGATCCTGCTGCTGTTTTCTGCTCTGCTCGTCTGCGTCAGCGAATGCGCTGATCCTGCTGCTGCTTCCTGCTCTGCTCGTCGCCGTCGGCGACTTCGCTTGTCCTGCTGTTGTTTTCTGATTTGATCGCCGGCGTCTGCAACTGCGCTGGTCCTGCTGCTGTTTTCTTCTCTTCTCGTCGGCGTCTGCTCTGCTCGTCGGCGTCTGCGCTGGTCCTGCTCCTGTTTTCTGCTCTGCTCGTCGGCGACTGCGCTGGTCCTGCTCTTGTTTTCGCCTCTGCTCGTCTGCGTCTGCTCTTCTCATTGGCGTCTGCGACTGCGCTTGTCCTGCTTCTGTTTTCTGCTCTGCTCATTGGCGTCTGCGACTGCGCATCTCCTGCTGCTTTTTTCTGCTCTGCTCGTCGGCGTCAGCTAATGCGCTGACCCTGCTGCTTTTTTCTGCTCTGATCGTCTGCGACTGTGCATCTCCTGCCTCTGTTTTTTGCTCTGCTTGTCGGCGTCAGCGACTGCGCTGATCCTGCTGCTGTTTTCTGCTCTGCTCGTCGGCGTCTGTGACTGCGCATCTCCTGCTGCTGTTTTTTGCTCTGCTCGTCAGCAACTGCGCTGGTCCTGCTGCTGTTTTCTGCACTGCTCATTGGCGTCGGCGACTGCGCTGATCCTGCTGCTGTTTTCTGCTCTGCTTGTCGGCGACTGCGCTGGACCTGCTGCTGTTTTCTGCACTGCTCATCAGCGTCGGCGACTGCGTTGATCCTGCTGCTGTTTTCTGCTCTGCTCGTCTGCGTCTGCGATTCCCCTCCCGCTTTTTTCTGCTCTGCTCGTCGGCGTCAGCGACTGTGCTGATCCTGCAGCTGTTTTCTGCTCTGCTCGTCGCCGTCTGCGACAGTGCTGGTCCTGTTGCTGTTTTCTGCTCTGCTCGTCAGCGTCTGTGACTGCGCATCTCCTGCTGCTGTTTTTTGCTCTGCTCGTCAGCGACTGTGCTGATCCTGCAGCTGTTTTCTGCTCTGCTCGTCGCCGTCTGCGACTGTGCTGGTCCTGTTGCTGTTTTCTGCTCTGCTCGTCGGCGACTGTGCTGGTCCTGCTGCTGTTTTCTGCACTGCTCATCGGCGTCGGTGACTGCGTTGATCCTGCTGCTTTTTTCTGCTCTGCTCGTCGGCGTCAGCGACTGTGCTGACCCTGCTGCTGTTTTCTGCTCTGATCGCCTGCGACTGCTCATCTCCTGCTGCTGTTTTTTGCTCTGCTCGTCGGCGACTGCGCTGGTCCTGCTGCTGTTTTCTGCTCTGCTCATCGGCGTCTGCTACTGCGCTGATCCTGCTGCTGTTTTCTGCTCTGCTTGTCTGCGTCTGCGACTGCGCTGGTCCTGCTGCTGTTTTCTGCTCTGCGCATCGGTGACTGCGCTGGTCCTGCTGGTGTTTTCTGCACTGCTCATCGGCGTCGGCGACTGCGCTGGTCCTGCTGTTGTTTTCGCCTCTGCTCGTCGGCGTCTGCAACTGCGCTGGTCCTGCTGCTGTTTTCTGCTCTGCTCGTCGGCGACTGCGCTGGTCCTGCTGCTGTTTTCTGCACTGCTCATTGGCGTCGGCGACTGTGCTGATCCTGCCGCTGTTTTCTGCTCTGCTCGTAGGCATCGGTGACTGCGCTGGTCCTGCTGCTGTTTTCTGCAATGCTCATCGGCGTCTGCGACTGCGCTGGTCCTGCTGCTGTTTTCTGCTCTGCTCGTCGGCGACTGAGCAGGTCCTGCTGCTGTTTTCTTCACTGCTCATCGGCGTCGGCGACTTCGTTGATCCTGCTGCTGTTTTCTGCTCTGCTCATTGGCGTCTGTGACTGCGCATCTCCTGCTGTTTTTTTCTGCTCTGCTCGTCGGCGTCAGCGACTGCGCTGACCCTGCTGCTGTTTTCTGCTTTGATCGTCTGCGACTGCGCATCTCCTGCTTCTGTTTTTTGCTCTGCTCGTCGGCATCGGCGACTGCGCTGGTCCTGCTGCTGTTTTCTGCTCTGATCATCGGCGCCGGCGACTGCGCTGGTCCTGCTGCTGTGTTCTTCTCTGCTCGTTGGCGTCTGCGACTGCGCTGATCCTGCTGCTGTTTTCTGCTCTGCTCGTCGGCGTCTGTGACTGCGCATCTCCTGCTGCTGTTTTTTGCGCTGCTCGTCGGCGACTGCACTTGTCCTGCTGCTGTTTTCTGCTCTGCTCGTCGGCGTCAGCGACTGTGCTGATCCTGCAGCTGTTTTCTGCTCTGCTCGTCGCCGTCTGCGACTGTGCTGGTCCTGTTGCTGTTTTCTGCTCTGCTCGTCAGCGTCTGTGACTGCGCATCTCCTGCTGCTGTTTTTTGCTCTGCTCGTCAGCGACTGTGCTGATCCTGCAGCTGTTTTCTGCTCTGCTCGTCGCCGTCTGCGACTGTGCTGGTCCTGTTGCTGTTTTCTGCTCTGCTCATCGGCGACTGTGCTGGTCCTGCTGCTGTTTTCTGCACTGCTCATCGGCGTCGGTGACTGCGTTGATCCTGCTGCTTTTTTCTGCTCTGCTCGTCGGCGTCAGCGACTGCGCTGACCCTGCTGCTGTTTTCTGCTCTGATCGCCTGCGACTGCTCATCTCCTGCTGCTGTTTTTTGCTCTGCTCGTCGGCGTCAGCGACTGCGCTGATCCTGCTGCTGTTTTCTGCTCTGCTCGTCGGAGTCTGCGACTGCGCATCTCCTGCTGCTGTTTTTTGCTCTGCTCGTCGGCGACTGCGCTGGTCCTGCTGCTGTTTTCTGCTCTGCTCATCGGCGTCTGCTACTGCGCTGATCCTGCTGCTGTTTTCTGCTCTGCTTGTCTGCGTCTGCGACTGCGCTGGTCCTGCTGCTGTTTTCTGCTCTGCGCATCGGTGACTGCGCTGGTCCTGCTGGTGTTTTCTGCACTGCTCATCGGCGTCGGCGAATGCGCTGGTCCTGCTGTTGTTTTCGCCTCTGCTCGTCGGCGTCTGCAACTGCACTGGTCCTGCTGCTGTTTTCTGCTCTGCTCGTCGGCGACTGCGCTGGTCCTGCTGCTGTTTTCTGCACTGATCATTGGCGTCGGCGACTGTGCTGATCCTGCTGCTGTTTTCTGCTCTGCTCGTAGGCATCGGTGACTGCGCTGGTCCTGCTGCTGTTTTCTGCAATGCTCATCGGCGTCTGCGACTGCGCTGGTCCTGCTGCTGTTTTCTGCTCTGCTCGTCGGCGACTGAGCAGGTCCTGCTGCTGTTTTCTGCACTGCTCATCGGCGTCGGCGACTGCGTTGATCCTGCTGCTGTTTTCTGCTCTGCTCATTGGCGTCTGTGACTGCGCATCTCCTGCTGTTTTTTTCTGCTCTGCTCGTCGGCGTCAGCGACTGCGCTGACCCTGCTGCTGTTTTCTGCTTTGATCGTCTGCGACTGCGCATCTCCTGCTTCTGTTTTTTGCTCTGCTCGTCGGCATCGGCGACTGCGCTGGTCCTGCTGCTGTTTTCTGCTCTGCTCATGGGCGTCGGCTACTGCGCTGATCCTGCTGTTGTTTCCTGCTCTGCTCGTCGCCGTCGGCGACTGCGCTGGTCCTGCTGTTGTTTTCTGCTCTGATCGTCGGCGCCGGCGACTGCGCTGGTCCTACTGCTGTGTTCTTCTCTGCTCGTTGGCGTCTGCGACTGTGCTGATCCTGCTGCTGTTTTCTGCTCTGCTCGTCGGCGACTGCACTTGTCCTGCTGCTGTTTTCTGCTCTGCTCATCGGCGTCGGCTACTGCGCTGATTTTGCTGCTGTTTTCTGCTCTGCTCGTTGGCGTCTGTGACTGCGCATCTCCTGCTGCTGTTTTTTGCTCTGCTCGTCGGCGACTGCACTTGTCCTGCTGCTGTTTTCTGCTCTGCTCGTCGCCGTCTGCGACTGTGCTGGTCCTGTTGCTGTTTTCTGCTCTGCTCGTCGTCGACTGCGCTGGTCCTGCTGCTGTTTTCTGCACTGCTCATTGGCGTCGGCGACTGCGTTGTTCCTGCTGTTGTTTTCTGCTCTGCTCATTTGCGTCTGCGACTGCGCATCTCCTGCTGCTTTTTTCTGCTCTGCTCGTCGGCGTCAGCGACTGCGCTGACCCTGCTGCTGTTTTCTGCTCTGATCTTCTGCGACTGCACATCTCCTGCTGCTGTTTTTTGCTCTGCTCGTCGGCGACTGCGCTGTTCCTGCTGCTGTTTTCTGCTCTGCTCATCGGCGTCGGCTACTGAGCTGATCCTGCTGCTGTTTTCTGCTCTGCTTTTCTGCGTCAGCGAATGCACTGATCCTGCTGCTGTTTCCTGCTCTGCTCGTCGCCGTCGGCGACTGCGCTGGTCCTGCTGTTGTTTTCTGCTCTGATCGTCAGCGTCGGCGACTGCGCTGGTCCTGCTGCTGTTTTCTTCTCTGCTCGTCGGCTTCTGCTCTGCTCGTCGGCGTCTGCGACTGCGCTGGTCCTGCTGCTGTTTTTTGCTCTGCTCGTCGGCGACTGCGCTGGTCCTGCTGCTGTTTTCTGCACTGCTCATTGGCGTCGGCGACTGTGCTGATCCTGCTGCTGTTATTTGCTCTGCTCGTAGGCGTCGGCGACTGCGCTGGTCCTGCTGCTGTTTTCTGCACTGCTCATCGGCGTCTGCGACTGCGCTGGTCCTGCTGCTGTTTTTTGCTCTGCTCGTCGGCGACTGCGCTGGTCCTGCTGCTGTTTTCTGCACTGCTCATTGGCGTCGGCGACTGTGCTGATCCTGCTGCTGTTATTTGCTCTGCTCGTAGGCGTCGGCGACTGCGCTGGTCCTGCTGCTGTTTTCTGCACTGCTCATCGGCGTCTGCGACTGTGCTGATCCTGCAGCTGTTTTCTGCTCTGCTCGTCGCCGTCTGCGACTGTGCTGGTCCTGTTGCTGTTTTCTGCTCTGCTCGTCGGCGACTGTGCTGGTCCTGCTGCTGTTTTCTGCACTGCTCATCGGCGTCGGTGACTGCGTTGATCCTGCTGCTTTTTTCTGCTCTGCTCGTCGGCGTCAGCGACTGTGCTGACCCTGCTGCTGTTTTCTGCTCTGATCGCCTGCGACTGCTCATCTCCTGCTGCTGTTTTTTGCTCTGCTCGTCGGCGACTGCGCTGGTCCTGCTGCTGTTTTCTGCTCTGCTCATCGGCGTCTGCTACTGCGCTGATCCTGCTGCTGTTTTCTGCTCTGCTTGTCTGCGTCTGCGACTGCGCTGGTCCTGCTGCTGTTTTCTGCTCTGCGCATCGGTGACTGCGCTGGTCCTGCTGGTGTTTTCTGCACTGCTCATCGGCGTCGGCGACTGCGCTGGTCCTGCTGTTGTTTTCGCCTCTGCTCGTCGGCGTCTGCAACTGCGCTGGTCCTGCTGCTGTTTTCTGCTCTGCTCGTCGGCGACTGCGCTGGTCCTGCTGCTGTTTTCTGCACTGCTCATTGGCGTCGGCGACTGTGCTGATCCTGCCGCTGTTTTCTGCTCTGCTCGTAGGCATCGGTGACTGCGCTGGTCCTGCTGCTGTTTTCTGCAATGCTCATCGGCGTCTGCGACTGCGCTGGTCCTGCTGCTGTTTTCTGCTCTGCTCGTCGGCGACTGAGCAGGTCCTGCTGCTGTTTTCTTCACTGCTCATCGGCGTCGGCGACTTCGTTGATCCTGCTGCTGTTTTCTGCTCTGCTCATTGGCGTCTGTGACTGCGCATCTCCTGCTGTTTTTTTCTGCTCTGCTCGTCGGCGTCAGCGACTGCGCTGACCCTGCTGCTGTTTTCTGCTTTGATCGTCTGCGACTGCGCATCTCCTGCTTCTGTTTTTTGCTCTGCTCGTCGGCATCGGCGACTGCGCTGGTCCTGCTGCTGTTTTCTGCTCTGCTCATGGGCGTCGGCTACTGCGCTGATCCTGCTGTTGTTTCCTGCTCTGCTCGTCGCCGTCGGCGACTGCGCTGGTCCTGCTGTTGTTTTCTGCTCTGATCATCGGCGCCGGCGACTGCGCTGGTCCTGCTGCTGTGTTCTTCTCTGCTCGTTGGCGTCTGCGACTGCGCTGATCCTGCTGCTGTTTTCTGCTCTGCTCGTCGGCGTCTGTGACTGCGCATCTCCTGCTGCTGTTTTTTGCGCTGCTCGTCGGCGACTGCACTTGTCCTGCTGCTGTTTTCTGCTCTGCTCGTCGGCGTCAGCGACTGTGCTGATCCTGCAGCTGTTTTCTGCTCTGCTCGTCGCCGTCTGCGACTGTGCTGGTCCTGTTGCTGTTTTCTGCTCTGCTCGTCAGCGTCTGTGACTGCGCATCTCCTGCTGCTGTTTTTTGCTCTGCTCGTCAGCGACTGTGCTGATCCTGCAGCTGTTTTCTGCTCTGCTCGTCGCCGTCTGCGACTGTGCTGGTCCTGTTGCTGTTTTCTGCTCTGCTCATCGGCGACTGTGCTGGTCCTGCTGCTGTTTTCTGCACTGCTCATCGGCGTCGGTGACTGCGTTGATCCTGCTGCTTTTTTCTGCTCTGCTCGTCGGCGTCAGCGACTGCGCTGACCCTGCTGCTGTTTTCTGCTCTGATCGCCTGCGACTGCTCATCTCCTGCTGCTGTTTTTTGCTCTGCTCGTCGGCGTCAGCGACTGCGCTGATCCTGCTGCTGTTTTCTGCTCTGCTCGTCGGAGTCTGCGACTGCGCATCTCCTGCTGCTGTTTTTTGCTCTGCTCGTCGGCGACTGCGCTGGTCCTGCTGCTGTTTTCTGCTCTGCTCATCGGCGTCTGCTACTGCGCTGATCCTGCTGCTGTTTTCTGCTCTGCTTGTCTGCGTCTGCGACTGCGCTGGTCCTGCTGCTGTTTTCTGCTCTGCGCATCGGTGACTGCGCTGGTCCTGCTGGTGTTTTCTGCACTGCTCATCGGCGTCGGCGAATGCGCTGGTCCTGCTGTTGTTTTCGCCTCTGCTCGTCGGCGTCTGCAACTGCACTGGTCCTGCTGCTGTTTTCTGCTCTGCTCGTCGGCGACTGCGCTGGTCCTGCTGCTGTTTTCTGCACTGATCATTGGCGTCGGCGACTGTGCTGATCCTGCTGCTGTTTTCTGCTCTGCTCGTAGGCATCGGTGACTGCGCTGGTCCTGCTGCTGTTTTCTGCAATGCTCATCGGCGTCTGCGACTGCGCTGGTCCTGCTGCTGTTTTCTGCTCTGCTCGTCGGCGACTGAGCAGGTCCTGCTGCTGTTTTCTGCACTGCTCATCGGCGTCGGCGACTGCGTTGATCCTGCTGCTGTTTTCTGCTCTGCTCATTGGCGTCTGTGACTGCGCATCTCCTGCTGTTTTTTTCTGCTCTGCTCGTCGGCGTCAGCGACTGCGCTGACCCTGCTGCTGTTTTCTGCTTTGATCGTCTGCGACTGCGCATCTCCTGCTTCTGTTTTTTGCTCTGCTCGTCGGCATCGGCGACTGCGCTGGTCCTGCTGCTGTTTTCTGCTCTGCTCATGGGCGTCGGCTACTGCGCTGATCCTGCTGTTGTTTCCTGCTCTGCTCGTCGCCGTCGGCGACTGCGCTGGTCCTGCTGTTGTTTTCTGCTCTGATCGTCGGCGCCGGCGACTGCGCTGGTCCTACTGCTGTGTTCTTCTCTGCTCGTTGGCGTCTGCGACTGTGCTGATCCTGCTGCTGTTTTCTGCTCTGCTCGTCGGCGACTGCACTTGTCCTGCTGCTGTTTTCTGCTCTGCTCATCGGCGTCGGCTACTGCGCTGATTTTGCTGCTGTTTTCTGCTCTGCTCGTTGGCGTCTGTGACTGCGCATCTCCTGCTGCTGTTTTTTGCTCTGCTCGTCGGCGACTGCACTTGTCCTGCTGCTGTTTTCTGCTCTGCTCGTCGCCGTCTGCGACTGTGCTGGTCCTGTTGCTGTTTTCTGCTCTGCTCGTCGTCGACTGCGCTGGTCCTGCTGCTGTTTTCTGCACTGCTCATTGGCGTCGGCGACTGCGTTGTTCCTGCTGTTGTTTTCTGCTCTGCTCATTTGCGTCTGCGACTGCGCATCTCCTGCTGCTTTTTTCTGCTCTGCTCGTCGGCGTCAGCGACTGCGCTGACCCTGCTGCTGTTTTCTGCTCTGATCTTCTGCGACTGCACATCTCCTGCTGCTGTTTTTTGCTCTGCTCGTCGGCGACTGCGCTGTTCCTGCTGCTGTTTTCTGCTCTGCTCATCGGCGTCGGCTACTGAGCTGATCCTGCTGCTGTTTTCTGCTCTTCTTTTCTGCGTCAGCGAATGCACTGATCCTGCTGCTGTTTCCTGCTCTGCTCGTCGCCGTCGGCGACTGCGCTGGTCCTGCTGTTGTTTTCTGCTCTGATCGTCAGCGTCGGCGACTGCGCTGGTCCTGCTGCTGTTTTCTTCTCTGCTCGTCGGCTTCTGCTCTGCTCGTCGGCGTCTGCGACTGCGCTGGTCCTGCTGCTGTTTTTTGCTCTGCTCGTCGGCGACTGCGCTGGTCCTGCTGCTGTTTTCTGCACTGCTCATTGGCGTCGGCGACTGTGCTGATCCTGCTGCTGTTATTTGCTCTGCTCGTAGGCGTCGGCGACTGCGCTGGTCCTGCTGCTGTTTTCTGCACTGCTAATCGGCGTCTGCGACTGCGCTGGTCCTGCTGCTGTTTTCTGCTCTGCTCGTCGGCGACTGCGCATCTCCTGCTGCTTTTTTCTGCGCTGCTCGTCGGCGTCAGCGACTGCGCTGACCCTGCTGCTGTTTTCTGCTCTGATCGTCTGCGACTGCGCATCTCCTGCTTCTGTTTTTTGCTCTGCTCGTCGGCGTCAGCGACTGCGCTGATCCTGCTGCTGTTTTCTGCTCTGCTCGTCGGCGTCAGCGACTGCGCTGATCCTGCTGCTGTTTTTTGCTCTGCTCGTCGGCGACTGCGCGGGTCCTGCTGTTATTTCCTGCTCTGCTCGTCGCCGTCGGCGACTGCGCTGGTCCTGCTGTTGTTTTCTGCTCTAATCGTCGGCGCCGGCGACTGCGCTGGTCCTGCTGCTGTTTTCTTCTCTGCTCGTCGGCGTCTGCTCTGCTCGTCGGCGTCTGCGACTGCGCTGGCCCTGCGCTGGTCCTGCTGCTGTTTTCTGCTCTGCTCATCGGTGACTGCGCTGGTCCTGCTTGTGTTTTCTGCACTGCTCATCTGCGTCGGCGACTGCGCTGGTCCTGCTGTTGTTTTCTGCTCTGATCGTCGGCGTCGGCGACTGCGCTGGTCCTGCTGCTGTTTTCTTCTCTGCTCGTCCGCGTCTCCTCTGCTCGTCGGCGTCTGCGACTGCGCTGGTCCTGCTGCAGTTTTCTGCTCTGCTCATCGGCGACTGCGCTGGTCCTGCTGGTGTTTTCTGCATTGCTCATCGACGTCGGCGACTGCGCTGGTCCTGCTGCTGTTATTTGCTCTGCTCGTAGGCGTCGGCGACTGCGCTGGTCCTGCTGCTGTTTTCTGCACTGCTCATCGGCGTCTGCGACTGCGCTGGTCCTGCTGCTGTTTTCTGCTCTGCTCGTCGGCGACTGCGCATCTCCTGCTGCTTTTTTCTGCGCTGCTCGTCGGCGTCAGCGACTGCGCTGATCCCGCTGCTGTTTTCTGCTCTGCTCATTGGCGTCTGCGACTGCGCATCTCCTGCAGCTTTTTTCTGCTTTGCTCGTCGGCGTCAGCGATTGCGCTGACCCTGCTGCTGTTTTCTGCTCTGATCGTCTGCGACTGCGCATCTCCTTTTTCTGTTTTTTGCTCTGCTCGTCGGCGTCAGCGACTGCGCTGATCCTGCTGCTGTTTTCTGCTCTGCTCGTCGGCGTCTGCGACTGCACATCTCCTGCTGCTGTTTTTTGCTCTGCTCGTCGGCGACTGCGCTGGTCCTGCTGCTGTTTTCTGCTCTGCTCATCAGCGTCGGCTACTGCGCTGATCCTGCTGCTGTTTTCTGCTCTGCTTGTCTGCGTCAGCGAATGCGCTGATCCTGCTGCTGTTTCCTGCTCTGCTCGTCGCCGTCGGCGCCTGCGCAGGTCCTGCTGTTGTTTTCTGCTCTGATCGTCGGCGTCGGCAACTGCTCTGGTCCTGCTGCTGTTTTCTTCTCTGCTCGTCGGCGTCTGCTCTGCTTTTCGGCGTCTGCGACTGCACTGGTCCTGCTGCTGTTTTCTGCTCTGCTCATCGGCGACTGCGCTGGTCCTGCTGGTGTTTTCTGCACTGCTCATCGGCGTCGGCGACTGCGCTGGTCCTGCTGTTGTTTTCTCCTCTGCTCATCGGCGTATGCGACTGCGCTGGTCCTGCTGCTGTTTTCTGCTCTGCTCGTCGGCAACTGCGCTGGTCCTGCTGCTGTTTTCTGCACTGCTCATTGGCGTCGGCGACTGCGCATCTCCTGCAGCTTTTTTCTGCTTTGCTCGTCGGCGTCAGCGATTGCGCTGACCCTGCTGCTGTTTTCTGCTCTGATCGTCTGCGACTGCGCATCTCCTTTTTCTGTTTTTTGCTCTGCTCGTCGGCGTCAGCGACTGCGCTGATCCTGCTGCTGTTTTCTGCTCTGCTCGTCGGCGTCTGCGACTGCACATCTCCTGCTGCTGTTTTTTGCTCTGCTCGTCGGCGACTGCTCTGGTCCTGCTGCTGTTTTCTGCTCTGCTCATCGGCGTCGGCTACTGCGCTGATCCTGCTGTTGTTTCCTGCTCTGCTCATCGCCGTCGGCGACTGCGCTGGTCCTGCTGTTGTTTTCTGCTCTGATCGTCGGCGCCGGCGACTGCGCTGGTCCTGCTGCTGTTTTCTTCTCTGCTCGTCGGCGTCTGCTCTGCTCGTCGGCGTCTGCGACTGCGCTGGTCCTGCTGCTGTTTTCTGCTCTGCTCATCGGTGACTGCGCTGGTCCTGCTTCTGTTTTCTGCACTGCTCATCTGCGTCGGCGACTGCGCTGGTCCTGCTGTTGTTTTCTGCTCTGATCGTCGGCGTCGGCGACTGCGCTGGTCCTGCTGCTGTTTTCTTCTCTGCTCGTCGGCGTCTCCTCTGCTCGTCGGCGTCTGCGACTGCGCTGGTCCTGCTGCAGTTTTCTGCTCTGCTCATCGGCGACTGCGCTGGTCCTGCTGGTGTTTTCTGCATTGCTCATCGACGTCGGCGACTGCGCTGGTCCTGCTGTTGTTTTCGCCTCTGCTTGTCGGCGTCTGAGACTGCGCTGGTCCTGCTGCTGTTTTCTGCTCTGCTCGTCGGCGACTGCGCTGGTCCTGCTGCTGTTTTCTGCACTGCTCATCGGCGTCGGCTACTGTGCTGATCCTGCTGCTGTTTTCTGCTCTGCTCGTAGGCGTCGGCAACTGCGCTGGTCCTTCTGTTGTTTTCTGCTCTGCTCGTCGGCGACTGCCCTGGTCATGCCGCTGTTTTCTTCTCTGCTTGTCGGCGTCTGCTCTGCTCGTCGGAGTCTTCGACTGTGCTGGTCCTGCTGCTGTTTTATGCTCTGCTCATCGGCGACTGCGCTGGTCCTGCTGGTGTTTTCTGCACTGCTCATCGGAGTTGGCGACTGCGCTGGTCCTGCTGTTGTTTTCGCCTCTGCTCGTCGGCGTCTGCGACTGCGCTGGTCCTGTTACTGTTTTCTGCTCTGCTCGTTGGCGACTGTGCTGGTCCTGCTGCTTTTTTCTGCACTGATCATCGGCGCCAGCGACTGTGCTAATCCTACTGCTGTTTTCTGCTCTGCTCGTAGGCGTCGGCGACTGCGCTGGACCTGCTGCTGTTTTCTGCACTGCTCATCGGCGTCGGCGACTGCGTTGATCCTGCTTCTGTTTTCTGCTCTGCTCGTTGGCGTCTGCGACTGCGCATCTCCTGCCGCTTTTTTCTGCTCTGCTCGTCGGCGTCAGCGACTGCGCTGATCCTGCTGCTGTTTTCTGCTCTGCTAGTCGGCGTCTGCGAATGTGCTGATCCTGCTGCTGTTTCCTGCTCTGCTCGTCGCTGTCGGCGACTGCCCTGGTCATGCTGCTGTTTTCTGCTCTGCTTGTCTGCGTCAGCGAATGCGCTGGTCCTGCTGCTTTTTTCTCCACTGCTCATCGGCGACTGCGACTGCGCTGGTCCTGCTGCTGTTTTCTGCTCTGCTCGTCGGCGACTGCGCAGGTCCTGCTGCTGTTTTCTGCACTGCTCATCGGCGTCGGCGACTGCGTTGATCCTACTGCTGTTTTCTGCTCTGCTCATTGGCGTCTGCGACTGCGCATCTCCTGCTGCTGTTCTCTGCTCTGATCGTCTGCGACTGCGCATCTTCTGCTTATGTTTTTTGCTCTGCTCGTCGGCGTCAGAGACTGCGCTGATCCTGCTGCTGTTTTCTGCTCTGCTCGTCGGCGTCTGCGACTGCGCATCTCCTGCTGCTGTTTTTTGCTCTGCTCGTCGGCGACTGCGCTGGTCCTGCTGCTGTTTTCTGCTCTGCTCATCGGCGTCGGCTTCTACGCTGATCCTGCTGTTATTTCCTGCTCTGCTCGTCGCCGTCGGCGACTGCGCTGGTCCTTCTGTTGTTTTCTGCTCTGATCGTCGGCGCCGGCGACTGCGCTGGTCCTGCTGCTGTTTTCTTCTCTGCTCGTCGGCGTCTGCTCTGCTCGACGGCGTCTGTGACTGCACTGGTCCTGCTGCTGTTTCCTGCTCTGCTCATCGGCCACTGCGCTGGTCCTGCTGGTGTTTTCTGCACTGCTTATCTGCGTCAGCGACTGTGCTGGTCCTGCTGTTGTTTTCTGCTCTGATCGTCGGCGTCGGCGACTGCGCTGGTCCTGCTGCTGTTTTCTTCTCTGCTCGTCGGCGTCTGCTCTGCTCGTCGGCGTCTGCGACTGCGCTGGTCCTGCTGCTGTTTTCTGCTCTGCTCATCGGTGACTGCGCTGGTCCTGCTTGTGTTTTCTGCACTGCTCATCTGCGTCGGCGACTGCGCTGGTCCTGCTGTTGTTTTCTGCTCTGATCGTCGGCGTCGGCGACTGCGCTGGTCCTGCTGCTGTTTTCTTCTCTGCTCGTCGGCGTCTCCTCTGCTCGTCGGCGTCTGCGACTGCGCTGGTCCTGCTGCAGTTTTCTGCTCTGCTCATCGGCGACTGCGCTGGTCCTGCTGGTGTTTTCTGCATTGCTCATCGACGTCGGCGACTGCGCTGGTCCTGCTTTTGTTTTCGCCTCTGCTTGTCGGCGTCTGAGACTGCGCTGGTCCTGCTGCTGTTTTCTGCTCTGCTCGTCGGCGACTGCGCTGGTCCTGCTGCTGTTTTCTGCACTGCTCATCGGCGTCGGCTACTGTGCTGATCCTGCTGCTGTTTTCTGCTCTGCTCGTAGGCGTCGGCAACTGCGCTGGTCCTTCTGTTGTTTTCTGCTCTGCTCGTCGGCGACTGCCCTGGTCATGCCGCTGTTTTCTTCTCTGCTTGTCGGCGTTTGCTCTGCTCGTCGGAGTCTTCGACTGTGCTGGTCCTGCTGCTGTTTTATGCTCTGCTCATCGGCGACTGCGCTGGTCCTGCTGGTGTTTTCTGCACTGCTCATCGGAGTTGGCGACTGCGCTGGTCCTGCTGTTGTTTTCGCCTCTTCTCGTCGGCGTCTGCGACTGCGCTGGTCCTGTTACTGTTTTCTGCTCTGCTCGTTGGCGACTGTGCTGGTCCTGCTGCTTTTTTCTGCACTGATCATCGGCGCCAGCGACTGTGCTAATCCTACTGCTGTTTTCTGCTCTGCTCGTAGGCGTCGGCGACTGCGCTGGACCTGCTGCTGTTTTCTGCACTGCTCATCGGCGTCGGCGACTGCGTTGATCCTGCTTCTGTTTTCTGCTCTGCTCGTTGGCGTCTGCGACTGCGCATCTCCTGCCGCTTTTTTCTGCTCTGCTCGTCGGCGTCAGCGACTGCGCTGATCCTGCTGCTGTTTTCTGCTCTGCTAGTCGGCGTCTGCGAATGTGCTGATCCTGCTGCTGTTTCCTGCTCTGCTCGTCGCTGTCGGCGACTGCCCTGGTCATGCTGCTGTTTTCTGCTCTGCTTGTCTGCGTCAGCGAATGCGCTGGTCCTGCTGCTTTTTTCTTCACTGCTCATCGGCGACTGCGACTGCGCTGGTCCTGCTGCTGTTTTCTGCTCTGCTCGTCGGCGACTGCGCAGGTCCTGCTGCTGTTTTCTGCACTGCTCATCGGCGTCGGCGACTGCGTTGATCCTACTGCTGTTTTCTGCTCTGCTCATTGGCGTCTGCGACTGCGCATCTCCTGCTGCTGTTCTCTGCTCTGATCGTCTGCGACTGCGCATCTTCTGCTTATGTTTTTTGCTCTGCTCGTCGGCGTCAGAGACTGCGCTGATCCTGCTGCTGTTTTCTGCTCTGCTCGTCGGCGTCTGCGACTGCGCATCTCCTGCTGCTGTTTTTTGCTCTGCTCGTCGGCGACTGCGCTGGTCCTGCTGCTGTTTTCTGCTCTGCTCATCGGCGTCGGCTTCTACGCTGATCCTGCTGTTATTTCCTGCTCTGCTCGTCGCCGTCGGCGACTGCGCTGGTCCTTCTGTTGTTTTCTGCTCTGATCGTCGGCGCCGGCGACTGCGCTGGTCCTGCTGCTGTTTTCTTCTCTGCTCGTCGGCGTCTGCTCTGCTCGACGGCGTCTGTGACTGCACTGGTCCTGCTGCTGTTTCCTGCTCTGCTCATCGGCCACTGCGCTGGTCCTGCTGGTGTTTTCTGCACTGCTTATCTGCGTCAGCGACTGTGCTGGTCCTGCTGTTGTTTTCTGCTCTGATCGTCGGCGTCGGCGACTGCGCTGGTCCTGCTGCTGTTTTCTTCTCTGCTCGTCGGCATCTGCTCTGCTCGTCGGCGTCTGCGACTGCGCTGGCCCTGCTGCTGTTTTCTGCTCTGCTCATCGACGTATGCGCTGGTCCTGCTGCTGTTTTCTGCACTGCTCATCGGCGTCGGCGACTGTGCTGATCCTGCTGCTGTTTTCTGCTCTGCTCGTAGGCGTCGGCGACTGAGCTGGTCCTGCTGCTGTTTTCTGCACTGCTCATCGGCGTCTGCGACTGCGCTGGTCCTGCTGCTGTTTTCTGCTCTGCTCGTCGGCGACTGCTCTGGTCCTGCTGCTGTTTTCTGCACTGCTCATCGGCTTTCGGCGACTGCGTTGATCCTGCTGCTGTTTTCTGCTCTGCTCATTGGCGTCTGAGACTGCGCTGACCCTGCTGCTGTTTTCTGCTCTGATCGTCTGTGACTGCACATTTCCTGCCGCTGTTTTTTGCTCTGCTCGTCGGCGTCAGCGACTGCGCTGATCCTGCTGCTGTTTTCTGCTCTGCTCGTCGGCGTCTGCGTCTGCGCATCTCCTGCTGCTGTTTTTTGCTCTGCTCGTCGGCGACTGCGCTGGTCCTGCTGCTGTTTTCTGCTCTGCTCATCGGCGTTGGCTACTGCGCGGATCCTGCTGCTGTTTTCTGCTCTGCTTGTCTGCGTCAGCGAATGCGCTGATCCTGCTGCTGTTTCCTGCTCTGCTCGTCGCCGTCGGCTACTGCGCTGGTCCTGCTGTTGTTTTCTGCTCTGATCGTCGGCGTCGGCGACTGTGCTGGTCCTGCTGCTGTTTTCTTCTCTGCTCGTCGGCGTCTGCTCTGCTCGTCGGCGTCTGCGACTGCGCAGGTCCTGCTGCTGTTTTCTGCTCTGCTCATCGGCGACTGCGCTGGTCCTGCTGGTGTTTTCTGCACTGCTCATCGGCGTCGGCGACTGCGCTGGTCCTGCTGTTGTTTTCGCCTCTGCTCGTCGGCGTCTGCGACTCTGCTGGTCCTGCTGCTGTTTTCTGTTCTGCTCGTCGGCGACTGCGCTGGTCCTGCTGCTGTTTTCTGCACTGCTCATCGGCGTCGGTGACTGTGCTGATCCTGCTGCTGTTTTCTGCTCTGCTCGTAGGCGTCGGCGACTGCGCTGGTCCTGCTGCTGTGTTCTGCAATGCTCATCGGTGTCGGCGACTACGTTGATCCTGCTGCTGTTTTCTGCTCTGCTCATTGGCGTCTGCGACTGCGCATCTCCTGCTGCTTTTTTCTGCTCTGCTCGTCGGCGTCAGCGACTGCGCTGACCCTGCTGCTGTTTTCTGCTCTGATCGTAGGCGTCGACGACTGCGCTGGTCCTGCTGCTGTTTTCTGCACTGCTCATCGGCGTCGGCGACTGCGCTAATCCTGCTGCTGTTTTCTGCTCTGCTCCTCGGCGACTGTTCTGATCCTGCTGCTGTTTTCTGCTCTGCTCGTCGGCGACTGTGTTGATCCTGCTGCTGTTTTCTGCTCTGCTCGTTGGCTTTTGCGACTGCGCATCTCCTGCCGCTTTTTTCTGCTCTGCTCGTCGGCGTCAGCGACTGCGCTGATCCTGCTGCTGTTTTCTGCTCCCCTCGTCGGCGTCTGTGACTGCGCATCTCCTGCTCTTGTTATTTGCTCTGCTCGTCGGCGATTGCGTTTGTCCTGCTGCTTTTTTCTGCTCTGCTCATCGGGGTGGGCTACTGCGCTGATCCTGCTGCTGTTTTCTGCTCTGCTCGTCTGCGTCAGCGAATGCGCTCATCCTGCTGCTGTTTTCTGCTCTGCTCGTCTGCGTCAGCGAATGCGCTGATCCTGCTGCTGTTTCCTGCTCTGCTAGTCGCCGTCGGCATCTTCGCTGGTCCTGCTGTTGTTTTCTGCTCTGATCGCCGGCGTCGGCGACTGCGCTGGTCCTGCTGCTGTTTTCAGCTCTGCTCGTCGGCGACTGCGCTGGTCCTGCTGCTGTTTTCTGCTCTGCTCGTCGGCGACTGCGCTGGTCCTGCTGCTGTTTTCTGCTCTGCTCGTTGGCAACTGCGCTGGTCCTTCTGTTGCTTTCGCCTCTTCTTGTCGGCGTCTGCTCTGCTCATCGGCGTCTGCGACTGCGCTGGTCCTGCTGCTGTTTTCTGCTCTGCTCATTGGCGTCTGCGACTGCGCATCTCCTGCTGCTTTTTTCTGCTCTACTCGTCGGCGTCAGCGACTGCGCTGACCCTGCTGCTGTTTTCTGCTCTGATCATCTGCGACTGCGCATCTCCTGCTGCTGTTTTTTGCTCTGCTCATCGGGGTCTGCTACTACGCTGATCCTGCTGCTGTTTTCTGCTCTGCTCGTCTGCGTCAGCGAATGCGCTGATCCTGCTTCTGTTTCCTGCTCTGCTCATCCCCGTCGGCGACTGCACTGGTCCTGCTGTTGTTTTCTGCTCTGATCGTCGGCGTCGGCGACTGCGCTGGTCCTGCTGCTGTTTTCTTCTCTGCTCGTCGGCGTCTGCACTGCTTGTCGGCGTCTGCGACTGCGCTGGTCCTGCTGCTGTTTTCTACTCTGCTCATCGGCGACTGCGCTGGTCCTGCTGGTGTTTTCTGCACTGCACATCGGCCTCGGTGACTGCGCTGGTCCTGCTGTTGTTTTCGTCTCTGCTCGTCGGCGTCTGCGATTGCGCTGGTCCTGCTGCTGTTTTCTGCTCTGCTCGTCGGCGACTACGCTGGTCCTGCTGCTGTTTTCTGCACTGCTCATCGGCGTCGGCGACTGTGTTGATCCTGCTGCTGTTTTCTGCTCTGCTCGTAGGCGTCGGCGACTGCGCAGGTCCTGCTGCTGTTTTCTGCACTGCTCATCGGCGTCGGCGACTGCGCTGATCCTGCTGCTGTTTTCTGCTCTGCTCGTTGCCGACTGCGCTGGACCTCCTGCTGTTTTCTGCACTGCTCATCGGCGTCGGCGACTTCGTTGATCCTGCTGCTGTTTTCTGCTCTGCTCGTTGGCGTCTGCGACTGTGCATCTCCTGCTGCTTTTTTCTGCAATGCTCATCGGCGTCGGCGACTACGTTGATCCTGCTGCTGTTTTCTGCTCTGCTCATTGGCGTCTGCGACTGTGCATCTCCTGCTGCTTTTTTCTGCTCTGATCGTCGGCGTCAGCGACTGCGCTGACCCTGCTGCTGTTTTCTCCTCTGATCGTCTGCGACTGCGCATCTCCTGCTGCTGTTTTCTGCACTGCTCATCGGCGTCAGCGACTGTGCTGATCCTGCAGCTGTTTTCTGCCCTGCTCGTAGGCGTCGACGACTGCGCTGGTCCTGCTGCTGTTTTCTGCACTGCTCATCGGCGTCAGCGACTGCGCTGATCCTGCTGCTGTTTTCTGCTCTGCTCGTCGGCGACTGCGCTGATCCTGCTGCTGTTTTCTGTTCTGCTCGTCGGCGACTGCGTTGATCCTGCTGCTGTTTTCTGCTCTGCTCGTCGGCGTCTGCGACTGCACATCTCCTGCTGCAGTTTTTTGCTCTGCTCGTCGGCGTTGGCGCCTGCGCTGATCCTGCTGCTGTTTTCTGCTCTCATCATCGGCATCAGCGACTGGGCTTATCCTGCTGCTGTTTTCTGCTCTGCTCGTCTGCGTCAGCGAATGCGCTGATCCTGCTGCTGTTTCCTGCTATGCTCGTCGCCGTCGGGGACTTCGCTGGTCCTGCTGTTGTTTTCTGCTCTGATCGCCGGCGTCGGCGACTGCGCTGGTCCTGCTGCTGTTTTCTGCTCTGCTTGTCGGCGACTGCGCTGGTCCTGCTGCTGTTTTTTGCTCTGCTCGTCGGCGCCTGCGCTGGTCCTGCTGCTGTTTTCTGCTCTGCTCGTCGGCGACTGCGCTGGTCCTGCTGTTGCTTTCGCCTCTGCTCGTCGGCGTCTGCTCTGCTCATCGGCGTCTGCGACTGCGCTGGTCCTGCTGCTGTTTTCTGCTCTGCTCATTGGCTTCTGCGACTGCGCATCTCCTGCTACTTTTTTCTGCTCTGCTCGTCGGCGTCAGCGACTGCGCTGACCCTGCTGCTGTTTTCTGCTCTGATCGTCTGCGACTGCGCATCTCCTGCTGCTGTTTTTTGCTCTGCTCGTCGGCGACTGCGCTGGTCCTGCTGTTGTTTTCGCCTCTGCTCGTCGGCGTCTGCGACTCTGCTGGTCCTGCTGCTGTTTTCTGCACTGCTCATTGGCGTCGGTGACTGTGCTGATCCTGCTGCTTTTTTCTGCTCTGCTCGTAGGCGTCGGCGACTGCGCATCTCCTGCTGCTGTTTTTTGCTCTGCTCGTTGGCATCTGCTCTGCTCGTCGGCATCTGCGACTGCGCTGGTCCTGCTGCTGTTTTCTGCTCTGCTCGTCGGCAACTGCGCTGGTCCTGCTGGTGTTTTCTGCACTGCACATCGGCGTCGGCGACTGCGCTGGTCCTGGTGTTGTTTTCGCCTCTGCTCGTCGGCGTCTGCGACTGTGCTGGTCCTGCTGCTGTTTTCTGCTCTGCTCGTCAGCGACTACGCTGGTCCTGCTGCTGTTTTCTGCACTGCTCATCGGCGTCGGCGACTGTGCTGATCCTGCTGCTGTTTTCTGCTCTGCTCGTAGGCGTCGGCGACTGCGCATCTCCTGCTGCTGTTTTTTGCTCTGCTCATCGGTGTCAGCGACTGGGCTGATCCTGCTGCTGTTTTCTGCTCTGCTCGTCTGCGTCAGCTAATGCGCTGATCCTGCTGCTGTTTCCTGCTCTGCTCGTCGCCGTCGGCGACTTCGCTGGTCCTGCTGTTGTTTTCTGCTCCGATCGCCGGCATCGGCGACTGCGCTGGTCCTGCTGCTGTTTTCTGCTCTGCTCATCGGCGACTGCGCTGGTCCTGCTGCTGTTTTCTGCTCTGCTCGTTGGCGACTGCGCTGGTCCTGCTGCTGTTTTTTGCTCTGCTCGTCGGCGACAGCGACTGCGCTGATCCTGCTGCTGTTTTCTGCTCTGCTCTTCGGCGTCAGCGACTGCGCTGACCCTGCTGCTGTTTTCTGCTCTGCTCGTCGGCGAATGCGCTTGTCCTGCTGCTGTTTCCTGCTCTGCTCGTCCCCGTCGGCAACTGTGCTGGTCCTGCTGTTGTTTTCTGCTCTGATCATCGGCGTCGGCGACTGCACTGGTCCTGCTCCTGTTTTCTTCTCTGCTCGTCGGCGTCTGCTCTGCTCGTCGGCGTCTGCGACTGCGCTGGTCCTGCTGCTGTTTTCTGCTCTGCTCGTCGGCGACTGCGCTGGTCCTGCTGGTGTTTTCTGCACTGCACATAGGCGTCGGCAACTGCGCTGGTCCTGCTGTTGTTTTCGCCTCTGCTCGTCGGCGTCTGCGACTGCGCTGGTCCTGCTGCTGTTTTCTGCTCTGCTCGTCGGTGACTACGCTGGTCCTGCTGCTGTTTTCTGCACTGCTCATCGGCGTCGGCGACTGCGTTGATCCTGCTGCTGTTTTCTGCTCTGCTCGTTGGCGTCTGCGACTGCGCATCTCCTGCTGTTGTTTTCTACTCTGATTGCCGGCGTCGGCGACTGCGCTGGTCCTGCTGCTGTTTTCTTCTCTGCTCGTCGGCGTCTGCTCTGCTCGTCGGCGTCTGCGCTGGTCCTGCTGCTGTTTTCTGCTCTGCTCGTCGCCGACTGCGCTGGTCCTGCTGTTGTTTTCGCATCTGCTCATCGGCGTCTGCTCTGCTCGTCGGCGTCTGCGCTGGTCCTACTGCTGTTTTCTGCTCTGCTCTTTGGCGACTGCGCTGTTCCTGCTGCTGTTTTCTGCACTGCTCATCGGCGTCGGCGACTGCGCTGATCCTGCTGCTGTTTTCTGCGCTGCTCGTAGGCGTCGGCGACTGCGCTGGTCCTGCTGCTGTTTTCTGCTCTGCTCATTGGCGTCTGCGACTGCGCATCTCCTGCTGCTGTTTTCTGCTCTGATCGTCTGCGACTGCGCATCTCCTGCTGCTGTTTTCTGCACTGCTCATCGGCGTCAGCGACTGTGCTGATCCTGCTGCTGTTTTCGGCTCTGCTCGTATGCGTCAGCGAATGCGCTGATCCTGCTGCTGTTTTCTGCTCTGCTCGTCGCCGTCGGCGCCTGCGCTGTTCCTGTTGTTGTTTTCTTCTCTGCTCGTCAGCGTCTACTCTGCTCGTCGGCGTCTGCATTTGCAATGATCCTGCGGCTGTTTTCGGCACTGCTCAACTGCGTCAGCGAATGCAATGATCCTGCTGCTGTTTCCTGCTCTGCTCGTCGGCGTCTGCTCTGCTCGTCGGCGTCTGCGACTGCGCTGGTCCTGCTGCTGTTTTCTGCTCTGCTCGTCGGCGACTGCGCTGGTCCTGCTGGTGTTTTTTGCACTGCACATCGGCGTCGGCGACTACGCTGGTCCTGCTGCTGTTTTCTGCACTGCTCATCGGCGTCGGCGACTGCGTTGATCCTGCTGCTGTTTTCTGCTCTGCCTGTTGGCGTCTGCGACTGCGCATCTCCTGCTGTTTTTTTCTGCTCTGCTCGTCGGCGTCAACGAGGGCGCTGATCCTGCAGCTGTTTTCTGCTCTGCTCGTCTGTGTCAGCGAATGCGCTGATCCTGCTGCTGTTTCCTGCTCTGCTCGTCGCCGTCAGCGACTGCGCTCGTCCTGCTGCTGTTTTCTTCTCTGCTCGTCGGCGTCTGCTCTGCTCGTCGGCGTCTGCGCTGGTCCTGCTGCTGTTTTCTACTCTGCTCGTCGGCGACTGCGCTGGTCCTGCTGTTGTTTTCGCCTCTGCTCGTCGGTGTCTGCTCTGCTCATCGACGTCTGCGACTGCGCTGGTCCTGCTGCTGTTTTCTGCTCTGCTCGTTGGCGACTGCGCTGGTCCTGCTGCTGTTTTCTGCACTGCTCATCGGCGTCGGCTACTTTGCTGATCCTGCTGCTGTTTTCTGCTCTGCTCGTCTGCGTCAGCGAATGCGCTGATCCTGCTGCTGTTTCCTGCTCTGCTCGTCCCCGTCGGCGACTGCACTGGTCCTGCTGTTGTTTTCTGCTCTGATCGTCGGCGTCGGCGACTGCGCTGGTCCTGTTGCTGTTTTCTTCTCTGCTCGTTGGCGTCTGCTCTGCTCGTCGGCATCTGCGACTGCGCTGGTTCTGCTGCTGTTTTCTGCTCTGCTCGTCGGCGACTGCGCTGGTCCTGCTGGTGTTCTCTGCACTGCACATCGGCGTCGGCGACTGCGCTGGTCCTGCTGTTGTTTTCGCCTCTGCTCGTCGGCATTTGCGACTGCGCTGGTCCTGCTGCTGTTTTCTGCTCTGCTCGTCGGCGACTACGCTGGTCCTGCTGCTGTTTTCTGCACTGCTCATCGGCGTCGGCGACTGTGCTGATCCTGCTGCTGTTTTCTGCTCTGCTCGTAGGCGTCGGCGACTGCGCTGGTCCTGCTGCTGTTTTCTTCACTGCTCATCGGCGCCGGCGACTGCGCTGATCCTGTTGCTGTTTTCTGCTCTTCTTGTCGGCGACTGCGCTGGACCTGCTGCTGTTTTCTGCACTGCTCATCGGCGTCGGCGACTGCGTTGATCCTGCTGCTGTTTTCTGCTCTGCTCGTCGGCGACTGCGCTGGTCCTGCTGCTGTTTTCTGTTCTGCTCGTCGGCGACTGCGCTGGTCCTGCTGCTGTTTTCTGCTCTGCTCGTCGGCGACTGCGCTGGTCCTGCTGCTGTTTTCTGCACTGCTCATCGGCGTCGGCGACTGCGTTGATCCTGCTGCTGTTTTCTGCTCTGCTCGTTGGCGTCTGCGACTGCGCATCTCCTGCTGCTTTTTTCTGCTCTGCTCGTCGGCGTCAGCGACGGCGCTGATCCTGCAGCTGTTTTCTGCTCTGCTCGTCGGCGTCTGTGACTGCGCATCTCCTGCTGCTGTTTTTTGCTCTGCTCGTTGGCGTCGGCGACTGCGCTGATGCTGCTGCTGTTTTCTGCTCTGCTCATCGGCGTCAGCGACTGGGCTGATCCTGCTGCTGTTTTCTGCTCTGCTCGTCTGTGTCAGCGAATGCGCTGATCCTGCTGCTGTTTCCTGCTCTGCTCGTCGCCGTCGGCGACTTCGCTGGTCCTGCTGTTGTTTTCTGCTCTGATTGCCGGCGTCGGCGACTGCGCTGGTCCTGCTGCTGTTTTCTTCTCTGCTCGTCGGTGTCTGCTCTGCTCGTCGGCGTCTGCGCTGGTCCTGCTGCTGTTTTCTGCTCTGCTCGTCGGCGACTGCGCTGGTCCTGCTGTTGTTTTCGCATCTGCTCATCGGCGTCTGCTCTGCTCGTCGGCGTCTGCGCTGGTCCTGCTGCTGTTTTCTGCACTGCTCATCGGCGTCGGCGACTGCGCTGATCCTGCTGCTGTTTTCTGCTCTGCTCGTAGGCGTCGGCGACTGCACTGGTCCTGCTGCTGTTTTCTGCTCTGCTCGTCGGCGTCAGCGACTGCGCTGACCCTGCTGCTGTTTTCTGCTCTGATCGTCTGCGACTTCGCATCTCCTGCTGCTTTTTTATGCTCTGCTCGTCGGCGTCAGCGACTGCGCTGACCCTGCTGCTGTTTTCTGCACTGCTCATCGGCGTCAGCGACTGTGCTGATCCTGCTGCTGTTTTCTGCTCTGCTCGTCTGCGTCAGCGAATGCGCTGATCCTGCTGCTGTTTTCTGCTCTGCTCGTCGCCGTCGGCGCCTGCGCTGTTCCTGCTGTTGTTTTCTTCTCTGCTCGTCAGCTTCTACTCTGCTCGTCGGCGTCTGCATTTGCAATGGTCCTGCGGCTGTTTTCGGCACTGCTCGTCGGCGACTGCGCAGGTCCTGCTGCTGTTTTCTGCTCTGCTCGTCTGCGACTGCGCTGGTCCTGCAGCTGTTTTCTGCTCTGCTGGTCGGCGACTGCGCTGGTCCTGCTGCTGTTTTCTGCACTGCTCATCGGCGTCGGCGGCTGCGCTGGTCCTGCTGTTGTTTTCGCCTCTGCTCGTTGGCGTCTGCGACTGCGCTGGTCCTGCTGCTGTTTTCTGCTCTGCTCGTCGGCGTCGGCGACTGTGTTGATCCTGCTGCTGTTTTCTGCTCTGCTCGTTGGCGTCTGCGACTGCTCATCTCCTGCTGCTTTTTTCTGCTCTGCTCGTCGGCGTCAGCGATTGCGCTGATCCTGCTGCTGCTTACTGCTCTGCTCGTCAGTGTCAGCGACTACACTGATCCTGCTGCTGTTTTCTGCTCTGCTCGTCGGTGTCAACGACTGCGCTGGTCCTGCTGCTGTTTTCTGCACTGCTCATCGGCGTCGGCGACTGCGCTGATCCTGCTGTTGTTGTCTGCTCTGCTCGTAGGTGTCGCCGACTGCGCTGGTCCTGCTGTTGTTTTTGCCTCTGCTCGTCTGCGTCTGCTCTGCTCGTCGGCATCTGCGACTGCGCTGGTCCTGCTGTTGTTTTCGCCTCTGCTCGTCTGCGTCTGCTCTGCCCGTCGGCGTCTGCGACTGCGCTTGTCCTGCTGCGCTTTTCTGCTCTGCTCGTCGGCGACTGCGCTGGTCCTGCTGCTGTTTTCTGCTCTGCTCGTCGGCGACTGCGCTGGTCCTGCTGTTGTTTTCGCATCTGCTCATCGGCGTCTGCTCTGCTCGTCGGCGTCTGCGCTGGTCCTGCTGCTGTTTTCTGCACTGCTCATCGGCGTCGGCGACTGCGCTGATCCTGCTGCTGTTTTCTGCTCTGCTCGTAGGCGTCGGCGACTGCGCTGGTCCTGCTGCTGTTTTCTGCTCTGATCGTCTGCGACTGCGCATCTCCTGCTGCTGTTTTTTGCTCTGCTCGTCGGCGTCAGAGACTGTGCTGATCCTATTGCTGTTTTCTGCTCTGCTCGTCGGCGTCTGCGACTGCGCATCTCCTGCTGCTGTTTTTTGCTCTGCTCGTCGGCGACTGCGCTGGTCCTGCTGCTGTATCCTGCTCTGCTCGTCGACGTTGGCAACTGCGCTGGTCCTGCTGTTGTTTTCTGCTCTGATCGTCGGCGTCGGCGACTGCGCTGGTCCTGCTGCAGTTTTCTTCTCTGCTCGTCGGCGTCTGCTCTGCTCGTCGGCGTCTGCGACTGCGCTGGTCCTGCTGCTGTTTTCTGCTCTGCTCATCGGCGACTGCGCTGGTCCTGCTGGTGTTTTTTGCACTGCTCATCGGCGTCGGCGACTGCGCTGGTCCTGCTGCTTTTTTCTGCACTGCTCATCAGCGACGGCGACTGCGCTGATCCTGCTGCTGTTTTCTGCTCTGCTCGTCGGCGACTGCGCTGGACCTGCTGCTGTTTTCTGCTCTGCTCGTTGGCTTCTGCGACTGCACATCTCCTGCCGATTTTTTCTGCTCTGCTCGTAGGCGTCGGCGACTCCGCATCTCCTGCTGCTTTTTTCTGCTCTGCTCGTCGGCGTCAGCGACTGCTCTGACCCTGCTGCTGTTTTCTGCTCTGATCGTCTGCGACTGCGCATCTCCTGCTGCTGTTTTCTGCTCTGCTCGTAGGCGTCGCCAACTGCGCTGGTCCTGCTGCTGTTTTCTGCTCTGCTCGTCGGCGTCTGCGTTGATCCTGCTGCTGTTTTCTGCTCTGCTCTTCGGCGACTGCGCTGGTCCTGCTGTTGTTTTCGCCTCTGCTCGTCGGCGTCTGCTCTGCTCATCGGCGTCTGCGACTGCGCTGATCCTGCTGCTATTTTCTTCTCTGCTCGTCGGTGTCAGCGACTGCGCGGATCCTGCTGCTGTTTTCTGCTCTGCTTGTCGGCGTCTGAGACTGCACATCTCCTGCTGCTGTTTTTTGCTCTGCTCGTCGGCGTCGGCGACTGCGCTGATCCTGCTGCTATTTTCAGCTCTCCTCGTCGGCGTCGGCGACTGCGCTGATCCTGCTGCTATTTTCTGCTCTGCTCATCGGCGTCGGCGACTGCGCTGGTCCTGCTGTTGTTTTCGCCTCTGCTCGTCTGCGTCTGCTCTGCTCGTCGGCATCTGCGACTGCGCTGGTCCTGCTGCTGTTTTCTGCTCTGCTCGTCGGCGACTGCGTTGGTCCTGCTGCTGTTTTCTGCACTGCTCATCGGCGTCGGCGACTGCACTGATCCTGCTGCTGTTTTCTGCTCTGCTCGTAGGCGTCGGCGACTGCGCTGGTCCTGCTGTTGTTTTCGCCTCTGCTCGTCGGCGTCTGCTCTGCTCATCGGCGTCTGCGACTGCGCTGATCCTGCTGCTATTTTCTTCTCTGCTCGTCGGTGTCAGCGACTGCGCTGATCCTGCTGCTGTTTTCTGCTCTGCTTGTCGGCGTCTGAGACTGCACATCTCTTGCTGCTGTTTTTTGCTCTGCTCGTCGGCGTCGGCGACTGCACTGATCCTGCTGCTATTTTCTTCTCTGCTCGTCGGTGTCAGCGACTGCGCTGATCCTGCTGCTGTTTTCTGCTCTGCTTGTCGGCGTCTGAGACTGCACATCTCCTGCTGCTGTTTTTTGCTCTGCTCGTCGGCGTCGGCGACTGCGCTGATCCTGCTGCTATTTTCTGCTCTGCTCGTCGGCGTCGGCGACTGCGCTGATCCTGCTGCTATTTTCTGCTCTGCTCATCGGCGTCGGCGACTGCGCTGGTCCTGTTGTTGTTTTCGCCTCTGCTCGTCTGCGTCTGCTCTGCTCGTTGGCATCTGCGACTGCGCTGGTCCTGCTGCTGTTTTCTGCTCTGCTCGTCGGCGACTGCGCTGGTCCTGCTGCTGTTTTCTGCACTGATCATCGGCGTCGGCGACTGCACTGATCCTGCTGCTGTTTTCTGCTCTGCTCGTAGGCGTCGGTGACTGCGCTGGTCATGCTGCTGTTTTCTGCACTGCTCATCGGCGTCGGCAACTGTGCTGGTCCTGCTGTTGTTTTCTCCTCTGCTCGTCGGCATCTGCTCTGCTCATCGGCGTCTGCGACTGCGCTGGTCCTGCTGCTGTTTTCTGCTCTGCTCGTTGGCGACTGCGCTGGTCCTGCTGCTGTTTTCTGCACTGCTCATTGGCGTCGGCGACTGCTCTGATCCTGCTGCTGTTTTCTGCTCTGCTCGTAGGCATCGCCGACTGCGCTGGTCCTGCTGCTGTTTTCTGCTCTGCTCTTGGGCGACTGCGCTGGTCCTGCTGCATTTTTTTACTCTACTCGTCGGTGTCAGCGACTGCGCTGATCCTGCTGCTGTTTTCTGCTCTGCTCGTCAGTGTCTGAGACTGCACATCTCCTGCTGCTGTTTTCTGCTCTGCTTGTCTGCGTCAGCGAATGTGCTGATCCTGCTGCTGTTTTTTGCTCTGCTCGTCTGCGTCAGCGAATGCGCTGATCCTGCTGCTGTTTTCTGCTCTGCTCTTGGGCGACTGCGCTGGTCCTGCTGCATTTTTTTACTCTACTCGTCGCCGTCGGCGACTGGGCTGGTCCTGCTGTTGTTTTCTGCACTGCTCATTGGCGTCTGCGACTGCGCTCATCCTGCTGCTGTTTTCTGCTCTGCTCGTCGGCGACTGCGCTGGTCCTGCTGCTGTTTTCTGCACTGCTCATCGGCGTCTGCGACTGCGCTGATCCTGCTGCTGTTTTCTGCTCTGCTCGTAGGCGTCGCCAACTGCGCTGGTCCTGCTGCTGTTTTCTGCTCTGCTCGTCGGCGTCTGCGTTGATCCTGCTGCTGTTTTCTGCTCTGCTCTTCGGCGACTGCGCTGGTCCTGCTGCTGTTTTCTGCACTGCTCTTCGGCGTCGGTGACTGCGTTGATCCTGCTGCTGTTTTCTGCTCTGCTCGTAGGCGTCGGCGACTGCGCTGGTCCTGCTGTTGTTTTCGCCTCTGCTCGTCGGCGTCTGCTCTGCTCATCGGCGTCTGCGACTGCGCTGATCCTGCTGCTATTTTCTTCTCTGCTCGTCGGTGTCAGCGACTGCGCGGATCCTGCTGCTGTTTTCTGCTCTGCTTGTCGGCGTCTGAGACTGCACATCTCCTGCTGCTGTTTTTTGCTCTGCTCGTCGGCGTCGGCGACTGCGCTGATCCTGCTGCTATTTTCAGCTCTCCTCGTCGGCGTCGGCGACTGCGCTGATCCTGCTGCTATTTTCTGCTCTGCTCATCGGCGTCGGCGACTGCGCTGGTCCTGCTGTTGTTTTCGCCTCTGCTCGTCTGCGTCTGCTCTGCTCGTCGGCATCTGCGACTGCGCTGGTCCTGCTGCTGTTTTCTGCTCTGCTCGTCGGCGACTGCGTTGGTCCTGCTGCTGTTTTCTGCACTGCTCATCGGCGTCGGCGACTGCACTGATCCTGCTGCTGTTTTCTGCTCTGCTCGTAGGCGTCGGTGACTGCGCTGGTCATGCTGCTGTTTTCTGCACTGCTCATCGGCGTCGGCGACTGTGCTGGTCCTGCTGTTGTTTTCTCCTCTGCTCGTCGGCATCTGCTCTGCTCATCAGCGTCTGCGACTGCGCTGGTCCTGCTGCTGTTTTCTGCTCTGCTCGTTGGCGACTGCGCTGGTCCTGCTGCTGTTTTCTGCACTGCTCATTGGCGTCGGCGACTGCGCTGATCCTGCTTCTGTTTTCTGCTCTGCTCGTAGGCATCGCCGACTGCGCTGGTCCTGCTGCTGTTTTCTGCTCTGCTCTTGGGCGACTGCGCTGCTCCTGCTGCATTTTTTTTACTGTACTCGTCGGTGTCAGCGACTGCGCTGATCCTGCTGCTGTTTTCTGCTCTGCTCGTCAGTGTCTGAGACTGCACATCTCCTGCTGCTGTTTTCTGCTCTGCTTGTCTGCGTCAGCGAATGTGCTGATCCTGCTGCTGTTTTTTGCTCTGCTCGTCTGCCTCAGCGAATGCGCTGATCCTGCTGCTGTTTTCTGCTCTGCTCTTGGGCGACTGCGCTGGTCCTGCTGCATTTTTTTACTCTACTCGTCGCCGTCGGCGACTGCGCTGGTCCTGCTGTTGTTTTCTGCACTGCTCATTGGCGTCTGCGACTGCGCATCTCCTGCTGCTGTTTTCTGCTCTGCTTGTCTGCGTCAGCGAATGTGCTGATCCTGCTGCTGTTTTTTGCTCTGCTCGTCTGCGTCAGCGAATGCGCTGATCCTGCTGCTGTTTTCTGCTCTGCTCTTGGGCGACTGCGCTGGTCCTGCTGCATTTTTTTACTCTACTCGTCGCCGTCGGCGACAGTGCTGGTCCTGCTGTTGTTTTCTGCACTGCTCATTGGCGTCTGCGACTGCGCTCATCCTGCTGCTGTTTTCTGCTCTGCTCGTCGGTGACTGCGCTGGTCCTGCTAGTGTTTTCTGCACTGCTCATCGGCATCGGTGACTGCGCTGATCCTGCGGCTGTTTTCTGCACTGCTCGTCGGCGACTGCACAGGTCCTGCTGCTGTTTTCTGCTCTGCTCGTCGGCAACTGCACTGGTCCTGCTGCTGTTTTCTGCTCTGCTCGTCGGCGACTGCGCTGGTCCTGCTGCTGTTTTCTGCTCTGCTCGTCGGCGACTGCGCTGGTCCTGCTGCTGTTTTCTGCACTGCTCATCGGCGTCGGCGACTGCGCTGGTCCTGCTGTTGTTTTCGCCTCTGCTCGTCGGCGTCTGCGACTGCGCTGGTCCTGCTGCTGTTTTCTGATCTGCTCGTCGGCGTCGGTGACTGCGTTGATCCTGCTGCTGTTTTCTGCTCTTCTCGTTGGCGTCTGCGACTGCTCATCTCCTGCTGCTTTTTTCTGCTCTGCTCGTAGGCGTCAGCGACTGCGCTGGTCCTGCTGCTGTTTTCTGCTCTGCTCATCGGCGTCGGCTACTGCGCTGATCTTGCTGCTGTTTTCTGCTCTGCTTGTCTGCATCAGCGAATGCGCTGATCCTGCTGCTGTTTCCTGCACTGCTCGTCGCCGTCGGCGACTGCGCTTGTCCTGCTGTTGTTTTCTGCTCTGATCGTCGGCGTCGGCGACTGCGCTGGTCCTGCTGCTGTTTTCCTCTCTGCTCGTCGTCGTCTGCTCTGCTCGTCGGCGTCTGCGACTGCGCTGGTCCTGCTGCTGTTTTCTGCTCTGCTCATCGGCGACTGTGCTGGTCCTGCTGGTGTTTTCTACACTGCTCATCGGCGTCGGCGACTGCGCTGGTCCTGCTGTTGTTTTCGCCTCTGCTCGTCGGCGTCTGCTACTGCGCTTGTCCTGCTGCTGTTTTCTGCTCTGCTCGTCGGCGACTGCGCTGGTCCTGCTGCTGTTTTCTGCACTGCTCATTGGCGTCGGCGACTGCGCTGATCCTGCTTCTGTTTTCTGCTCTGCTCGTAGGCATCGCCGACTGCGCTGGTCCTGCTGCTGTTTTCTGCTCTGCTCTTGGGCGACTGCGCTGGTCCTGCTGCATTTTTTTTACTGTACTCGTCGGTGTCAGCGACTGCGCTGATCCTGCTGCTGTTTTCTGCTCTGCTCGTCAGTGTCTGAGACTGCACATCTCCTGCTGCTGTTTTCTGCTCTGCTTGTCTGCGTCAGCGAATGTGCTGATCCTGCTGCTGTTTTTTGCTCTGCTCGTCTGCCTCAGCGAATGCGCTGATCCTGCTGCTGTTTTCTGCTCTGCTCTTGGGCGACTGCGCTGGTCCTGCTGCATTTTTTTACTCTACTCGTCGCCGTCGGCGACTGCGCTGGTCCTGCTGTTGTTTTCTGCACTGCTCATTGGCGTCTGCGACTGCGCATCTCCTGCTGCTGTTTTCTGCTCTGCTTGTCTGCGTCAGCGAATGTGCTGATCCTGCTGCTGTTTTTTGCTCTGCTCGTCTGCGTCAGCGAATGCGCTGATCCTGCTGCTGTTTTCTGCTCTGCTCTTGGGCGACTGCGCTGGTCCTGCTGCATTTTTTTACTCTACTCGTCGCCGTCGGCGACAGCGCTGGTCCTGCTGTTGTTTTCTGCACTGCTCATTGGCGTCTGCGACTGCGCTCATCCTGCTGCTGTTTTCTGCTCTGCTCGTCGGTGACTGCGCTGGTCCTGCTAGTGTTTTCTGCACTGCTCATCGGCATCGGTGACTGCGCTGATCCTGCGGCTGTTTTCTGCACTGCTCGTCGGCGACTGCACAGGTCCTGCTGCTGTTTTCTGCTCTGCTCGTCGGCAACTGCACTGGTCCTGCTGCTGTTTTCTGCTCTGCTCGTCGGCGACTGCGCTGGTCCTGCTGCTGTTTTCTGCTCTGCTCATCGGCGACTGCGCTGGTCCTGCTGCTGTTTTCTGCACTGCTCATCGGCGTCGGCGACTGCGCTGGTCCTGCTGTTGTTTTCGCCTCTGCTCGTCGGCGTCTGCGACTGCGCTGGTCCTGCTGCTGTTTTCTGATCTGCTCGTCGGCGTCGGTGACTGCGTTGATCCTGCTGCTGTTTTCTGCTCTTCTCGTTGGCGTCTGCGACTGCTCATCTCCTGCTGCTTTTTCTGCTCTGCTCGTAGGCGTCAGCGACTGCGCTGGTCCTGCTGCTGTTTTCTGCTCTGCTCATCGGCGTCGGCTACTGCGCTGATCTTGCTGCTGTTTTCTGCTCTGCTTGTCTGCATCAGCGAATGCGCTGATCCTGCTGCTGTTTCCTGCACTGCTCGTCGCCGTCGGCGACTGCGCTTGTCCTGCTGTTGTTTTCTGCTCTGATCGTCGGCGTCGGCGACTGCGCTGGTCCTGCTGCTGTTTTCCTCTCTGCTCGTCGTCGTCTGCTCTGCTCGTCGGCGTCTGCGACTGCGCTGGTCCTGCTGCTGTTTTCTGCTCTGCTCATCGGCGACTGTGCTGGTCCTGCTGGTGTTTTCTACACTGCTCATCGGCGTCGGCGACTGCGCTGGTCCTGCTGTTGTTTTCGCCTCTGCTCGTCGGCGTCTGCTACTGCGCTTGTCCTGCTGCTGTTTTCTGCTCTGCTCGTCGGCGACTGCGCTGGTCCTGCTGCTGTTTTCTGCACTGCTCATCGGCATCGGCGACTGTGCTGATCCTGCTGCTGTTTTCTGCTCTGCTCGTGGGCGTCGGCGACTGCGCTGGTCCTGCTGCTGTTTTCTTCACTGCTCATCGGCGTCTGCGACTACGCTGGTCCTACTTCTGTTTTCTGCTCTGCTCGTTGGCGACTGCGCTGGTCCTGCTGCTGTTTTCTTTACTGCTCATCGGCGTCTGCGTTGATCCTGCTGCTGTTTTCTGCTCTGCTCATTGGCGTCTGCGACGTCGCATCTCCTGCTGCGTTTTTCTGCTCTGCTCGTCGGCGTCAGCGACTGCGCTGACCCTGCTGCTGTTTTCTGCTCTGATCGTCTGCGACTGCGCATCTCCTGCTGCTGTTTTTTGCTCTGCTTGTCGGCATCAGCGACTGCGCTTATCCTGCTGCTGTTTTCTGCTCTGCTCGTCGGCGTCTGCGACTGCTCATTTCCTGCTGCTGTTTTTTGCTCTGCTCGTCGGCGTCGGCTACTGCACTGATCCTTCTGCTGTTTTCTGCTCTGCTTGTCTGCGTCAGTGAATGCGCTGATCCTGCTGCTGTTTCCTGCTCTGCTCATCGCCGTCGGCGACTGCGCTGGTCCTGCTGTTGTTTTCTGCTCTGATCGTCGGCGTCGGCGACTGCGCTGGTCCTGCTGCTGTTTTCTTCTCTGCTCGTCGGTGTCTGCTCTGCTTGTCGGCGTCTGCGACAGCGCTGGTCCTGCTGCTGTTTTCTGCTCTGCTCATCGGCGACTGTGCTGTTCCTGCTGGTGTTTTCTGCACTGCTCATCCGTGTCGGCGACTGCGCTTTTCCTGCTGTTGTTTTCGCCTCTGCTCGTCGACGTCTGCGACTGTGCTGGTCCTGCTGCTGTTTTCTGCTCTGCTCGTCAGCGACTGCGCTGGTCTTGCTGCTGTTTTCTGCACTGCTCATCGGCGTCGGCAAATGTGCTGATCCTGCTGCTGTTTTCATCTCTGTTCGTAGGCGTCGGCGACTGCGCTGGTCCTGCTGCTGTTTTCTGCACTGCTCATCGGCGTCTGCGACTGCGCTGGTCCTGCTGCTGTTTTCTGCTCTGCTCGTCGGCGACTGCGCTGGTCCTGCTGCTGTTTTCTGCACTGCTCATAGGCGTCGGTGACTGCGTTGATCCTGCTGCTGTTTTCTGCTCTGCTCATTGGCGTCTGCGACTGCGCATCTCCTGCTGCTTTTTTCTGCTCTGCTCGTCGGCGTCAGCGACTGCGCTGACCCTGCTGCTGTTTTCTGCTCTGATCGTCTGCGACTGCGCATCTCCTGCTGCTGTTTTTTGCTCTGCTCCTCGGCGTCAGCGACTGTGCTGATCCTGCTGCTGTTTTCTGCTCTGCTCGTCGGCGTCTGCGACTGCGCATCTCCTGCTGCTGTTTTTTGCTCTGCTCGTCGGCGACTGCGCTGGTCCTGCTGCTGTTTTCTGCTCTGCTCATCGGCGTCGGCTACTGCGCTGATCCTGCTGCTGTTTTCTGCTCTGGTTGTCTGCGTCAGCGAATGCGCTGATCCTGCTGCTGTATCCTGCTCTGCTCGTCGACGTTGGCGACTGCGCTGGTCCTGCTGTTGTTTTCTGCTCTGATCGTCGGGGTCGGCGACTGCGCTGGTCCTGCTGCAGTTTTCTTCTCTGCTCGTCGGCGTCTGCTCTGCTCGTCGGCGTCTGCGACTGCGCTGGTCCTGCTGCTGTTTTCTGCTCTGCTCATTCGCGATTGCGCTGGTCCTGCTGGTGTTTTTTGCACTGCTCATCGGCGTCGGCGACTGCGCTGGTCCTGCTGCTTTTTTCTGCACTGCTCATCAGCGACGGCGACTGCGCTGATCCTGCTGCTGTTTTCTGCTCTGCTCGTCGGCGACTGCGCTGGACCTGCTGCTGTTTTCTGCACTGCTCATCGGCGTCGGCGACTGCGTTGATCCTGCTGCTGTTTTCTGCTCTGCTCGTTGGCTTCTGCGACTGCACATCTCCTGCCGATTTTTTCTGCTCTGCTCGTAGGCGTCGGCGACTCCACATCTCCTGCTGCTTTTTTCTGCTCTGCTCGTCGGCGTCAGCGACTGCTCTGACCCTGCTGCTGTTTTCTGCTCTGATCGTCTGCGACTGCGCATCTCCTGCTGCTGTTTTTTGCTCTGCTCGTCGGCGTCAGCGACTGTGCTGATCCTGCTGCTGTTTTTGCTCTGCTCGTCGGCGTCTGCGACTGCGCATCTCCTGCTGCTGTTTTTTGCTCTGCTCGTCGGCGACTGCGCTGGTCCTGCTGCTGTTTTCTGCTCTGCTCATCGGCGTCTGCGACTGCGCTGGTCCTGCTGCTGTTTTCTGCTCTGCTCGTCAGCGACTGCGCTGATCCTGCTGCTGTTTTCTGCTCTGCTCGTAGGCGTCGGCGACTGCGCTGGTCCTGCTGCTGTTTTCTGCACTGCTCATCGGCGTCGGCGACTGCGCTGATCCTGCTGCTGTTTTCTGCTTTGCTAGTAGGCGTCGCCGACTGCGCTGGTCCTGCTGCTGTTTTCTGCTCTGCTCGTCGGTGACTGCTCTGGTCCTGCTGCTGTTTTCTGCACTGCTCATCGGCGTCGGCGACTGCGTTGATCCTGCTGCTGTTTTCTGCTCTGCTCGTTGGCGTCTGCGCATCTCCTGGTGCTTTTTTCTGCTCTGCTCGTTGGCGTCAGCGACTGCGCTGATCCTGCTGCTGTTTTCTGCTCTGCTCGTCGGTGTCAGCGACTACGCTGATCCTGCTGCTGTTTTCTGCTCTGCTCGTCGACGTCTGCGACTGCGCTGATGATGCTGCTGTTTTTTGCTCTGCTCGTCGGCGTCGGCGACTGCGCTGATCCTGCTGCTGTTTTCTGCTCTGCTCATCGGCGTCTGCTACTGCGCTGATCCTGCTGCTGTTTTCTGCTCTGCTCGTCGGCGTCGGCGACTGCGCTGGTCCTGCTGCTGTTTTCTTCTTTGCTCGTCGGCGTCGGCGACTGCGCTGGTCCTGCTGCTGTTTTCTGCTCTGCCCGTCGGCATCAGCGACTGCGCTGATGCTGTTTTCTGCTCTGCTCGTCGAGGTCAGCAACTGCGCTGATCCTGCTGCTGTCTTCTGCTCTGCCTGTCGCCGTCGGCGACTGCGCTCGTCCTGCTATTGTTTTCTGCTCTGATCGTCGGCGTCGGCAACTGCGATGATCCTGCTGCTGTTTTCTGCACTGCTCGTCGGCGACTGCGCTGGTCCTTGAGTTGTTTTCGGCTCTGCTCATTGGCGTCTGCGCATCTCCTGCTGCTGTTTTTTGCTCTGCTTGTCGGAATCAGCGACTGCGCTTATCCTGCTGCTGTTTTCTGCTCTGCTCGTCGGTGTCTGCGACTGCGCATCTCCTGCTGCTGTTTTTTGCTCTGCTCGTCGGCGACTGTGCTGGTCCTGCTGCTGTTTTCTGCTATGCTCATCGGCGTCGGCTACTGCGCTTATCCTTCTGCTGTTTTCTGCTCTGCTTGTCTGCTTCAGCGAATGTGCTGATCCTGCTGCTGTTTCCTTCTCTGCTCGTCACCGTCGGTGACTGCGCTGGTCCTGCTGTTGTTTTCTGCTCTGCTCGTCGGCGTCTGCGACTGCGCTGGTCCTGCTGCTGTTTTCTGCTCTGCTCGTTGGCGTCTGTGACTGCACATCTCCTGCTGCTGTTTTTTGCTCTGCTCGTCGGCGACTGCGCTTGTCCTGCTGCTGTTTTCTGCTCTGCTCATCGGCATCGGCTACTGCGCTGATCCTGCTGCTGTTTTCTGCTCTGCTCGTTGGCGTCTGCGACTGCGCATCTCATGCTGCTTTTTTTCTGCTCTGCTCATCGGCGTCAGCGACTGCGCTGATCCTGCAGCTGCTTTCTGCCTTGCTCGTCGCCGTCTGCGACTGTGCTGGTCCTGTTTCTGTTTTCTGCTCTGCTCGTCGGCGACTGCGCTGATCCTGCTGCTGTTTTCCTCTCTGCTCGTAGGCGTCGCCGACTGCGCTGGTCCTGCTGTTGTTTTCGCCTCTGCTCGTCTGCGTCTGCTCTGCTCGTCGGCGTCTGCGACTGCGCTGGTCCTGCTGTTGTTTTCGCCTCTGCTCGTCTGCGTCTGCTCTGCTCGTCGGCGTCTGCGACTGCGCTGGTCCTGCTGCTGTTTTCTGCTCTGCTCGTCGGCGACTGCGCTGGTCCTGCTGCTGTTTTCTGCTTTGCTCGTAGGCGTCGCCGACTGCGCTGGTCCTGCTGCTGTTTTCTGCTCTGCTCGTCGGTGACTGCGCTGGTCCTGCTGCTGTTTTCTGCACTGCTCATCGGCGTCGGCGATCCTGTTGTTGTTTTCTGCTCTGATCGTCGACCTTGGCGACTGCGCTGGTCCTGCTGCTGTTTTCTTCTCTGCTCGTCGGCGTCTGCTCTGCTCGTCGGCGTCTGCGACTGCGATGATCCTGCTGCTGTTTTCTGCTCTGCTCATCGGCGACTGCGCTGGTTCTGCTGGTGTTTTCTGCACTGCTCATCGGCGTCTGCGACTGCGCTGGTCCTGCTTCTGTTTTCTGCTCTGCTCATCGGCGACTGCGCTGGTCCTGCTGGTGTTTTCTGCACTGCTCATCGGCTTCGGCGACTGCGCTGGTCCTGCTGTTGTTTTCGCCTCTGCTCATCGGCGTCTGCGACTGCGCTGGTCCTGCTGCTGTTTTCTACACTGCTCATTGGCGTCGGCGACTGTGCTGATCCTGCTGCTGTTTTCTGCTCTGCTCGTAGGCATCGGCGACTGCGCAGTCGCAGACGATCAGAGCAGAAAACAGCAGCAGGGTCAGTGCAGTCACAGACGCCGACGAGCAGAGCAGAAAAAAGCAGCAGGAGATGCGCAGTCGCAGAGGCAAATGAGCAGAGCAGAAAACAGCAGCAGGATCAACGCAGTCGCGGACGCCAATGAGCAGTGCAGAAAACAGCAGCAGGACCAGCGCAGTCGCCGACGAGCAGAGCAGAAAACAGCAACAGGACCAGCACAGTCACAGACGGCGACGAGCAGAGCAGAAAACAGCTGCAGGATCAGCGCAGTCGCTGACGCCGACGAGCAGACAAGAAAAAAGCAGCAGGAGATGCGAAGTCGCAGACGCCAACGAGCAGAGCAGAAAACAGCAGCAGGACAAGCACAGTCGCCGAAGCCGACGATCAGAGCAGAAAACAACAGCAGGACCAGCGCAGTAGCCGAAGCCGATGAGCAGTGCAGAAAACACCAACAGGACCAGCGCAGTCGCCGATGAGCAGAGCAGAAAACAGCAGCAGGACCAGCGCAGTCGCAGACGCCGACGAGCAGAGCAGACGCCGACGAGCAGAGAAGAAAACAGCAGCAGAACCAGCGCAGTCGCCGACGCCGACGATCAGAGCAGAAAACAACAGCAGGACCAGCGCAGTCGCCGACGGCGACGAGCAGAGCAGGAAACAGCAGCAGGATCAGCGCATTCGCTGACGCTGATGAGCAGTGTAGAAAACAGCAGCAGGACCAGCGCAGTCGCCGATGAGCAGAGCAGAAAACAGCAGCAGGACCAGCGCAGTCGCAGACGCCGACGAGCAGAGCAGACGCCGACAAGCAGAGAAGAAAACAGCAGCAGGACCAGCGCAGTCGCCGACGCCGACGATCAGAGCAGAAAACAACAGCAGGACCAGCGCAGTCGCCGACGCAGATGAGCAGTGCAGAAAACACAAGCAGGACCAGCGCAGTCACCGATGAGCAGAGCAGAAAACAGCAGCAGGACCAGCACAGTCGCAGACGCCGACGAGCAGAGAAGAAAACAGTACCAGGACAAGCGCAGTCGCCGGCGCCGACGATCAGAGCAGAAAACAACAGCAGGACCAGCGCAGTCGCCGACGGCGACGAGCAGAGCAGGAAACAACAGCAGGATCAGCGCAGTAGCCGACACCGATGAGCAGAGCAGAAAACAGCAGCAGGACCAGCGCAGTCGCCGACGAGCAGAGCAGAAAACAGCAGCAGGATCAGTGCAGTCGCTGACGCCGACGAGCAGAGCAGAAAAAAGCAGCAGGAGATGCGCAGTCGCTGACGAGCAGAGCAGAAAACAGCAGCAGGACCAGCGCAGTCGCAGACGCCGATGAGCAGTGCAGAAAACAGCAGCAGGATCAGCGCAGTCGCCGACGCCTACGAGCAGAGCAGAAAACAGCAGCAGGATCAGCACAGTCGCCGACGCCAATGAGCAGTGCAGAAAACAGCAGCAGGACCAGCGCAGTCGCCGACGAGCAGAGCAAAAAAAGCAGCAGGACCAGCGCAGTCGCAGATGCCGACGAGCAGAGCAGACGCCGACGAGCAGAGAATAAAACAGCAGCAGGACCAGCGCAGTCGCCGACGCTGACGATCAGAGCAGAAAACAACAGCAGGACCAGCGCAGTCGCCGATGGCGACGAGCAGAGCAGGAGACAGCAGCAGGATCAGTGCATTCGCTGACGCAGACAAGCAGAGCAGGAAACAGCAGCAGGATAAGCGCAGTTGCCGACGCCGATGTGCAGAGCAGAAAACAGCAGCAGGACCAGCGCAGTTGCCGACGAGCAGAGCAAAAAACAGCAGCAGGAGATGCACAGTCGCAGACTCCGACGAGCAGAGCAGAAAACAGCAGCAGGATCAGCGCAGTCGCTGACGCCGACGAGCAGAGCAAAAAAACAGCAGCAGGAGATGCGCAGTCGCAGACGCAAATGAGCAGAGCAGAAAACAACAGCAGGATCAATGCAGTCGCCGACGCCAATGAGCAGTGCAGAAAACAGCAGCAGGAGATGCGCAGTCGCAGACGCCATCGAGCAGAGCAGAAAACAGCAGCAGGATCAGCGCAGTAGCCGACGCCGATGAGCAGAGCAGAAAACAGCAGCAGGACAAGCGCAGTCGCCGACGAGCAGAGCAGAAAACAGCAGCAGGATCAGCGCAGTCGCAGACGCCGACGAGCAGAGATTAAAACAGCAGCAGGACCAGCGCAGTCGCCGGCGCCGACGATCAGAGCAGAAAACAACAGCAGGACGAGCGCAGTCGCCGACGGCGACGAGCAGAGCAGGAAACAACAGCAGGATCAGCGCAGTAGCCGACGCCGATGAGCAGAGCAGAAAACAGCAGCAGGACCAGCGCAGTCGCCGACGCCGACGAGCAGAGCAAAAAACAGAAGCAGGAGATGCGCAGTCGCAGACGATCAGAGCAGAAAACAGCAGCAGGGTCAGCTCAGTCGCTGACGCCGACGAGCAGAGCAGAAAAAAGCAGCAGGAGATGCGCAGTCGCAGACGCCAATGAGCAGAGCAGAAAACAGCAGCAGGATCAACGCAGTCACCAACGCCGATGAGCAGTGCAGAAAACAGCAGCAGGACCTGCGCAGTCGCCGACGAGCAGAGCAGAAAACAGCAGCAGGACCAGCGCAGTCGCAGACGCCGATGAGCAGTGCAGAAAACAGCAGCAGGACCAGCGCAGTCACCGACGCCTACGAGCAGAGCAGAAAACAGCAAAAGGATCAGCACAGTCGCCGACGCCAATGAGCAGTAAAGAAAACAGCAGCAGGACCAGCGCAGTCGCCGACGAGCAGAGCAGAAAACAGCAGCAGGACCAGCGCAGTTGCAGACGCCGACGAGCAGAGGCGAAAACAACAGCAGGACCAGCGCAGTCGCCGACGCCGATGAGCAGTGCAGAAAACACCAGCAGGACCAGCGCAGTCACCGATGAGCAGAGCAGAAAACAGCAGCAGGACGAGCGCAGTCGCAGACGCCGACGAGCAGAGCAGACGCCGACGAGCAGAGAAGAAAACAGCAGCAGGACCAGCGCAGTCGCCGACGCCGACGATCAGAGCATAAAACAACAGCAGGACCAGCGCAGTCACCGACGGCGACGAGCAGAGCAGGAAACAGCAGCAGGATCAGCGCATTCGCTGACGCAGACAAGCAGAGCAGAAAACAGCAGCAGGATCAGCGCAGTAGCAGACGCCGATGAGCAGAGCAGAAAACAGCAGCAGGACCAGCGCAGTCGCCGATGAGCAGAGCAAAAAACAGCAGCAGGATCAGCACAGTCGCTGACGCCGACGAGCAGAGCAAAAAACAGCAGCAGGAGATGAGCAGTTGCAGGCGATCAGAGCAGAATACAGCAGCAGGGTCAGCGCAGTCGCTGACGCTGACGAGCAGAGCAGAAAAAAGCAGCAGGATCAACGCAGTCGCCGACGCCGATGAGCATTGCAGAAAACAGCAGCAGGACCAGCGCAGTCGCCGACGAGCAGAGCAGAAAACAGCAACAGGACCAGCGCAGTCACAGACGGCGATGAGCAGAGCAGAAAACAGCTGCAGGATCAGTGCAGTCGCTGACGCCGACGAGCAGAGCAGAAAAAAGCAGCAGGAGATGCGCAGTCGCAGACGCCAACGAGCAGAGCAGAAAACAGCAGCAGGATCAGTGCAGTAGCCGACGCCGATGAGCAGAGCAGAAAACAGCAGCAGGACAAGCGCAGTCGCCGACGAGCAGAGCAAAAAACAGCAGCAGGAGATGCACAGTCACAGACGCCGACGAGCAGAGCAGAAAACAGCAACAGGACCAGCACAGTCGCAGACGGCGACGAGCAAAGCGGAAAAAAGCTGCAGGATCAGCGCAGTCGCTGACGCCGACGAGCAGAGCAGAAAAAAGCAGCAGGAGATGCGCAGTCGCAGACGCCAACGAGCAGAGCAGAAAACAGCAGCAGGATCAGCGCAGTAGCCGACGCCGATGAGCAGAGCAGAAAACAGCAGCAGGACAAGCACAGTCGCCGACGAGCAGAGCAAAAAACAGCAGCAGGAGATGCGCAGTCACAGACGCCGACGAGCAGAGCAGAAAACAGCAGCAGGATCAGCGCAGTCGCTGACGCCGACAAGCAGAGCAAAAAACAGCAGCAGGAGATGCACAGTCGCAGACGATCAGAGCAGAAAACAGCAGCAGGGTCAGCGCAGTCGCTGACGCCGACAAGCAGAGCAGAAAAAAGCAGCAGGAGATGCACAGTCGCAGACGCCAATGAGCAGAGCAGACACCGACGAGCAGAGGCGAAAACAAGAGCAGGACCAGCGCAGTCGCCGACGAGCAGAGCAGAAAACATCAACAGGACCAGCGCAGACGCCGACGAGCAGAGCAGACGCCGACGAGCAGAGAAGAAAACAGCAGCAGGACCAGCGCAGTCGCCGACGCCAGCGATCAGAGCAGAAAACAACAGCAGGACCAGCGAAGTCGCCGACGGCGACGAGCAGAGCAGGAAACAGCAGCAGGATCAGCGCATTCGCTGACGCAGACGAGCAGAGCAGAAAACAGCAGCAGGATCAGCAGAGTCGCTGACGCCGATGAGCAGAGCAAGAAACAGCAGCAGGATCAGCGCAGTTGCCGACGCCGACGAGCAGAGCAAAAAACAGCAGCAGGAGATGCGCAGTCGCAGACGCCGACGAGCAGAGCAGAAAACAGTGGCAGGATCAGCGCAGTCGCTGACGCCGACGAGCAGAGCAAAAAACTGAAGCAGGAGATGCGCAGTCGCAGACGATCAGAGCAGAAAACAGCAGCAGGGTCAGCGCAGTCGCTGACGCCGACGAGCAAAGCAGAAAAAAGCAGCAGGAGATGCGCAGTCGCAGACGCCAATGAGCAGAGCAGAAAACAGCAGCAGGATCAGCGCAGTCGCCGAAGCCGATGATCAGTGCAGAAAACAGCAGCAGGACCTGCGCAGTCACCGACGAGCAGAGCAGAAAACAGCAGCAGGACCAGCGCAGTCGCAGACGCCGATGAGCAGTGCAGAAAACAGCAGCAGGACCAGCGCAGTCGCCGAAGCCTTCGAGTAGAGCAGAAAACAGCAGCAGGACCAGCGCAGTCGCAGACGCCGACGAGCAGAGGTGAAAACAACAGCAGGACCAGCGCAGGCGCCGACGGCGACGAGCAGAGCAGGAAACAGCAGCAGGATCAGCGCAATCGCTGACGCAGACAAGCAGAGCAGAAAACAGCAGCAGGATCAGCGCAGTAGCCGACGCCGATGAGCAGAGCAGAAAACAGCAGCAGGACCAGCGCAGTCGCCGACGAGCAGAGCAAAAAACAGCAGCAGGAGATGCGCAGTCGCAGACTATCAGAGCAGAAAACAGCAGCAGGGTCAGAGCAGTCGCTGACGCCGACGAGCAGAGCAGAAAAAAGCAGCAGGAGATGCGCAGTCGCAGACGCCAACGAGCAGAGCAGAAAACAGCAGCAGGACCAGCACAGTCGCCGACGCCGACGATCAGAGCAGAAAACAACAGCAGGACCAGCGCAGTAGCCAACGGCGACGAGCAGAGCAGGAAACAGCAGCAGGATCAGCGCATTCGCTGACGCAGACAAGCAGAGCAGAAAACAGCAGCAGGATCCGCGCAGTAGCCGACGCCGATGAGCAGAGCAGAAAACAGCAGCAGGATCAGCGCAGTCGCTGACGCCGACGAGCAGAGCAAAAAACAGAAGCAGGAGATGCGCAGTCGCAGACGATCAGAGCAGAAAACAGCAGCAGGGTCAGTGCAGTCGCTGACGCCGACGAGCAGAGCAGAAAAAAGCAGCAGGAGATGCGCAGTCGCAGTCGCCGATGAGCAGTGAAGAAAACAGCAGCAGGACCAGCGCAGTCGCCGATGCCTACGAGCAGAGCAGAAAACAGCAGCAGGATCAGCACAGTCGCCGACGCCAATGAGCAGTGCAGAAAACAGCAGCAGGACCAGCGCAGTCGCAGACGCCGATGAGCAGAGGCGAAAACAACAGCAGGACCAGCGCAGTCGCCGAAGCCGATGAGCAGTGCAGAAAACACCAGCAGGACCAGCGCAGTCGCCGATGAGCAGAGCAGAAAACAGCAGCAGGACCAGCGCAGTCGCAGACGCCGATGAGCAGTGCAGAAAACACCAGCAGAACCAGCGCAGTCGCCGATGAGCAGAGCAGAAAACAGCAGCAGGACCATCGCAGTCGCAGACGCCGACGAGCAGAGCAGACGCCGACGAGCAGAGAAGAAAACAGCAGCAGGACCAGCGCAGTCGCCAAGGTCGACGATCAGAACAGAAAACAACAACAGGACCAGCGCAGGCGCCGACGGCGTCGAGCAGAGCAGGTAACAGCAGCAGGATCAGCGCATTTGCTGAAGCAGACATGCAGAGCAGAAAACAGCAGCAGGATCAGCGCAGTAGCCGACGCCGACGAGCAGAGCAGAAAACAGCAGCAGGATCAGAGCAGTCGCTGACGCCGACGAGCAGAGCAAAAAACAGCAGCAGGAGATGCGCAGTCGCAGACGATCAGATCAGAAAACAGCAGCAGGGTCAGCGCAGTCGCTGACGCCGACGAGCAGAGCAGAAAAAAGCAGCAGGAGATGCGCAGTCGCAGACGCAAATGAGCAGAGCAGAAAACAGCAGCAGGATCAACGCAGTCGCCGACGCCAATGAGCAGTGCAGAAAACAGCAGCAGGACCAGCGCAGTCCCCGACGAGCAGAGCAGAAAACAGCAACAGGACCAGCACAGTCACAGACAGCGACGAGCAGAGCAGAAAACAGCTGCAGGATCAGCGCAGTCGCTGACGCCGACGAGCAGAGCAGAAAAAAGCAGCAGGAGATGCGCAGTCGCAGACGCCAATGAGCAGAGCAGAAAACAGCAGCAGGACAAGCACAGTCGCCGAAGCCGACGATCAGAGCAGAAAACAACAGCAGGACCAGCGCAGTAGCCGACGGCGACGAGCAGAGCAGGAAACAGCAGCAGGATCCGTGCAGTAGCCGACTCCGATGAGCAGAGCAGAAAACAGCAGGAGGAGATGCGCAGTCGCAGACGCCGACGAGGAGAGCAGAAATAGGCAGCAGGATCAGCGCAGTCGCTGACGCCGACGAGCAGAGCAAAAAACAGAAGCAGGAGATGCGCAGTCGCAGACGCCGACGAGGAGAGCAGAAAACAGCAGCAGGGTCAGTGCAGTCGCTGACGCCGACGAGCAGAGCAGAAAAAAGCAGCAGGAGATGTGCAGTCTTAGACGCCAATGAGCAGAGCAGAAAATAGCAGCAGGATCAACGCAGTCGCCGACGCCGATGAACAGTGCAGAAAACAGCAGCAGGACCTGCGCAGTCGCCGATGAGCAGAGCAGAAAACAGCAGCAGGACCAGCGCAGTCGCCGATGAGCAGTGAAGAAAACAGCAACAGGACCAGCGCAGTCGCCGACGCCTACGAGCAGAGCAGAAAACAGCAGCAGGATCAGCACAGTCGCCGACTCCAATGAGCAGTGCAGAAAACAGCAGCAGGACCAGCGCAGTCGCCGACGAGCAGAGCAGAAAACAGCAACAGGACCAGCACAGTCACAGACGGCGACGAGCAGAGCAGAAAACAGCTGCAGGATCAGCGCAGTCGCTGACGCCGACGAGCAGAGCAGAAAAAAGCAGCAGGAGACGCGCAGTCGCAGACGCCAACGAGCAGAGCAGAAAACAGCAGCAGGACAAGCACAGTCGCCGAAGCCGACGATCAGAGCAGAAAACAACAGCAGGACCAGCGCAGTAGCCGACAGCGACGAGCAGAGCAGGAAACAGCAGCAGGATCAGCGCATTCGCTGACGCAGACAAGCAGAGCAGAAAACAGCAGCAGGATCCGCGCAGTAGCCGACTCCGATGAGCAGAGCAGAAAACAGCAGCAGGAGATGCGCAGTCGCAGACGCCGACGAGCAGAGCAGAAAACAGCAGCAGGATCAGCGCAGTCGCTGACGCCGACGAGCAGAGCAATAAACAGAAGCAGGAGATGCGCAGTCGCAGACGATCAGAGCAGAAAACAGCAGCAGGGTCAGTGCAGTCGCTGACGCCGACGAGCAGAGCAGAAAAAAGCAGCAGGAGATGTGCAGTCGCAGACGCCAATGAGCAGAGCAGAAAACAGCAGCAGGATCAACGCAGTCGCCGACGCCGATGAGCAGTGCAGAAAACAGCAGCAGGACCTGCGCAGTCGCCGACGAGCAGAGCAGAAAACAGCAGCAGGACCAGCGCAGTCGCCGATGAGCAGTGAAGAAAACAGCAGCAGGACCAGCGCAGTCGCCGACGCCTACGAGCAGAGCAGAAAACAGCAGCAGGATCAGCACAGTCGCCGACTCCAATGAGCAGTGCAGAAAACAGCAGCAGGACCAGCGCAGTCGCCGACAAGCAGAGCAGAAAACAGCAGCAGGACCGGCGCAGTCGCAGACGCCGATGAGCAGAGGCGAAAACAACAGCAGGACCAGCGCAGTCGCCGATGCCGATGAGCAGTGCAGAAAACACCAGCAGGACCAGCGCAGTCGCCGATGAGCAGAGCAGAAAAAAGCAGCAGGACCAGCGCAGTCGCAGACGCCGACGAGCAGAGCAGACGCCGACGAGCAGAGAAGAAAACAGCAGCAGAACCAGCGCAGTCGTCGACGATCAGAGCAGAAAACAACAGCAGGACCAGCGCAGTCGCCGACGGCGACGAGCAGAGCAGGAAACAGCAGCAGGATCAGCGCATTCGCCAACGCCGATGAGCAGTGTAGAAAACAGCAGCAGGACCAGCGCAGTCGCCGATGCCTACGAGCAGAGCAGGAAACAGCAGCAGGATCAGCGCATTCGCCAACGCCGATGAGCAGTGTAGAAAACAGCAGCAGGATCAGCACAGTTGCCGACGCTGATGAGCAGTGCAGAAAACAGCAGCAGGACAAGCGCAGTCGCCGACGAGCAGAGCAGAAAACAGCAGCAGGACCAGCGCAGTCTCAGACGCCGACGAGCAGAGGCGAAAACAACAGCAGGACCAGCGCAGTCGCCGACGTCGATGAGCAATGCAGAAAACACCAGTGGGACCAGCGCAGTCGCCGATGAGCAGAGCAGAAAACAGCAGCAGGACCAGCGCAGTCGCAGACGCCGACGAGCAGAGCAGAAAACAACAGCAGGACCAGTGCAGTCGCCGACGCAGATGAGCAGTGCAGAAAACACAAGCAGGACCAGCGTAGTCACCGATGAGCAGAGCAGAAAACAGCAGCACTACCAGCGCAGTCGCAGACGCCGACGAGCAGAGCAGACGCCGACGAGCAGAGAAGAAAACAGCAGCAGGACCAGCGCAGTCGCCGGCGCCGACGATCAGAGCAGAAAACAACAACAGGACCAGCGCAGTCGCCGACGGCGACGAGCAGAGCAGGAAACAACAGCAGGATCAGCGCAGTAGCCGACACCGATGAGCAGAGCAGAAAACAGCAGCAGGACCAGCGCAGTCGCCGAAGAGCAGAGCAAAAAACAGCAGCAGGAGATGCGCAGTCGCAGACGCCGACGAGCAGAGCAGAAAACAGCAGCAGGATCAGCGCAGTCGCTGACGCCGACGAGCAGAGCAAAAAACAGAAGCAGGAGATGCGCAGTCGCAGACGATCAGAGCAGAAAACAGCAGCAAGGTCAGCGCAGTCGCTGACGCCGACGAGCAGAGCAGAAAAAAGCAGCAGGAGATGCGCAGTCGCCGACGAGCAGAGCAGAAAACAGCAGCAGGACCAGCGCAGTCGCAGACGCCGATGAGCAGTGCAGAAAACAGCAGTAGGATCAGCGCAGTCGCCGACGCCTACGAGCAGAGCAGAAAACAGCAGCAGGATCAGCACAGTCGCCGACGCCAATGAGCAGTGCAGAAAACAGCAGCAGGACCAGCGCAGTCGCCGACGAGCAGAGCAAAAAACAGCAGCAGGACCAGCGCAGTCGCAGACGCTGACGATCAGATCAGAAAACAACAGCAGGACCAGCGCAGTCGCCGATGGCGACGAGCAGAGCAGGAAACAGCAGCAGGATCAGTGCATTCGCTGATGCAGACAAGCAGAGCAGAAAACAGCAGCAGGATCAGCGCAGTAGCCGACGCCGATGAGCAGAGCAGAAAACAGCAGCAGGACCAGCGCAGTCGCCGACGAGCAGAGCAAAAAACAGCAGCAGGAGATGCGCAGTCGCAGACTCCGACGAGCAGAGCAGAAAACAGCAGCAGGAACAGCGCAGTCGCTAACGCCGACGAGCAGAGCAAAAAACAGCAGCAGGAGATGCGCAGTTGCAGACGATCAGAGCAGAAAACAGCAGCAGGGTCAGCGCAGTCGCTGACGCCGACGAGCAGAGCAGAAAAAAGCAGAAAGGAGATGCGCAGTCGCAGACGCAAATGAGCAGAGCAGAAAACAACAGCAGGATCAACGCAGTCGCCGACGCCAATGAGCAGTGCAGAAAACAGCAGCAGAACCAGCGCAGTCGCCGACGCCGACGATCAGAGCAGAAAACAACAGCAGGACCAGCGCAGTCGCCGACGCCGATGAGCAGTGTAGAAAACAGCAGAAGGACCAGCGCAGTCGCCGATGCCTACGAGCAGAGCAGAAAACAGCAGCAGGACAAGCACAGTCGCCGACGAGCAGAGCAGAAAACAGCAGCAGGACCAGCGCAGTCTCAGACGCCGACGAGCAGAGGCGAAAACAACAGCAGGACCAGCGCAGTCGCCGACGTCGATGAGCAATGCAGAAAACACCAGCAGGACCAGCGCAGTCGCCGATGAGCAGAGCAGAAAACAGCAGCAGGACCAGCGCAGTCGCAGACGCCGACGAGCAGAGCAGACGCCGACGAGCAGAGAAGAAAACAGCAGCAGGACCAGCACAGTTGCCGACGCCGACGATCAGAGCAGAAAACAACAGCAGGACCAGCGCAGTCGCCGACGCAGATGAGCAGTGCAGAAAACACAAGCAGGACCAGCGCAGTCACCGATGAGCAGAGCAGAAAACAGCAGCAGGACCAGCGCAGTCGCAGACGCCGACGAGCAGAGCAGACGCCGACGAGCAGAGAAGAAAACAGCAGCAGAACCAGCGCAGTCGCCGGCGCCGACGATCAGAGCAGAAAACAAGAGCAGGACCAGCGCAGTCGCCGACGGCGACGAGCAGAGCAGGATACAACAGCAGGATCAGCCCAGTAGCCGACACCGATGAGCAGACCAGAAAACAGCAGCACGACCAGCGCAGTCGCCGAAGAGCAGAGCAAAAAACAGCAGCAGGAGATGCGCAGTCGCAGACGCCGACGAGCAGAGCAGAAAACAGCAGCAGGATCAGCGCAGTCGCTGACGCCGACGAGCAGAGCAAAAAACAGAAGCAGGAGATGCGCAGTCGCAGACGATCAGAGCAGAAAACAGCAGCAGGGTCAGCGCAGTCGCTGACGCCGACGAGCAGAGCAGAAAAAAGCAGCAGGAGATGCGCAGTCGCCGACGAGCAGAGCAGAAAACAGCAGCAGGACCAGCGCAGTCGCAGACGCCGATGAGCAGTGCAGAAAACAGCAGCAGGATCAGCGCAGTCGCCCCGACGCCTACGAGCAGAGCAGAAAACAGCAGCAGGATCAGCACAGTAGCCGACGCCAATGAGCAGTGCAGAAAACAGCAGCAGGACCAGCGCAGTCGCCGACGAGCAGAGCAAAAAACAGCAGCAGGACCAGCGCAGTCGCAGACGCCGACGAGCAGAGCAGACGCCGACGAGCAGAGAATAAAACAGCAGCAGGACCAGCGCAGTCGCCGACGCTGACGATCAGAGCAGAAAACAACAGCAGGACCAGCGCAGTCGCCGATGGCGACGAGCAGAGCAGGAAACAGAAGCAGGATCAGTGCATTCGCTGATGCAGACAAGCAGAGCAGAAAACAGCAGCAGGATCAGCGCAGTAGCCGACGCCGATGAGCAGAGCAGAAAAAAGCAGGAGGACCAGCGCAGTCGCCGACGAGCAGAGCAAAAAACAGCAGCAGGAGATGCGCAGTAGCAGACTCTGACGAGCAGAGCAGAAAACAGCAGCAGGATCAGCACAGTCACTGACGCCGACGAGCAGAGCAAAAAACAGCAGCAGGAGATGCGCAGTCGCAGACGATCAGAGCAGAAAACAGCAGCAGGGTCAGCGCAGTCGCTGACGCCGACGAGCAGAGCAGAAAAAGCAGAAAGGAGATGCGCAGTCGCAGACGCAAATGAGCAGAGCAGAAAACAACAGCAGGATCAACGCAGTCGCCGACGCCAATGAGCAGTGCAGAAAACAACAGCAGGACCAGCGCAGTCGCCGACGAGCAGAGCAGAAAACAGCTGCAGGATCAGCGCAGTCGCTGACGCTGACGAGCAGAGCAGAAAAAAGCTGCAGGAGATGCGCAGTCGCAGACGCCAACGAGCAGAGCAGAAAACAGCAGCAGGATCAGCGCAGTAGCCGACGCCGATGAGCAGAGCAGAAAACAGCAGCAGGACAAGCGCAGTCGCCGACGAGCAGAGCAAAAGACAGCAGCAGGAGATGCGCAGTCACAGACGCCGACGAGCAGAGCAGAAAACAGCAGCAGGACCAGCGCAGTCGCAGACGCCGATGAGCAGAGGTTAAAACAACAGCAGGACCAGCGCAGTCGCCGAAGCCGATGAGCAGTGCAGAAAACACCAGCAGGACCAGCGCAGTTGCCGATGAGCAGAGCAGAAAACAGCAGCAGGACCAGCGCAGTCGCAGACGCCGACTAGCAGAGCAGAAAACAGCAGCAGGACCAGCGCAGTCGCAGACGCCGATGAGCAGAGGTGAAAACAACAGCAGGACCAGCGCAGTCGCCGAAGCCGATGAGCAGTGCAGAAAACCCCAGCAGGACCAGCGCAGTCGCCGATGAGCAGAGCAGAAAACAGCAGCAGGACCAGCGCAGTCGCAGACGCCGACGAGCAGAGCAGACGCTGACGAGCAGAAAAGAAAACAGCAGCAGAACCAGCGCAGTCGCCGACGCCGACGATCAGAGCAGAAAACAGCAGCAGGACCAGCGCAGTCGCAGACGCCGATGAGCAGAGGTGAAAACAACAGCAGGACCAGCGCAGTCGCCGAAGCCGATGAGCAGTGCAGAAAACACCAGCAGGACCAGCGCAGTCGCCGATGAGCAGAGCAGAAAACAGCAGCAGGACCAGCGCAGTCGCAGACGCCGACGAGCAGAGCAGACGCTGACGAGCAGAGAAGAAAACAGCAGCAGAACCAGCGCAGTCGCCGACGCCGACGATCAGAGCAGAAAACAACAGCAGGACCAGCGCAGTCGCCGACGCCGATGAGCAGTGTAGAAAACAGCAGCAGGACCAGCGCAGTCGCCGATGCCTACGAGCAGAGCAGAAAACAGCAGCAGGATCTGCACAGTCGCCGACGCTGATGAGCAGTGCAGAAAACAGCAGCAGGACAAGCGCAGTCGCCGACGAGCAGAGCAGAAAACAGCAGCAGGACCAGCGCAGTCTCAGACGCCGACGAGCAGAGGCGAAAACAACAGCAGGACCAGCGCAGTCGCCGACGTCGATGAGCAGAGCAGACGCCGACGAGCAGAGAAGAAAACAGCAGCAGGACCAGCGCAGTCGCCGACGCCGACGATCAGAGCAGAAAACAACAGCAGGACCAGCGCAGTCGCCGACGCAGATGAGCAGTGCAGAAAACACAAGCAGGACCAGCGCAGTCACCAATGAGCAGAGCAGAAAACAGCAGCAGGACCAGCGCAGTCGCAGACGCCGACGAGCAGAGCAGACGCCGACGAGCAGAGAAGAAAACAGCAGCAGGACCAGCGCAGTCGCCGGCGCCGACGATCAGAGCAGAAAACAACAGCAGGACCAGCGCAGTCGCCGACGGCGACGAGCAGAGCAGGAAACAACAGCAGGACCAGCGCAGTCGCAGACGCCGATGAGCAGTGCAGAAAACAGCAGCAGGATCAGCGCAGTCACCGACGCCTACGAGCAGAGCAGAAAACAGCAGCAGGATCAGCACAGTCGCCGACGCCAATGAGCAGTGCAGAAAACAGCAGCAGGATCAGCACAGTCGCCGACGCCAATGAGCAGTGCAGAAAACAGCAGCAGGACCAGCGCAGTCGCCGACGAGCAGAGCAAAAAACAGAAGCAGGACCAGCGCAGTCGCAGACGCCGACGAGCAGAGCAGACGCCGACGAGCAGAGAATAAAACAGCAGCAGGACCAGCGCAGTCGCCGACGCTGACGATCAGAGCAGAAAACAACAGCAGGACCAGCGCAGTCGCCGATGGCGACGAGCAGAGCAGGAAACAGCAGCAGGATCAGTGCATTCGCTGATGCAGACAAGCAGAGCAGAAAACAGCAGCAGGATCAGCGCAGTAGCCGACGCCGATGAGCAGAGCAGAAAACTGCAGCAGGACCAGCGCAGTCGCCGACGAGCAGAGCAAAAAACAGCAGCAGGAGATGCGCAGTCGCAGACTCCGACGAGCAGAGCAGAAAACAGCAGCAGGATCAGCGCAGTCGCTGACGCCGACGAGCAGAGCAAAAAACAGCAGCAGGAGATGCGCATTCGCAGACGATCAGAGCAGAAAACAGCATCAGGGTCAGCGCAGTCGCTGACGCCGAGGAGCAGAGCAGAAAAAAGCAGAAAGGAGATGCGCAGTCGCAGACGCAAATGAGCAGAGCAGAAAACAACAGCAGGATCAACGCAGTCGCCGACGCCAATGAGCAGTGCAGAAAACAACAGCAGGACCAGCGCAGTCGCCGACGAGCAGAGCAGAAAACAGCAACAGGACCAGCACAGTCGCAGACGGCAACGAGCAGAGCAGAAAAAAGCTGCAGGATCAGCGCAGTCGCTGACGCCGACGAGCAGAGCAGAAAAAAGCTGCAGGAGATGCGCAGTCGCAGACGCCAACGAGCAGAGCAGAAAACAGCAGCAGGATCAGCGCAGTAGCCGACGCCGATGAGCAGAGCAGAATACAGCAGCAGGACAAGTGCAGTCGCCGACGAGCAGAGCAAAAAACAGCAGCAGGAGATGCGCAGTCACAGACGCCGACGAGCAGAGCAGAAAACAGCAGCAGGACCAGCGCAGTCGCAGACGCCGATGAGCAGAGGTGAAAACAACAGCAGGACCAGCGCAGTCGCCGAAGCCGATGAGCAGTGCAGAAAACACCAGCAGGACCAGCGCAGTCGCCAATGAGCAGAGCAGAAAACAGCAGCAGGACCAGCGCAGTCGCAGACGCCGACGAGCAGAGCAGACTCTGAAGAGCAGAGAAGAAAACAGCAGCAGAACCAGCGCAGTCGCCGACGCCGACGATCAGAGCAGAAAACAACAGCAGGACCAGCGCAGTCGCCGACACCGATGAGCAGTGTAGAAAACAGCAGCAGGACCAGCGCAGTCGCCGATGCCTACTAGCAGAGCAGAAAACAGCAGCAGGATCAGCACAGTCGCCGACGCTGATGAGGAGTGCAGAAAACAGCAGCAAGACAAGCGCAGTCGCCGACGAGCAGACCAGAAAACAGCAGCAGGACCAGCGCAGTCTCAGACGCCGACGATCAGAGGCGAAAACAAGAGCAGGACCAGCGCAGTCGCCGACGTCGATGAGCTATGCAGAAAACACCAGCAGGACCAGCGCAGTCGCCGATGAGCAGAGCAGAAAACAGCAGCAGGACCAGCGCAGTCGCAGACGCCGACGAGCAGAGCAGACGCCGACGAGCAGAGAAGAAAACAGAAGTAGGACCAGCGCAGTCGCCGATGCCGACGATCAGAGCAGAAAACAACAGCAGGACCAGCGCAGTCGCCGACGCAGATGAGCAGTGCAGAAAACACAAGCAGGACCAGCGCAGTCACCGATGAGCAGAGCACAAAACAGCAGCAGGACCAGCGCAGTCGCAGACGCCGACGAGCAGAGCAGACGCCGACGAGCAGAGAAGAAAACAGCAGCAGGACCAGCGCAGTCGCCGGCGCTGACGATCAGAGCAGAAAACAACAGCACGACCAGCGCAGTCGCCGATGGCGACGAGCAGAGCAGGAAACAACAGCAGGATCAGCGCAGTAGCCGACACCGATGAGCAGAGCAGAAAACAGCAGCAGGACCAGCGCAGTCGACGACGAGCAGAGAAGAAGACAGCAGCAGGATCAGCGCAGTCGCTGACGCCGACGACCAGAGCAAAAAACAGAAGCAGGAGATGCGCAGTTGCAGACGATCAGAGCAGAAAACAGCAGCAGGGTCAGCGCAGTCGCTGACGCCAACGAGCAGAGCAGAAAAAAGCAGCAGGAGATGCGCAGTCGCCGACGAGCAGAGCAGAAAACAGCAGCAGGACCAGCGCAGTCGCAGACGCCGATGAGCAGTGCAGAAAACAGCAGCAGGATCAGCGCAGTTGCCGACGCCTACGAGCAGAGCAGAAAACAGCAGCAGGATCAGCACAGTCGCCGACGCCAATGAGCAGTGCAGAAAACAGCAGCAGGACCAGCGCAGTCGCCGACGAGCAGAGCAAAAAACAGCAGCAGGACCAGCGCAGTCGCAGACGCCGACGAGCAGAGCAGACGCCGACGAACAGAGAATAAAACAGCAGCAGGACCAGCGCAGTCGCCGACGCTGACGATCAGAGCAGAAAACAACAGCAGGACCAGCGCAGTCGCCGATGGCGACGAGCAGAGCAGGAAACAGCAGCAGGATCAGTGCATTCGCTGACGCAGACAAGCAGAGCAGAAAACAGCAGCAGGACCAGCGCAGTCGCCGACGAGCAGAGCAAAAAACAGAAGCAGGACCAGCGCAGTCGCAGACGCCGACGAGCAGAGCAGACGCCGACGAGCAGAGAATAAAACAGCAGCAGGACCAGCGCAGTCGCCGACGCTGACGATCAGAGCAGAAAACAACAGCAGGACCAGCGCAGTCGCCGATGGCGACGAGCAGAGCAGGAAACAGCAGCAGGATCAGTGCATTCGCTGATGCAGACAAGCAGAGCAGAAAACAGCAGCAGGATCAGCGCAGTAGCCGACGCCGATGAGCAGAGCAGAAAACTGCAGCAGGACCAGCGCAGTCGCCGACGAGCAGAGCAAAAAACAGCAGCAGGAGATGCGCAGTCGCAGACTCCGACGAGCAGAGCAGAAAACAGCAGCAGGATCAGCGCAGTCGCTGACGCCGACGAGCAGAGCAAAAAACAGCAGCAGGAGATGCGCATTCGCAGACGATCAGAGCAGAAAACAGCATCAGGGTCAGCGCAGTCGCTGACGCCGAGGAGCAGAGCAGAAAAAAGCAGAAAGGAGATGCGCAGTCGCAGACGCAAATGAGCAGAGCAGAAAACAACAGCAGGATCAACGCAGTCGCCGACGCCAATGAGCAGTGCAGAAAACAACAGCAGGACCAGCGCAGTCGCCGACGAGCAGAGCAGAAAACAGCAACAGGACCAGCACAGTCGCAGACGGCAACGAGCAGAGCAGAAAAAAGCTGCAGGATCAGCGCAGTCGCTGACGCCGACGAGCAGAGCAGAAAAAAGCTGCAGGAGATGCGCAGTCGCAGACGCCAACGAGCAGAGCAGAAAACAGCAGCAGGATCAGCGCAGTAGCCGACGCCGATGAGCAGAGCAGAATACAGCAGCAGGACAAGTGCAGTCGCCGACGAGCAGAGCAAAAAACAGCAGCAGGAGATGCGCAGTCACAGACGCCGACGAGCAGAGCAGAAAACAGCAGCAGGACCAGCGCAGTCGCAGACGCCGATGAGCAGAGGTGAAAACAACAGCAGGACCAGCGCAGTCGCCGAAGCCGATGAGCAGTGCAGAAAACACCAGCAGGACCAGCGCAGTCGCCAATGAGCAGAGCAGAAAACAGCAGCAGGACCAGCGCAGTCGCAGACGCCGACGAGCAGAGCAGACTCTGACGAGCAGAGAAGAAAACAGCAGCAGAACCAGCGCAGTCGCCGACGCCGACGATCAGAGCAGAAAACAACAGCAGGACCAGCGCAGTCGCCGACACCGATGAGCAGTGTAGAAAACAGCAGCAGGACCAGCGCAGTCGCCGATGCCTACTAGCAGAGCAGAAAACAGCAGCAGGATCAGCACAGTCGCCGACGCTGATGAGGAGTGCAGAAAACAGCAGCAAGACAAGCGCAGTCGCCGACGAGCAGACCAGAAAACAGCAGCAGGACCAGCGCAGTCTCAGACGCCGACGATCAGAGGCGAAAACAAGAGCAGGACCAGCGCAGTCGCCGACGTCGATGAGCTATGCAGAAAACACCAGCAGGACCAGCGCAGTCGCCGATGAGCAGAGCAGAAAACAGCAGCAGGACCAGCGCAGTCGCAGACGCCGACGAGCAGAGCAGACGCCGACGAGCAGAGAAGAAAACAGAAGTAGGACCAGCGCAGTCGCCGATGCCGACGATCAGAGCAGAAAACAACAGCAGGACCAGCGCAGTCGCCGACGCAGATGAGCAGTGCAGAAAACACAAGCAGGACCAGCGCAGTCACCGATGAGCAGAGCACAAAACAGCAGCAGGACCAGCGCAGTCGCAGACGCCGACGAGCAGAGCAGACGCCGACGAGCAGAGAAGAAAACAGCAGCAGGACCAGCGCAGTCGCCGGCGCTGACGATCAGAGCAGAAAACAACAGCACGACCAGCGCAGTCGCCGATGGCGACGAGCAGAGCAGGAAACAACAGCAGGATCAGCGCAGTAGCCGACACCGATGAGCAGAGCAGAAAACAGCAGCAGGACCAGCGCAGTCGACGACGAGCAGAGAAGAAGACAGCAGCAGGATCAGCGCAGTCGCTGACGCCGACGACCAGAGCAAAAAACAGAAGCAGGAGATGCGCAGTTGCAGACGATCAGAGCAGAAAACAGCAGCAGGGTCAGCGCAGTCGCTGACGCCAACGAGCAGAGCAGAAAAAAGCAGCAGGAGATGCGCAGTCGCCGACGAGCTGAGCAGAAAACAGCAGCAGGACCAGCGCAGTCGCAGACGCCGATGAGCAGTGCAGAAAACAGCAGCAGGATCAGCGCAGTTGCCGACGCCTACGAGCAGAGCAGAAAACAGCAGCAGGATCAGCACAGTCGCCGACGCCAATGAGCAGTGCAGAAAACAGCAGCAGGACCAGCGCAGTCGCCGACGAGCAGAGCAAAAAACAGCAGCAGGACCAGCGCAGTCGCAGACGCCGACGAGCAGAGCAGACGCCGACGAACAGAGAATAAAACAGCAGCAGGACCAGCGCAGTCGCCGACGCTGACGATCAGAGCAGAAAACAACAGCAGGACCAGCGCAGTCGCCGATGGCGACGAGCAGAGCAGGAAACAGCAGCAGGATCAGTGCATTCGCTGACGCAGACAAGCAGAGCAGAAAACAGCAGCAGGATCAGCGCAGTAGCCGACGCCGATGAGCAGAGCAGAAAACAGCAGCAAGACCCGCGCAGTCGCCGACGAGCAGAGCAAAAAACAGCAGCAGGAGATGCGCAGTCGCAGACTCCGACGAGCAGAGCAGAAAACAGCAGCAGGATCAGCGCAGTCGCTGACGCCGACGAGCAGAGCAAAAAACAGCAGCAGGACCAGCGCAGTCGCCGAGGAGCAGAGCAGAAAACAGCAACAGGACCAGCACAGTCGCAGACGGCGACGAGCAGAGCAGAAAACAGCTGCAGGATCAGCGCAGTCGCTGACGCCGACGAGCAGAGCAGAAAAAAGCTGCAGGAGATGCGCAGACGCCAACGAGCAGAGCAGAAAACAGCAGCAGGATCAGCGCAGTCGCAGACGCCGACGAGCAGAGAAGAAAACAGCAGCAGGACCAGCGCAGTCGCCGGCGCCGACGATCAGAGCAGAAAACAACAGCAGGACCAGCGCAGTCGCCGACGGCGACGAGCAGAGCAGGAAACAACAGCAGGATAAGCTCAGTAGCCGACGCCGATGAGCAGAGCAGAAAACAGCAGCAGGACCAGCGCAGTCGCCGACGCCGACGAGCAGAGCAAAAAACAGAAGCAGGAGATGCGCAGTCGCAGACGATCAGAGCAGAAACAGCAGCAGGGTCAGCTCAGTCGCTGACGCCGACGAGCAGAGCAGAAAAAAGCAGCAGGAGATGCGCAGTCGCAGACGCCAATGAGCAGAGCAGAAAACAGCAGCAGGATCAACGCAGTCGCCGACGCCGATGAGCAGTGCAGAAAACAGCAGCAGGACCTGCGCAGTCGCCGACGAGCAGAGCAGAAAACAGCAGCAGGACCAGCGCTGTCGCAGACGCCGATGAGCAGTGCAGAAAACAGCAGCAGGACCAACGCAGTCACCGACTCCTACGAGCAGAGCAGAAAACAGCAGCAGGATCAGCACAGTCGCCGACGCCAATGAGCAGTGCAGAAAACAGCAGCAGGACCAGCGCAGTCGCCGACGAGCAGAGCAGAAAACAGCAGCAGGAAAAGCGCAGTTGCAGACGCCGACGAGCAGAGGCGAAAACAACAGCAGGACCAGCGCAGTCGCCGACGCCGATGAGCAGTGCAGAAAACACCAGCAGGACCAGCGCAGTCGCCGATGAGCAGAGCAGAAAACAGCAGCAGGACCAGCGCAGTCGCAGACGCCGACGAGCAGAGCAGACTCTGACGAGCAGAGAAGAAAACAGCAGCAGAACCAGCGCAGTCGCCGACGCCGACGATCAGAGCAGAAAACAACAGCAGGACCAGCGCAGTCGCCGACACCGATGAGCAGTGTAGAAAACAGCAGCAGGACCAGCGCAGTCGCCGATGCCTACTAGCAGAGCAGAAAACAGCAGCAGGATCAGCACAGTCGCCGACGCTGATGAGGAGTGCAGAAAACAGCAGCAAGACAAGCGCAGTCGCCGACGAGCAGACCAGAAAACAGCAGCAGGACCAGCGCAGTCTCAGACGCCGACGATCAGAGGCGAAAACAACAGCAGGACCAGCGCAGTCGCCGACGTCGATGAGCTATGCAGAAAACACCAGCAGGACCAGCGCAGTCGCCGATGAGCAGAGCAGAAAACAGCAGCAGGACCAGCGCAGTCGCAGACGCCGACGAGCAGAGCAGACGCCGACGAGCAGAGAAGAAAACAGAAGTAGGACCAGCGCAGTCGCCGACGCCGACGATCAGAGCAGAAAACAACAGCAGGACCAGCGCAGTCGCCGACGCAGATGAGCAGTGCAGAAAACACAAGCAGGACCAGCGCAGTCACCGATGAGCAGAGCACAAAACAGCAGCAGGACCAGCGCAGTCGCAGACGCCGACGAGCAGAGCAGACGCCGACGAGCAGAGAAGAAAACAGCAGCAGGACCAGCGCAGTCGCCAGCGCTGACGATCAGAGCAGAAAACAACAGCAGGACCAGCGCAGTCGCCGACGGCGACGAGCAGAGCAGGAAACAACAGCAGGATCAGCGCAGTAGCCGACACCGATGAGCAGAGCAGAAAACAGCAGCAGGACCAGCGCAGTCGACGACGAGCAGAGAAGAAGACAGCAGCAGGATCAGCGCAGTCGCTGACGCCGACGACCAGAGCAAAAAACAGAAGCAGGAGATGCGCAGTTGCAGACGATCAGAGCAGAAAACAGCAGCAGGGTCAGCGCAGTCGCTGACGCCAACGAGCAGAGCAGAAAAAAGCAGCAGGAGATGCGCAGTCGCCGACGAGCAGAGCAGAAAACAGCAGCAGGACCAGCGCAGTCGCAGACGCCGATGAGCAGTGCAGAAAACAGCAGCAGGATCAGCGCAGTTGCCGACGCCTACGAGCAGAGCAGAAAACAGCAGCAGGATCAGCACAGTCGCCGACGCCAATGAGCAGTGCAGAAAACAGCAGCAGGACCAGCGCAGTCGCCGACGAGCAGAGCAAAAAACAGCAGCAGGACCAGCGCAATCGCAGACGCCGACGAGCAGAGCAGACGCCGACGAGCAGAGAATAAAACAGCAGCAGGACCAGCGCAGTCGCCGACGCTGACGATCAGAGCAGAAAACAACAGCAGGACCAGCGCAGTCGCCGATGGCGACGAGCAGAGCAGGAAACAGCAGCAGGATCAGTGCATTCGCTGACGCAGACAAGCAGAGCAGAAAACAGCAGCAGGATCAGCGCAGTAGCCGACGCCGATGAGCAGAGCAGAAAACAGCAGCAAGACCCGCGCAGTCGCAGACGAGCAGAGCAAAAAACAGCAGCAGGAGATGCGCAGTCGCAGACTCCGACGAGCAGAGCAGAAAACAGCAGCAGGATCAGCGCAGTCGCTGACGCCGACGAGCAGAGCAAAAAACAGCAGCAGGACCAGCGCAGTCGCCGAGGAGCAGAGCAGAAAACAGCAACAGGATCAGCGCAGTCGCTGACGCCGACGAGCAGAGCAGAAAAAAGCTGCAGGAGATGCGCAGTCGCAGACGCCAACGAGCAGAGCATAAAACAGCAGCAGGATCAGCGCAGTCGCAGACGCCGACGAGCAGAGAAGAAAACAGCAGCAGGACCAGCGCAGTCGCCGGCGCCGACGATCAGAGCAGAAAACAACAGCAGGACCAGCGCAGTCGCCGACGGCGACGAGCAGAGCAGGAAACAACAGCAGGATCAGCTGAGTAGCCGACGCCGATGAGCAGAGCAGAAAACAGCAGCAGGACCAGCGCAGTCGCCGACGCCGACGAGCAGAGCAAAAAACAGAAGCAGGAGATGCGCAGTCGCAGACGATCAGAGCAGAAAACAGCAGCAGGGTCAGCTCAGTCGCTGACGCCGACGAGCAGAGCAGAAAAAAGCAGCAGGAGATGCGCAGTCGCAGACGCCAATGAGCAGAGCAGAAAACAGCAGCAGGATCAACGCAGTCGCCGACGCCGATGAGCAGTGCAGAAAACAGCAGCAGGACCTGCGCAGTCGCCGACGAGCAGAGCAGAAAACAGCAGCAGGACCAGCGCTGTCGCGGACGCCGATGAGCAGTGCAGAAAACAGCAGCAGGACCAACGCAGTCACCGACTCCTACGAGCAGAGCAGAAAACAGCAGCAGGATCAGCACAGTCGCCGACGCCAATGAGCAGTGCAGAAAACAGCAGCAGGACCAGCGCAGTCGCCGACGAGCAGAGCAGAAAACAGCAGCAGGACCAGCGCAGTTGCAGACGCCGACGGGCAGAGGCGAAAACAACAGCAGGACCAGCGCAGTCGCTGACGCCGATGAGCAGTGCAGAAAACACCAGCAGGACCAGGGCAGTCACCGATGAGCAGAGCAGAAAACAGCAGCAGGACGAGCGCAGTCGCAGACGCCAGCGAGCAGAGCAGACGCCGACGAGCAGAGAAGAAAACAGCAGCAGGACCAGCGCAGTCGCCGACGCCGACGATCAGAGCAGAAAACAACAGCAGGACCAGCGCAGTTTCCGACGGCGACGAGCAAGAGCAGGAAACAGCAGCAGGATCAGCGCATTCGCTGACGCAGACAAGCAGAGCAGAAAACAGCAGCAGGATCAGCGCAGTAGCAGACGCCGATGAGCAGAGCAGAAAACAGCAGCAGGACCAGCGCAGTCGCCGACGAGCAGAGCAAAAAACAGCAGCAGGAGATGCGCAGTCGCAGACTCCGACGAGCAGAGCAGAAAACAGCAGCAGGAGATGAGCAGTCGCAGGCGATCAGAGCAGAAAACAGCAGCAGGGTCAGCGCAGTCGCTGACGCCGACGAGCAGAGCAGAAAAAAGCAGCAGGATCAACGCAGTCGCCGACGCCGATGAGCATTGCAGAAAACAGCAGCAGGAACAGCGCAGTCGCCGACGGCGACGAGCAGAGCAGAAAACAGCTGCAGGATCAGTGCAGTCGCTGACGCCGACGAGCAGAGCAGAAAAAAGCAGCAGGAGATGCGCAGTCGCAGACGCCAACGAGCAGAGCAGAAAACAGCAGCAGGATCAGCGCAGTAGCCGACGCCGATGAGCAGAGCAGAAAACAGCAGCAGGACAAGCGCAGTCGCCGACGAGCAGAGCAAAAAACAGCAGCAGGAGATGCACAGTCACAGACGCCGACGAGCAGAGCAGAAAACAGCAACAGGAACAGCACAGTCGCAGACGGCGACGAGCAAAGCAGAAAACAGCTGCAGGATCAGCGCAGTCGCTGACGCCGACGAGCAGAGCAGAAAAAAGCAGCAGGAGATGCGCAGTCGCAGACGCCAACGAGCAGAGCAGAAAACAGCAGCAGGATCAGCGCAGTAGCCGACGCCGATGAGCAGAGCAGAAAACAGCAGCAGGACAAGCGCAGTCGCCGACGAGCAGAGCAAAATCCAGCAGCAGGAGATGCGCAGTCACAGACGCCGACGAGCAGAGCAGAAAACAGCAGCAAGATCAGCGCAGTCGCTGACGCCGACGAGCAGAGCAAAAAACAGCAGCAGGAGATGCACAGTCGCAGACGATCAGAGAAGAAAACAGCAGCAGGACCAGCGCAGTCGCCGACGGCGACGAGCAGAGCAGGAAACAGCAGCAGGATCAGCGCATTCGCTGACGCAGACAAGCAGAGCAGAAAACAGCAGCAGGATCAGCACAGTCGCCGACGCCAATGAGCAGTGCAGAAAACAGCAGCAGGACCAGCGCAGTCGCCGACGAGCAGAGCAGAAAACAGCAGCAGGACCAGCGCAGTTGCAGACGCCGACGGGCAGAGGCGAAAACAACAGCAGGACCAGCGCAGTCGCTGACGCCGATGAGCAGTGCAGAAAACACCAGCAGGACCAGGGCAGTCACCGATGAGCAGAGCAGAAAACAGCAGCAGGACGAGCGCAGTCGCAGACGCCAGCGAGCAGAGCAGACGCCGACGAGCAGAGAAGAAAACAGCAGCAGGACCAGCGCAGTCGCCGACGATCAGAGCAGAAAACAACAGCAGGACCAGCGCAGTTTCCGACGGCGACGAGCAAGAGCAGGAAACAGCAGCAGGATCAGCGCATTCGCTGACGCAGACAAGCAGAGCAGAAAACAGCAGCAGGATCAGCGCAGTAGCAGACGCCGATGAGCAGAGCAGAAAACAGCAGCAGGACCAGCGCAGTCGCCGACGAGCAGAGCAAAAAACAGCAGCAGGAGATGCGCAGTCGCAGACTCCGACGAGCAGAGCAGAAAACAGCAGCAGGAGATGAGCAGTCGCAGGCGATCAGAGCAGAAAACAGCAGCAGGGTCAGCGCAGTCGCTGACGCCGACGAGCAGAGCAGAAAAAAGCAGCAGGATCAACGCAGTCGCCGACGCCGATGAGCATTGCAGAAAACAGCAGCAGGAACAGCGCAGTCGCCGACGGCGACGAGCAGAGCAGAAAACAGCTGCAGGATCAGTGCAGTCGCTGACGCCGACGAGCAGAGCAGAAAAAAGCAGCAGGAGATGCGCAGTCGCAGACGCCAACGAGCAGAGCAGAAAACAGCAGCAGGATCAGCGCAGTAGCCGACGCCGATGAGCAGAGCAGAAAACAGCAGCAGGACAAGCGCAGTCGCCGACGAGCAGAGCAAAAAACAGCAGCAGGAGATGCACAGTCACAGACGCCGACGAGCAGAGCAGAAAACAGCAACAGGAACAGCACAGTCGCAGACGGCGACGAGCAAAGCAGAAAACAGCTGCAGGATCAGCGCAGTCGCTGACGCCGACGAGCAGAGCAGAAAAAAGCAGCAGGAGATGCGCAGTCGCAGACGCCAACGAGCAGAGCAGAAAACAGCAGCAGGATCAGCGCAGTAGCCGACGCCGATGAGCAGAGCAGAAAACAGCAGCAGGACAAGCGCAGTCGCCGACGAGCAGAGCAAAATCCAGCAGCAGGAGATGCGCAGTCACAGACGCCGACGAGCAGAGCAGAAAACAGCAGCAAGATCAGCGCAGTCGCTGACGCCGACGAGCAGAGCAAAAAACAGCAGCAGGAGATGCACAGTCGCAGACGATCAGAGAAGAAAACAGCAGCAGGACCAGCGCAGTCGCCGACGGCGAAGAGCGGAGCAGGAAACAGCAGCAGGATCAGCGCATTCGCTGATGCAGACAAGCAGAGCAGAAAACAGCAGCAGGATTAGCGCAGTAGCAGACGCCGATGAGCAGAGCAGAAAACAGCAGCAGGACCAGCGCAGTCGCCGACGAGCAGAGCAAAAAACAGCAGCAGGAGATGCGCAGTCGCAGACTCCGACGAGCAGTGCAGAAAACAGCAGCAGGACCAGCACAGTCGCTGACGCCGACGAGCAGAGCAAAAAACAGCAGCAGGAGATGAGCAGTCGCAGGCGATCAGAGCAGAAAACAGCAGCAGGGTCAGCGCAATCGCTGACGCCGACGAGCAGAGCAAAAAACAGCAGGAGGAGATGCACAGTCACAGACGCCGACGAGCAGAGCAGAAAACAGCAACAGGAACAGCACAGTCGCAGACGGCGACGAGCAAAGCAGAAAACAGCTGCAGGATCAGCGCAGTCGCTGACTCTGACGAGCAGAGCAGAAAAAAGCAGCAGGAGATGCGTAGTCGCAGACGCCAACGAGCAGAGCAGAAAACAGCAGCAGGATCAGCTCAGTAGCCGACGCCGATGAGCAGAGCAGAAAACAGCAGCAGGACAAGCGCAGTCGCCGACGAGCAGAGCAAAAAACAGCAGCAGGAGATGCGCAGTCGCAGACTCCGACGAGCGGAGCAGAAAACAGCAGCAGGATCAGCACAGTCGCTGACGCCGACGAGCAGAGCAAAAAACAGCAGCAGGAGATGAGCAGTCGCAGGCGATCAGAGCAGAAAACAGCAGCAGGGTCAGCGCAATCGCTGACGCCGACGAGCAGAGCAGAAAAAAGCAGCAGGATCAACGCAGTCGCCGACGCTGATGAGCATTGCAGAAAACAGCAGCAGGACCAGCGAAGTCGCCGACGAGCAGAGCAGAAAACAGCAACAGGACCAGCGCAGTCGCAGACGGTGACGAGCAGAGCAGAAAACAGCTGCAGGATCAGTGCAGTCGCTGACGCCGACGAGCAGAGCAGAAAAAAGCAGCAGGAGATTTGCAGTCGCAGACGCCAACGAGCAGAGCAGAAAACAGCAGCAGGATCAGCGCAGTAGCCGACGCCGATGAGCAGAGCAGAAAACAGCAGCAGGACAAGCGCAGTCGTCGACGAGCAGAGCAAAAAACAGCAGCAGGAGATGCACAATCACAGACGCCGACGAGCAGAGCAGAAAACAGCAACAGGACCAGCACAGTCGCAGACGGAAATGAGCAAAGCAGAAAACAGCTGCAGGATCAGCGCAGTCGCTGACGCCGACGAGCAGAGCAGAAAAAAGCAGCAGGAGATGCGCAGTCGCAGACGCCAACGAGCAGAGCAGAAAACAGCAGCAAGATCAGCGCAGTAGCCGACGCCGATGAGCAGAGCAGAAAACAGCAGCAGGACAAGCGCAGTCGCCGACGAGCAGAGCAAAAAACAGCAGCAGGATCAGCGCAGTCGCTGACGCCGACGAGCAGAGCAAAAAACAGCAGCAGGAGATGCACAGTTGCAGACGATCAGAGCAGACAACAGCAGCAGGGTCAGCGCAGTCGCTAACGCCGACGAGCAGATCAGAAAAAAGCAGCAGGAGATGCGCAGTCGCAGATGCCAATGAGCAGAGCAGAAAACAGCGCAGGACCAGCGCAGTCGCAGACGCCAATGAGCAGAGCAGACGCCGACGAGCAGAGGCGAAAACAAGAGCAGGACCAGCGCAGTCGCCGACGAGCAGAGCAGAAAACAGCAGCAGGACCAGCGCAGACGCCGACGAGCAGAGCAGACGGCGACGAGCAGAGAAGAAAACAGCAGCAGGACCAGCGCAGTCGCCGACGCCAGCGATCAAAGCAGAAAACAACAGCAGGACCAGCGAAGTCGCCGACGGCAACGAGTAGAGCAGGAAACAGCAGCAGGATCAGCGCATTCGCTGACGCTGACGAGCAGAGCAAAAAACAGCAGCAGGAGATGAGCAGTCGCAGGCGATCAGAGCAGAAAACAGCAGCAGAGTCAGCGCAGTCGCTGACGCCGACGAGCAGAGCAGAAAAAAGCAGCAGGATCAACGCAGTCGCCGACGCCGATGAGCATTGCAGAAAACAGCAGCAGGAACAGCGCAGTCGCCGACGAGCAGAGCAGAAAACAGCAACAGGACCAGCGCAGTCGCAGACGGCGACGAGCAGAGCAGAAAACAGCTGCAGGATCAGTGCAGTCGCTGACGCCGACGAGCAGAGCAGAAAAAAGCAGCAGGAGATGCGCAGTCGCAGACGCCAACGAGCAGAGCAGAAAACTGCAGCAGGATCAGCGCAGTAGCCGACGCCGATGAGCAGAGCAGAAAACAGCAGCAGGACAAGCGCAGTCGCCGACGAGCAGAGCAAAAAACAGCAGCAGGAGATGCACAGTCACAGACGCCGACGAGCAGAGCAGAAAACAGCAACAGGACCAGCACAGTTGCAGACGGCGACGAGCAAAGCAGAAAACAGCTGCAGGATCAGCGCAGTCGCTGACGCCGACGAGCAGAGCAGAAAAAAGCAGCAGGAGATGCGCAGTCGCAGACGCCAACGAGCAGAGCAGAAAACAGCAGCAGGATCAGCGCAGTAGCCGACGCCGATGAGCAGAGCAGAAAACAGCAGCAGGACAAGCGCAGTCGCCGACGAGCAGAGCAAAAACCAGCAGCAGGAGATGCGCAGTCACAGACGCCGACGAGCAGAGCAGAAAACAGCAGCAGGATCAGCGCAGTCGCTGACGCCGACGAGCAGAGCAAAAAACAGCAGCAGGAGATGCACAGTCGCAGACGATCAGAGAAGAAAACAATAGCAGGACCAGCGCAGTCGCCGACGGCGACGAGCAGAGCATGAAACAGCAGCAGGATCAGCGCATTCGCTGACGCAGACAAGCAGAGCAGAAAACAGCAGCAGGATCAGCGCAGTAGCAGACGCCGATGAGCAGAGCAGAAAACAGCAGCAGGACCAGCGCAGTCGCCGACGAGCAGAGCAAAAAACAGCAGCAGGAGATGCGCAGTCGCAGACTCCGATGAGCAGAGCAGAAAACAGCAGCAGGATCAGCACAGTCGCTGACGCCGACGAGCAGAGCAAAAAACAGCAGCAGGAGATGAGCAGTCGCAGGCGATCAGAGCAGAAAACAGCAGCAGGGTCATCGCAATCGCTGACGCCGACGAGCAGAGCAGAAAAAAGCAGCAGGATCAACGCAGTCGCCGACGCTGATGAGCATTGCAGAAAACAGCAGCAGGACCAGCGAAGTCGCCGACGAGCAGAGCAGAAAACAGCAACAGGACCAGCGCAGTCGCAGACGGTGACGAGCAGAGCAGAAAACAGCTGCAGGATCAGTGCAGTCGCTGACGCCGACGAGCAGAGCAGAAAAAAGCAGCAGGAGATTCGCAGTCGCAGACGCCAATGAGCAGAGCAGAAAACAGAAGCAGGATCAACGCAGTAGCCGACTCCGATGAGCAGAGCAGAAAACAGCAGCAGGACAAGCGCAGTCGCCGACGAGCAGAGCAAAAAACAGCAGCAGGAGATGCACAGTCACAGACGCCGACGAGCAGAGCAGAAAACAGCAACAGGACCAGCACAGTCGCAGACGGCGACGAGCAAAGCAGAAAACAGCTGCAGGATCAGCGCAGTCGCTGACGCCGACGAGCAGAGCAGAAAAAAGCAGCAGGAGATGCGCAGTCGCAGATGCCAACGAGCAGAGCAGAAAACAGCAGCAAGATCAGCGCAGTAGCCGACGCCGATGAGCAGAGCAGACAACAGCAGCAGGACAAGCGCAGTCGCCGACGAGCAGAGCAAAAAACAGCAGCAGGAGATGAGCTGTCACAGACGCCGACGAGCAGAGCAGAAAACAGCAGCAGGATCAGCGCAGTCGCTGACGCCGACGAGCAGAGCAAAAAACAGCAGCAGGAGATGCACAGTCGCAGACGATCAGAGCAGAAAACAGCAGCAGGGTCAGCGCAGTCGCTAACGCCGACGAGCAGATCATAAAAAAGCAGCAGGAGATGCGCAGTCGCAGATGCCAATGAGCAGAGCAGAAAACAGCGCAGGACCAGCGCAGTCGCAGACGCCAATGAGCAGAGCAGACGCCGACGAGCAGAGGCGAAAACAAGAGCAGGACCAGCGCAGTCGCCGACGAGCAGAGCAGAAAACAGCAGCAGGACCAGCGCAGACGCCGACGAGCAGAGCAGACGGCGACGAGCAGAGAAGAAAACAGGAGCAGGACCAGCGCAGTCGCCGACGCCAGCGATCAGAGCAGAAAACAACAGCAGGACCAGCGAAGTCGCCGACGGCGACGAGCAGAGCAGGAAACAGCAGCAGGATCAGCGCATTCGCTGATGCTGACGAGCAGAGCAGAAAACAGCAGCAGGATCAGCAGAGTCGCTGACACCGATGAGCAGAGCAAGAAACAGCAGCAGGATCAGCGCAGTTGCCGACGCCGACGAGCAGAGCAAAAAACAGCAGCAGGAGATGCGCAGACGCCGAAGAGCAGAGCAGAAAACAGCGGCAGGATCAGCGCAGTCGCTGACGCCGACGAGCAGAGCAGAAAAAAGCGGCAGGAGATGCGCAGTCGCAGACGCCAACCAGCAGAGCAGAAAACAGCAGCAGGATCAACGCAGTCGCCGACGCCGATGAGCAGTGCAGAAAACAGCAGCAGGTCCAGCGCAGTCGCCGACGAGCAGAGCAGAAAACAGCAGCAGGATCAGCGCAGTCGCCGACGCCAATGAGCAGTGCAGAAAACAGCAGCAGGACCAGCGCAGTCGCCGACGAGAAGAGCCAAAAACAGCAGCAGGAGATGCGCAGTCACAGACGCCGACGAGCAGAGCAGAAAACAGCAGCAGGATCAGCGCAGTCGCCGACGCCAATGAGCAGTGCAGAAAACAGCAGCAGGACCCGCGCAGTCGCCGACGAGAAGAGCAAAAAACTGCAGCAGGAGATGCGCAGTCACAGACGCCGACGAGCAGAGCATAAAACAGCAGCAGGAGATGCACAGTCGCAGACGATCAGAGCAGAAAACAGCAGCAGGGTCAGCGCAGTCGCTGACGCCGACGAACAGAGCAGGAAAAAGCAGCAGGAGATGCGCAGTCGCAGACGCCAATGAGCAGAGCAGAAAACAGAAGCAGGACCAGCGCAGTCGCAGACGCCAATGAGCAGAGCAGACGCCGACGAGCAGAGGCGAAAACAAGAGCAGGACCAGCGCAGTCGCCGACGAGCAGAGCAGAAAACAGGAGCAGGACCAGCGCAGTCACCGACGCCAGCGATCAGAGCAGAAAACAACAGCAGGACAAGCGAAGTCGCCGACGGCGACGAGCAGAGCAGGAAACAGCAGCAGGATCAGCGCATTCGCTGACACAGACGAGCAGAGCAGAAAACAGCAGCAGGATCAGCCCAGTCGCTGACGCCGATGAGCAGAGCAGAAAACAGCAGCAGGATCAGCGCATTCGCTGACGCAGACGAGCAGAGCAGAAAACAGCAGCAGGATCAGCCCAGTCGCTGACGCCGATGAGCAGAGCAAAAAACAGCAGCAGGAGATGCGCAGTCGCAGACGCAGACGAGCAGAGCAGAAAAAAGCAGCAGGATCAACGCAGTCGCCGACGCCGATGAGCAGTGACGAAAACAGCAGCAGGATCAGCACAGTCGCCGACGTTGATGAGCAGTGCAGAAAACAGCAGCAGGACAAGCGCAGTCGCCGACGAGCAGAGCAGAAAACAGCAGCAGGACCAGCGCAGTCTCAGACGCCGACGAGCAGAGGTGAAAACAACAGCAGGACCAGCGCAGTCGCCGACGTCGATGAGCAATGCAGAAAACACCAGCAGGACCAGCGCAGTCACCGATGGGCAGAGCAGAAAACAGCAGCAGGACCAGCGCAGTCGCAGACGCCGACGAGCAGAGCAGACGCCGTCGAGCAGAGAAGAAAACAGCAGCAGGACCAGCGCAGTCGCCGGCGCAGACGATCAGAGCAGAAAACAACAGCAGGACCAGTGCAGTTGCCGACGGCGACGAGCAGAGCAGGAAACAACAGCAGGATCAGCGCAGTAGCCGACACCGATGATCAGAGCAGAAAACAGCAGCAGGACCAGCGCAGTCGCCGAAGAGCAGAGCAAAAAACAGCAGATGGAGATGCGCAGTCGCAGACGCCGACGAGCAGAGCAGAAAACAGCAGCAGGATCAGCGCAGTCGCTGACGCCGACGAGCAGAGCAAAAAACAGAAGCAGGAGATGCGCAGTCGCAGACGATCAGAGCAGAAAACAGCAGCAGGGTCAGCGCAGTCGCTGACGCCAACGAGCAGTGCAGAAAACAGCAGCAGGATCAGCGCAGTCGCCGACGCCTACGAGCAGAGCAGAAAACAGGAGCAGGATCAGCACAGTCGCCGACGCCAATGAGCAGTGCAGAAAACAGCAGCAGGATCAGCGCAGTCGCTGACGCCGACGAGCAGAGCAAAAAACAGCAGCAGGAGATGCGCAGTCGCAGACGATCAGAGCAGAAAACAGCAGCAGGGTCAGCGCAGTCGCTGACGCTGACGAGCAGAGCAGAAAAAAGCAGCAGGAGATGCGCAGTCGCAGACGCAAATGAGCAGAGCAGAAAACAACAGCAGGATCAACGCAGTCGCCGACGCCAATGAGCAGTGCAGAAAACAGCAGCAGGACCAGCGGAGTCGCCGACGAGCAGAGCAGAAAACAGCAACAGGACCAGCACAGTCGCAGACGGCGACGAGCAGAGCAGAAAACAGCTGCAGGATCAGCGCAGTCGCTGACGCCGACGAGCAGAGCAGAAAAAAGCTGCAGGAGATGCGCAGTCGCAGACGCCAACGAGCAGAGCAAAAAACAGCAGCAGGATCAGCGCAGTAGCCAACGCCGATGAGCAGAGCAGAAAACAGCAGCAGGACAAGCGCAGTCGCCGATGAGCAGAGCAAAAAACAGCAGCAGGAGATGCTCAGTCACAGACGCCGACGAGCAAAGCAGAAAACAGCAGCAGGATCAGCGCAGTCGCAGACGCCGACGAGCAGAGAAGAAAACAGCAGCAGGACCAGCGCAGTCGCCGGCGCCGACGATCAGAGCAGAAAACAACAGCAGGACCAGCGCAGTCGCCGACGGCGACGAGCAGAGCAGGAAACAACAGCAGGATCAGCGCGGTCGCCGACGCCGATGAGCAGTGCAGAAAAAACCAGCAGGACCAGCGCAGTCACCGATGAGCAGAGCAGAAAACAGCAGCAGGACAAGCGCAGTCGCAGACGCCGACGAGCAGAGCAGACGCCGACGAGCAGAGAAGAAAACAGCAGCAGGACCAGCGCAGTCGCCGACGCCGACGATCAGAGCTGAAAACAACAGCAGGACCAGCGCAGTCGCCGATGGCGACGAGCAGAGCAGGAAACAGCAGCAGGATCAGCGCATTCGCTGACGCAGACAAGCAGAGCAGAAAACAGCAGCAGGATCAGCGCAGTAGTAGACGCCGATGAGCAGAGCAGAAAACAGCAGCAGGACCAGCGCAGTCGCCGACGAGCAGAGCAAAAAACAGCAGCAGGAGATGCGCAGTCGCAGACTCCGACGAGCAGAGCAGAAAACAGCAGCAGGATCAGCACAGTCGCTGACGCCGACGAGCAGAGCAAAAAAAAAGCAGGAGATAAGCAGTCGCAGGCGATCAGAGCAGAAAACAGCAGCAGGATCAGCGCATTCGCTGACGCAGACAAGCAGAGCAGAAAACAGCAGCAGGATCAGCGCAGTCGCTGACGCCGACGAGCAGAGCAGAAAAAAGCAGCAGGATCAACGCAGTCGCCGACGCCGATGAGCAGTGCAGAAAACAGCAGCAGGACAAGCGCAGTCGCCGACGAGCAGAGCAGAAAACAGTACCAGGACCAGCACAGTCGCAGACGGCGACGAGCAGAGCAGAAAACAGCTGCAGGATCAGTGCAGTAGCCGACGCCGATGAGCAGAGCAGAAAAAAGCAGCAGGAGATGCGCAGTCGCAGACGCCAACGAGCAGAGCAGAAAACAGCAGCAGGATCAGCGCAGTAGCCGACGCCGATGAGCAGAGCAGAAAACAGCAGCAGGACAAGCGCAGTCGCCGACGAGCAGAGCAAAAAACAGCAGCAGCAGATGCACAGTCACAGACGCAGACGAGCAGAGCAGAAAACTGCAACAGGACCAGCACAGTCGCAGACGGCGACAAGCAAAGCAGAAAACAGCTGCAGGATCAGCGCAGTCGCTGACGCCGACGAGCAGAGCAGAAAAAAGCAGCAGAAGATGCGCAGTCGCAGACGCCAACGAGCAGAGCAGAAAACAGCAGCAGGATCAGCGCAGTAGCCGACGCCGATGAGCAGCTCAGAAAACAGCAGCAGGACAAGCGCAGTCGCCGACGAGCAGTGCAGAAAACAGCAGCAGGAGATGCGCAGTCGCAGACTCCGACGAGCAGAGCAGAAAACAGCAGCAGGATCAGCACAGTCGCTGACGCCGACGAGCAGAGCAAAAAACAGCAGCAGGAGATAAGCAGTCGCAGGCGATCAGAGCAGAAAACAGCAGCAGGATCAGCGCATTCGCTGACGCAGACAAGCAGAGCAGAAAACAGCAGCAGGATCAGCGCAGTCGCTGACGCCGACGAGCAGAGCAGAAAAAAGCAGCAGGATCAACGCAGTCGCCGACGCCGATGAGCAGAGCAGAAAAAAGCAGCAGGAGATGCGCAGTCGCAGACGCCAACGAGCAGAGCAGAAAACAGCAGCAGGATCAGCGCAGTAGCCGACGCGATGAGCAGAGCAGAAAACAGCAGCAGGACAAGCGCAGTCGCCGACGAGCAGAGCAAAAAACAGCAGCAGGAGATGCACAGTCACAGACGCAGACGAGCAGAGCAGAAAACAGCAACAGGACCAGCACAGTCGCAGACGGCAACAAGCAAAGCAGAAAAAAGCTGCAGGATCAGCGCAGTTGCTGACGGCGACGAGCAGAGCAGAAAAAAGCAGCAGAAGATGCGCAGTCGCAGACGCCTACGAGCAGAGCAGAAAACAGCAGCAGGATCAACGCAGTCGCCGACGCCGATGAGCAGTGTAGAAAACAGCAGCAGGTCCAGCACAGTCGCCGACGAGCAGAGCAGAAAACAGCAGCAGGATTAGCGCAGTCGCAGACGCCGACGAGCAGAACAGACGCCGACAAGCAGAGAAGAAAACAGCAGCCTGACCAGCGCAGTCGCCGACGATCAGAGCAGAAAACAACAGCAGGACCAGCGCAGTCGCCGACGCCTACGAGCAGAGCAGAAAACAGCAGCAGGATCAGCACAGTCGCCGACGCCAATGAGCAGTGCAGAAAACAGCAGCAGGACCAGCGCAGTCGCCAACGAGCAGAGCAAAATACAGCAGCAGGACCAGCGCAGTCGCAGACGCCGACGAGCAGAGCAGGAAACAGCAGCAGGATCAGTGCATTCGCTAACGCAGACAAGCAGAGCAGAAAACAGCAGCAGGATCAGCGCAGTAGCCGACGCCGATGAGCAGAGCAGAAAACAGCAGCAGGACCAGCGCAGTCGCCGACGAGCAGAGCAAAAAACAGCAGCAGGAGATGCGCAGTCGCAGACTCCGACGAGCAGAGCAGAAAACAGCAGCAGGATCAGCGCAGTCGCTGACGCCGACGAGCAGAGCAGAAAACAGCAGCAGGATCAGCGCAGTCGCTGACGCCGACGAGCAGAGCAAAAAACAGCAGCAGGAGATGCGCAGTCGCAGACGATCAGAGCAGAAAACAGCAGCAGGGTCAGCGCAGTCGCTGACGCTGACGAGCAGAGCAGAAAAAAGCAGCAGGAGATGCGCAGTCGCAGACGCAAATGAGCAGAGCAGAAAACAACAGCAGGATCAACGCAGTCGCCGACGCCAATGAGCAGTGCAGAAAACAGCAGCAGGACCAGCGCAGTCGCCGACGAGCAGAGCAGAAAACAGCAACAGGACCAGCACAGTCGCAGACGGCGACGAGCAGAGCAGAAAACAGCTGCAGGATCAGCGCAGTCGCTGACGCCGACGAGCAGAGCAGAAAAAAGCTGCAGGAGATGCGCAGTCGCAGACGCCAACGAGCAGAGCAAAAAACAGCAGCAGGATCAGCGCAGTAGCCGACGGCGATGAGCAGAGCAGAAAACAGCAGCAGGACAAGCGCAGTCGCCGACGAGCAGAGCAAAAAACAGCAGCAGGAGATGCGCAGTCACAGACGCCGACGAGCAGAGCAGAAAACAGCAGCAGGATCAGCGCAGTCGCAGACGCCGACGAGCAGAGAAGAAAACAGCAGCAGGACCAGCGCAGTCGCCGGCGCCGACGATCAGAGCAGAAAACAACAGCAGGACCAGCGCAGTCGCCGACGGCGACGAGCAGAGCAGGAAACAACAGCAGGATCAGCGCGGTCGCCGACGCCGATGAGCAGTGCAGAAAAAACCAGCAGGACCAGCGCAGTCACCGATGAGCAGAGCAGAAAACAGCAGCAGGACAAGCGCAGTCGCAGACGCCGACGAGCAGAGCAGACGCCGACGAGCAGAGAAGAAAACAGCAGCAGGACCAGCGCAGTCGCCGACGCCGACGATCAGAGCTGAAAACAACAGCAGGACCAGCGCAGTCGCCGACGGCGACGAGCAGAGCAGGAAACAGCAGCAGGATCAGCGCATTCGCTGACGCAGACAAGCAGAGCAGAAAACAGCAGCAGGATCAGCGCAGTAGCAGACGCCGATGAGCAGAGCAGAAAACAGCAGCAGGACCAGCGCAGTCGCCGACGAGCAGAGCAAAAAACTGCAGCAGGAGATGCGCAGTCGCAGACTCCGACGAGCAGAGCAGGAAACAGCAGCAGGATCAGTGCTTTCGCTAACGCAGACAAGCAGAGCAGAAAACAGCAGCAGGATCAGCGCAGTAGCCGACGCCGATGAGCAGAGCAGAAAACAGCAGCAGGACCAGCGCAGTCGCCGACGAGCAGAGCAAAAAACAGCAGCAGGAGATGCGCAGTCGCAGACTCCGACGAGCAGAGCAGAAAACAGCAGCAGGATCAGCGCAGTCGCTGACGCCGACGAGCAGAGCAGAAAACAGCAGCAGGATCAGAGCAGTCGCTGACGCCGACAAGCAGAGCAAAAAACAGCAGCAGGAGATGCGCAGTCGCAGACGATCAGAGCAGAAAACAGCAGCAGGGTCAGCGCAGTCGCTGACACTGACGAGCAGAGCAGAAAAAAGCAGCAGGAGATGCGCAGTCGCAGACGCAAATGAGCAGAGCAGAAAACAACAGCAGGATCAACGCAGTCGCCGACGCCAATGAGCAGTGCAGAAAACAGCAGCAGGACCAGCGCAGTCGCCGATGAGCAGAGCAGAAAACAGCAACAGGACCAGCACAGTCGCAGACGGTGACGAGCAGAGCAGAAAACAGCTGCAGGATCAGCGCAGTCGCTGACGCCGACGAGCAGAGCAGAAAAAAGCTGCAGGAGATGCGCAGTCGCAGACGCCAAAGAGCAGAGCAAAAAACAGCAGCAGGATCAGCGCAGTAGCCGACGGCGATGAGCAGAGCAGAAAACAGCAGCAGGACAAGCGCAGTCGCCGACGAGCAGAGCAAAAAACAGCAGCAGGAGATGCGCAGTCACAGACGCCGACGAGCAGAGCAGAAAACAGCAGCAGGATCAGCGCAGTCGCAGACGCCGACGAGCAGAGAAGAAAACAGCAGCAGGACCAGCGCAGTCGCCGGCGCCGACGATCAGAGCAGAAAACAACCGCAGGACCAGCGCAGTCACCGACGGCGACGAGCAGAGCAGGAAACAGCAGCAGGATCAGCGCATTCGCTGACGCAGACAAGCAGAGCAGAAAACAGCAGCAGGATCAGCGCAGTAGCAGACGTCGATGAGCAGAGCAGAAAACAGCAGCAGGACCAGCGCAGTCGCCGACGAGCAGAGCAAAAAACAGCAGCAGGAGATGCGCAGTCGCAGACTCCAACGAGCAGAGCAGAAAACAGCAGCAGGATCAGCACAGTCGCTGACGCCGACGAGCAGAGCAAAAAACAGCAGCAGGAGATAAGCAGTCGCAGGAGATCAGAGCAGAAAACAGCAGCAGGATCAGCGCATTCGCTGACGCAGACAAGCAGAGCAGAAAACAGCAGCAGGATCAGCGCAGTCGCTGACGCCGACGAGCAGAGCAGAAAAAAGCAGCAGGATCAACGCAGTCGCCGACGCCGATGAGCAGTGCAGAAAACAGCAGCAGGACCAGCGCAGTCGCCGACGAGCAGAGCAGAAAACAGTACCAGGACCAGCACAGTCGCAGACGGCGACGAGCAGAGCAGAAAACAGCTGCAGGATCAGTGCAGTAGCCGACGCCGATGAGCAGAGCAGAAAAAAGCAGCAGGAGATGCGCAGTCGCAGACGCCAACGAGCAGAGCAGAAAACAGCAGCAGGATCAGCGCAGTAGCCGACGCCGATGAGCAGAGCAGAAAACAGCAGCAGGACAAGCGCAGTCGCCGACGAGCAGAGCAAAAAACAGCAGCAGGAGATGCACAGTCACAGACGCAGACGAGCAGAGCAGAAAACTGCAACAGGACCAGCACAGTCGCAGACGGCGACAAGCAAAGCAGAAAACAGCTGCAGGATCAGCGCAGTCACTGACGCCGACGAGCAGAGCAGAAAAAAGCAGCAGAAGATGCGCAGTCGCAGACGCCAACAAGCAGAGCAGAAAACAGCAGCAGGATCAGCGCAGTAGCCGACGCCGATGAGCAGAGCAGAAAACAGCAGCAGGACAAGCGCAGTCGCCGACGAGCAGAGCAAAAAACAGCAGCAGGAGATGCGCAGTCACAGACGCCGACGAGCAGAGCAGAAAACAGCAGCAGGATCAGAACAGTCGCTGACACCGACGAGCAGAGCAAAAAACAGCAGCAGGAGATGCACAGTCGCAGACGATCAGAGCAGAAAACAGCAGCAGGGTCAGCGCAGTCGCTGACGCCGACGAGCAGAGCAGAAAAAAAGCAGCAGGCGATGCGCAGTCGCAGATGCCAATGAGCAGAGCAGAAAACAGCGCAGGACCAGCGCAGTCGCAAACGCCAATGAGCAGAGCAGACGCCGACGAGCAGAGGCGAAAACAAGAGCAGGACCAGCGCAGTCGCCGACGAGCAGAGCAGAAAACAGCAGCAGGACCAGCGCAGACGCCGACGAGCAGAGCAGACGCCGACGAGCAGAGAAGAAAACAGCAGCAGGACCAGCGCAGTCGCCAACGCCAGCGATCAGAGACGAAAACAACAGCAGGACCAGCGAAGTCGCCGACGGCGACGAGCAGAGCAGGAAACAGCAGCAGGATCAGCGCATTCGCTGACGCAGACGAGCAGAGCAGAAAACAGCAGCAGGATCAGCCCAGTCGCTGACGCCGATGAGCAGAGCAAGAAACAGCAGCAGGATCAGCGCAGTTGCCGACGCCGACGAGCAGTGGAGAAAACAGCAGCAGGACCAGCGCAGTCGCCGACGAGAAGAGCAAAAAACAGCAGCAGGAGATGCGCAGTCACAGACGCCGACGAGCAGAGCAGAAAACAGCAGCAGGATCAGCGCAGTCGCTGACGCCGACGAGCAGAGCAAAAAACAGCAGCAGGAGATGCACAGTCGCAGACGATCAGAGCAGAAAACAGCAGCAGGGTCAGCGCAGTCGCTGACGCCGACGAGCAGAGCAGAAATAAGCAGCAGGAGATGCGCAGTCGCAGACGCCAATGAGCAGAGCAGAAAACAGCAGCAGGACCAGCGCAGTCGCCGACACCGGCGATCAGAGCAGAAAACAACAGCAGGACAAGCGAAGTCGCCGACGGCGACGAGCAGAGCAGGAATCAGCAGCAGGATCAGCGCATTCGCTGACGCAGACGAGCAGAGCAGAAAACAGCAGCAGGATCAGCCCAGTCGCTGACGCCGATGAGCAGAGCAGAAAAAAGCGGCAGGAGATGCGCAGTCGCAGTTGCCAACGAGCAGAGCAGAAAACAGCAGCAGGATCAACGCAGTCGCCGACGCCGATGAGCAGTGTAGAAAACAGCAGCAGGTCCAGCACAGTCGCCGACGAGCAGAGCAGAAAACAGCAGCAGGATTAGCGCAGTCGCAGACGCCGACGAGCAGAGCAGACGCCGACAAGCAGAGAAGAAAACAGCAGCATGACCAGCGCAGTCGCCGACGATCAGAGCAGAAAACAACAGCAGGACCAGCGCAGTCGCCGACGGCGACGAGCAGAGCAGGAAACAGCAGCAGGATCAGCGCATTCGCTGACACAGACAAGCAGAGCAGAAAACAGCAGCAGGACCAGCGCAGTCGCCGACAGCGACGAGCAGAGCAGGAAACAGCAGCAGGATCAGCGCAGTCGCTAACGCCGACGAGCAGAGCAGAAAAAAGCGGCAGGTGATGCGCAGTCGCAGACGCCAACGAGCAGAGCAGAAAACAGAAGCAGGATCAACGCAGTCGCCGACGCCGATGAGCAGTGCAGAAAACAGCAGCAGGTCCAGCGCAGTCGCCGAGGAGCAGAGCAGAAAACAGCAGCAGGATCAGCACAGTCGCCGACGCCGATGAGCAGTGCAGAAAAAAGCAGCAGGACCAGCACAGTCGCAGACGAGCAGAGCAGAAAATAGTAGCAGGACCAGCGCAGTCGCAGACGCCGATGAGCAGTGCAGAAAACAGCAGCAGGACCAGCGCAGTCACCGACGCCTACGAGCAGAGCAGAAAACAGCAGCAGGATCAGCACAGTCGCCGACGCCAATGAGCAGTGCAGAAAACAGCAGCAGGACCAGCGCAGTCGCCGACGAGCAGAGCAGAAAACAGCAGCAAAACCAGCGCAGTTGCAGACGCCGACGAGCAGAGGCGAAAACAACAGCAGGACCAGCGCAGTCGCCGACGCCGATGAGCAGTGCAGAAAACACCAGCAGGACCAGCGCAGTCACCGATGAGCAGAGCAGAAAACAGCAGCAGGACGAGCGCAGTCGCAGACGCCGACGAGCAGAGCAGACGCCGACGAGCAGAGAAGAAAACAGCAGCAGGACCAGCGCAGTCGCCAACGCCGACGATCAGAGCAGAAAACAACAGCAGGACCAGCGCAGTCGCCAACGGCGACGAGCAGAGCAGGAAACAGCAGCAGGATCAGCGCATTCGCTGACGCAGACAAGCAGAGCAGAAAACAGCAGCAGGATCAGCGCAGTAGCAGACGCCGACGAGCACAGCAAAAAACAGCAGCAGGAGATGCGCAGTCGCAGACTCCGACGAGCAGAGCAGAAAACAGCAGCAGGATCAGCGCAGTCGCTGACGCCGACGAGCAGAGCAAAAAACAGCAGCAGGAGATGAGCAGTCGCAGGCGATCAGAGCAGAAAACAGCAGCAGGGTCAGCGCAGTCGCTGACGCCGACGAGCAGAGCAGAAAAAAGCAGCAGGATCAACGCAGTCGCCGACGCCGATGAGCAGTGCAGAAAACAGCAGCAGGACCAGCGCAGTCACAGACGGCGACGAGCAGAGCAGAAAACAGCCGCAGGATCAGTGCAGTCGCTGACGCCGACGAGAACAGCAGAAAAAAGCAGCAGAAGATGTGCATTCGCAGACGCCAACGAGCAGACCAGGAAACAGCAGCAGGATCAGCGCATTCGCTGACGCAGACAAGCAGAGCAGAAAACAGCAGCAGGATCAGCGCAGTAGCAGACGCCGATGAGCAGAGCAGAAAACAGCAGCAGGACCAGCGCAGTCGCCGACGAGCAGAGCAAAAAACAGCAGCAGGAGATGCGCATTCGCAGACTCCGACGAGCAGAGCAGAAAACAGCAGCAGGATCAGCACAGTCGCTGACGCCGACGAGCAGAGCAAAAAACAGCAGCAGGAGATAAGCAGTCGCAGGCGATCAGAGCAGAAAACAGCAGCAGGATCAGCGCATTCGCTGACGCAGACAAGCAGAGCAGAAAACAGCAGCAGGATCAGCGCAGTCGCTGACGCCGACGAGCAGAGCAGAAAAAAGCAGCAGGATCAACGCAGTCGCCGACGCCGATGAGCAGTGCAGAAAACAGCAGCAGGACCAGCAGAGTCGCCGACGAGCAGAGCAGAAAACAGTACCAGGACCAGCACAGTCGCAGACGGCGACGAGCAGAGCAGAAAACAGCTGCAGGATCAGTGCAGTAGCCGACGCCGATGAGCAGAGCAGAAAAAAGCAGCAGGAGATGCGCAGTCGCAGACGCCAACGAGCAGAGCAGAAAACAGCAGCAGGATCAGCGCAGTAGCCGACGCCGATGAGCAGAGCAGAAAACAGCAGCAGGACAAGCGCAGTCGCCGACGAGCAGAGCAAAAAACAGCAGCAGGAGATGCACAGTCACAGACGCAGACGAGCAGAGCAGAAAACAGCAACAGGACCAGCACAGTCGCAGACGGCGACAAGCAAAGCAGAAAAAAGCTGCAGGATCAGCGCAGTCGCTGACGCCGACGAGCAGAGCAAAAAACAGCAGCATTAGATGCGCAGTCACAGAGGCCGACGAGCAGAGCAGAAAACAGCAGCAGGATCAGCGCAGTCGCTGACGCCGACGAGCAGAGCAAAAAACAGCAGTAGGAGATGCACAGTCGCAGACGATCAGAGCAGAAAACAGCAGCAGGGTCAGCGCAGTCGCTGACGCCGACGAGCAGAGCAGAAAAAAGCAGCAGGAGATGCGCAGTCGCAGACGCCAATGAGCAGAGCAGAAAACAGAAGCAGGACCAGCGCAGTAGCAGACGCCAATGAGCAGAGCAGACGCCGACGAGCAGAGGCGAAAACAAGAGCAGGACCAGCGCAGTCGCCGACGAGCAGAGCAGAAAACAGGAGCAGGACCAGCGCAGACGCCGACGAGCAGAGCATACGCCGACGAGCAGAGAAGAAAACAGCAGCAGGACCAGCGCAGTCACTGACGCCGGCGATCAGAGCAGAAAACAACAGCAGGACAAGCGAAGTCGCCGACAGCGACGAGCAGAGCAGGAAACAGCAGCAGGATCAGCGCATTTGCTGACGCAGACGAGCAGAGCAGAAAACAGCAGCAGGATCAGCCCAGTCGCTGACGCCGACGAGCAGAGCAAAAAACAGCAGCAGGAGATGCGCAGACACCGACGAGCAGAGAAGAAAACAGCAGCAGGATCAGCGCAGTCGCCGACGCGATGAGCAGTGCAGAAAACAGCAGCAGGATCAGCGCAGTCGCCGACGCCGATGAGCAGTGCAGAAAAAAGCAGCAGGATCAGCGCAGTCGCCGACGAGCAGAGCAGAAAACAGCAGCAGGACCAGCGCAGTCGCAGACGCCGATGAGCAGAGCAGACGCCGACAAGCAGAGAAGAAAACAGCAGCATGACCAGCGCAGTCGCCGACGATCAGAGCAGAAAACAACAGCAGGACCAGCGCAGTCGCCGGCGGCGACGAGCAGAGCAGGAAACAGCAGCAGGATCAGCACATTCGCTGACGCAGACAAGCAGAGCAGAAAACAGCAGCAGGACGAGCGCAGTCACCGACAGCGACGAGCAGAGCAGGAAACAGCAGCAGGATCAGCGCAGTCGCTGACGCCGACGAGCAGAGCAGAAAACAGAAGCAGGATCAACGCAGTCGCCGACGCCGATGAGCAGTGCAGAAAACAGAAACAGGTCCAGCGCAGTCGCCGAGAAGCAGAGCAGAAAACAGCAGCAGGATCAGCGCAGTCGCCGACGCCGATGAGCAGTGCAGAAAACAGCAGCAGGACCAGCGCTGTTGCCGACGCCTACGAGCAGAGCAGAAAACAGCAGCAGGATCAGCACAGTCGCCGACGCCGATGAGCAGTGCAGAAAAAAGCAGCAGGACCAGCGCAGTCGCCGACGAGCAGAGCAGAAAACAGTAGCAGGATCAGCACAGTCGCCGACGCCGATGAGCAGTGCAGAAAAAAGCAGCAGGACCAGCGCAGTCGCCGACGAGCAGAGCAGAAAACAGTAGCAGGACCAGCGCAGTCCCAGACGCCGATGAGCAGAGGCGAAAACAACAGCAGGACCAGCGCAGTCGCCAACACCGATGAGCAGTGCAGAAAACACCAGCAGGACCAGCGCATTCGCCGATGAGCAGAGCATAAAACAGCAGCAGGACCAGCACAGTCGCAGACTCCGACGAGCAGAGCAGACGCCAACAAGCAGAGAAGAAAACAGCAGCATGACCAGGGCAGTCGCCGGCGAGCAGAGCAGAAAACAACAGCAGGACCAGCGCAGTCACCGACGGCGACGAGCAGAGCAGGAAACAGCAGCAGGATCAGCGCATTTGCTGACGCAGAGAAGAAGAGCAGAAAACAGCAGCAGGATTAGCGCAGTAGCCGACGCCAATGAGCAGAGCAGAAAACAGCAGCAGGACCAGCGCAGACGCCGACGAGCAGAGCAAAAAACAGCAGCAGGAGATGCGCAGTCGCAGACGCCGACGAGCAGAGCAGAAAACAGCAGTAGGATCAGCGCAGTCACTGATGCCGACGAGCAGAGCAAAAAACAGCAGCAGGAGATGCGCAGTCGCAGACGATCAGAGTAGAAAACAGCAGCAGGGTCAGCGCAGTCGCTGACGCCGACAAGCAGAGCAGAAAAAAAGCAGCAGGAGATGCGCAGTCGCAGACGCCGATGAGCAGAGCAGAAAACAGCAGCAGGATCAGCACAGTCGCCGACGCCGATGAGCAGTGCAGAAAAAAGCAGCAGGACCAGCGCAGTCGCCGACGAGCAGAGCAGAAAACAGTAGCAGGATCAGCACAGTCGCCGACGCCGATGAGCAGTGCAGAAAAAAGCAGCAGGACCAGCGCAGTCGCCGACGAGCAGAGCAGAAAACAGTAGCAGGACCAGCGCAGTCGCAGACGCCGATGAGCAGAGGCGAAAACAACAGCAGGACCAGCGCAGTCGCCAACACCGATGAGCAGTGCAGAAAACACCAGCAGGACCAGCGCATTCGCCGATGAGCAGAGCATAAAACAGCAGCAGGACCAGCACAGTCGCAGACTCCGACGAGCAGAGCAGACGCCAACAAGCAGAGAAGAAAACAGCAGCATGACCAGGGCAGTCGCCGGCGAGCAGAGCAGAAAACAACAGCAGGACCAGCGCAGTCACCGACGGCGACGAGCAGAGCAGAAAAAAGCAGCAGGACCAGCACAGTCGCAGATGAGCAGAGCAGAAAACAGCAGCAGAATCAACACAGTCGTCGACGCCGATGAGCAGTGCAGAAAACAGCAGCAGGACCAGCGCAGTCGCCGACGAGCAGAGCAGAAAACAGCAGCAGGACCAGCGCAGTCGCAGACGCCGATGAGCAGTGCAGAAAACTGCAGCAGGACCAGCGCAGTCGCCGACGCCAACGAGCAGAGCAGAAAACAGCAGCAGGATCAGCACAGTCGCTGACGCCGATGAGCAGTGCAGAAAAAGCAGCAGGACCAGCGCATTCGCCGACGAGCAGAGCAGAAAACAGCAGCAGGACCAGCGCAGTCGCAGACGCCGACGAGCAGAGCAGACGCAAACGAGCAGAGGTGAAAACAACAGCAGGACCAGCGCAGTCGCAGACGCCGACGAGCAGAGCAGACGCAGACGAGCAGAGGCGAAAACAACAGCAGGACCAGCGCAGTCGCCGACTCCGATGAGCAGTGCAGAAAACACCAGCAGGACCAGCGCAGTCGCAGACGCCGACGAGCAGAGCAGACGCCGACAAGCAGAGAAAAAAAACATCAGCATGACCAGCGCAGATGCCGACGATCAGAGCAGAAAACAACAGCAGGACCAGCGCAGTCGCCGACGGAGAAGAGCAGAGCAGGAAACAGCAGCAGTATCAGCGCATTCGCTGACGCAGACAAGCAGAGCAAAAAACAGCAGCAGGAGATGCGCAGTCACAGACAATCAGAGCAGAAAACAGCAGCAGGGTCAGCGCAGTCGCTGACGCCGATGAGCAGTGCAGAAAACAGCAGCAGGACCAGCGCACTCGCCGACGCCTACGAGCAGAGCAGAAAACAGCAGCAGGATCAGCTCAGTCGCCGACGAGCAGAGCAGAAAAATGCAGCAGGACCAGCGCAGTCGCAGACGCCGACAAGCAGAGAAGAAAACAGCAGCAGGATCAGCGCAGTAGCTGACGCCGACGAGCAGAGCAAAAAACAGCAGCAGGAGATGCGCAGTCACAGACAATCAGAGCAGAAAACAGCAGCAGGGTCAGCGCAGTCGCTGACGACGACGAGCAGAGCGGAAAAAAGCAGCAGGAGATGCGCAGTCCCAGACGCCAATGAGCAGAGCAGAAAACAGCAGCATGACTAGCGCAGTCGCAGACGCGGATGTGCAGAGAAGACGCCGACGAGCAGAGGCGAAAACAACTGCAGGACCAGAGCAGACGCCGACGAGCAGAGAAGAAAACAGTAGCAGGACCAGCGCATTCGCCGACGCCGGCGATCAGAGCAGAAAACAACAGCAGGACCAGCGAAGTCGCCGACGGCGACTAGCAGAGCAGGAAACAGCAGCAGGATCAGCGCATTCGCTGACGCAGACGAGCAGAGCAGAAAACAGCAGCAGGATCAGCCCAGTCGCTGACGCCAATGAGCAGAGCAGAAAACAGCAGCAGGATCAGCGCAGTCGCCGACGCCGACGAGCAGATCAAAAAACAGCAGCAGGAGATGCTCAGTCGCAGACGCCGACGAGCAGAGCAGAAAACAGCAGCAGCATCAGCGCAGTCGCAGACGCCGACCAGCAGAGCAGAAAAAATCGGCGGGAGATGCGCAGTCGCAGACGCCAACGAGCAGAGCAGAAAACAGCAGCAGGATCAGCGCAGTCGCTGACGCCGAAGAGCAGAGCAGAAAAAAGCAGCAGCAGATGCGCACTCGCAGACGCCAACGAGCAGAGCAGAAAACAGCAGCAGGATCAGCGCAGTCGCCGACGCCGATGAGCAGTACAGAAAACAGCAGCAGGACCAGCACAGTCACCGACGCCTACGGGCAGAGCAGAAAACAGCAGCAGGACCAGCGCAGTCGCAGACGCCAACGAGCAGAGGCGAAAACAACAGCAGGACCAGCGCAGTCGCCGACGCTGATGAGCAGTGCAGAAAACACCAGCAGGACGAGCGCAGTCGCCGATGAGCAGAGCAGAAAACAGCAGCAGGACCAGCGCAGTCACAGACGCTGACGAGCAGAGCAGACGAGGACAAGCAGAGAAGAAAACAGCAGCAGGACCAGCGCAGTTGCCGACGCCGACGATCAGAGCAGAAAACAACAGCAGGACAAGCGCAGTCGCCGACGCCGACGAGCAGAGCAGAAAACAGCAGCAGGATCAACGTAGTCGCCGACGCCGACGAGCAGAGCAGAAAAAAGCAGCAGGACCAGCGCAGTCGCAGACGCCGACGAGCAGAGCAGACGCCGACGAGCAGAGGCGAAAACAACAGTAGGACCAGCGCAGTCGCCGACGCTGATGAGCAGTGCAGAAAACAGCAGCAGGACCAGCACAGTCGCCGACAAGCAGAGCAGAAAACAGCAGCAGGACCACCGCAGTCGCCGACGAGCAGAGCAGAAAACAGCAGCAGGACCAGCGCAGTCGCCGATGAGCAGAGCAGAAAACAGCAGCAGGACCTGCGCAGTCGCAAACGCCAACGAGCAGAGCAGACGCTGACGAGCAGAGAAGAAAACAACAGCAGGACCAGCGCAGGCGCCGACGGCGACGAGCAGAGCAGAAAACACTAGCAGGACCAGTGCAGTCACCGACGAGCAGAGCATAAAACAGCAGGAGGACCAGCGAAGTCGCAAACGCCAACGAGCAGAGCAGACACTGACAGCAGAGAAGAAAACAACAGCAGGACCAGCGCAGGCGCCGACGGCGACGAGTAGAGCAGAAATCAGCAGCAGGATCAGCGCAAGCGCTGACGCAGACGAGCAGAGCAGAAAACAGCAGCAGGATCATCCCAGTCGCTGACGGCGATGAGCAGAGCAGAAAATAGAAGCAGGAACAGCACAGTAGCCGACGCCGACAAGCAGAGCAGAAAACAGCAGCAGGGTCAGTGCAGTCGCCGACGCCGACGAGCAGAGCAGAAAACAGCAGCAGGACCAGCGCAGTCGCCGACGCCGTCAATCAGAGCAGAAAACAACAGCAGGACCAGCGCAGTCGCCGACGGCGACGAGCAGAGTGGGAAACAGCAACAGGATCAGCGCCGACGCCGACGAGCAGAGCAAAAAACAGCAGCAGGACCAGCGCAGTCGCCGACGCTGACGAGCAGAGCAGAAAAAAGCAGCAGCAGATGCGCAGTCGCAGTCGCCGACGAGCAGAGCAGAAAACAGCAGCAGTATCAGCGCAGTAGCTGACGCCGATGAGCAGTGCAGAAAACAGCAGCAGGACCAGCGCAGTCGCCTTCGCCTACGAGCAGAGCAGAAAAAAGCAGCAGGACCAGCGCAGTCGCAGACGCCGACGAGCAGAGGCGAAAACAACAGCAGGACCAGCGCAGTCGCCGACGCTGATGAGCAGTGCAGAAAAAACCAGCAGGAAAAGCGCAGTCGCCAAAGAGCAGAGCAGAAAACAGCAGCAGGACCAGCGCAGTCGCAGACGCTGACGAGCAGAGCAGACGCCGACGAGCAGAGAAGAAAACAGCAGCAGGACCAGCGCAGTCGCCGACGCAGATGATCAGAGCAGAAAACAACAGCAGGACCAGCGCAGTCGCCGACGCCGACGAGGAGAGCAGAAAACAGCAGCAGGATCAACGCAGTCGCCGACGAGCAGAGCAGAAAAAAGCAGCAGGACCAGTGCAGTCGCAGACGCCGTCGAGCAGAGCAGACGCCGACGAGCAGAGGCGAAAACAACAGCAGGACCAGCGCAGTCGCCGACGCTGATGAGCAGTGCAGAAAACACCAGCAGGACCAGCGCAGTCGCCGACGAGCAGAGCAAAAAACAGCAGCAGGAGATGCGCATTCGCAGACGCCGACGAGCAGAGCAGAAAACAGCAGCAGGATAAGCGCAGTCGATGACGCCGACGAGCAGAGCAAAAAACAGCAGCAGGAGATGCGCAGTCGCAGATGATCAGAGCAGAAAACAGCAGCAGGGTCAGCGCAGTCGCTGACGCCGACGAGCAGAGCAGAAAAAAGCAGCAGGAGATGCGCAGTTGCAGACGCCAATGAGTAGAGCAGAAAACAGTAGCAGGATCAACACAGTCGCCGACGCCGATGAGCAGTGCAGAAAACAGCAGCAGGACCAGCCTAGTCGCCGACGAGCAGAGCAGAAAACAGCAGCAGGACCAGCGCAGTTGCAGACGCCGATGAGCAGTGCAGAAAACAGCAGCAGGACCAGCGCAGTCGCCGACGAGCAGAGCAGAAAACAGCAGCAGGACAAGCGCAGTCGCAGACGCCGACGAGCAGAGGCGAAAACAACAGCAGGACCAGCGCAGTCGCCGATGAGCAGAGCACAAAACAGCAGCAGGACCAGCGCAGTCGAAGACGCCGACGAGCAGAGCAGACGCCGACGAGCAGAGAAGAAAACAGCAGCAGGACCAGCGCAGTCGCCGACCGCGACGAGCAGAGCAGGAAACAGCAGCAGGATCAGCGCATTCGCTGACGCAGACAAGCAGAGCAGAAAACAGCAGCAGGATCAGCGCAGTAGCCGACGCCGATGAGCAGAGCAGAAAACAGCAGCAGGAGATGCGCAGTGGCAGACGCCGACGAGCAGAGCAGAAAACAGCAGCAGGATCAGCGCAGTCGTTGACGCCGACGAGCAGAGCGAAAAACAGCAGCAGGAGATGCGCAGTCGCAGACGATCAGAGCAGAAAACAGCAGCAGGGTCAGCGCAGTCACTGATGCCAACAAGCAGAGCAGAAAAAAGCAGCAGGAGATGCGCAGTCGCAGATGCCAATTAGCAGAGCAGAAAACAGCAGCATGACCAGCGCAGTCGCTGACGCCGATGAGCAGAGCAGACGTCGACGAGCAGAGGCGAAAACAACTGCAGGACCAGCGCAGTCGCCGACGAGCAGAGCAGAAAACAGCAGCAGGACCAGCGCAGACGCCGACGAGCAGAGCAGACGCCGACGAGCAGAGAAGAAAACAGCAGCAGGACCAGGGCAGTCGCCAACGCCGGCGATCAGAGCAGAAAACAACAGCAGGACCAGCGAAGTCGCCGACGAGCAGAGCAGAAAACAGCAGCAGGACAAGCGCAGTCGCAGACGCCGACGAGCAGAGGCGAAAACAACAGCAGGACCAGCCCAGTCGCCGACGCCGATGAGCAGTGCAGAAAACACCAGCAGGACCAGCGCAGTCGCCGACGAGCAGAGCAGAAAACAGCAGCAGGACAAGCGCAGTCGCAGACGCCGACGAGCAGAGGCGAAAACAACAGCAGGACCAGCCCAGTCGCCGACGCCGATGAGCAGTGCAGAAAAACCAAGCAGGAACAGCGCAGTCGCCGATAAGCAGAGCACAAAATAGCAGCAGGACCAGCGCAGTCGCAGACGCCGACGAGCAGAGCAGACGCCGACGAGCAGAGAAGAAAACAGCAGCAGGACCAGCGCAGTCGCCAACGCCGACGATCAGAGCAGAAAACAACAGCAGGACCAGCACAGTCGCCGACGGTGACGAGCAGAGCAGAAAACAGCAGCAGGATCAGCGCATTCGCTGACGCAGACAAGCAGAGCAGAAAACAGCAGCAGGATCAGCGCAGTAGCTGACGCCGATGAGCAGAGCAGAAAACAGCAGCAGGTCCAGCGCAGTCGCAGACGAGCAGAGCAAAAAACAGCAGCAGGAGATGCGCAGTTGCAGAAGCCGACGAGCAGAGCAGAAAACAGCAGCAGGATCAGCGCAGTCGCTGACGCCGACGAGCAGAGCAAAAAACAGCAGCAGGAGATGAGCAGTCGCAGACGATCAGAGCAGAAAACAGCAGCAGGGTCAGCGCAGTCACTGACGCCGATGAGCAGAGCAGAAAAAAGCAGCAGGAGATGCGCAGTCGCAGACGCCAATGAGCAGAGCAGAAAACAGCAGCATGACCAGCGCAGTCGCAGACGCCGATGAGCAGAGCAGATGTCGACGAGCAGAGGCGAAAACAACTGCAGGACCAGCGCAGTCGCTGACGAGCAGAGCAGAAAACAGCAGCAGGACCAGCGCAGACGCCGACGAGCAGAGCAGACGCCGACTAGCAGAGAAGAAAACAGCAGCAGGACCAGCGCAGTCGCCGACGCCGGCCATCAGAGCAGAAAACAACAGCAGGACCAGCGAAGTCGCCGACGGCGATGAGCAGAGCAGGAAACAGCAGCAGGATCAGCGCATTCGCTGACGCAGACGAGCAGAGCAGAAAACAGCAGCAGGATCAGCCCAGTCGCTGACGCCAATGAGCAGAGCAGAAAACAGCAGCAGGATCAGCGCAGTCGCCGACGCCGACGAGCAGAGCAAATAACAGCAGCAGGAGATGCGCAGTCGCAGACGCCGACGAAGAGAGCAGAAAACAGCGGCAGGATCAGCGCAGTCCCTGACGCCAACGAGCAGAGCAGAATAAATCGGCAGGAGATGGGCAGTCGCAGACGCAAACGAGCAGAGCAGAAAACAGCAGCAGGATCAACGCAGTCGCCGAAGCCGATGAGCAGTGCAGAAAACAGCAGCAGGTCCAGCGCAGTCGCTGACGCCTTTGAGCAGAGCAGAAAAAAGCAGCAGGATCAGCACAGTCGCCGACGCCAATTAGCAGTGCAGAAAACAGCAGCAGGACCAGCGCAGTCGCCGACGAGCAGAGCAGAAAACAGCAGCAGGACCAGCGCAGTCGTAGGCGCCGACGAGCAGAGGCGAAAACACCAGCAGGACCAACACAGTCGCCGATGAGCAGAGCAGAAAACAGCAGCAGGACCAGCGCAGTCGCAGACGCCGACGAGCAGAGCAGACGCCGACGAGCAGAGAAGAAAACAGCAGCAGGACCAGCGCAGTTGCAGACGCCGGCGATCAGAGCAGAAAAGAACAGCAGGACCAGCGAAGTCGCCGACGGCGATGAGCAGAGCAAGAAACAGCAGCAGGATCAGCGCATTCGCTGACGCAGACGAGCAGAGCAGAAAACAGCAGCAGGATCAGCCCAGTCGCTGACGCCAATGAGCAGAGCAGAAAACAGCAGCAGGATCAGCGCAGTCGCCGACACCGACGAGCAGAGCAAATAACAGCAGCAGGAGATGCGCAGTCGCAGACGCCGACGAAGAGAGCAGAAAACAGCAGCAGGATCAGCGCAGTCCCTGACGTCAACGAGCAGAGCAGAAAAAATCGGCAGGAGATGCGCGGTCGCATACGCAAACAAGCAGAGCAGAAAACAGCAGCAGGATCAACGCAGTCGCCGAAGCCGATGAGCAGTGCAGAAAACAGCAGAAGTTCGAGCGCAGTCGCCGACGCCTTTGAGCAGAGCTAAAAACAGCAGCAGGATCAGCACAGTCGCCGACGCCAATGAGCAGTGCAGAAAACAGCAGCAGGACCAGCGCAGTCGCCGACGAGCAGAGCAGAAAACAGCAGCAGGACCAGCGCAGTCGCAGGCGCCGAAGAGCAGAGGCGAAAACAACAGCAGGACCAGCGCAGTCGCCGACGCCGATGAGCAGTGTAGAAAACACCAGCAGGACCAGCGCAGTCGCCGATGAGCAGAGCAGAAAACAGCAGCAGGACCAGCGCAGTCGCAGACGCCGACGAGCAGAGCAGACGCCGACGAGCAGAGAAGAAAACAGCAGCAGGACCAGCGCAGTCGCCGATGCCGACGATCAGAGCAGAAAACAACAGCAGGACCAGCGCAGTTGCCGACGGCGACGAGCAGAGCAGGAAAAAGCAGCAGGATCAGCGCATTCGCTGATGCAGACAAGCAGAGCAGAAAAGAGCAGAAGGATCAGCGCAGTAGCCGTCGCCAATGAGCAGAGCAGAAAACAGCAGCAGGACCAGCGCAGTCGCCGACGAGCAGAGCAAAAAACAGCAGAAGGATAAGCACAGTCGCTGACGCTGACGAGCAGAGCAAAAAACAGCAGCAGGAGATGCGCAGTCGCAGACGATCAGAGCAGAAAACAGCAGCAGGGTCAGCGCAGTCGCTGACGCCGACGAGCAGAGCAGAAAAAATCAGCAGGAGATGCGCAGTCGCAGACGCCAATGAGCAGAGCAGAAAACAGCAGCAGGATCAACATAGTCGCCGACGCCGATGAGCAGTGCAGAAAACAGCAGCAGGACCAGCGCAGTCGCCGCCGAGCAGATCAGAAAACAGCAGCAGGACCAGCGCAGTCGCCGACGCCTACGAGCAGAGCAGAAAACAGCAGCAGGGTCAGCACAGTCGCCGACGCCGATGAGCAGTGCAGAAGACAGCAGCAGGACCAGCGCAGTCGCCGACGAGCAGAGCAGAAAACAGCAGCAGGACCAGCGCAGTCGCAGGCGCCGACGAGCAGAGGCGAAAACAACAGCAGGACCAGTGCAGTCGCCGACGCCGATGAGCAGTGTAGAAAACACCAGCAGGACCAGCGCAGTCGCCGATGAGCAGAGCAGAAAACAGCAGCAGGACCAGCGCAGTCGCAGACGCCGACGAGCAGAGCAGACGCCGACGAGCAGAGAAGAAAACAGCAGCAGGACCAGCGCAGTCGCCGATGCCGACGATCAGAGCAGAAAACAACAGCAGGACCAGCGCAGTTGCCGACGGCGACGAGCAGAGCAGGAAAAAGCAGCAGGATCAGCGCATTCGCTGATGCAGACAAGCAGAGCAGAAAACAGCAGAAGGATCAGCGCAGTAGCCGACACCGATGAGCAGAGCAAAAAACAGCAGAAGGATAAGCACAGTCGCTGACGCTGACGAGCAGAGCAAAAAACAGCAGCAGGAGATGTGCAGTCGCAGACGATCAGAGCAGAAAACAGCAGCAGGGTCAGCGCAGTCGCTGACGCCGACGAGCAGAGCAGAAAAAATCAGCAGGAGATGCGCAGTCGCAGACGCAAATGAGCAGAGCAGAAAACAGCAGCAGGATCAACATAGTCGCCGACGCCGATGAGCAGTGCAGAAAACAGCAGCAGGACCAGCGCAGTCGCCGCCGAGCAGAGCAGAAAACAGCAGCAGGACCAGCGGAGTCGCAGATGCCGATGAGCAGTGCAGAAAACAGCAGCAGGACCAGCGCAGTCGCCGACGCCTACGAGCAGAGCAGAAAACAGCAGCAGGATCAGCACAGTCGCCGACGCCGATGAGCAGTGCAGAAAACAGCAGCAGGACCAGCGCAGTCGCCGACGAGCAGAGCAGAAAACAGCAGCAGGACAAGCGCAGTCGCAGACGCCGACGAGCAGAGGCGAAAACAACAGCAGGACCAGCGCAGTCACCGATGAGCAGAGCAGAAAACAGCTGCAGGACCAGCGCAGTCGCAGACGCCGACGAGCAGAGCAGACGCCGACGAGCAGAGAAGAAAACAGCAGCAGGACCAGCGCAGTCGCCGACGCCGACGATCAGAGCAGAAAACAACTGCAGGACCAGCGCAGTCGCCGACGGCGACGAGCAGAGCAGGAAACGGCAGCAGGATCAGCGCATTCGCTGACGCAGACAAGCAGAGCAGAAAACCGCAGCAGGACAAGCGCAGTAGCCGACTCCGATGAGCAGATCAGAAAACAGCAGCAGGACCAGCGCAGTCGCCGACGAGCAGAGCAAAAAAAAGCAGCAGGAGATGCGCAGTCGCGGACGCCGACGAGCAGAGCAGAAAACAGCAGCAGGACCAGCGCTGACGCCGACGAGCAGAGCAAAAAACAGCAGCAGGAGATGCGCAGTCGCAGACGATCAGAGCAGAAAACAGCAGCAGGGTCAGCGCAGTCGCTGACGCCGACGAGCAGAGCAGAAAAAAGCAGCAGGAGATGCGCAGCCGCAGACGCCAATGAGCAGAGCAGAAAACAACTCAAGGACCAGCGCAGTCGCCGACGAGCAGTGCAGAAAACAGCAGCAGGATCATCGCAGTTGCCGACGCCGACGATCAGAGCAGAAAACAATAGCAGGACGAGCGCAGTCGCCGACGGCGACAGGCAGAGCAGAAGACAGCAGCAGGATCAGCGCAGTTGCTGACCTCGACGAGCAGAGCAGAAAACAGCATCAGCGCAGTCGCTGATGCCGACGGGCAGAGCAGAAAACAGCAGCAGGACCAGCGCAGTTGCCGACGCCGACGAGCAAAGAAGAAAACAGCAGCAGGACCAGCGCAGTCGCCGACGCCGACGAGCAGAGCAGAAAACAGCAGCAGGATCAGCGCAGTAGCAGACGCCGATGAGCAGAGCAGAAAACAGCAGCAGGATCAGCGCAGTCGCCGACGCCGACGAGCAGAGCAAAAAACAGCAGCATCATCAGCGCAGTCGCAGACGTCGACGAGCAGAGCAGAAAACAGCAGCAGGATCAGCGTAGTCGCTGACACCGACGAGCAGAGCAGAAAACAGCAGCAGGATCAGCGCAGTCGCTGACGCCAACGAGCAGAGCAGAAAAAAGCACCAGGAGATGCGCAGACGCCAACGAGCAGAGCAGAAAACAGCAGCAGGATCAAAGCAGTCGCCGACGCCGATGAGCAGTGCAGAAAACAGCAGCAGGACCAGAGCAGTCACCGACGAGCAGAGCAGAAAACAGCAGCAGGACCAGCGCAGTCGGCGACGCCTACTAGCAAAGCAGAAAACAGCAACAGGATCAGCGCAGTCGCCGACGCCGATGAGCAGTGCAGAAAACAGCAGCAGGACCAGCGCAGTCGCCGACGCCTACGAGCAGAGCAGAAAACAGCAGCAGGATCAGCGCAGTCGCTGACGAGCAGAGCAGAAAACAGCAGCAGGACCAGCGCAGTCGCAGACGCCGATGAGCAGAGCAGAAAACAGCAGCAGGACCAGCGCAGTCGCCGACGAGCAGAGCAAAAAACAGCAGCAGGAGATGCGCAGTCGCAGACGCCGACGAGCAGAGCAAAAACAGCAGCAGGATCAGCACAGTCGCTGACGCCGACGAGCAGAGCAAAAACAGCAGCAGGAGATGCGCAGTCGCAGACGATCAGAGCAGAAAACAGCAGCAGGGTCAGAGCAGTCGCTGACGCCGACGAGCAGAGCAGAAAAAAGCAGCAGGAGATGCGGAGTCGCCGACGCCTACGAGCAGAGCAGAAAAAATCGGCAGGAGATGTGCAGTCGCAGAAGCCAACGAGCAGAGCAGAAAACAGCAGCAGGTCCAGCGCAGTCGCCGACGAGCAGAGCAGAAAACAGCAGCAGGATCAGCGCAGTCGCCGTCGCTGATGAGCAGTGCAGAAAAAAGCAGCAGGACCAGCGCAGTCGCCGACGCCGATGAGCAGTGCAAAAAACACCAGCAGGACCAGCGCAGTCGCCGATGAGCAGAGCAGAAAACAGCAGCAGGACCAGCGCAGTCGCAGACGCCGACGAGCAGAGCAGACGCCGACGAGCAGAGAAGAAAACTGCAGCAGGACCAGCGCAGTCGCCGACGCCGACGATCAGAGCAGAAAACAACAGCAGGACCAGCGCAGTCGCCAACGTCGACGAGCAGAGCAGGATACAGCAGCAGGATTAGCGCATTCGCTGACGCAGACAACCAGAGCAGAAAACAGCAGCAGGATCAGCGCAGTAGCCGACGCCGATGAGCAGAGCAGAAAACAGCAGCAGGACCAGCGCAGTCGCCGACGAGCAGAGCAAAAAACAGCAGCAGGAGATGCGCAGTCGCAGACGCCGACGAGCAGAGCAGAAAACAGCAGCAGGATCAGCACAGTCGCTGACGCCGACGAGCAGAGCAAAAAACAGCAGCAGGAGATGCGCAGTCGCAGACGATCAGAGCAGAAAACAGCAGCAGGGTCAGCGCAGTCGCTGACGCCGACGAGCAGAGCAGAAAAAAGCAGCAGGAGATGCGCAGTCGCAGACGCCAATGAGCAGAGCAGAAAACAGCAGCAGGATCAACGCAGTCACCGACGCCTATGAGCAGTGCAGAAAACAGCAGCATGACCAGCGCAGTCGCCGACGAGCAGAGCAGAAAACAGCAGCAGGACCAGCGCAGTCGCAGACGCCGATGAGCAGTGCAGAAAACAGCAGCAGGACCAGCGCAGTCGCCGACGCCTACGAACAGAGATGAAAACAGCAGCAGGATCAGCACATTTGCCGACGCCGATGAGCAGTGCAGAAAAAAGCAAAAAGACCAGCGCAGTCGCTGACGAGCAGAGCAGAAAACAGCAGCAGGACCAGCACAGTCGCAGACGTCGACGAGCAGAGGCGAAAACAACAGCAGGAAAAGCGCAGTCGCCGACACGGATGAGCAGTGCAGAAAACACCAGCAGGAACAGCACAGTCGCCGATGAGCAGAGCAGAAAACAGCAGCAGGACCAGCGCTGTCGCAGACGCCGACAAGCAGAGCAGACACCGACGAGCAGAGAAGAAAACAGCAGCAGGACCAGCGCAGTCGCCGACGCCGACGATCAGAGCAGAAAACAGCAGCAGGATCAGCGCATTCACTGACGCAGACAAGCAGAGCAGAAAACAGCAGAAGGATCAGTGCAGTAGCCGACGCCGATGAGCAGAGCAGAAAACAGCAGCAGGACCAGCGCAGTCGCCGACGAGCAGAGCAAAAAACAGCAGCAGGAAATGAGCAGTCGCAGACGCCGACGAGCAGAGCAGAAAACAGCAGCAGGATAAGCGCAGTCGCTGATGCCGACAAGCAGAGCAAAAAACAGCAGCAGGAGATGCGCAGTCGCAGACGATCAGAGCAGAAAACAGCAGCAGGGTCAGCGCAGTCGCTGACGCCGACGAGCAGAGCAGAAAACAGCAGCAGGATCAACGCAGACGCCGACGCCCACGAGCAGAGCAGAAAACAGCAGCATGATCAGCACAGTCGCCGATGCCGATGAGCAGTGCAGAAAACAGCAGCAGGACCAGCGCAGTCGCCGACGAGCAGAGCAGAAAACAGCAGCAGGACAAGCGCAGTAGCAGACGCCGACGAGCAGAGGCGAAAACAACAGCAGGACCAGCGCAGTCGCCGACGCCGATGAGCAGTGTAGAAAACACCAGCAGGACCAGCACAGTCGCCGATGAGCAGTGCAGAAAACAGCAGCAGGACCAGCGCAGTCGCAGACGACGACGAGCAGAGCAGACGACGACGAGCAGAGAGGAAAACAGCAGCAGGACCAGCGCAGTCGCCGACGCCGACGATCAGAGCAGAAAACAACAGCAGGACAAGCGCAGTCGCCGACGGCGACGAGCAGTGCAGGAAACAGCAGCAGGATCAGCGCATTCGCTGATGCAGACAAGCAGAGCAGAAAACAGCAGCAAGATCAGCGCAGTAGCCGACGCCGATGAGCAGAGCAGAAAACAGCAGCAGGACCAGCGCAGTCGCTGACGCCTTCGAGCAGAGCAGAAAAAAGCAGCAGGAGATGAGCAGTCGCAGACGCCAACGAGAAGAGCAGAAAACAGCAGCAGGATCAACGCTGTCACCGACGCCGACGAGCAGATCAGAAAACAGCAGCAGGACCAGCGCAGTCGCAGACGCCGACGAGCAGAGGCGAAAACAACAGCAGGACCAGCGCAGTCGCCGACGCCGATGAGCAGTGCAGAAAACAGCAGCAGGACCAGCGCAGTCGCCGACGAGCAGAGCAGAAAACAGCAGCAGGACCAGCGCAGTCGCCGACGAGCAGAGCAGAAAACAGCAGCAGGACCAGTGCAGTTGCCGACGAGCAGAGCAGAAAACAGCAGCAGGACCTGTGCAGTCGCCGACGAGCAGTGCAGAAAACAGCCGCAGGATCAGCGCAGTCACCGATGCCGATGAGCAGTGCAGAAAACACTAGCAGGACCAGCGCAGTCACCGACGAGCAGAGCAGAAAACAGCAGCAGGATGAGCGCAGTCGCAGACGCCAATGAGCAGTGCAGAAAACAACAGCAGGACCAGCGCAGTCGCCGACGGCGACGAGTAGAGTAAAAAAATGCAGCAGGACCAGCGCAGTCGCCCAAGAGCAGAGCAGAAAACAGCAGCAGGATCAGCGCATTCGCTGACGCAGACGAGCAGAGCAAAAAACAGCAGCAGGATCAGCACATTCGCTGACGCAGACAAGCAGAGCAGAAAACAGCAGCAGGAGATGCGCAGTCGCAGACGCCAATGAGCAGTGCAGAAAACAACAGCAGGACCAGCGCAGTCGCCGACGGCGACGAGTAGAGTAAAAAAATGCAGCAGGACCAGCGCAGTCGCCCAAGAACAGAGCAGAAAACAGCAGCAGGATCAGCGCATTCGCTGAGGCAGACGAGCAGAGCAAAAAACAGCAGCAGGATCAGCACATTCGCTGACGCAGACAAGCAGAGCAGAAAACAGCAGCAGGAGATGTGCAGTCTCAGACACTGACGAGCAGAGCAGAAAACAGCAGCAGGATCAGCGCAGTCGCTGACACCGACGAGTACAGTAAAAAAATGCAGCAGGACCAGCGCAGTCGCCCAAGAGCAGAGCAGAAAACAGCAGCAGGACCAGCGCAGTCGGCGATGCCTACGAGCAGAGCAGAAAACAGAAGCAGGATCAGCGCAGTCGCCGACGCCAATGAGCAGTGCAGAAAACAGCAGCAGGACCAGCGCAGTCGCCAACGAGCAGAGCAGAAAACAGCAGCAGGACCAGCGCAGTCGCAGACGCTGATGAGCAGAGCAGATGCCGACGAGCAGAGGAGAAAACAACAGCAGGACCAGCACAGTTGCCGACGCCGATGAGCAGTGCAGAAAACAGCAGCATGACCAGCGCAGTCACCGACGCCTACGAGCAGAGCAGAAAACAGCAGCAGGATCAGTGCAGTCGCCGACGCCGATGAGCAGTGCAGAAAACAGCAGCAGGACCAACGCAGTCGCCGACGAGCAGAGCAGAAAACAGCAGCAGGACCAGCGCAGTCGCAGATGCCGACGAGCAGAGCAGACGCAGACGAGCAGAGGCGAAAACAACAGCAGGACCAGCGCAGTCGCCGACGCCGATGAGCAGAGCAGAAAATAGCAGCAGGATCAGCGCAGTCGCCGACGCCGACGAGGAGAGCTGAAAATAGCAGCAGGATCAGCGCAGTCGCCGACGCCGACGAGCAGAGCAAAAAACAGCAGCAGGAGATGTGCAGTCTCAGACGCCGACAAGCAGAGCAGAAAACAGCAGCAGGATCAGCGCAGTCGCTGACACCGACGAGCAGAGAAGAAAATAGCAGCAGGATCAGCGCAGTCGCAAACGCCGATGAGCAGAGCAGACGCCGACGAGCAGAGGCGAAAACAACAGCAGGACCAGCGCAGTCGCCGACGCCTACGAGCAGAGCAGAAAACAGCAGCAGGATCAACGCAGTCACCGACGCCGAAGAGCAGTGCAGAAAATAGCAGCAGGACCAGCGCAGTCGCCGAAGAGCAGAGCAGAAAACAGCAGCAGGATCAACGCAGACGCCGACGAGCAGAGCAGAAAACAGCAGCAGGACCAGCGCAGTTGGCGACGCCTACGAGCAGAGCAGAAAACAGCAGCAGGATCAGCGCAGTCGCAGACGCCGATGAGCAGTGCAGAAAACAGCAGCAGGACCAGCGCAGTCGCCAACGAGCAGAGCAGAAAACAGCAGCAGGATGAGCGCAGTCGCAGACGCCAATGAGCAGTGCAGAAAACAACAGCAGGACCAGCCCAGTCGCCGACGGCGACGAGTAGAGTAAAAAAATGCAGCAGGACCAGCGCAGTCGCCCAAGAGCAGAGCAGAAAACAGCAGCAGGATCAGCGCATTCGCTGACGCAGACGAGCAGAGCAAAAAACAGCAGCAGGATCAGCACATTCGCTGACGCAGACAAGCAGAGCAGAAAACAGCAGCAGGAGATGTGCAGTCTCAGACACTGACGAGCAGAGCAGAAAACAGCAGCAGGATCAGCGCAGTCGCTGACACCGACGAGTAGAGTAAAAAAATGCAGCAGGACCAGCGCAGTCGCCCAAGAGCAGAGCAGAAAACAGCAGCAGGACCAGCGCAGTCGGCGATGCCTACGAGCAGAGCAGAAAACAGCAGCAGGATCAGAGCAGTCGCCGACGCCAATGAGCAGTGCAGAAAACAGCAGCAGGACCAGCGCAGTCGCCAACGAGCAGAGCAGAAAACAGCAGCAGGACCAGCGCAGTCGCAGACGCCGATGAGCAGAGCAGATGCCGACGAGCAGAGGAGAAAACAACAGCAGGACCAGCACAGTCGCCGACGCCGATGAGCAGTGCAGAAAACAGCAGCATGACCAGCGCAGTCACCGACGCCTACGAGCAGAGCAGAAAACAGCAGCAGGATCAGTGCAGTCGCCGACGCCGATGATCAGTGCAGAAAACAGCAGCAGGACCAGCGCAGTCGCCGACGAGCAGAGCAGAAAACAGCAGCAGGACCAGCGCAGTCGCAGATGCCAACGAGCAGAGCAGACGCAGACGAGCAGAGGCGAAAACAACAACAGGACCAGCGCAGTCGCCGACGCCGATGAGCAGAGCAGAAAATAGCAGCAGGATCAGCGCAGTCGCCGACGCCGACGAGCAGAGCAGAAAATAGCAGCAGGATCAGCGCAGTCGCCGACGCCGACGAGCAGAGCAAAAAACAGCAGCAGGAGATGTGCAGTCTCAGACGCCGACAAGCAGAGCAGAAAACAGCAGCAGGATCAGCGCAGTCGCTGACACCGACGAGCAGAGAAGAAAATAGCAGCAGGATCAGTGCAGTCGCCGACGCCGACGAGCAGAGGAAAAAACAGCAGCAAGAGATGTGCAGTCTCAGACGCCGACAAGCAGAGCAGAAAACAGCAGCAGGATCAGCGCAGTCGCTGACACCGACGAGCAGAGAAGAAAATAGCAGCAGGATCAGCGCAGTCGCAGACGCCGATGAGCAGAGCAGACGCCGACGAGCAGAGCCGAAAACAACAGCAGGACCAGCGCAGTCGCCGACGCCTACGAGCAGAGCAGAAAACAGCAGCAGGATCAACACAGTCACCGACGCCGAAGAGCAGTGCAGAAAACAGCAGCAGGACCAGCGCAGTCGCCGAAGAGCAGAGCAGAAAACAGCAGCAGGATCAACGCAGACGCCGACGAGCAGAGCAGAAAACAGCAGCAGGACCAGCGCAGTTGGCGACGCCTACGAGCAGAGCAGAAAACAGCAGCAGGAGATGCGCAGTCGCAGACGATCAGAAGCAGAAAACAGCAGCAGGGTCAGAGCAGTCGCTGACGCCGACGAGCAGAGCAGAAAAAAGCAGCAGGAGATGCGGAGTCGCCGACGCCTACGAGCAGAGCAGAAAAAATCGGCAGGAGATGTGCAGTCGCAGAAGCCAACGAGCAGAGCAGAAAACAGCAGCAGGATCAACGCAGTCGCCGACGCCGATGAGCAGTGCAGAAAACAGCAGCAGGTCCAGCGCAGTCGCCGACAGAGCAGAGCAGAAAACAGCAGCAGGATCAGCGCAGTCGCCGTCGCTGATGAGCAGTGCAGAAAAAAGCAGCAGGACCAGCGCAGTCGCCGACGCCGATGAGCAGTGCAAAAAACACCAGCAGGACCAGCGCAGTCGCCGATGAGCAGAGCAGAAAACAGCAGCAGGACCAGCGCAGTCGCAGACGCCGACGAGCAGAGCAGACGCCGACGAGCAGAGAAGAAAACTGCAGCAGGACCAGCGCAGTCGCCGACGCCGACGATCAGAGCAGAAAACAACAGCAGCACCAGCGCAGTTGCCAACGTCGACGAGCAGAGCAGGATACAGCAGCAGGATCAGCGCATTCGCTGACGCAGACAACCAGAGCAGAAAACAGCAGCAGGATCAGCGCAGTAGCCGACGCCGATGAGCAGAGCAGAAAACAGCAGCAGGACCAGCGCAGTCGCCGACGAGCAGAGCAAAAAACAGCAGCAGGAGATGCGCAGTCGCAGACGCCGACGAGCAGAGCAGAAAACAGCAGCAGGATCAGCACAGTCGCTGACGCCGACGAGCAGAGCAAAAAACAGCAGCAGGAGATGCGCAGTCGCAGACGATCAGAGCAGAAAACAGCAGCAGGACCAGCGCAGTCGCCGACGCCTACGAGCAGAGCAGAAAACAGCAGCAGGATCAGCGCAGTCGCCGACGCCGATGAGCAGTGCAGAAAACAGCAGCAGGACCAGCGCAGACGCCGACGAGCAGAGCAGACGCCGATGAGCAGATGCGATAACAACAGCAGGACCAGCGCAGTCGCCGACGAGCAGAGCAGAAAACAGCAGCAGGACCAGCGCAGTCGCCGACGAGCAGAGCAGAAAAGCGCAGCAGGACAAGCGCAGTCGCAGACGCCGACGGGCAGAGCAGACGCAGTCGAGCAGAGGCGAAAACAACAGCAGGACCAGCGCAGTCGCAGATGCCGACGAGCAGAGCAGACGCAGACGAGCAGAGGAAAAAACAACAGCAGGACCAGCGCAGTCGGCGACACCTACGAGCAGAGCAGACAACAACAGCAGGATCAGCGCAGTCGCCGACGCCGATGAGCAGTGCAGAAAACAGCAGCAGGACCAGCGCAGTCGTTGACACCGACGAGCAGAGCAGAAAACAGCAGCAGGATCAGTGTAGTCGCTGACACTGACGAGCAGAGCAGTAAGCAGCAGCAGGAGCAGCGCAATCGCTGACGCCGACGAGCAGAGCAGAAAAAAGCAGCAGGAGATGAGCAGTCGCAGACGCCAACGAGCAGAGCAGAAAACAGCAGCAGGATCAACGCAGTCGCCGACGCCGACGAGCAGAGCAGAAAACAGCAGCAGGACCAGCGCAGTCGCAGACGCCAACGAGCAGAGGCGAAAACAACAGCAGGACCAGCGCAGCCGCCGACGCCGATGAGCAGTGCAGAAAACAGCAGCAGGACCAGCGCAGTCGCCGACCAGCAGAGCAGAAAACAGCTGCAGGACCAGCGCAGTCGCAGACGAGCAGAGCAGAAAACAGCAGCAGGACCTGCGCAGTCGCCGACGAGCAGTGCCGAAAACAGCCGCAGGACCATTGCAAATGCAGACGCCGACGAGCAGAGTAGAAGCTGACGAGCAGAGAAGAAAACAACAGCAGGAACAGCGCAGGCGCCGACGGCGACGAGCAGAGGAGAAAACAGCAGCAGGATCAGCGCATTCGCTGACGCAGACGAGCAGAGCAGAAAACAGCAGCAGGATCAGCACAGTCGCTGACGCCGATGAGCAGTGCAGAAAACAGCAGCAGGAGATGCGCAGTCGCAGACGATCAGAGCAGAAAACAGCAGCAGGGTCAGCGCAGTCGCTGACGCCGACGAGCAGAGCATAAAAAAGCAGCAGGAGATGCGAAGTCGCAGACGATCAGAGCAGAAAACAGCAGCAGGGTCAGCGCAGTCGCTGACGCCGACGAGCAGAGCAGAAAACAGCAGCAGGACCAGTGCAGTCGCCGACGCCTACGAGCAGAGCAGAAAACAGCAGCAGGATCAGCGCAGTCGCCGACGCCGATGAGCAGTGCAGAAAACAGCAGCAGGACCAGCGCAGACGCCGACGAGCAGAGCAGACGCCGATGAGCAGATGCGAAAACAACAGCAGGACCAGCGCAGTCGCCGACGAGCAGAGCAGAAAACAGCAGCAGGACCAGCGCAGACGCCGACGAGCAGAGCAGACACCGACGAGCAGAGAAGAAAACAGCAGCAGGACCAGCGCAGTCGCCGACGCCGGCAATCAGAGCAGAAAACAACAGCAGGACCAGCGAATTCGCCGACGGCGACGAGCAGAGCAGGAAACAGCAGCAGGATCAGCGCATTCGCTGACACAGACGAGCAGAGCAGAAAACAGCAGCAGGATCAGCCCAGTCGCTGACGCCGATGAGCAGAGCAGAAAACAGCAGCAGCATCAGCGCAGTCGCCGACGCCAACGAGCAGAGCAAAAAACAGCAGCAGGAGATGCGCAGTCACAGACGCCGACGAGCAGAGCAGAAAACAGCTGCAGGATCAGCGCCGTCGCTGACGCCGACGAGCAGAGCAGAAAAAAGCAGCAGGAGATGCGCAGTCGCAGACGCCAACGAGAAGAGCAGAAAACAGCAGCAGGATCAACGCAGTCGCCGACGCCGATGAGCAGTGCAGAAAACAGCAGCAGGACCAGCGCAGTCGCCGACGAGCAGAGCAGAAAACAGCAGCAGGACCAGCGCAGTCGCCGACGAGCAGAACAGAAAACAGCAGCAGGACCAGCGCAGTCGCCGACGAGCAGAGCAGAAAACAGCAGCAGGATCAACGCAGTCGCCGACGCCGATGAGCAGTGCAGAAAACAGCAGCAGGTCCAGCGCAGTCGCCGACAAGCAGAGCAGAAAACAGCAACAGGATCAGCGCAGTCGCCGACGCCGATGAGCAGTGAAGAAAACAGCAGCAGGACCAGCGCAGTCGCCGACGCCTACGAGCAGAGCAGAAAACAGCAGCAGGATCAGCACAGTCGCCGACGCCGATGAGCAGTGCAGAAAACAGCAGCAGGACCAGCGTAGTCGCCGACGAGCAGAGCAGAAAACAGCAGCAGGACCAGCGCAGTCGCAAATGCCGACGAGCAGAGGCGAAAACAACAGCAGGACCAGCGCAGTCGCCGACGCCGATGTGCAGTGCAGAGAACACCAGCAGGACCAGCGCAGTCGCCGACGAGCAGAGCAGAAAACAGCAGCAGAACCAGCGCAGTCGCAGATGCCGACGAGCAGAGCAGACGCCAACGAGCAGAGAAGAAAACAGCAACAGGACCAGCGCAGTCGCCGACGCCGACGATCAGAGCAGAAAACAACAGCAGGACCAGTGCAGTCGCCGACGGGGACGAGCAGAGCAGGAAACAGCAGCAGGATCAGCGCATTCGCTGACGCAGACGAGCAGAGCAGAAAACAGCAGCAGGATCAGCGCAAGTAGCCGACGCCGATGAGCAGTGCAGAAAACAGCAGCAGGACCAGCGCAGTCGCCAACGAGCAGAGCAGAAAACAGCAGCAGGACCAGCGCAGTCGCAGACGCCGATGAGCAGAGCAGACACCGACGAGCAGAGGCGAAAACAACAGCAGGACCAGCGTAGTCGCCGACGAGCAGAGTAGAAAACAGCAGCAGGACCAGCGCAGACGCCGACGAGCAGAGCAGACGCCGACGAGCAGAGAAGAAAACAGCAGCAGGACGAGCGCAGTCGCTGACGGCGACGAGCAGAGCAGGAAACAGCAGCAGGATCAGCGCATTCGCTGACACAGACGAGCAGAGCAGAAAACAGCAGCAGGATCAGCCCAGTCGCTGACGCCGATGAGCAGAGCAGAAAACAGCAGCAGCATCAGCGCAGTCGCCGACGCCAACGAGCAGAGCAAAAAACAGCAGCAGGAGATTCGCAGTCGCAGACGCCGACGAGCAGAGCAGAAAACAGCTGCAGGATCAGCGCCCTCGTTGACGCCGACGAGCAGAGCAGAAAAAAACAGCAGGAGATGCGCAGTCGCAGACGCCAACGAGCAGAGCAGAAAACAGCAGCAGGATCAACGCAGTCGCCGACGCCGATGAGCAGTGCAGAAAACAGCAGCAGGACCAGCGTAGTCGCCGACGCCGATGTGCAGTGCAAAAAACACCAGCAGGACCAGCGCAGTCGCCGACGAGCAGAGCAGAAAACAGCAGCAGGACCAGCGAAGTCGCAGACGCCGACGAGCAGAGCAGACGCCGACGAGCAGAGAAGAAAACAGGAGCAGGACCAGCGCAGTCGCCGACGCCGATGATCAGAGCAGAAAACAACAGCAGGACCAGCACAGTCGCCGACGGGGACGAGCAGAGCAGGAAACAGCAGCAGGATCATTGCATTCGCTGACGCAGTTGAGCAGTGCCGAAAACAGCCGCAGGATCATTGCAAATGCAGACGCCGACGAGCAGAGTAGACGCTGACGAGCAGAGAAGAAAACAACAACAGGAACAGCGCAGGCGCCGACGGCGACGAGCAGAGCAGAAAACAGCAGCAGGATCAGCGCATTCGCTGACGCATACGAGCAGAGCAGAAAACAGCAGCAGGATCAGCACAGTCGCTGACGCCGATGAGCAGTGCAGAAAACAGCAGCAGGAGATGCGCAGTCGCAGACGATCAGAGCAGAAAACAGCAGCAGGGTCAGCGCAGTCGCTGACGCCGACAAGCAGAGCAGAAAAAAGCAGCAGGAGATGCGCAGTCGCAGACGCCAATGAGCAGAGCAGAAAACAGCAGCAGGACCAGCGCAGTCGCCGACGCCTACGAGCAGCGCAGAAAACAGCAGCAAGATCAGCGCAGTCGCCGACGCCGATGAGCAGTGCAGAAAACAGCAGCAGGACCAGCGCAGTCGCCAAAGAGCAGAGCAGAAAACAGCAGCAGGACCAGCGCAGTCGCCGACGAGCAGAGCAGAAAACAGCAGCAGGATCAACGCAGTCGCCGACGAGCAGAGCAGAAAACAGCAGCAGGACCAGCGTAGTCGCCGACGAGCAGAGCAGAAAACAGCAGCAGGACCAGCGCAGTCGCAGACGCCGACAAGCAGAGGCGAAAACAACAGCAGGACCAGCGCAGTCGCCGACGCCGATGTGCAGTGCAGAAAACACCAGCAGGACCAGCGCAGTCGCCGACGAGCAGAGCAGAAAACAGCAGCAGGACCAGCGCAGTCGCAGATGCCGACGAGCAGAGCAGACGCCGACGGGCAGAGAAGAAAACAGCAACAGGACCAGCGCAGTCGCCGACGCCGACGATCAGAGCAGAAAACAACAGCAGGACCAGTGCAGTCGCCGACGGGGACGAGCAGAGCAGGAAACAGCAGCAGGATCAGCGCATTCGCTGACGCAGACGAGCAGAGCAGAAAACAGCAGCAGGATCAGCGCAGTAGCCGACGCCGATGAGCAGTGCAGAAAACAGCAGCAGGACCAGCGCAGTCGCCAACGAGCAGAGCAGAAAACAGCAGCAGGACCAGCGCAGTCGCAGACGCCGATGAGCAGAGCAGACGCCGACGAGCAGAGGCGAAAGCAACAGCAGGACCAGCGCAGTCGCCGACGAGCAGAGTAGAAAACAGCAGCAGGACCAGCGCAGACGCCGACGAGCAGAGCAGACGCCGACGAGCAGAGAAGAAAACAGCAGCAGGACCAGCGCAGTCGCCGACGGCGAAAGGCAGAGCAGGAAACAGCAGCAGGATCAGCGCATTCGCTGACAGAGACGAGCAGAGCAGAAAACAGCAGCAGGATCAGCCCAGTCGCTGACGCCGATGAGCAGAGCAGAAAACAGCAGCAGCATCAGCGCAGTCGCCGACGCCAACGAGCAGAGCAAAAAACAGCAGCAGGAGATTCGCAGTCGCAGACGCCAACGAGCAGAGCAGAAAACAGCTGCAGGATCAGCGCCCTCGTTGACGCCGACGAGCAGAGCAGAAAAAAACAGCAGGAGATGCGCAGTCGCAGACGCCAACGAGCAGAGCAGAAAACAGCAGCAGGATCAACGCAGTCGCCGACGCCGATGAGCAGTGCAGAAAACAGCAGCAGGACCAGCGTAGTCACCGACGAGCAGAGCAGAAAACAGCAGCAGGACCAGCGCAGTCGCAGACGCCGACGAGCAGAGGCGAAAACAACAGCAGGACCAGCGCAGTTGCCGACGCCTATGTGCAGTGCAGAAAACACCAGCAGGACCAGCGCAGTCGCCGACGAGCAGAGCAGAAAACAGCAGCAGGACCAGCGCAGTCGCAGACGCCGACGAGCAGAGCAGACGCCGACGAGCAGAGAAGAAAACAGGAGCAGGACCAGTGCAGTCGCCGACGCCGATGATCAGAGCAGAAAACAACAGCAGGACCAGCACAGTCGCCGACGGGGACGAGCAGAGCAGGAAACAGCAGCAGGATCATTGCATTCGCTGACGCAGTTGAGCAGAGCAGAAAACAGCAGCAGGATCAGCGCAGTAGCCGACGCCGATGAGCAGAGCAGAAAACAGCAGCAGGACAAGCGCATTCGCCGACGAGCAGAGCAGAAAACAGCAGCAGGGTCAGCGCAGTCGCTGACGCCGAAGAGCAGAGCAGAAAACAGCAGCAGGATCAGCGCAGTCGCTGTCGCCGACGAGCAGAGCAAAAAACAGCAGCAGGACCAGCGCAGTCGCCAACGAGCAGAGCAGAAAACAGCAGCAGGACCAGCGCAGTCGCCGATGAGCAGAGCAGAAAACCAGCGCAGTCGCCGATGCCGGCGATTGGAGCAGAAAACAACAGCAGGACCAGCGAAGTCGCCGACGGCGACGAGCAGAGCAGGAAACAGCAGCAGGATCAGCGCATTCGCTGACGCAGACGAGCAGAGCAGAAAACAGCAGCAGGATCAGCCCAGTCGCTGACACCGATGAGCAGAGCAAAAAACAGCAGCAGGAGATGCGCAGTCGCCGACGCCTACGAGCAGAGCAGAAAACAGCAGCAGGATCAGCACAGTCGCCGACGCCGATGAGCAGTGCAGAAAACAGCAGCAGGACCAGCGCAGTCGCCAACGCCGATGAGCAGTGCAGAAAACAGCAGCAGTACCAGCGCAGTCGCCGACGAGCAGAGCAGAAAACAGCAGCAGGACCAGCGCAGTCGCCGACGAGCAGAGCAGAAAACAGCAGCAGGATCAACGCAGTCGCCGACGAGCAGAGCAGAAAACAGCAGCAGGACCAGCGTAGTCGCCGACGAGCAGAGCAGAAAACAGTAGCAGGACCAGCGCAGTCGCAGACGCCGACAAGCAGAGGCGAAAACAACAGCAGGACCAGCGCAGTCGCCGACGCCGATGTGCAGTGCAGAAAACACCAGCAGGACCAGCGCAGTCACCGACGAGCAGAGCAGAAAACAGCAGCAGGACCAGCGCAGTCGCAGATGCCGACGAGCAGAGCAGACGCCGACGGGCAGAGAAGAAAACAGCAACAGGACCAGCGCAGTCGCCGACACCGACGATCAGAGCAGAAAACAACAGCAGGACCAGTGCAGTCGCCGACGGGGACGAGCAGAGCAGGAAACAGCAGCAGGATCAGCGCATTCGCTGACGCAGACGAGCAGAGCAGAAAACAGCAGCAGGATCAGCGCAGTAGCCGACGCCGATGAGCAGTGCAGAAAACAGCAGCAGGACCAGCGCAGTCGCCAACGAGCAGAGCAGAAAACAGCAGCAGGACCAGCGCAGTCGCAGACGCCGATGAGCAGAGCAGACGCCGACGAGCAGAGGCGAAAGCAACAGCAGGACCAGCGCAGACGCCGACGAGCAGAGCAGACGCCGACGAGCAGAGAAGAAAACAGCAGCAGGACCAGCGCAGTCGCCGACGGCGACGAGCAGAGCAGGAAACAGCAGCAGGATCAGCGCATTCGCTGACACAGACGAGCAGAGCAGAAAACAGCAGCAGGATCAGCCCAGTCGCTGACGCCGATGAGCAGAGCAGAAAACAGCAGCAGCATCAGCGCAGTCGCCGACGCCAACGAGCAGAGCAAAAAACAGCAGCAGGAGATTCGCAGTCGCAGACGCCAACGAGCAGAGCAGAAAACAGCTGCAGGATCAGCGCCCTCGTTGACGCCGACGAGCAGAGCAGAAAAAAACAGCAGGAGATGCGCAGTCGCAGACGCCAACGAGCAGAGCAGAAAACAGCAGCAGGATCAACGCAGTCGCCGACGCCGATGAGCAGTGCAGAAAACAGCAGCAGGACCAGCGTAGTCACCGACGAGCAGAGCAGAAAACAGCAGCAGGACCAGCGCAGTCGCAGACGCCGACGAGCAGAGGCGAAAACAACAGCAGGACCAGCGCAGTTGCCGACGCCTATGTGCAGTGCAGAAAACACCAGCAGGACCAGCGCAGTCGCCGACGAGCAGAGCAGAAAACAGCAGCAGGACCAGCGCAGTCGCAGACGCCGACGAGCAGAGCAGACGCCGACGAGCAGAGAAGAAAACAGGAGCAGGACCAGTGCAGTCGCCGACGCCGATGATCAGAGCAGAAAACAACAGCAGGACCAGCACAGTCGCCGACGGGGACGAGCAGAGCAGGAAACAGCAGCAGGATCATTGCATTCGCTGACGCAGTTGAGCAGAGCAGAAAACAGCAGCAGGATCAGCGCAGTAGCCGACGCCGATGAGCAGAGCAGAAAACAGCAGCAGGACAAGCGCATTCGCCGACGAGCAGAGCAGAAAACAGCAGCAGGGTCAGCGCAGTCGCTGACGCCGAAGAGCAGAGCAGAAAACAGCAGCAGGATCAGCGCAGTCGCTGTCGCCGACGAGCAGAGCAAAAAACAGCAGCAGGACCAGCGCAGTCGCCAACGAGCAGAGCAGAAAACAGCAGCAGGACCAGCGCAGTCGCCGATGAGCAGAGCAGAAAACCAGCGCAGTCGCCGATGCCGGCGATCGGAGCAGAAAACAACAGCAGGACCAGCGAAGTCGCCGACGGCGACGAGCAGAGCAGGAAACAGCAGCAGGATCAGCGCATTCGCTGACGCAGACGAGCAGAGCAGAAAACAGCAGCAGGATCAGCCCAGTCGCTGACACCGATGAGCAGAGCAAAAAACAGCAGCAGGAGATGCGCAGTCGCCGACGCCTACGAGCAGAGCAGAAAACAGCAGCAGGATCAGCACAGTCACCGACGCCAATGAGCAGTGCAGAAAACAGCAGCAGGACCAGCAGAGTCGCAGACGCCGACGAGCAGAGGCGAAAACAACAGCAGGACCAGCGAAGTCGCCGACGAGCAGAGCAAAAAACAGCAGCAGGAGATGCGCAGTCGCAGACGATCAGAGCAGAAAACAGCAGCAGGGTCAGCGCAGTCGCTGACGCCGACGAGCAGAGCAGAAAAAAGTAGCAGGAGATGCGCAGTCGCAGACGCCAATGAGCAGAGCAGAAAACAGCAGCAGGACCAGCGCAGTCGCAGACGCCGATGAGCAGAGCAGACGCCGACGAGCAGAGGCGAAAGCAACAGCAGGACCAGCGCAGTCGCCGACGAGCAGAGCAGAAAACAGCAGCAGGACCAGCGCAGGCGCCGACGAGCAGAGCAGAAAACAGCAGCAGGACCAGCGCAGTCGCCGATGAGCAGAGCAGAAAACAGCAGCAGGACCAGCGCAGTCGCCGACGCCGGCGATCAGAGCAGAAAACAACAGCAGGACCAGCGAAGTCCCCGACGGCGACGAGCATAGCAGGAAACAGCAGCAGGATCAGCGCATTCGCTGACGCAGACGAGCAGAGCAGAAAACAGCAGCAGGATAAGCCCAGTCGCTGATGCCGATGATGAGAGCAGAAAACAGCAGCAGGATCAGCGCAGGCGCCAACGCCGACGAGCAGAGCAAAAAACTGCAGCAGGAGATGTGCAGTCGCAGACGCCGACGAGCAGAGCAGAAAACAGCAGCAGGATCAACGCAGTCGCCGACGAGCAGAACAGAAAACAGCAGCAGGATCAGCGCACTCGCCGACGAGCAGAGCAGAAAACAGCAGCAGGATCAGCGCAGTCGCTGACGCCGATGAGCAGTGCAGAAAACAGCAGCAGGACCAGCGCAGTCGTCGACGCCTACGAGCAGGGCAGAAAACAGCTGCAGGATCAGCACAGTCGCTGACGCCGATGAGCAGTGCAGAAAACAGCAGCAGGAGATGCGCAGTCGCAGACGATCAGAGGAGAAAACAGCAGCAGGGTCAGCGCAGTCGCTGACGCCGATGATCAGAGCAGAAAAAAGCAGCAGGAGATGCACAGTCGCAGACGCCAATGAGCAGAGCAGAAAACAGCAGCAGGATCAACGTAGTCGCCGACGCCGATGAGCATTGCAGAAAAAAGCAGCAGGAGATGCACAGTCGCAGACGCCAACGAGCAGAGCAGAAAACAGCAGCAGGATCAACGAAGTCGCCGACGCCGATGAGCAGTGCAGAAAACAGCAGGAGGTCCAGCGCAGTCGGCGACGAGCAGAGCAGAAAACAGCAGCAGGATCAGCGCAGTCGCCGACGCCGATGAGCAGTGCAGAAAACAGCAGCAGGACCTGCGCAGTCGCCGACGCCTACGAGCAGAGCAGAAAACAGCAGCAGGATCAACACAGTCGCCGACGCCGATGAGCAGTGCAGAAAACAGCAGCAGGACCAGCGTAGTCGCCGACGAGCAGAGCAGAAAACAGCAGCAGGACCAGCGCAATCGCAGACGCCGACGAGCAGAGGCGAAAACAACAGCAGGACCAGCGCAGTCACCGAGGCCGATGTGCAGTGCAGAAAACACCAGCAGGACCAGCGCAGTCGCCGATGAGCAGAGTAGAAAACAGCAGCAGGACCAGCGCAGTCGCAGACGCCGACAAGCAGAGCAGACGCCGACGAGCAGAGAAGAAAACAGCAGCAGGACCAGCGCAGTCGCCGACGCCGACGATCAGAGCAGAAAACAACAGCAGGACCAGTGCAGTCGCCGACGGGGACGAGCAGAGCAGGAAACAGAAGCAGGATCAGCGCATTCGCTGACGCAGACGAGCAGAGCAGAAAACAGCAGCAGGATCAGCGTAGTAGCAGACCCCGATGAGCAGAGCAGAAAACAGCAGCAGGACAAGCGCAATCGCCGACGAGCAGAGCAAAAAACAGCAGCAGGAGATGCGAAGTCACAGACGCCGACAAGGAGAGCAGAAAACAGCAGCAGGATCAGCACAGTCGCTGACGCCGACGAGCAGAGCAAAAAACAGCAGCAGGAGATGCGCAGTCGCAGATGATCAGAGCAGAAAACAGCAGCAGGGTCAGCGCAGTCGCTGACGCCGACGAGTAGAGCAGAAAAAAGCAGCAGGAGATGCGCAGTCGCAGACGCCAATGAGCAGAGCAGAAAACAGCAGCAGGACCAGCGCAGTCGCAGACGCCGATGAGCAGAGCAGACGCCGACAAGAAGAGGCGAAAGCAACAGAAGGACCAGCGCAGTTGCCAACGAGCAGAGCAGAAAACAGCAGCAGGACCAGCGCAGTCGCCGACGAGCAGAGCAGAAAACAGCAGCAGGACCAGCGCAGTCGCCGACGAGCAGAGCTGAAAACAGCAGCAGGACCAGCGCAGTCGCCGACGCCGGCGATCAGAGCAGAAAAAAACAGCAGGACCAGCGAAGATGCCGACGGCGACTAGCAGAGCAGGAAACAGCAGCAGGATCAGCGCATTCGCTGACGCAGACGAGCAGAGCAGAAAACAGCAGCAGGATGAGCGCATTCGCTGACGCAGACGAGCAGAGCAGAAAACAGCAGCAGGATCAGCGCAGTAGCCGACCCCGATGAGCAGAGCAGAAAACAGCAGCAGGACAAACGCAATCGCCGACGAGCAGAGCAAATAACAAGAGCAGGAGATGCGCAGTCACAGACGCCGACGAGGGGAGCAGAAAACAGCAGCAGGATCAGCGCAGTCGCTGACGCCGACGAGCAGAGCAGAAAAAAGCGGCAGGAGATGCGCAGTCGCAAAAGCCAACGAGCAGAGCAGAAAACAGCAGCAGGATCAACACAGTCGCCGACGAGCAGAGCAGAAAACAGCAGCAGGATCAGCGCAGTCGCCGATGAGCAGTGCAGAAAACAGCAGCAGGACCAGCGCAGTCGTCGACGCCTACGATCAGAGCAGAAAACAGCAGCAGGGTCAGCGCAGTCGCTGACGCCGACGAGCAGAGCAGAAAAAAGCAGCAGGAGATGCGCAGTCGCAGACGCCAATGAGCAGAGCAGAAAACAGCAGCAGGATCAACGTAGTCGCCGACACCGATGAGCATTGCAGAACACAGCAGCAGGACCAGCGCAGTCGCCGACGCCTACGAGCAGAGCAGAAAACAGCAGCAGGATCAGCACAGTCACCGACGCCGATGAGCAGTGCAGAAAACAGCAGCAGGACCAGCGCAGTCGCCGACGAGCAGAACAGAAAACAGCAGCAGGACCAGCAGAGTCGCAGACGCTGACGAGCAGAGGCGAAAACAACAGCAGGACCAGCGCAGTCACGGACGCCAATGAGCAGTGCAGAAAAGACCAGCAGGACCAGCGCAGTCGCCGATGAGCAGAGAAGAAAACAGCAGCAGGACCTGCGCAGTCGCAGACGCTGACGAGCAGAGCAGACGCCGACGAGCAGAGAAGAAAACAGCAGCAGGACCAGCACAGTCGCCGACGCCGACGATCAGAGCAGAAAACAACAGCAGGACCAGCGCAGTAGCCGACGGCGACGAGCAGAGCAGGAAACAGCAGCAGGATCAGCGCATTCGCTGACGCAGACAAGCAGAGCGGAAAACAGCAGCAGGATCCGCGCAGTAGCCAACGCCGATGAGCAGAGCAGAAAACAGCAGCAGGATCAGCGCCGTCGCTGACGCCGACGAGCAGAGCAGAAAAAAGCAGCAGGAGATGCGCAGTCGCAGACGCCAACGAGCAGAGCAGAAAACAGCAGCAGGATCAACGCAGTCGCCAACGCCGATGAGCAGTGCAGAAAACAGCAGCAGGACCAGCGCAGTCGCCGACGAGCAGAGCAGAAAACAGCAGCAGGACCAGTGCAGTCGCCGACGAGCAGAACAGAAAACAGCAGCAGGACCAGCGCAGTCGCCGACGAGCAGAGCAGAAAACAGCAGCAGGATCAACGCAGTCGCCGACGAGCAGAGCAGAAAACAGCAGCAGGACCAGCGTAGTCGCCGACGAGCAGAGCAGAAAACAGCAGCAGGACCAGCGCAGTCGCAGACGCCGACAAGCAGAGGCGAAAACAACAGCAGGACCAGCGCAGTCGCCGACGAGCAGAGCAGAAAACAGCAACAGGACCAGCGCAGTCGCAGATGCCGACGAGCAGAGCAGACGCCGACGGGCAGAGAAGAAAACAGCAACAGGACCAGCGCAGTCGCCGACGCCGACGATCAGAGCAGAAAACAACAGCAGGACCAGTGCAGTCGCCGACGGGGACGAGCAGAGCAGGAAACAGCAGCAGGATCAGCGCATTCGCTGACGCAGACGAGCAGAGCAGAAAACAGCAGCAGGATCAGCGCAGTAGCCGACGCCGTTGAGCAGTGCAGAAAACAGCAGCAGGACCAGCGCAGTCGCCAACGAGCAGAGCAGAAAACAGCAGCAGGACCAGCGCAGTCGCAGACGCCGATGAGCAGAGCAGACGCCGACGAGCAGAGGCGAAAACAACAGCAGGACCAGTGCAGTCGCCGACGAGCAGAGTAGAAAACAGCAGCAGGACCAGCGCAGACGCCGACGAGCAGAGCAGACGCCGACGAGCAGAGAAGAAAACAGCAGCAGGACCAGCGCAGTCGCCGACGGCGACGAGCAGAGCAGGAAACAGCAGCAGGATCAGCGCATTCGCTGACACAGACGAGCAGAGCAGAAAACAGCAGCAGGATCAGCCCAGTCGCTGACGCCAACGAGCAGAGCAAAAAACAGCAGCAGGAGATTCGCAGTCGCAGACGCCAACGAGCAGAGCAGAAAACAGCTGCAGGATCAGCGCCCTCGTTGACGCCGACGAGCAGAGCAGAAAAAAACAGCAGGAGATGCGCAGTCGCAGACGCCAACGAGCAGAGCAGAAAACAGCAGCAGGATCAACGCAGTCGCCGACGCCGATGAGCAGTGCAGAAAACAGCAGCAGGACCAGCGTAGTCACCGACGAGCAGAGCAGAAAACAGCAGCAGGACCAGCGCAGTCGCAGACGCAGACGAGCAGAGGCGAAAACAACAGCAGGACCAGCGCAGTTGCCGACGCCTATGTGCAGTGCAGAAAACACCAGCAGGACCAGCGCAGTCGCCGACGAGCAGAGCAGAAAACAGCAGCAGGACCAGCGCAGTCGCAGACGCCGACGAGCAGAGCAGACGCCGACGAGCAGAGAAGAAAACAGGAGCAGGATCAGTGCAGTCGCCGACGCCGATGATCAGAGCAGAAAACAACAGCAGGACCAGCACAGTCGCCGACGGGGACGAGCAGAGCAGGAAACAGCAGCAGGATCATTGCATTCGCTGACGCAGTTGAGCAGAGCAGAAAACAGCAGCAGGATCAGCGCAGTAGCCGACGCCGATGAGCAGAGCAGAAAACAGCAGCAGGACAAGCGCAATCGCCGACGAGCAGAGCAGAAAACAGCAGCAGGGTCAGCGCAGTCGCTGACGCCGAAGAGCAGAGCAGAAAACAGCAGCAGGATCAGCGCAGTTGCTGTCGCCGACGAGCAGAGCAAAAAACAGCAGCAGGACCAGCGCAGTCGCCGACGAGCAGAGCAGAAAACAGCAGCAGGACCAGCGCAGTCGCCGATGAGCAGAGCAGAAAACAGCAGCAGGACCAGCGCAGTCGCCGATGCCGGCGATCGGAGCAGAAAACAACAGCAGGACCAGCGAAGTCGCCGACGGCGACAAGCAGAGCAGGAAACAGCAGCAGGATCAGCGCATTCGCTGACGCAGACGAGCAGAGCAGAAAACAGCAGCAGGATCAGCCCAGTCGCTGACACCGATGAGCAGAGCAGAAAACAGCAGCAGGACCAGCGTAGTCGCCGACGAGCAGAGCAAAAAACAGCAGCAGGAACAGCGCAGTCGCAGACGCCGACGAGCAGAGGCGAAAACAACACCAGGACCAGCGCAGTCGCCGACGCCGATGTGCAGTGCAGAAAACACCAGCAGGACCAGCGCAGTTGCCGACGAGCAGAGCAGAAAACAGCAGCAGGACCAGCGCAGTCGCAGATGCCGACGAGCAGAGCAGATGCCGACGAGCAGAGCAAAAAACAGCAGCAGGAGATGCGCAGTCGCCGACGCCTACGAGCAGAGCAGAAAAAAGCAGCAGGATCAGCACAGTCACCGACGCCAATGAGCAGTGCAGAAAACAGCAGCAGGACCAGCGCAGTCGCAGACGCCGATGAGCAGAGCAGACGCCGACGAGCAGAGGCGAAAGCAACAGCAGGACCAGCGCAGTCGCCGACGAGCAGAGCAGAAAACAGCAGCAGGACCAGCGCAGGCGCCGACGAGCAGAGCAGAAAACAGCAGCAGGACCAGTGCAGTCGCCGACGAGCAGAGCAGAAAACAGCAGCAGGACCAGCGCAGTCGCCGACGCCGGCGATCAGAGCAGAAAACAACAGCAGGACCAGCGAAGTCCCCGACGGCGACGAGCAGAGCAGGAAACAGCAGCAGGATCAGCGCATTCGCTGACGCAGACGAGCAGAGCAGAAAACAGCAGCAGGATAAGCCCAGTCGCTGATGCCGATGATGAGAGCAGAAAACAGCAGCAGGATCAGCGCAGGCGCCAACGCCGACGAGCAGAGCAAAAAACTGCAGCAGTAGATGTGCAGTCGCAGACGCCGACGAGCAGAGCAGAAAACAGCAGCAGGATCAGCGCAGTCACTGACGCGGACGAGCAGAGCAGAAAAAAGCGGCAGGAGATGCGCAGTCGCAGACGCCAACGAGCAGAACAGAAAACAGCAGCAGGATCAACGCAGTCGCCGACGAGCAGAACAGAAAACAGCAGCAGGATCAGCGCAGTCGCCGACGAGCAGAGCAGAAAACAGCAGCAGGATCAGCGCAGTCGCTGACGCCGATGAGCAGTGCAGAAAACAGCAGCAGGACCAGCGCAGCCGTCGACGCCTACGAGCAGGGCAGAAAACAGCTGCAGGATCAGCACAGTCGCTGACGCCGATGAGCAGTGCAGAAAACAGCAGCAGGAGATGCGCAGTCGCAGACGATCAGAGGAGAAAACAGCAGCAGGGTCAGCGCAGTCGCTGACGCCGACGATCAGAGCAGAAAAAAGCAGCAGGAGATGCACAGTCGCAGACGCCAATGAGCAGAGCAGAAAACAGCAGCAGGATCAACGTAGTCGCCGACGCCGATGAGCATTGCAGAAAAAAGCAGCAGGAAATGCACAGTCGCAGACACCAACGAGCAGAGCAGAAAACAGCAGCAGGATCAACGCAGTCGCCGACGCCGATGAGCAGTGCAGAAAACAGCAGGAGGTCCAGCGCAGTCGGCGACGAGCAGAGCAGAAAACAGCAGCAGGATCAGCGCAGTCGCCGACGCCGATGAGCAGTGCAGAAAACAGCAGCAGGACCTGCGCAGTCGCCGACGCCTACGAGCAGAGCAGAAAACAGCAGCAGGATCAACGCAGTCGCCGACGCCGATGAGCAGTGCAGAAAACAGCAGCAGGACCAGCGTAGTCGCCGACGAGCAGAGCAGAAAACAGCAGCAGGACCAGCGCAATAGCAGACGCCAACGAGCAGAGGCGAAAACAACAGCAGGACCAGCGCAGTCACCGAGGCCGATGTGCAGTGCAGAAAACACCAGCAGGACCAGCGCAGTCGCCGATGAGCAGAGTAGAAAACAGCAGCAGGACCAGCGCAGTCGCAGACGCCGACAAGCAGAGCAGACGCCGACGAGCAGAGAAGAAAACAGCAGCAGGACCAGCGCAGTCGCCGACGCCGACGATCAGAGCAGAAAACAACAGCAGGACCAGTGCAGTCGCCGACGGGGACGAGCAGAGCAGGAAACAGAAGCAGGATCAGCGCATTCGCTGACGCAGACGAGCAGAGCAGAAAACAGCAGCAGGATCAGCGTAGTAGCCGACCCCGATGAGCAGAGCAGAAACAGCAGCAGGACAAGCGCAATCGCCGACGAGCAGAGCAAAAAACAGCAGCAGGAGATGCGAAGTCACAGACGCCGACGAGGAGAGCAGAAAACAGCAGCAGGATCAGCGCAGTCGCTGACGCCGACGAGCAGAGCAAAAAACAGCAGCAGGAGATGCGCAGTCGCAGATGATCAGAGCAGAAAACAGCAGCAGGGTCAGCGCAGTCGCTGACGCCGACGAGCAGAGCAGAAAAAAGCAGCAGGAGATGCGCAGTCGCAGACGCAGATGAGCAGAGCAGAAAACAGCAGCAGGACCAGCGCAGTCGCAGACGCCGATGAGCAGAGCAGACGCCGACAAGAAGAGGCGAAAGCAACAGAAGGACCAGCGCAGTTGCCAACGAGCAGAGCAGAAAACAGCAGCAGGACCAGCGCAGTCGCCGACGAGCAGAGCAGAAAACAGCAGCAGGACCAGCGCAGTCGCCGACGAGCAGAGCTGAAAACAGCAGCAGGACCAGCGCAGTTGCCGACGCCGGCGATCAGAGCAGAAAACAACAGCAGGACCAGCGAAGATGCCGACGGCGACTAGCAGAGCAGGAAACAGCAGCAGGATCAGTGCATTCGCTGAGGCAGACGAGCAGAGCAGAAAACAGCAGCAGGATGAGCGCATTCGCTGACGCAGACGAGCAGAGCAGAAAACAGCAGCAGGATCAGCGCAGTAGCCGACCCCGATGAGCAGAGCAGAAAACAGCAGCAGGACAAACGCAATCGCCGACGAGCAGAGCAAATAACAAGAGCAGGAGATGCGCAGTCACAGACGCCGACGAGGGGAGCAGAAAACACCAGCAGGATCAGCGCAGTCGCTGACGCCGACGAGCAGAGCAGAAAAAAGCGGCAGGAGATGCGCAGTCGCAAAAGCCAACGAGCAGAGCAGAAAACAGCAGCAGGATCAACACAGTCGCCGACGAGCAGAGCAGAAAACAGCAGCAGGATCAGCGCAGTCGCCGAGGAGCAGAGCAGAAAACAGCAGCAGGATTAGCGCAGTCGCCGACGCCGATGAGCAGTGCAGAAAACAGCAGCAGGACCAGCGCAGTCGTTGACGCCTACGATCAGAGCAGAAAACAGCAGCAGGGTCAGCGCAGTCGCTGACGCCGACGAGCAGAGCAGAAAAAAGCAGCAGGAGATGTGCAGTCGCAGACGCCAATGAGCAGAGCAGAAAACAGCAGCAGGATCAACGTAGTCGCCGACACCGATGAGCATTGCAGAACACAGCAGCAGGACCAGCGCAGTCGCCGACGCCTACGAGCAGAGCAGAAAACAGCAGCAGGATCAGCACAGTCACCGACGCCGATGAGCAGTGCAGAAAACACCAGCAGGACCAGCGCAGTCGCTGATGAGCAGAGCAGAAAACAGCAGCAGGACCTGCGCAGTCGCAGACGCCGACGAGCAGAGCAGACGCCGACGAGCAGAGAAGAAAACAGCAGCAGGACCAGCACAGTCGCCGACGCCGACGATCAGAGCAGAAAACAACAGCAGGACCAGCGCAGTAGCCGATGGCGACGAGCAGAGCAGGAAACAGCAGCAGGATCAGCGCATTCGCTGACGCAGACAAGCAGAGCAGAAAACAGCAGCAGGATCCGCGCAGTAGCCAACGCCGATGAGCAGAGCAGAAAACAGCAGCAGGACCAGCGCAGTCGCCGACGAGCAGAGCAAAAAACAGCAGCAGGAGATGCGCAGACGCAGACGCCGACGAGCAGAGCAGAAAACAGCAGCAGGATCAGCGCAGTCGCTGACGCCGACGAGCAGAGCAAAAAACAGCGGCAGGAAATGTGCAGTCACAGACGATCAGAGCAGAAAACAGCAGCAGGGTCAGCGCAGTCTCAGACGCCAATGAGCAGAGCAGAAAACAGCAGCAGGATCAACGCAGTCGCCGAAAGCCGATGAGCAGTGCAGAAAACAGCAGCAGGACCAGAGCAGTCGCCGACGAGCAGAGCAGAAAACAGCAGCAGGACCAGCGCAGTCGCAGACGCCGATGAGCAGTGCAGAAAACAGCAGCAGGACCAGCTCAGTCGCCGACGCCTACGAGCAGAGCAGAAAACAGCAGCAGGATCAGCACAGTCGCCGACGCCGATGAGCAGTGCAGAAAACAGCAGCAGGACCAGCGCATACGTCGATGAGACGAGCAGAAAACAGCAGCAGGGCCAGCGCAGTCGCAGACGCCGACGAGCAGAGCAGATGCCGACGAGCAGAGAAGAAAACAGCAGCAGGACCAGCGCAGTCGCCGACGCCGACGATCAGAGCAGAAAACAACAGCAGGACCAGCACAGTCGCTGACGCAGATAAGCAGTGCAGAAAACACCAGCAGGACCAGCGCAGTGGCCGATGAGCAGAGCAGGAAACAGCAGCAGGACCAGTGCAGTCACAGACGCCGTCGAGCAGAGCAGACGCCGACGAGCAGAGAAGAAAACAGCAGCAGGACCAGCGCAGTCGCCGGCGCCGACGATCAGAGCAGAAAACAACAGAAGGACCAGCGCAGTCGCCGACGGCGACGAGCAGAGCAGGAAATAACAGCAGGATCAGCGTAGTAGCCGACGCCGATGAGCAGAGCAGAAAACAGCAGCAGGACCAGCGCAGTCGCCGACGAGCAGAGCAAAAAACAGCAGCAGGAGATGCGCAGTCGCAGACGCCGACGAGCAGAGCAGAAAACAGCAGCAGGATCAGCGCAGTCTCTGACGCCGACGAGCAGAGCAAAAAACATAAGCAGAAGATGCGCAGTCGCAGACGATCAGAGCAGAGAACAGCAGCAGGAGATGCGCAGACGCCAATGAGCAGAGCAGAAAACAGCAGTAGGATCAACGCAGTCGCCGACGCCGATGAGCAGTGCAGAAAACAGCAGCAGGACCTGCGCAGTCGCCGACGAGCAGAGCAGAAAACAGCAGCAGGACCAGCGCAGTCGCAGTCGCCGATGAGCAGTGAAGAAAAAAGCAGCAGGACCAGCGCAGTCACAGACGCCTACGAGCAGAGCAGAAAACAGCAGCAGGATCAGCACAGTCGCCGACGCCAATGAGCAGTGCAGAAAACAGCAGCAGGACCAGCGCAGTCGCCGACGAGCAGAGCAGAAAAAAGCAGCAGGACCAGCGCAGTCGCAGACGCCGATGAGCAGAGGCGAAAACAACAGCAGGACCAGCGCAGTCGCCGACACTGATGAGCAGTGCAGAAAACACCAGCAGGACCAGCGCAGTCGCCGATGAGCAGAGCAGAAAACAGCAGCAGGACCAGCGCAGTCGCAGACGCCGACGAGCAGAGCAGACACCGACGAGCAGAGAAGAAAACAGCAGCAGAACCAGCGCAGTCGCCGACGCCGACGATCAGAGCAGAAAACAACAGCAGGACCAGCGCAGTTGCCGACGGCGATGAGCAGAGCAGGAAACAGCAGCAGGATCAGCGCATTCGCTGACGCCGATGAGCAGTGCAGAAAACAGCAGCAGGACCAGCGCAGTCGCCGACGCCTATGAGCAGAGCAGAAAACAGCAGCAGGATCAGCACAGTCGCCGACGCCGATGAGCAGTGCAGAAAACAGCAGCAGGACCAGCGCAGTCGCCGACGAGCAGAGCAGAAAACAGCAGCAGGACCAGCACAGTCTCAGACGCCGACGAGCAGAGGCGAAAACAACAGCAGGACCAGCGCAGTCGCCGATGCCGAGGAGCAATGCAGAAAACACCAGCAAGACCAGCGCAGTCGCAGACGCCGACGAGCAGAGCAGACGCCGACGAGCAGAAAAGAAAACAGCAGCAGGACCAGCGCAGTCGCCGACGCCGACCATCAGAGCAGAAAACAACAGCAGGACCAGCGCAGTCGCCGACGCAGATGAGCAGTGCAGAAAAAAACAAGCAGGACCAGCGCAGTCACCGATGAGCAGAGCAGAAAACAGCAGCAGGACCAGCGCAGTCGCAGACGCCGACGAGCAGAGCAGACGCCGACGAGCAGAGAAGAAAACAGCAGCAGGACCAGCGCAGTCGCCGGGGCCGACGATCAGAGCAGAAAACAACAGCAGGACCAGCGCAGTCGCCGACAGCGACGAGCAGAGCAGGAAACAACAGCAGGATCAGCGCAGTAGCCGACGCCGATGAGCAGAGCAGAAAACAGCAGCAGGACCAGCGCAGTCGCCGACGAGCAGAGCAAAAAACAGCAGCAGGAGATGTGCAGTCGCAGATGCCGACGAGCAGAGCAGAAAACAGCAGCAGGATCAGCGCAGTCGCTGACGCCGACGAGCAGAGCAAAAAACAGAAGCAGGAGATGCGCAGTCGCAGACGATCAGAGCAGAAAACAGCAGCAGGGTCAGCGCAGTTGCTGACGCTGACGAGCAAAGCAGAAAAAAGCTGCAGGAGATGCGCAGTCGCAGACGCCAATGAGCAGAGCAGAAAACAGCAGCAGGATCAGCGCAGTCACCGACTCCGATGAGCAGTGCAGAAAACAGCAGCAAGTCCTGCACAGTCGCCGACGAGCAGAGCAGAAAACAGCAGCAGGACCAGCGCAGTCGCAGACGACGATGAGCAGTGCAGAAAACAGCAGCAGGACCAGCGCAGTCGCCGACGCCTTCGAGCAGAGCAGAAAACAGCAGCAGGATCAGCACAGTCGCCGACGCCAATGAGCAGTGCAGAAAACAGCAGCAGGACCAGCGCAGTTGCCGACGAGCAGAGCAGAAAACAGCAGCATGACCAGCGCAGTCGCAGACGCCGACGAGCAGAGGCGAAAACAACAGCAGGACCAGCGCAGTCGCCGACGCCGATGAGCAGTGCAGAAAACACCAGCAGGACCAGCGCAGTCGCCGATGAGCAGAGCAGAAAACAGCAGCAGGACCAGCGCAGTCGCAGACGCCGACGATCAGAGCAGAAAACAACAGCAGGACCAGCGCAGGCGCCGACGGCGACGAGCAGAGCAGGAAACCGCAGCAGGATCAGCGCATTCGCTGACGCAGACAAGCAGAGCAGAAAACAGCAGCAGGATCAGCGCAGTAGTCGACGCCGATGAGCATAGCAGAAAACAGCAGCAGGACCAGCGCAGTCGCCGACGAGCAGAGCAAAAAACAGCAGCAGGAGATGCGCAGTCGCAGACGCAAATGAGCAGAGCAGAAAACAGCAGCAGGATCAGCGCAGTCGCCGACGCCAATGAGCAGTGCATAAAACAGCAGCAGGACCAGCGCAGTCACCGACGAGCAGAGCAGAAAACAGCAGCAGGATCAGAGCAGTCGCCGACGCCGATGAGCAGAGCAAAAAACAGCAGCAGGAGATGCGCAGTCGCAGACGATCAGAGCAGAAAACAGCAGCAGGGTCAGCGCAGTCGCTGACGCCGACGAGCAGAGCAGAAAAAAGCAGCAGGAGATGCGCAGTCGCAGACGCAAATGAGCAGAGCAGAAAACAGCAGCAGGATCAGCGCAGTCGCCGACGCCAATGAGCAGTGCAGAAAACAGCAGCAGGACCAGCGCAGTCACCGACGAGCAGAGCAGAAAACAGCTGCAGGATCAGCGCAGTCGCTGACGCCGATGAGCAGAGCAGAAAAAAGCAGCAGGACCAGCACAGTCGCCGACGCCGACGATCAGAGCAGAAAACAACAGCAGGACCAGCGCAGTAGCCGACGGCGACGAGCAGAGCAGGAAACAGCAGCAGGATCAGCGCATTCGCTGACGCAGACAAGCAGAGCAGAAAAAAGCAGCAGGATCCGCGCAGTAGCCGACGCCGATGAGCAGAGCAGAAAACAGCAGCAGGAGATGCGCAGTCGCAGATGATAAGAGCAGAAAACAGCAGCAGGTTCAGTGCAGTCGCTGACGCCGACGAGCAGAGCAAAAAACAGCGGCAGGAAATGTGCAGTCACAGAAGATCAGAGCAGAAAACAGCAGCAGGGTCAGCGCAGTCTCAGACGCCAATGAGCAGAGCAGAAAACAGCAGCAGGATCAACGCAGTCGCCGAAAGCCGATGAGCAGTGCAGAAAACAGCAGCAGGACCAGAGCAGTCGCCGACGAGCAGAGCAGAAAACAGCAGCAGGACCAGCGCAGTCGCAGACGCCGATGAGCAGTGCAGAAAACAGCAGCAGGACCAGCTCAGTCGCCGACGCCTACGAGCAGAGCAGAAAACAGCAGCAGGATCAGCACAGTCGCCGACGCCGATGAGCAGTGCAGAAAACAGCAGCAGGACCAGCGCATACGTCGATGAGCAGAGCAGAAAACAGCAGCAGGGCCAGCGCAGTCGCAGACGCCGACGAGCAGAGCAGATGCCGACGAGCAGAGAAGAAAACAGCAGCAGGACCAGCGCAGTCGCCGACGCCGACGATCAGAGCAGAAAACAACAGCAGGACCAGCACAGTCGCTGACGCAGATAAGCAGTGCAGAAAACACCAGCAGGACCAGCGCAGTGGCCGATGAGCAGAGCAGGAAACAGCAGCAGGACCAGTGCAGTCACAGACGCCGTCGAGCAGAGCAGACGCCGACGAGCAGAGAAGAAAACAGCAGCAGGACCAGCGCAGTCGCCGGCGCCGACGATCAGAGCAGAAAACAACAGAAGGACCAGCGCAGTCGCCGACGGCGACGAGCAGAGCAGGAAATAACAGCAGGATCAGCGTAGTAGCCGACGCCGATGAGCAGAGCAGAAAACAGCAGCAGGACCAGCGCAGTCGCCGACGAGCAGAGCAAAAAACAGCAGCAGGAGATGCGCAGTCGCAGACGCCGACGAGCAGAGCAGAAAACAGCAGCAGGATCAGCGCAGTCTCTGACGCCGACGAGCAGAGCAAAAAACATAAGCAGAAGATGCGCAGTCGCAGACGATCAGAGCAGAGAACAGCAGCAGGAGATGCGCAGACGCCAATGAGCAGAGCAGAAAACAGCAGTAGGATCAACGCAGTCGCCGACGCCGATGAGCAGTGCAGAAAACAGCAGCAGGACCTGCGCAGTCGCCGACGAGCAGAGCAGAAAACAGCAGCAGGACCAGCGCAGTCGCAGTCGCCGATGAGCAGTGAAGAAAAAAGCAGCAGGACCAGCGCAGTCACAGACGCCTACGAGCAGAGCAGAAAACAGCAGCAGGATCAGCACAGTCGCCGACGCCAATGAGCAGTGCAGAAAACAGCAGCAGGACCAGCGCAGTCGCCGACGAGCAGAGCAGAAAAAAGCAGCAGGACCAGCGCAGTCGCAGACGCCGATGAGCAGAGGCGAAAACAACAGCAGGACCAGCGCAGTCGCCGACACTGATGAGCAGTGCAGAAAACACCAGCAGGACCAGCGCAGTCGCCGATGAGCAGAGCAGAAAACAGCAGCAGGACCAGCGCAGTCGCAGACGCCGACGAGCAGAGCAGACACCGACGAGCAGAGAAGAAAACAGCAGCAGAACCAGCGCAGTCGCCGACGCCGACGATCAGAGCAGAAAACAACAGCAGGACCAGCGCAGTTGCCGACGGCGATGAGCAGAGCAGGAAACAGCAGCAGGATCAGCGCATTCGCTGACGCCGATGAGCAGTGCAGAAAACAGCAGCAGGACCAGCGCAGTCGCCGACGCCTATGAGCAGAGCAGAAAACAGCAGCAGGATCAGCACAGTCGCCGACGCCGATGAGCAGTGCAGAAAACAGCAGCAGGACCAGCGCAGTCGCCGACGAGCAGAGCAGAAAACAGCAGCAGGACCAGCACAGTCTCAGACGCCGACGAGCAGAGGCGAAAACAACAGCAGGACCAGCGCAGTCGCCGATGCCGAGGAGCAATGCAGAAAACACCAGCAAGACCAGCGCAGTCGCAGACGCCGACGAGCAGAGCAGACGCCGACGAGCAGAAAAGAAAACAGCAGCAGGACCAGCGCAGTCGCCGACGCCGACCATCAGAGCAGAAAACAACAGCAGGACCAGCGCAGTCGCCGACGCAGATGAGCAGTGCAGAAAAAAACAAGCAGGACCAGCGCAGTCACCGATGAGCAGAGCAGAAAACAGCAGCAGGACCAGCGCAGTCGCAGACGCCGACGAGCAGAGCAGACGCCGACGAGCAGAGAAGAAAACAGCAGCAGGACCAGCGCAGTCGCCGGGGCCGACGATCAGAGCAGAAAACAACAGCAGGACCAGCGCAGTCGCCGACAGCGACGAGCAGAGCAGGAAACAACAGCAGGATCAGCGCAGTAGCCGACGCCGATGAGCAGAGCAGAAAACAGCAGCAGGACCAGCGCAGTCGCCGACGAGCAGAGCAAAAAACAGCAGCAGGAGATGTGCAGTCGCAGATGCCGACGAGCAGAGCAGAAAACAGCAGCAGGATCAGCGCAGTCGCTGACGCCGACGAGCAGAGCAAAAAACAGAAGCAGGAGATGCGCAGTCGCAGACGATCAGAGCAGAAAACAGCAGCAGGGTCAGCGCAGTTGCTGACGCCGACGAGCAAAGCAGAAAAAAGCTGCAGGACATGCGCAGTCGCAGACGCCATTGAGCAGAGCAGAAAACAGCAGCAGGATCAGCGCAGTCACCGACTCCGATGAGCAGTGCAGAAAACAGCAGCAAGTCCTGCACAGTCGCCGACGAGCAGAGCAGAAAACAGCAGCAGGACCAGCGCAGTCGCAGACGACGATGAGCAGTGCAGAAAACAGCAGCAGGACCAGCGCAGTCGCCGACACCTTCGAGCAGAGCAGAAAACAGCAGCAGGATCAGCACAGTCGCCGACGCCAATGAGCAGTGCAGAAAACAGCAGCAGGACCAGCGCAGTTGCCGACGAGCAGAGCAGAAAACAGCAGCATGACCAGCGCAGTCGCAGACGCCGACGAGCAGAGGCGAAAACAACAGCAGGACCAGCGCAGTCGCCGACGCCGATGAGCAGTGCAGAAAACACCAGCAGGACCAGCGCAGTCGCCGATGAGCAGAGCAGAAAACAGCAGCAGGACCAGCGCAGTCGCAGACGCCGACGATCAGAGCAGAAAACAACAGCAGGACCAGCGCAGGCGCCGACGGCGACGAGCAGAGCAGGAAACCGCAGCAGGATCAGCGCATTCGCTGACGCAGACAAGCAGAGCAGAAAACAGCAGCAGGATCAGCGCAGTAGTCGACGCCGATGAGCATAGCAGAAAACAGCAGCAGGACCAGCGCAGTCGCCGACGAGCAGAGCAAAAAACAGCAGCAGGAGATGCGCAGTCGCAGACGCAAATGAGCAGAGCAGAAAACAGCAGCAGGATCAGCGCAGTCGCCGACGCCAATGAGCAGTGCATAAAACAGCAGCAGGACCAGCGCAGTCACCGACGAGCAGAGCAGAAAACAGCAGCAGGATCAGAGCAGTCGCCGACGCCGACGAGCAGAGCAAAAAACAGCAGCAGGAGATGCGCAGTCGCAGACGATCAGAGCAGAAAACAGCAGCAGGGTCAGCGCAGTCGCTGACGCCGACGAGCAGAGCAGAAAAAAGCAGCAGGAGATGCGCAGTCGCAGACGCAAATGAGCAGAGCAGAAAACAGCAGCAGGATCAGCGCAGTCGCCGACGCCAATGAGCAGTGCAGAAAACAGCAGCAGGACCAGCGCAGTCACCGACGAGCAGAGCAGAAAACAGCTGCAGGATCAGCGCAGTCGCTGACGCTGATGAGCAGAGCAGAAAAAAGCAGCAGGACCAGCACAGTCGCCGACGCCGACGATCAGAGCAGAAAACAACAGCAGGACCAGCGCAGTAGCCGACGGCGACGAGCAGAGCAGGAAACAGCAGCAGGATCAGCGCATTCGCTGACGCAGACAAGCAGAGCAGAAAAAAGCAGCAGGATCCGCGCAGTAGCCGACGCCGATGAGCAGAGCAGAAAACAGCAGCAGGAGATGCGCAGTCGCAGATGATAAGAGCAGAAAACAGCAGCAGGTTCAGTGCAGTCGCTGACGCCGACGAGCAGAGCAGAAAAAAGCAGCAGGAGATGCGCAGTCGCAGACGCCAATGAGCAGAGCAGAAAACAGCAGCAGGATCAACGCAGTCGCCGACGCCGATGAGCAGTGCAGAAAACAGCAGCAGGACCTGCAGAGTCGCCGACGAGCAGAGCAGAGCAGGAAACAGCAGCAGGATCAGCGCATTCGCTGACGCAGACAAGCAGAGCAGAAAAAAGCAGCAGGATCCGCGCAGTAGCCGACGCCGATGAGCAGAGCAGAAAACAGCAGCAGGAGATGCGCAGTCGCAGATGATCAGAGCAGAAAACAGCAGCAGGTTCAGTGCAGTCGCTGACGCCGACGAGCAGAGCAGAAAAAAGCAGCAGGAGATGCGCAGTCGCAGACGCCAATGAGCAGAGCAGAAAACAGCAGCAGGATCAACGCAGTCGCCGACGCCGATGAGCAGTGCAGAAAACAGCAGCAGGACCTGCAGAGTCGCCGACGAGCAGAGCAGAAAACAGCAGCAGGACCAGCGCAGTCACAGTCGCCGATGAGCAGTGAAGAAAACAGCAGCAGGACCAGCGCAGTCGCCGACGCCTACGAGCAGAGCAGAAAACAGCAGCAGGATCAGCACAGTCGCCGACGCCAATGAGCAGTGCAGAAAACAGCAGCAGGACCAGCGCAGTCGCCGACGAGCAGAGCAGAAAACAGCAGCAGGACCAGCGCAGTCGCCGAAGCCGATGAGCAGTGCAGAAAACACCAGCAGGACCAGCTCAGTCGCCGATGAGCAGAGCAGAAAACAGCAGCAGGACCAGCGCAGTCGCAGACGCCGACGAGCAGAGCAGACACCGACGAGCAGAGAAGAAAACAGCAGCAGAACCAGCGCAGTCGCCAATGCCGACGATCAGAGCAGAAAACAACAGCAGGACCAGAGCAGTCGCCGACGGCGACGAGCAGAGCAGGAAACAGCAGCAGGATCAGCGCATTCGCTGACGCCGATGAGCAGTGTAGAAAACAGCAGCAGGACCAGCGCAGTCGCCGACGCCTACGAGCAGTGCAGAAAACAGCAGCAGGATCAGCACAGTCGCCGACGCCGATGAGCAGTGCAGAAAACAGCAGCATGACCAGCGCAGTCGCCGACGAGCAGAGCAGAAAACAGCAGCAGGACCAGCGCAGTCTCAGACACCGACGAGCAGAGGAGAAAACAACAGCAGGACCAGCGCAGTCGCCGACGTCGATGAGCAGAGCAGAAAACAGCAGCAGGACCAGCGCAGTCGCAGACGCCGACGAGCAGAGCAGACGCCGACGAGCAGAGCAGAAAACAGCAGCAGGGTCAGCGCAGTCGCTGACGCCGATGAGCAGAGCAGAAAAAAACAGCAGGAGAAGCGCAGTCGCAGATGCCAATGAGCAGAGCAGAAAACAGCAGCAGGATCAACGCAGTCGCCGACGCCGATGAGCAGTGCAGAAAACAGCAGCAGGACCTGCGCAGTCGCCGACGAGCAGAGCAGAAAACACCAGCAGGACCAGCGCAGTCGCAGACGCCGATGAGCAGTGCAGAAAACAGCAGCAGGACCAGCGCAGTCACCGACGCCTACGAGCAGAGCAGAAAACAGCAGCAGGATCAGCACAGTCGCCGATGCCAATGAGCAGTGCAGAAAACAGCAGCAGGACCAGCGCAGTCGCCAACGAGCAGAGCAGAAAACAGCAGCAGGACCAGCGCAGTTGCAGACGCCGACGAGCAGAGGCGAAAACAACAGCAGGACCTACGCAGTCGCTGACGCCGACGAGCAGAGCAGAAAACAGCAGCAGGATCAGCGCAGTAGCCGACACCGATGAGCAGAGCAGAAAACAGCAGCAGGACAAGCGCAGTCGCCGACGAGCAGAGCAAAAAACAGCAGCAGGAGATGCACAGTCGCAGACGATCAGAGCAGAAAACAGCAGCAGGGTCAGTGCAGTCGCTGACACCGACGAGCAGAGCAGAAAAAAGCAGCAGGAGATGCGCAGTCGCAGACGCCAATGAGCAGAGCAGAAAACAGAAGCAGGACCAGCGCAGTCGCAGACGCCAATGAGCAGAGCAGACGCAGACGAGCAGAGGCGAAAACAAGAGCAGGACCAGCGCAGTCGCCGACGAGCAGAGCAGAAAACAGGAGCAGGACCAGCGCAGACGCCGACGAGCAGAGCAGACGCCGACGAGCACAGAAGAAAACAGCAGCAGGACCAGCGCAGTCGCCGAAGCCGGCGATCAGAGCAGAAAACAACAGCAGGACAAGCGAAGTCGCCGACGCCGACGAGCAGTGCAGGAAACAGCAGCAGGATCAGCGCATTCGCTGACGCAGACGAGCAGAGCAGAAAACAGCAGCAGGATCAGCCCAGTCGCTGACGCCGATGAGCAGAGCAGAAAACAGCAGCAGGATCAGCGCAGTCGCCGACGCGACGAGCAGAGCAAAAAACAGCAGCAGGAGATGCGCAGACGCCGACGAGCAGAGCAGAAAACAGCAGCAGGATCAGCGCAGTCGCTGACGCCGACGAGCAGAGCAGAAAAAAGCGGCAGGAGATGCGCAGTCGCAGATGCCAACGAGCAGAGCAGAAAACAGCAGCAGGATCAACGCAGTCGCCGACGCCGATGAGCAGTGCAGAAAACAGCAGCAGGTCCAGCGCAGTCGCCGACGAGCAGAGCAGAAAACAGCAGCAGGACCAGCGCAGTAGCTGACGCGATGAGCAGTGCAGAAAACAGCAGCAGGAACAGCGCAGTCGCCGACGCCTACAAGCAGAGCAGAAAACAGCAGCAGGATCAGCACAGTCGCCGACGCCGATGAGCAGTGCAGAAAAAAGCAGCAGGACCAGCGCAGTCGCCGACGAGCAGAGCAGAAAACAGCAGCAGGACCAGCGCAGTCGCAGACGCCGACAAGCAGAGCAGACGCCGACAAGCAGACAAGAAAACAGCAGCATGACCAGCGCAGTCGCCGATGATCAGAGCAGAAAACAACAGCAGGACCAGCGCAGTCGCCGACGGCGACGAGCAGAGCAGGAAATAGCAGCAGGATCAGCGCATTCGCTGACGCAGACAAGCAGAGCAGAAAACAGCAGCATGACCAGGGCAGTCGCCGACAGCGACGAGCAGAGCAGGAAACAGCAGCAGGATCAGCACATTCGCAGACGCCGACTAGCAGAGCAGAAAACAGCAGCAGGATCAGCGCAGTCGCTGACGCCGACGAGCAGAGCAGAAAAAAGCGGCAGGAGATGCGCAGTCGCAGACGCCAACGAGCAGAGCAGAAAACAGAAGCAGGATCAACGCAGTCGCCGACGCCGATGAGCAGTGCAGAAAACAGCAGCAGGTCCAGCGCAGTCGCCGACGCCTACGAGCAGAGCAGAAAACAGCAGTAGGATTAGCACAGTCGCTGGCGCCGATGATCAGTGCAGAAAAAAGCAGCAGGACCAGCACAGTCGCCAACGAGCAGAGCAGAAAACAGTAACAGGACCAGCGCAGTCGCAGACGCCGACGAGCAGAGGCGAAAACAACAGCAGGACCAGCGCAGTCGCCAACTCCGATGAGCAGTGCAGAAAATACCAGCAGGACCAGCGCAGTCGCCGATGAGCAGAGCATAAAACAGCAGCAGGACCAGCACAGTCGAAGACTCCGACGAGCAGAGCAGACGCCGACAAGCTGAGAAGAAAACAGCGGCATGACCAGGGCAGTCGCCGACGAGCAGAGCAGAAAACAACAGAAGGACCAGCGCAGTCGCTGACGGCGACGAGCAGAGCAGGAAACAGCAGCAGGATCAGCGCATTTGCTGATGCAGACAAGCAGAGCAGAAAACAGAAGCAGGAGATGCGCAGTAGCCGACGCCGATGAGCAGAGCAGAAAACAGCAGCAGGACGAGCGCAGTCGCCGACGCCTACAAGCAGAGCAGACGCCTACGAGCAGAGGCGAAAGCAACTGCAGGACCAGCGCAGTCGCCGACGAGCAGAGCAGAAAACAGCAGCAGGACCAGCGCAGTCGCCGACGAGCAGAGCAGAAAACAACAGCAGGACCAGCGAAGTCGCCGACGGCGACGAGCAGAGCAGGAAACAGCAGCAGGATCAGCGCATTCGCTGACGCAGACGAGCAGAGCAGAAAACAGCAGCAGGATCAGCCCAGTCGCTGACGCCGATGAGCAGAGCAGAAAACAGCAGCAGGATCAGTGCAGTCGCCAACGCCGACGAGCAGAGCAAAAAACAGCAGCAGGAGATGCGCAGTCGCCGACGCCTACGAGCAGAGCAGAAAACAGCAGCAGGATCAGCACAGTCGCCGACGCCGATGAGCAGTGCAGAAAACAGCAGCAGGACCAGCGTAGTCGCCGACGAGCAGAGCAGAAAACAGCAGCAGGACCAGCGCAGTCGCAGACGCCGACGAGCAGAGGCGAAAACAACACCAGGACCAGCGCAGTCGCCGACGCCGATGTGCAGTGCTGAAAACACCAGCAGGACCAGCGCAGTTGCCGACGAGCAGAGCAGAAAACAGCAGCAGGACCAGCGCAGTCGCAGATGCCGACGAGCAGAGCAGACGCCGACGAGCAGAGCAAAAAACAGCAGCAGGAGATGCGCAGTCGTCGACGCCTACGAGCAGAGCAGAAAACAGCAGCAGGATCAGCGCAGTCGCTGACGCCGACGAGCAGAGCAGAAAAAAGCAGCAGGATCAGCGCAGTCGCCGACGAGCAGAGCAGAAAACAGCAGCAGGATCAGCGCAGTCGCCGACGCCGATGAGCAGTGCAGAAAACAGCAGCAGGACCAGCGCAGTCGTCGACGCATACGAGCAGGGCAGAAAACAGCAGCAGGATCAGCACAGTCGCTGATGCCGATGAGCAGTGCAGAAAACAGCAGCAGGAGATCCGCAGTCGCAGACGATCAGAGCAGAAAACAGCAGCAGTGTCAGCGCAGTCGCTGATGCTGACGAGCAGAGCAGAAAAAAGCAGCAGGTGATGCGCAGTCGCAGACGCCAATGAGCAGAGCAGAAAACAGCAGCAGGATCAACGTAGTCGCCGACACCGATGAGCATTGCAGAAAACAGCAGCAGGACCAGCGCAGTCGCCAACGCCTACGAGCAGAGCAGAAAACAGCAGCAGGATCAGCACAGTCACCGACGCCGATGAGCAGTGCAGAAAACAGCAGCAGGACCAGCGCAGTGGCCGACGAGCAGAACAGAAAACAGCAGCAGGACCAGCGGAGTCGCAGACGCCGATGATCAGTGCAGAAAACAGCAGCAGGACCAGCGCAATTGCCGACGAGCAGAGCAAAAAACAGCAGCAGGAGTTGCGCAGTCGCAGACGATCAGAGCAGAAAACAGCAGCAGGGTCAGCGCAGTCGCTGACGCCGACGAGCAGAGCAGAAAAAAGCAGCAGGAGATGCGCAGTCGCAGACGCCAATGAGCAGAGCAGAAAACAGCAGCAGGACCAGCGCAGTCGCAGACGCCGATGAGCAGAGCAGACGCCGACGAGCAGAGGCGAAAGCAACAGCAGGACCAGTGCAGTCGCCGACGAGCAGAGCAGAAAACAGCAGCAGGACCAGCGCAGTCGCCAACGAGCAGAGCAGAAAACAGCAGCAGGACCAGCGCAGTCGCCGACGCCGGCGATCAGAGCAGAAAACAACAGCAGGACCAGCGAAGTCGCCGACGGCGACGAGCAGAGCAAAAAACTGCAGAAGGAGATGTGCAGTCGCAGACGCCGACGAGCAGAGCAGAAAACAGCAGCAGGATCAGCGCAGTCGCTGACGCGGACGAGCAGAGCAGAAAAAAGCGGCAGGAGATGTGCAGTCGCAGACGCCAACGAGCAGAACAGAAAACAGCAGCAGGATCAACGCAGTCGCCGACGAGCAGAGCAGAAAACAGTAGCAGGATCAGCGCAGTCGCCGACGAGCAGAGCAGAAAACAGCAGCAGGATCAGCGCAGTCGTCGACGCCTACGAGCAGGGCAGAAAACAGCAGCAGGATCAGCACAGTCGCTGACGCCGATGAGCAGTGCAGAAAACAGCAGCAGGAGATGCGCAGTTGCAGACGATCAGAGCAGAAAACAGCAGCAGGGTCAGCGCAGTCGCTGACGCCGACGATCAGAGCAGAAAAAAGCAGCAGGAGATGCACAGTCGCAGACGCCAATGAGCAGAGCAGAAAACAGCAGCAGGATCAACGTAGTCGCCGGCGCCGATTAGCATTGCAGAAAAAAGCAGCAAGAGATGTACAGTCGCAGACGCCAACGAGCAGAGCAGAAAACAGCAGCAGGATCAACACAGTCGCCGACGCCGATGAGCAGTGCAGAAAACAGCAGCAGGTCCAGCGCAGTCGCCGACGAGCAGAGCAGAAAACAGCAGCAGGATCAGCGCAGTCGCCGACGCCGATGAGCAGTGCAGAAAACAGCAGCAGGACCAGCGCAGTCGCCGACGAGCAGAGCTGAAAACAGCAGCAGGACCAGCGCAGTCGCCGACGCCGGCGATCAGAGCAGAAAACAACAGCAGGACCAGCGAAGATGCCGACGGCGACTAGCAGAGCAGGAAACAGCAGCAGGATCAGTGCATTCGCTGAGGCAGACGAGCAGAGCAGAAAACAGCAGCAGGATGAGCGCATTCGCTGACGCAGACGAGCAGAGCAGAAAACAGCAGCAGGATCAGCGCAGTAGCCGACCCCGATGAGCAGAGCAGAAAACAGCAGCAGGACAAACGCAATCGCCGACGAGCAGAGCAAATAACAAGAGCAGGAGATGCGCAGTCACAGACGCCGACGAGGGGAGCAGAAAACAGCAGCAGGATCAGCGCAGTCGCTGACGCCGACGAGCAGAGCAGAAAAAAGCGGCAGGAGATGCGCAGTCGCAAAAGCCAACGAGCAGAGCAGAAAACAGCAGCAGGATCAACACAGTCGCCGACGAGCAGAGCAGAAAACAGCAGCAGGATCAGCGCAGTCGCCGAGGAGCAGAGCAGAAAACAGCAGCAGGACCAGCGCAGTCGTCGACGCCTACGATCAGAGCAGAAAACAGCAGCAGGGTCAGCGCAGTCGCTGACGCCGACGAGCAGAGCAGAAAAAAGCAGCAGGAGATGCGCAGTCGCAGACGCCAATGAGCAGAGCAGAAAACAGCAGAAGGATCAACGTAGTCGCCGACACCGATGAGCATTGCAGAACACAGCAGCAGGACCAGCGCAGTCGCCGACGCCTACGAGCAGAGCAGAAAACAGCAGCAGGATCAGCACAGTCACCGACGCCGATGAGCAGTGCAGAAAACAGCAGCAGGACCAGCGCAGTCGCCGACGAGCAGAACAGAAAACAGCAGCAGGACCAGCAGAGTCGCAGACGCCGACGAGCAGAGGCGAAAACAACAGCAGGACCAGCGCAGTCGCCGACGCCGATGAGCAGTGCAGAAAACACCAGCAGGACCAGCGCAGTCGCCGATGAGCAGAGCAGAAAACAGCAGCAGGACCTGCGCAGTCGCAGACGCCGACGAGCAGAGCAGACGCCGACGAGCAGAGAAGAAAACAGCAGCAGGACCAGCACAGTCGCCGACGCCGACGATCAGAGCAGAAAACAACAGCAGGACCAGCGCAGTAGCCGACGGCGACGAGCAGAGCAGGAAACAGCAGCAGGATCAGCGCATTCGCTGACGCAGACAAGCAGAGCAGAAAACAGCAGCAGGATCCGCGCAGTAGCCAACGCCGATGAGCAGAGCAGAAAACAGCAGCAGGACCAGCGCAGTCGCCGACGAGCAGAGCAAAAAACAGCAGCAGGAGATGCGCAGACGCAGACGCCGACGAGCAGAGCAGAAAACAGCAGCAGGATCAGCGCAGTCGCTGACGCCGACGAGCAGAGCAAAAAACAGCGGCAGGAAATGTGCAGTCACAGACGATCAGAGCAGAAAACAGGAGCAGGGTCAGCGCAGTCTCAGACGCCAATGAGCAGAGCAGAAAACAGCAGCAGGATCAACGCAGTCGCCGAAAGCCGATGAGCAGTGCAGAAAACAGCAGCAGGACCAGAGCAGTCGCCGACGAGCAGAGCAGAAAACAGCAGCAGGACCAGCGCAGTCGCAGACGCCGATGAGCAGTGCAGAAAACAGCAGCAGGACCAGCTCACTCGCCGACGCCTACGAGCAGAGCAGAAAACAGCAGCAGGATCAGCACAGTCGCCGACGCCGATGAGCAGTGCAGAAAACAGCAGCAGGACCAGCGCATACGTCGATGAGCAGAGCAGAAAACAGCAGCAGGGCCAGCGCAGTCGCAGACGCCGACGAGCAGAGCAGATGCCGACGAGCAGAGAAGAAAACAGCAGCAGGACCAGCGCAGTCGCCGACGCCGACGATCAGAGCAGAAAACAACAGCAGGACCAGCACAGTCGCTGACGCAGATAAGCAGTGCAGAAAACACCAGCAGGACCAGCGCAGTGGCCGATGAGCAGAGCAGGAAACAGCAGCAGGACCAGTGCAGTCACAGACGCCGTCGAGCAGAGCAGACGCCGACGAGCAGAGAAGAAAACAGCAGCAGGACCAGCGCAGTCGCCGGCGCCGACGATCAGAGCAGAAAACAACAGAAGGACCAGCGCAGTCGCCGACGGCGACGAGCAGAGCAGGAAATAACAGCAGGATCAGCGTAGTAGCCGACGCCGATGAGCAGAGCAGAAAACAGCAGCAGGACCAGCGCAGTCGCCGACGAGCAGAGCAAAAAACAGCAGCAGGAGATGCGCAGTCGCAGACGCCGACGAGCAGAGCAGAAAACAGCAGCAGGATCAGCGCAGTCTCTGACGCCGACGAGCAGAGCAAAAAACATAAGCAGAAGATGCGCAGTCGCAGACGATCAGAGCAGAGAACAGCAGCAGGAGATGCGCAGTCTCAGACGCCAATGAGCAGAGCAGAAAACAGCAGTAGGATCAACGCAGTCGCCGACGCCGATGAGCAGTGCAGAAAACAGCAGCAGGACCTGCGCAGTCGCCGACGAGCAGAGCAGAAAACAGCAGCAGGACCAGCGCAGTCGCAGTCGCCGATGAGCAGTGAAGAAAAAAGCAGCAGGACCAGCGCAGTCACAGACGCCTACGAGCAGAGCAGAAAACAGCAGCAGGATCAGCACAGTCGCCGACGCCAATGAGCAGTGCAGAAAACAGCAGCAGGACCAGCGCAGTCGCCGACGAGCAGAGCAGAAAAAAGCAGCAGGACCAGCGCAGTCGCAGACGCCGATGAGCAGAGGCGAAAACAACAGCAGGACCAGCGCAGTCGCCGACACTGATGAGCAGTGCAGAAAACACCAGCAGGACCAGCGCAGTCGCCGATGAGCAGAGCAGAAAACAGCAGCAGGACCAGCGCAGTCGCAGACGCCGACGAGCAGAGCAGACACCGACGAGCAGAGAAGAAAACAGCAGCAGAACCAGCGCAGTCGCCGACGCCGACGATCAGAGCAGAAAACAACAGCAGGACCAGCGCAGTTGCCGACGGCGATGAGCAGAGCAGGAAACAGCAGCAGGATCAGCGCATTCGCTGACGCCGATGAGCAGTGCAGAAAACAGCAGCAGGACCAGCGCAGTCGCCGACGCCTATGAGCAGAGCAGAAAACAGCAGCAGGATCAGCACAGTCGCCGACGCCGATGAGCAGTGCAGAAAACAGCAGCAGGACCAGCGCAGTCGCCGACGAGCAGAGCAGAAAACAGCAGCAGGACCAGCACAGTCTCAGACGCCGACGAGCAGAGGCGAAAACAACAGCAGGACCAGCGCAGTCGCCGATGCCGAGGAGCAATGCAGAAAACACCAGCAAGACCAGCGCAGTCGCAGACGCCGACGAGCAGAGCAGACGCCGACGAGCAGAAAAGAAAACAGCAGCAGGACCAGCACAGTCGCCGACGCCGACCATCAGAGCAGAAAACAACAGCAGGACCAGCGCAGTCGCCGACGCAGATGAGCAGTGCAGAAAAAAACAAGCAGGACCAGCGCAGTCACCGATGAGCAGAGCAGAAAACAGCAGCAGGACCAGCGCAGTCGCAGACGCCGACGAGCAGAGCAGACGCCGACGAGCAGAGAAGAAAACAGCAGCAGGACCAGCGCAGTCGCCGGGACCGACGATCAGAGCAGAAAACAACAGCAGGACCAGCGCAGTCGCCGACAGCGACGAGCAGAGCAGGAAACAACAGCAGGATCAGCGCAGTAGCCGACGCCGATGAGCAGAGCAGAAAACAGCAGCAGGACCAGCGCAGTCGCCGACGAGCAGAGCAAAAAACAGCAGCAGGAGATGTGCAGTCGCAGACGCCGACGAGCAGAGCAGAAAACAGCAGCAGGATCAGCGCAGTCGCTGACGCCGACGAGCTGAGCAAAAAACAGAAGCAGGAGATGCGCAGTCGCAGACGATCAGAGCAGAAAACAGCAGCAGGGTCAGCGCAGTTGCTGACGCCGACGAGCAAAGCAGAAAAAAGCTGCAGGAGATGCGCAGTCGCAGACGCCAATGAGCAGAGCAGAAAACAGCAGCAGGATCAGCGCAGTCACCGACTCCGATGAGCAGTGCAGAAAACAGCAGCAAGTCCTGCACAGTCGCCGACGAGCAGAGCAGAAAACAGCAGCAGGACCAGCGCAGTCGCAGACGACGATGAGCAGTGCAGAAAACAGCAGCAGGACCAGCGCACTCGCCGACGCCTTCGAGCAGAGCAGAAAACAGCAGCAGGATCAGCACAGTCGCCGACGCCAATGAGCAGTGCAGAAAACAGCAGCAGGACCAGCGCAGTTGCCGACGAGCAGAGCAGAAAACAGCAGCAGGACCAGCGCAGTCGCAGACGCCGACGAGCAGAGGCGAAAACAACAGCAGGACCAGCGCAGTCGCCGACGCCGATGAGCAGTGCAGAAAACACCAGCAGGACCAGCGCAGTCGCCGATGAGCAGAGCAGAAAACAGCAGCAGGACCAGCGCAGTCGCAGACGCCGACGATCAGAGCAGAAAACAACAGCAGGACCAGCGCAGGCGCCGACGGCGACGAGCAGAGCAGGAAACAGCAGCAGGATCAGCGCATTCGCTGACGCAGACAAGCAGAGCAGAAAACAGCAGCAGGATCAGCGCAGTAGTCGACGCCGATGAGCATAGCAGAAAACAGCAGCAGGACCAGCGCAGTCGCCGACGAGCAGAGCAAAAAACAGCAGCAGGAGATGCGCAGTCGCAGACGCAAATGAGCAGAGCAGAAAACAGCAGCAGGATCAGCGCAGTCGCCGACGCCAATGAGCAGTGCATAAAACAGCAGCAGGACCAGCGCAGTCACCGACGAGCAGAGCAGAAAACAGCAGCAGGATCAGAGCAGTCGCCGACGCCGACGAGCAGAGCAAAAAACAGCAGCAGGAGATGCGCAGTCGCAGACGATCAGAGCAGAAAACAGCAGCAGGGTCAGCGCAGTCGCTGACGCCGACGAGCAGAGCAGAAAAAAGCAGCAGGAGATGCGCAGTCGCAGACGCAAATGAGCAGAGCAGAAAACAGCAGCAGGATCAGCGCAGTCGCCGACGCCAATGAGCAGTGCAGAAAACAGCAGCAGGACCAGCGCAGTCACCGACGAGCAGAGCAGAAAACAGCTGCAGGATCAGCGCAGTCGCTGACGCCGATGAGCAGAGCAGAAAAAAGCAGCAGGACCAGCACAGTCGCCGACGCCGACGATCAGAGCAGAAAACAACAGCAGGACCAGCGCAGTAGCCGACGGCGACGAGCAGAGCAGGAAACAGCAGCAGGATCAGCGCATTCGCTAACGCAGACAAGCAGAGCAGAAAAAAGCAGCAGGATCCGCGCAGTAGCCGACGCCGATGAGCAGAGCAGAAAACAGCAGCAGGAGATGCGCAGTCGCAGATGATCAGAGCAGAAAACAGCAGCAGGTTCAGTGCAGTCGCTGACGCCGACGAGCAGAGCAGAAAAAAGCAGCAGGAGTTGCGCAGTCGCAGACGCCAATGAGCAGAGCAGAAAACAGCAGCAGGATCAACGCAGTCGCCGACGCCGATGAGCAGTGCAGAAAACAGCAGCAGGACCTGCAGAGTCGCCGACGAGCAGAGCAGAGCAGGAAACAGCAGCAGGATCAGCGCATTCGCTGACGCAGACAAGCAGAGCAGAAAAAAGCAGCAGGATCCACGCAGTAGCCGACGCCGATGAGCAGAGCAGAAAACAGCAGCAGGAGATGCGCAGTCGCAGATGATCAGAGCAGAAAACAGCAGCAGGTTCAGTGCAGTCGCTGACGCCGACGAGCAGAGCAGAAAAAAGCAGCAGAAGATGCGCAGTCGCAGACGCCAATGAGCAGAGCAGAAAACAGCAGCAGGATCAACGCAGTCGCCGACGCCGATGAGCAGTGCAGAAAACAGCAGCAGGACCTGCAGAGTCACCGACGAGCAGAGCAGAAAACAGCAGCAGGACCAGCGCAGTCACAGTCGCCGATGAGCAGTGAAGAAAACAGCAGCAGGACCAGCGCAGTCGCCGACGCCTACGAGCAGAGCAGAAAACAGCAGCAGGATCAGCACAGTCGCCGACGCCAATGAGCAGTGCAGAAAACAGCAGCAGGACCAGCGCAGTCGCCGACGAGCAGAGCAGAAAACAGCAGCAGGACCAGCGCAGTCGCCGAAGCCGATGAGCAGTGCAGAAAACACCAGCAGGACCAGCTCAGTCGCCGATGAGCAGAGCAGAAAACAGCAGCAGGACCAGCGCAGTCGCAGACGCCGACGAGCAGAGCAGACACCGACGAGCAGAGAAGAAAACAGCAGCAGAACCAGCGCAGTCGCCAATGCCGACGATCAGAGCAGAAAACAACAGCAGGACCAGAGCAGTCGCCGACGGCGACGAGCAGAGCAGGAAACAGCAGCAGGATCAGCGCATTCGCTGACGCCGATGAGCAGTGTAGAAAACAGCAGCAGGACCAGCGCAGTCGCCGACGCCTACGAGCAGAGCAGAAAACAGCAGCAGGATCAGCACAGTCGCCGACGCCGATGAGCAGTGCAGAAAACAGCAGCATGACCAGCGCAGTCGCCGACGAGCAGAGCAGAAAACAACAGCAGGACCAGCGCAGTCTCAGACACCGACGAGCAGAGGAGAAAACAACAGCAGGACCAGCGCAGTCGCCGACGTCGATGAGCAGAGCAGAAAACAGCAGCAGGACCAGCGCAGTCGCAGACGCCGACGAGCAGAGCAGACGCCGACGAGCAGAGCGGAAAACAGCAGCAGGGTCAGCGCAGTCGCTGACGCCGATGAGCAGAGCAGAAAAAAACAGCAGGAGAAGCGCAGTCGCAGACGCCAATGAGCAGAGCAGAAAACAGCAGCAGGATCAACGCAGTCGCCGACGCCGATGAGCAGTGCAGAAAACAGCAGCAGGACCTGCGCAGTCGCCGACGAGCAGAGCAGAAAACACCAGCAGGACCAGCGCAGTCGCAGACGCCGATGAGCAGTGCAGAAAACAGCAGCAGGACCAGCGCAGTCACCGACGCCTACGAGCAGAGCAGAAAACAGCAGCAGGATCAGCACAGTCGCCGATGCCAATGAGCAGTGCAGAAAACAGCAGCAGGACCAGCGCAGTCGCCAACGAGCAGAGCAGAAAACAGCAGCAGGACCAGCGCAGTTGCAGACGCCGACGAGCAGAGGCGAAAACAACAGCTGGACCTACGCAGTCGCTGACGCCGACGAGCAGAGCAGAAAACAGCAGCAGGATCAGCGCAGTAGCCGACACCGATGAGCAGAGCAGAAAACAGCAGCAGGACAAGCGCAGTCGCCGACGAGCAGAGCAAAAAACAGCAGCAGGAGATGCACAGTCGCAGACGATCAGAGCAGAAAACAGCAGCAGGGTCAGTGCAGTCGCTGACACCGACGAGCAGAGCAGAAAAAAGCAGCAGGAGATGCGCAGTCGCAGACGCCAATGAGCAGAGCAGAAAACAGAAGCAGGACCAGCGCAGTCGCAGACGCCAATGAGCAGAGCAGACGCAGACGAGCAGAGGCGAAAACAAGAGCAGGACCAGCGCAGTCGCCGACGAGCAGAGCAGAAAACAGGAGCAGGACCAGCGCAGACGCCGACGAGCAGAGCAGACGCCGACGAGCATAGAAGAAAACAGCAGCAGGACCAGCGCAGTCGCCGAAGCCGGCGATCAGAGCAGAAAACAACAGCAGGACAAGCGAAGTCGCCGACGGCGACGAGCAGTGCAGGAAACAGCAGCAGGATCAGCGCATTCGCTGACGCAGACGAGCAGAGCAGAAAACAGCAGCAGGATCAGCCCAGTCGCTGACGCCGATGAGCAGAGCAGAAAACAGCAGCAGGATCAGCGCAGTCGCCGACGCGACGAGCAGAGCAAAAAACAGCAGCAGGAGATGCGCAGACGCCGACGAGCAGAGCAGAAAACAGCAGCAGGATCAGCGCAGTCGCTGACGCCGACGAGCAGAGCAGAAAAAAGCGGCAGGAGATGCGCAGTCGCAGATGCCAACGAGCAGAGCAGAAAACAGCAGCAGGATCAACGCAGTCGCCGACGCCGATGAGCAGTGCAGAAAAAAGCAGCAGGACCAGCGCAGTCGCCGACGAGCAGAGCAGAAAACAGCAGCAGGACCAGCACAGTCGCAGACGCCGACAAGCAGAGCAGACGCCGACAAGCAGACAAGAAAACAGCAGCATGACCAGCGCAGTCGCCGATGATCAGAGCAGAAAACAACAGCAGGACCAGCGCAGTCGCCGACGGCGACGAGCAGAGCAGGAAATAGCAGCAGGATCAGCGCATTCGCTGACGCAGACAAGCAGAGCAGAAAACAGCAGCATGACCAGGGCAGTCGCCGACAGCGACGAGCAGAGCAGGAAACAGCAGCAGGATCAGCACATTCGCAGACGCCGACTAGCAGAGCAGAAAACAGCAGCAGGATCAGCGCAGTCGCTGACGCCGACGAGCAGAGCAGAAAAAAGCGGCAGGAGATGCGCAGTCGCAGACGCCAACGAGCAGAGCAGAAAACAGAAGCAGGATCAACGCAGTCGCCGACGCCGATGAGCAGTGCAGAAAACAGCAGCAGGTCCAGCGCAGTCGCCGACGCCTACGAGCAGAGCAGAAAACAGCAGTAGGATTAGCACAGTCGCTGGCGCCGATGATCAGTGCAGAAAAAAGCAGCAGGACCAGCACAGTCGCCAACGAGCAGAGCAGAAAACAGTAACAGGACCAGCGCAGTCGCAGACGCCGACGAGCAGAGGCGAAAACAACAGCAGGACCAGCGCAGTCGCCAACTCCGATGAGCAGTGCAGAAAATACCAGCAGGACCAGCGCAGTCGCCGATGAGCAGAGCATAAAACAGCAGCAGGACCAGCACAGTCGAAGACTCCGACGAGCAGAGCAGACGCCGACAAGCAGAGAAGAAAACAGCGGCATGACCAGGGCAGTCGCCGACGAGCAGAGCAGAAAACAACAGAAGGACCAGCGCAGTCGCTGACGGCGACGAGCAGAGCAGGAAACAGCAGCAGGATCAGCGCATTTGCTGATGCAGACAAGCAGAGCAGAAAACAGAAGCAGGAGATGCGCAGTAGCCGACGCCGATGAGCAGAGCAGAAAACAGCAGCAGGACGAGCGCAGTCGCCGACGCCTACAAGCAGAGCAGACGCCTACGAGCAGAGGCGAAAGCAACTGCAGGACCAGCGCAGTCGCCGACGAGCAGAGCAGAAAACAACAGCAGGACCAGCGAAGTCGCCGACGGCGACGAGCAGAGCAGGAAACAGCAGCAGGATCAGCGCATTCGCTGACGCAGACGAGCAGAGCAGAAAACAGCAGCAGGATCAGCCCAGTCGCTGACGCCGATGAGCAGAGCAGAAAACAGCAGCAGGATCAGCACAGTCGCCGACGCCGATGAGCAGTGCAGAAAACAGCAGCAGGACCAGCGTAGTCGCCGACGAGCAGAGCAGAAAACAGCAGCAGGACCAGCGCAGTCGCAGACGCCGACGAGCAGAGGCGAAAACAACACCAGGACCAGCGCAGTCGCCGACGCCGATGTGCAGTGCTGAAAACACCAGCAGGACCAGCGCAGTTGCCGACGAGCAGAGCAGAAAACAGCAGCAGGACCAGCGCAGTCGCAGATGCCGACGAGCAGAGCAGACGCCGACGAGCAGAGCAAAAAACAGCAGCAGGAGATGCGCAGTCGCCGACGCCTACGAGCAGAGCAGAAAACAGCAGCAGGATCAGCGCAGTCGCTGACGCCGACGAGCAGAGCAGAAAAAAGCAGCAGGATCAGCGCAGTCGCCGACGAGCAGAGCAGAAAACAGCAGCAGGATCAGCGCAGTCGCCGACGCCGATGAGCAGTGCAGAAAACAGCAGCAGGACCAGCGCAGTCGTCGACGCATACGAGCAGGGCAGAAAACAGCAGCAGGATCAGCACAGTCGCTGATGCCGATGAGCAGTGCAGAAAACAGCAGCAGGAGATCCGCAGTCGCAGACGATCAGAGCAGAAAACAGCAGCAGGGTCAGCGCAGTCGCTGATGCCGACGAGCAGAGCAGAAAAGAAGCAGCAGGAGATGCGCAGTCTCAGACGCCGATGAGCAGAGCAGAAAACAGCAGCAGAATCAAAACAGTCGCCGACGCCGATGAGCAGTGCAGAAAACAGCAGCAGGACCAGCGCAGTCGCCGACGAGCAGAGCAGAAAACAGCAGCAGGACCAGCGCAGTCGCAGACGCCGATGAGCAGTGCAGAAAACAGCAGCAGGACCAGCGCAGTCGCCGACGCCTACAAGCAGAGCAGAAAACAGCAGAAGGATCAGCACAGTCGCTGACGCCGATGAGCAGTGCAGACGCAGACGAGCAGAGGCGAAAACAACACCAGGACCAGCGCAGTCGCCGACGCCGATGAGCAGTGCAGAAAACACCAGCAGGACCAGCGCAGTTACCGATGAGCAGAGCAGAAAACAGCAGCAGGACCAGCATAGTCGCAGACGCCGACGAGCAGAGCAGACGCCGACAAGCAGAGAGAAAAACAGCAGCATGACCAGCGCAGTTGCCGACGATCAGAGCAGAAAACAACAGCAGGACCAGCGCAGTCGCCGACGGCGAAGAGCAGAGCAGGAAACAGCAGCAGGATCAGCGCATTCGTTGACGCAGACAAGCAGAGCAGAATACAGCAGCAGAACCAGCGCAGTCTCCGACGGCGACGAGCAGAGCAGGAAACAGCAGCAGGATCAGCGCATTCGCAGACGCCGACGAGCAGAGCAGACGCAGACGAGCAGAGAAGAAAACAGCAGCAGGACCAGCGCAGTCGCCGACGCCGATGATCAGAGCAGAAAACAACAGCAGGACCAGCACAGTCGCCGACTGGGACGAGCAGAGCAGGAAACAGCAGCAGGATCATTGCATTCGCTGACGCAGATGAGCAGAGCAGAAAACAGCAGCAGGATCAGCGCAGTAACCGACGCCGATGAGCAGAGCAGAAAACAGCAGCAGGACAAGTGCAATCGCCTACGAGCAGAGCAAAAAAACAGCAGCAGGAGATGCGCAGTCACAGATGCCGACGAGGAGAGCAGAAAACAGCAGCAGGATCAGCGCAGTCGCTGACGCCGACGAGCAGAGCAAAAAACAGCAGCAGGAGATGCACAGTCGCAGACGATCAGAGCAGAAAACAACAGCAGGGTCAGCGCAGTCGCTGACGCAGACGAGCAGAGCAGAAAAAAGCAGCAGGAGATGCGCAGTCGCAGACGCCAATGAGCAGAGCAGAAAACAGCAGCAGGACCAGCGCAGTCGCAGACACCGATGAGCAAAGCAGACGCCTACGAGCAGAGGCGAAAGCAACTGCAGGACCAGCGCAGTCGCCGACGAGCAGAGCAGAAAACAGCAGCAGGACCAGCGCAGTCGCCGACGAGCAGAGCAGAAAACAGCAGCAGGACCAGCGCAGTCGCCGACGAGCAGAGCAGAAAACAGCAGCAGGACCAGCGCAGTCGCCGACGCTGGCGATCGGAGCAGAAAACAACAGCAGGACCAGCGAAGTCGCCGACGGCGACGAGCAGAGCAGGAAACAGCAGCAGGATCAGCGCATTCGCTGACGCAGACGAGCAGACCAGAAAACAGCAGCAGGATCAGCCCAGTCGCTGACGCCGATGAGCAGAGCAGAAAACAGCAGCAGGATCAGCGCAGTCGCCAACGCCTACGAGCAGAGCAGAAAACAGCAGCAGGATCAGCACAGTCGCCGACGCCGATGAGCAGTGCAGAAAACAGCAGCAGGACCAGCGTAGTCGCCGACGAGCAGAGCAGAAAACAGCAGCAGGACCAGCGCAGTCGCAGACGCCGACGAGCAGAGGCGAAAACAACACCAGGAACAGCGCAGTCGCCGACGCCGATGTACAGTGCTGAAAACACCAGCAGGACCAGCGCAGTTGCCGACGAGCAGAGCAGAAAACAGCAGCAGGACCAGCGCAGTCGCAGATGCCGACGAGCAGAGCAGACGCCGACGAGCAGAGCAAAAAACAGCAGCAGGAGATGCGCAGTCGCCGACGCCTACGAGCAGAGCAGAAAACAGCAGCAGGATCAGCGCAGTCGCTGACGCCGACGAGCAGAGCAGAAAAAAGCAGCAGGATCAGCGCAGTCGCCGACGAGCAGAGCAGAAAACAGCAGCAGGATCAGCGCAGTCGCCGACGCCGATGAGCAGTGCAGAAAATGGCAGCAGGACCAGCGCAGTCGTCGACGCCTACGAGCAGGGCAGAAAACAGCAGCAGGATCAGCACAGTCGCTGACGCCGATGAGCAGTGCAGAAAACAGCAGCAGGAGATCCGCAGTCGCAGAAGATCAGAGCAGAAAACAGCAGCAGGGTCAGCGCAGTCGCTGATGCTGACGAGCAGAGCAGAAAAAAGCAGCAGGTGATGCGCAGTCGCAGACGCCAATGAGCAGAGCAGAAAACAGAAGCAGGATCAACGTAGTCGCCAACACCGATGAGCATTGCAGAAAACAGCAGCAGGACCAGCGCAGTCGCCGACGCCTACGAGCAGAGCAGAAAACAGCAGCAGGATCAGCACAGTCACCGACGCCGATGAGCAGTGCAGAAAACAGCAGCAGGACCAGCGCAGTCGCCGACGAGCAGAACAGAAAACAGCAGCAGGACCAGCGGAGTCGCAGACGCCGATGAGCAGTGCAGAAAACAGCAGCAGGACAAGCGCAATCACCGACGAGCAGAGCAAAAAACAGCAGCAGGAGTTGCGCAGTCGCAGACGATCAGAGCATAAAACAGCAGCAGGGTCAGCGCAGTCGCTGACGCCGACGAGCAGAGCAGAAAAAAGCAGCAGGAGATGCGCAGTCGCAGACGCCAATGAGCAGAGTAGAAAACAGCAGCTGGACCAGCGCAGTCGCAGACGCCGATGAGCAGAGCAGACGCCGACGAGCAGAGGCGAAAGCAACAGCAGCACCAGCGCAGTCGCCGACGAGCAGAGCAGAAAACAGCAGCAGGACCAGCGCAGTCGCCAACGAGCAGAGCAGAAAACAGCAGCAGGATCAGCGCAGTCGCCGACGCCGGCGATCAGAGCAGAAAACAACAGCAGGACCAGCGAAGTCGCCGACGGCGACGAGCAGAGCAGAAAACAGCAGCAGGATCAGCGTAGTCGCCGGCGCCGATTAGCATTGCAGAAAAAAGCAGCAGGAGATGCACAGTCGCAGACGCCAACGAGCAGAGCAGAAAACAGCAGCAGGATAAACACAGTCGCCGACGCCGATGAGCAGTGCAGAAAACAGCAGCAGGTCCAGCGCAGTCGCCGACGAGCAGAGCAGAAAACAGCAGCAGGATCAGCGCAGTCGCCGACGCCGATGAGCAGTGCAGAAAACAGCAGCAGGACCAGCGCAGTCGCCGACGCCTACGAGCAGAGCAGAAAACAGTAGCAGGATCAGCACAGTCGCCGACGCCGATGAGCAGTGAAGAAAACAGCAGCAGGACCAGCGTAGTCGTCGACGAGCAGAGCAGAAAACAGCAGCAGGACCAGCGCAGTCGCAGACGCCGACGAGCAGAGGCGAAAACAACAGCAGGAGCAGCGCAGTTGCCGAGGCCGATGTGCAGTGCAGAAAACACCAGCAGGACCAGCGCAGTCGCCGATGAGCAGAGTAGAAAACAGCAGCAGGACCAGCACAGTCGCAGACGCCGACGAGCAGAGCAGACGCCGACGAGCAGAGAAGAAAACAGCAGCAGGACCAGCGCAGTTGCCGACGCCGACGATCAGAGCAGAAAATAACAGCAGGAACAGTGCAGTCGCCGACGGGGACGAGCAGAGCAGGAAACAGCAGCAGGATCAGCGCATTCGCTGACGCAGACGAGCAGAGCAGAAAACAGCAGCAGGATCAGCGCAGTAGCCGACCCCGATGAGCAGAGCAGAAAACAGCAGCAGGACAAGCACAATGGCCGACGAGCAGAGCAAAAAACAGCAGCAGGAGAGGCGCAGTCACAAACGCCGACGAGGAGAGCAGAAAACAGCAGCAGGATCAGCGCAGTCGCTGACGCCGACGAGCAGAGCAAAAAACAGCAGCAGGAGATGCGCAGTCGCAGACGATCAGAGCAGAAAACAGCAGCAGGGTCAGCGCAGTCTCTGACGCCGACGAGCAGAGCAGAAAACAGCAGCAGGAGATGCGCAGTCGCAGACGCCGACGAGCAGAGCAGAAAACAGCAGCAGGATCAGCGCAGTCGCTGACGCCGACGAGCAGAGCAGAAAAAAGCGGCAGGAGATGCGCAGTCGCAGATGCCAACGAGCAGAGCAGAAAACAGCAGCAGGATCAACGCAGTCGCCGACGCCGATGAGCAGTGCAGCAAACAGCAGCAGGTCCAGCGCAGTCGCCGACGAGCAGAGCAGAAAACAGCAGCAGGATCAGCGCAGTCGCCGACGCGATGAGCAGTGCAGAAAACAGCAGCAGGAACAGCGCAGTCGCCGACGCCTACAAGCAGAGCAGAAAACAGCAGCAGGATCAGCACAGTCGCCGACGCCGATGAGCAGTGCAGAAAAAAGCAGCAGGACCAGCGCAGTCGCCTACGAGCAGAGCAGAAAACAGCAGCAGGACCAGCGCAGTCGCAGACGCCGACGAGCAGAGCAGACGCCGACAAGCAGAGAAGAAAACAGCAGCATGACCAGCGCAGTCGCCGATGATCAGAGCAGAAAACAACAGCAGGACCAGCGCAGTCGCCGACGGCGACGAGCAGAGCAGGAAACAGCAGCAGGATCAGCGCATTCGCTGACCATGACAAGCAGAGCAGAAAACAGCAGCATGACCAGGGCAGTCGCCGACAGCGACGAGCAGAGCAGGAAACAGCAGCAGGATCAGCACATTCGCAGACGCCGACTAGCAGAGCAGAAAACAGCAGCAGGATCAGCGCAGTCGCTGACGCCGACGAGCAGAGCAGAAAAAAGCGGCAGGAGATGCGCAGTCGCAGACGCCAACGAGCAGAGCAGAAAACAGAAGCAGGATCAACGCAGTCGCCGACGCCGATGAGCAGTGCAGAAAACAGCAGCAGGTCCAGCGCAGTCGCCGACGCCTACGAGCAGAGCAGAAAACAGCAGTAGGATTAGCACAGTCGCTGACGCCGATGAGCAGTGCAGAAAAAAGCAGCAGGACCAGCACAGTCGCCGACGAGCAGAGCAGAAAACAGTAACAGGACCAGCGCAGTCGCAGATGCCGACGAGCAGAGGCGAAAACAACAGCAGGACCAGCGCAGTCGCCAACGCCGATGAGCAGTGCAGAAAACACCAGCAGGACTAGCGCAGTCGCCGATGAGCAGAGCATAAAACAGCAGCAGGACCAGCACAGTCGAAGACTCCGACGAGCAGAGCAGATGCCGACAAGCAGAGAAGAAAACAGCAGCATGACCAGGGCAGTCACCGACGAGCAGAGCAGAAAACAACAGAAGGACCAGCGCAGTCGCCGACGGCGAAGAGCAGAGCAGGAAACAGCAGCAGGATCAGGGCATTTGCTGACGCAGACAAGCAGAGCAGAAAACAGCAGCAGGATTAGCGCAGTAGCCGACGCCGATGAGCAGAGCAGAAAACAGCAGCAGGACCAGCGCAGTCGCCGACGAGCAGAGCAAAAAAGAGCAGCAGGAGATGCACAGTCGCAGAAGCCGACGAGCAGAGCAGAAAACAGCAGCAGGAGATGCGCAGTCGCAGACGATCAGAGTAGAAAACAGCAGCAGGGTCAGCGCAGTCGCTGACGCCGACGAGCAGAGCAGAAAAAAAGCAGCAGGAGATGCGCAGTCTCAGACGCCGATGAGCAGAGCAGAAAACAGCAGCAGAATCAGCACAGTCGCCGACGCCGATGAGCAGTGCAGAAAACAGCAGCAGGACCAGCGCAGTCGCCGACGAGCAGAGCAGAAAACAGCAGCAGGACCAGCGCAGTCGCAGACGCCGATGAGCAGTGCAGAAAACAGCAGCAGGACTAGCGCAGTTGCCGACGCCTACAAGCAGAGCAGAAAACAGCAGCAGGATCAGCACAATCGCTGACGCCGATGAGCAGTGCAGAAAACAGCAGCAGGACCAGCGCATTCGCCGACAAGCAGAGCAGAAAACAGACGAGCAGAGGCGAAAACAACAGCAGGACCAGCGCAGTCGCAGACACCGATGAGAAGAGCAGACGCAGACGAGCAGAGGCGAAAACAACACCAGGACCAGCGCAGTCGCCGACGCCGATGAGCAGTGCAGAAAACACCAGCAGGACCAGCGCAGTTACCGATGAGCAGAGCAGAAAACAGCAGCAGGACCAGCATAGTCGCAGACGCCGACGAGCAGAGCAGACGCCGACAAGCAGAGAAAAAAAAAGCAGCATGACCAGCGCAGTTGCCGACGATCAGAGCAGAAAACAACAGCAGGACCAGCGCAGTCGCCGACGGCGAAGAGCAGAGCAGGAAACAGCAGCAGGATCAGCGCATTCGCTGACGCAGACAAGCAGAGCAGAATACAGCAGCAGGACCAGAGCAGTCTCCGACGGCGACGAGCAGAGCAGGAAACAGCAGCAGGATCAGCGCATTTGCAGACGCCGACGAGCAGAGCAGACGCCGATGAGCAGAGAAGAAAACAGCAGCAGGACCAGCGCAGTCGCCGACGCCGATGATCAGAGCAGAAAACAACAGCAGGACCAGCACAGTCGCCGACTGGGACGAGCAGAGCAGGAAACAGCAGCAGGATCATTGCATTCGCTGACGCAGATGAGCAGAGCAGAAAACAGCAGCAGGATCAGCGCAGTAACCGACGCCGATGAGCAGAGCAGAAAACAGCAGCAGGACAAGTGCAATTGCCTACGAGCAGAGCAAAAAAACAGCAGCAGGAGATGCGCAGTCACAGATGCCGACAAGGAGAGCAGAAAACAGCAGCAGGATCAGCGCAGTCGCTGACGCCGACGAGCAGAGCAAAGAACAGCAGCAGGAGATGCACAGTCGCAGACGATCAGAGCAGAAAACAGCAGCAGGGTCAGCGCAGTCGCTGACGCCGACGAGCAGAGCAGAAAAAAGCAGCAGGAGATGCGCAGTCGCAGACGCCAATGAGCAGAGCAGAAAACAGCAGCAGGACCAGCGCAGTCGCAGACGCCGATGAGCAAAGCAGACGCCTACGAGCAGAGGCGAAAGTAACTGCAGGACCAGCGCAGTCGCCGACGAGCAGAGCAGAAAACAGCAGCAGGACCAGCGCAGTCGCCGACGAGCAGAGCAGAAAACAGCAGCAGGACCAGCGCAGTCGCCGACGAGCAGAGCAGAAAACAGCAGCAGGACCAGCGCAGTCGCCGACGCCGGCGATCGGAGCAGAAAACAACAGCAGGACCAGCGAAGTCGCCGACGGCGACGAGCAGAGCAGGAAACAGCAGCAGGATCAGCGCATTCGCTGACGCAGACGAGCAGACCAGAAAACAGCAGCAGGATCAGCCCAGTCGCTGACGCCGATGAGCAGAGCAGAAAACAGCAGCAGGATCAGCGCAGTCGCCAACGCCGACGAGCAATCAAAAAACAGCAGCAGGAGATGCGCAGTCGCCGACGCCTACGAGCAGAGCAGAAAACAGCGGCAGGATCAGCACAGTCGCCGACGCCGATGAGCAGTGCAGAAAACAGCAGCAGGACCAGCGTAGTCGCCGACGAGCAGAGCAGAAAACAGCAGCAGGACCAGCGCAGTCGCAGACGCCGACGAGCAGAGGCGAAAACAACACCAGGACCAGCGCAGTCGCCGACGCCGATGTACAGTGCTGAAAACACCAGCAGGACCAGCGCAGTTGCCGACGAGCAGAGCAGTAAACAGCAGGAGGACCAGCGCAGTCGCAGATGCCGACGAGCAGAGCAGACGCCGACGAGCAGAGCAAAAAACAGCAGCAGGAGATGCGCAGTCGCCGACGCCTACGAGCAGAGCAGAAAACAGCAGCAGGATCAGCGCAGTCGCTGACGCCGATGAGCAGAGCAGAAAAAAGCAGCAGGATCAGCGCAGTCGCCGACGAGCAGAGCAGAAAACAGCAGCAGGATCAGCGCAGTCGCCAACGCCGATGAGCAGTGCAGAAAATGGCAGCAGGACCAGCGCAGTCGTCGACGCCTACGAGCAGGGCAGAAAACAGCAGCAGGATCAGCACAGTCGCTGACGCCGATGAGCAGTGCAGAAAACAGCAGCAGGAGATCCGCAGTCGCAGACGATCAGAGCAGAAAACAGCAGCAGGACCAGCGCAGTCGCCGACGCCAAAGAGCAGAGCAGAAAACAGCAGCAGGATCTGCACAGTCACCGACGCCGATGAGCAGTGCAGAAAACAGCAGCAGGACCAGCGCAGTCTCCGACGAGCAGAACAGAAAACAGCAGCAGGACCAGCGGAGTCGCAGACGCAGATGAGCATTGCAGAAAACAGCAGCAGGACAAGCGCAATCGCCGATGAGCAGAGCAAAAAACAGCAGCAGGAGTTGCGCAGTCGCAGACGATCAGAGCAGAAAACAGCAGCAGGGTCAGCGCAGTCGCTGACGCCGACGAGCAGAGCAGAAAAAAGCAGCAGGAGATGCGCAGTCGCAGACGCCAATGAGCAGAGCAGAAAACAGCAGCAGGACCAGCGCAGACGCCGATGAGCAGAGCAGACGCCGACGAGCAGAGGCGAAAGCAACAGCAGGACCAGCGCAGTCGCCGACGAGCAGAGCAGAAAACAGCAGCAGGACCAGCGCAGTCGCCGACGAGCAGAGCAGAAAACAGCAGCAGGATCAGCGCAGTCGCCGACGCCGGCGATCAGAGCAGAAAACAACAGCAGGACCAGCGAAGTCGCCGACGGCGACGAGCAGAGCAGGAAACAGCAGCAGGATCAGCGCATTCGCTGACGCAGACGAGCAGAGCAGAAAACAGCAGAAGGATAAGCCCAGTCGCTGACGCGATGATGAGAGCAGAAAACAGCAGCAGGATCAGCGCAGTCGCCGACGCCGACAAGCAGAGCAAAAAACTGCAGAAGGAGATGTGCAGTCGCAGACGCCAACGAGCAGAGCAGAAAACAGCAGCAGGATCAGCGCAGTCGCTGACGCGGACGAGCAGAGCAGAAAAAAGCGGCAGGAGATGCGCAGTCGCAGACGCCAACGAGCAGAACAGAAAACAGCAGCAGGATCAACGCAGTCGCCGACGAGCAGAGCAGAAAACAGCAGCAGGATCAGCGCAGTCGCCGACGAGCAGAGCAGAAAACAGCAGCAGGATCAGCGCAGTCGCTGACGCCGATGAGCAGTGCAGAAAACAGCAGAAGGACCAGCGCAGTCGTCGACGCCTACGAGCAGGGCAGAAAACAGCAGCAGGATCAGCACAGTCGCTGACGCCGATGAGCAGTGCAGAAAAAAGCAGCAGGATCAGCACAGTCGCCGACGCCGATGAGCAGTGAAGAAAACAGCAGCAGGACCAGCGTAGTCGCCGACGAGCAGAGCAGAAAACAGCAGCAGGACCAGCGCAGTCGCCGACGCCGACGAGCAGAGCAGACGCCGACGAGCAGAGAAGAAAACAGCAGCAGGACCAGCGCAGTCGCCGACGCCGACGATCAGAGCAGAAAACAACAGCAGGAACAGTGCAGTCGCCGACGGGGACGAGCAGAGCAGGAAACAGCAGCAGGATCAGCGCATTCGCTGACGCAGACGAGCAGAGCAGAAAACAGCAGCAGGATCAGCGCAGTAGCCGACCCCGATGAGCAGAGCAGAAAACAGCAGCAGGACAAGCACAATTGCCGACGAGCAGAGCAAAAAACAGCAGCAGGAGATGCGCAGTCACAGACGCCGACGAGGAGAGCAGAAAACAGCAGCAGGATCAGCGCAGTCGCTGACGCCGACGAGCAGAGCAAAAAACAGCAGCAGGAGATGCGCAGTCGCAGACGATCAGAGCAGAAAACAGCAGCAGGGTCAGCGCAGTCGCTGACGCCGACGAGCAGAGCAGAAAAAAGCAGCAGGAGATGCGCAGTCGCAGATGCCAATGAGCAGAGCAGAAAACAGCAGCAGGACCAGCGCAGTCGCAGACGCCGATGAGCAGAGCAGACGCCGACGAGAAGAGACAAAAGCAACAGCAGGACCAGTGCAGTCGTCAACGAGCAGAGCAGAAAACAGCAGCAGGACCAGCGCAGTCGCCGAAGAGCAGAGCAGAAAACAGCAGCAGGACCAGCGCAGTCGCCGACGAGCAGAGCAGAAAACAGCAGCAGGACCAGCGCATTCGCCGATGCCGGCGATCAGAGCAGAAAACAACAGCAGGACCAGCGAAGTCGCCGACGGCGACTAGCAGAGCAGGAGATAGCAGCAGGATCAGCGCATTCGCTGACGCAGACGAGCAGAGCAGAAAACAGCAGCAGGATCATCGCATTCGCTGACGCAGACGAGCAGAGAAGAAAACAGCAGCAGGATAAGCGCAGTAGCCGACCCCGATGAGCAGAGCAGAAAACAGCAGCAGGACAAGCGCAATCGCCGACGAGCAGAGCAAATAACAAGAGCAGGAGATGCGCAGTTACAGACGCCGACGAGGGGAGCAGAAAACAGCAGCAGGATCAGCGCAGTCGCTGACGCCGACGAGCAGAGCAAAAAACAGCAGCAGGAGATGCGCAGTCGCAGACGATCAGAGCAGAAAACAGCAGCAGGGTGAGCGCAGTCGCTGACGCCGACGAGCAGAGCAGAAATAGCAGCAGGAGATTTGCAGGCGCAGACGCCAATGAGCAGAGCAGAAAACAGCAGCAGGACCAGCGCAGTCGCAGACGCCGATGAGCAGAGCAGACGCCGACGAGCAGAGGCGAAAGCAACAGCAGGACCAGTGCAGTCGCCAACGAGCAGAGCAGAAAACAGCAGCAGGACCAGCACAGTCGCCGACGAGCAGAGCAGAAAACAGCAGCAGGACCAGCGCAGCCGCCGACGAGCAGAGCAGAAAACAGCAGCAGGACCAGCGCAGTCGCCGACGCCGGCGATCAGAGCAGAAAACAACAGCAGGACCAGCGAATTCGCCGACGGCGACGAGCAGAGCAGGAAACAGCAGCAGGATCAGCGCATTCGCTGACGCAGACGAGCAGAGCAGAAAACAGCAGCAGGATCAGCCCAGTCGCTGACGCCGATGAGCAGAGCAGAAAACAGCAGCAGGATCAGCGCAGTCGCCGACGCCTACGAGCAGAGCAAAAGACAGCAGCAGGAGATGCGCAGTCGCAGAAGCCGACAAGCAGAGCAGAAAACAGCAGCAGGATCAGCGCAGTCGCTGACGCCGACGAGCAGAGCAGAAAAAAGCGGCAGGAGATGCGCAGTCGCCGAAGCCAACGAGCAGAGCAGAAAACAGCAGCAGGATGAACACAGTCGCCGACGAGCAGAGCAGAAAACAGCAGCAGGATCAGCGCAGTCGCCGACGAGCAGAGCAGAAAACAGCAGCAGGATCAGCGCAGTCGCCGACGCCGATGAGCAGTGCAGAAAACAGCAGCAGGACCAGCGCAGTCGTCTACGCCTACGAGCAGAGCAGAAAACAGCAGCAGGATCAGCGCAGTCGCCGACGAGCAGAGCAGAAAACAGCAGCAGGATCAGCGCAGTCGCTGACGCCAATGAGCAGTGCAGAAAACAGCAGAAGGACCAGCGCAGTCGTCGACGCCTACGAGCAGGGCAGAAAACAGCAGCAGGATCAGCACAGTCGCTGACGCCGATGAGCAGTGCAGAAAAAAGCAGCAGGATCAGCACAGTCGCCGACGCCGATGAGCAGTGAAGAAAACAGCAGCAGGACCAGCGTAGTCGCCGACGAGCAGAGCAGAAAACAGCAGCAGGACCAGCGCAGTCGCAGACGCCGACGAGCAGAGGCGAAAACAACAGCAGGACCAGCGCAATCGCCGAGGCCGATGTGCAGTGCAGAAAACACCAGCAGGACCAGCGCAGTCGCCGATGAGCAGAGTCGAAAACAGCAGCAGGACCAGCACAGTCGCAGACGCCGACGAGCAGAGCAGACGCCGACGAGCAGAGAAGAAAACAGCAGCAGGACCAGCGCAGTCGCCGACGCCGACGATCAGAGCAGAAAACAACAGCAGGAACAGTGCAGTCGCCGACGGGGACGAGCAGAGCAGGAAACAGCAGCAGGATCAGCGCATTCGCTGACGCAGACGAGCAGAGCAGAAAACAGCAGCAGGATCAGCGCAGTAGCCGACCCCGATGAGCAGAGCAGAAAACAGCAGCAGGACAAGCACAATTGCCGACGAGCAGAGCAAAAAACAGCAGCAGGAGATGCGCAGTCACAGACGCCGACGAGGAGAGCAGAAAACAGCAGCAGGATCAGCGCAGTCGCTGACGCCGACGAGCAGAGCAAAAAACAGCAGCAGGAGATGCGCAGTCGCAGACGATCAGAGCAGAAAACAGCAGCAGGGTCAGCGCAGTCGCTGACGCCGACGAGCAGAGCAGAAAAAAGCAGCAGGAGATGCGCAGTCGCAGATGCCAATGAGCAGAGCAGAAAACAGCAGCAGGACCAGCGCAGTCGCAGACGCCGATGAGCAGAGCAGACGCCGACGAGAAGAGACAAAAGCAACAGCAGGACCAGTGCAGTCGTCAACGAGCAGAGCAGAAAACAGCAGCAGGACCAGCGCAGTCGCCGAAGAGCAGAGCAGAAAACAGCAGCAGGACCAGCGCAGTCGCCGACGAGCAGAGCAGAAAACAGCAGCAGGACCAGCGCATTCGCCGATGCCGGCGATCAGAGCAGAAAACAACAGCAGGACCAGCGAAGTCGCCGACGGCGACTAGCAGAGCAGGAGATAGCAGCAGGATCAGCGCATTCGCTGACGCAGACGAGCAGAGCAGAAAACAGCAGCAGGATCATCGCATTCGCTGACGCAGACGAGCAGAGCAGAAAACAGCAGCAGGATAAGCGCAGTAGCCGACCCCGATGAGCAGAGCAGAAAACAGCAGCAGGACAAGCGCAATCGCCGACGAGCAGAGCAAATAACAAGAGCAGGAGATGCGCAGTTACAGACGCCGACGAGGGGAGCAGAAAACAGCAGCAGGATCAGCGCAGTCGCTGACGCCGACGAGCAGAGCAAAAAACAGCAGCAGGAGATGCGCAGTCGCAGACGATCAGAGCAGAAAACAGCAGCAGGGTGAGCGCAGTCGCTGACGCCGACGAGCAGAGCAGAAATAGCAGCAGGAGATGTGCAGGCGCAGACGCCAATGAGCAGAGCAGAAAACAGCAGCAGGACCAGCGCAGTCGCAGACGCCGATGAGCAGAGCAGACGCCGACGAGCAGAGGCGAAAGCAACAGCAGGACCAGTGCAGTCGCCAACGAGCAGAGCAGAAAACAGCAGCAGGACCAGCACAGTCGCCGACGAGCAGAGCAGAAAACAGCAGCAGGACCAGCGCAGCCGCCGACGAGCAGAGCAGAAAACAGCAGCAGGACCAGCGCAGTCGCCGACGCCGGCGATCAGAGCAGAAAACAACAGCAGGACCAGCGAATTCGCCGACGGCGACGAGCAGAGCAGGAAACAGCAGCAGGATCAGCGCATTCGCTGACGCAGACGAGCAGAGCAGAAAACAGCAGCAGGATCAGCCCAGTCGCTGACGCCGATGAGCAGAGCAGAAAACAGCAGCAGGATCAGCGCAGTCGCCGACGCCGACGAGCAGAGCAAAAGACAGCAGCAGGAGATGCGCAGTCGCAGAAGCCGACAAGCAGAGCAGAAAACAGCAGCAGGATCAGCGCAGTCGCTGACGCCGACGAGCAGAGCAGAAAAAAGCGGCAGGAGATGCGCAGTCGCCGAAGCCAACGAGCAGAGCAGAAAACAGCAGCAGGATGAACACAGTCGCCGACGAGCAGAGCAGAAAACAGCAGCAGGATCAGCGCAGTCGCCGACGAGCAGAGCAGAAAACAGCAGCAGGATCAGCGCAGTCGCCGACGCCGATGAGCAGTGCAGAAAACAGCAGCAGGACCAGCGCAGTCGTCTACGCCTACGATCAGAGCAGAAAACAGCAGCAGGGTCAGCGCAGTTGCTGACGCCGACGAGCAGAGCAGAAAAAAGCAGCAGGAGATGCGCAGTCGCAGACGCCAATGAGCAGAGCAGAAAACAGCAGCAGGATCAACGTAGTCGCAGACGCTGATGAGCTTTGCAGAAAACAGCAGCAGGACCAGCGCAGTCGCCGACGCCCACGAGCAGAGCAGAAAACAGCAGCAGGATCAGCACAGTCACCGACGCCGATGAGCAGTGCAGAAAACAGCAGCAGGACCAGCGCAGTCGCCGACGAGCAGAACAGAAAAATGCAGCAGGACCAGCGGAGTCGCAGACGCCAACGAGCAGAGGCGAAAACAACAGCAGGACCAGCGCAGTCGCCGACGCCGATGAGCAGTGCAGAAAACACCAGCAGGACCAGCGCAGTCGCCGATGAGCAGAGCAGAAAACAGCAGCAGGACCAGCGCAGTCACAGACGCCGACGAGCAGAGCAGACGCCGACGAGCAGAGAAGAAAACAGCAGCAGGACCAGCACAGTCGCCGACGCCGACGATCAGAGCAGAAAACAACAGCAGGACCAGCGCAGTAGCCGACGGCGACGAGCAGAGCAGGAAACAGCAGCAGGAGCAGCGCATTCGCTGACGCAGACAAGCAGAGCAGAAAACAGCAGCAGGATCCGCGCAGTAGGCGACGCCGATGAGCAGAGCAGAAAACAGAAACAGGACCAGCGCAGTCGCCGACGAGCAGAGCAAAAAACATTAGCAGGAGATGCGCAGTCGCAGACGCCGACGAGCAGAGCAGAAAACAGCAGCAGGATCAGCGCAGTCGCTTACGCCGATGAGCAGAGCAAAAAACAGCGGCAGGAAATGTGCAGTCGCAGACGATCAGAGCAGAAAACAGCAGCAGGGTCAGCGCAGTCGCTGACGCCGACGAGCAGAGCAGAAAAAAGCAGCAGGAGATGCGCAGTCTCAGACGCCAATGAGCAGAGCAGAAAACAGCAGCAGGATCAACGCAGTCGCCGACGCCGATGAGCAGTGCAGAAAACAGCAGCAGGACCAGAGCAGTCGCCGACGAGCAGAGCAGAAAACAGCAGCAGGACCAGCGCAGTCGCCGACGCCTACCAGCAGAGCAGAAAACAGCAGCAGGATCAGCACAGTCGCCGACGCCGATGAGCAGTGCAGAAAACACCAGCAGGACCAGCGCATACGTCGATGAGCAGAGCAGAAAACAGCAGCAGGACCAGCGCAGTCGCAGACGCCGACGAGCAGAGCAGACGCCGAAGAGCAGAGAAGAAAACAGCAGCAGGACCAGCGCAGTCGCCAACGCCGACGATCAGAGCAAAAAACAACAGCAGGACCAGCACAGTCGCCGACGCAGATGAGCAGTGCAGAAAACACCAGCAGGACCAGCGCAGTGGCCGATGAGCAGAGAAGGAAACAGCAGCAGGACCAGTGCAGTCACAGACGACAATGAGCAGAGCAGAAAACAGCAGCAGGATCAACACAGTCGCCGACGCTGATGAGCAGTGCAGAAAACAGCAGCATGACCTGCGCAGTCGCCGATGAGCAGAGCAGAAAACAGCAGCAGGACCAGCGCAGTCGCAGTCGCCGATGAGCAGTGAAGAAAAAAGCAGCAGGACCAGCACAGTCACAGACGCCTACGAGCAGAGCAGAAAACAGCAGCAGGATCAGCACAGTCGCCGACGCCAATGAGCAGTGCAGAAAACAGCAGCAGGACCAGCGCAGTCGCCGACGAGCAGAGCAGAAAACAGCAGCAGGACCAGCGCAGTCGCAGACGCCGATGAGCAGAGGTGAAAACAACAGCAGGACCAGCGCAGTCGACGACGCCGATGAGCAGTGCAGAAAACACCAGCAGGACCAGTGCAGTCGCTGATGAGCAGAGCAGAAAACAGCAGCAGGACCAGCGCTGTCGCAGACGCCGACGAGCAAAGCAGACGCCGACGAGCAGAGAAGAAAACAGCAGCAGAACCAGCGCAGTCGCCGACGCCGACGATCAGAGCAGAACACAACAGCAGGATCAGCGCAGTCGCCGACGGCGATGAGCAGAGCAGGAAACAGCAGCAGGATCAGCGCATTCGCTGACGCCGATGAGCAGTGCAGAAAACAGCAGCAGGACCAGCGCAGTCGCCGACGCCGACGAGCAGAGCAGAAAACAGCAGCAGGATCAGCACAGTCGCCGACGCCGATGAGCAGTGCAGAAAACAGCAGCAGGACCAGTGCAGTGGCCGACGAGCAGAGCAGAAAACACCAGCAGGACCAGCGCAGTCTCAGACGCCGACGAGCAGAGGCGAAAACAACAGCAGGACCAGCGCAGTCGCCGACGCCGATGAGCAATGCAGAAAACACCAGCAGGACCAGCGCAGTCGCCGACGAGCAGAGCAGACGCCGACGAGCAGAGAAGAAAACAGCAGCAGGACCAGCGCAGTCGCCGACGCCGACGATCAGAGCAGAAAACAACAGCAGGACCAGCGCAGTCGCCGACGCAGATGAGCAGTGCAGAAAACACAAGCAGGACCAGCGCAGTCACCGATGAGCAGAGCAGAAAACAGCAGCAGGACCAGAGCAGTCGCAGACGCCGACGAGCAGAGCAGACGCCGACGAGCAGAGAAGAAAACAGCAGCAGGACCAGCGCAGTCGCCGGCGCCGACGAACAGAGCAGAAAACAACAGCAGGACCAGCGCAGTCGCCGACGGCGACCAGCAGAGCAGGAAACAACAGCAGGACCAGCGCAGTAGCCGACGCCGATGAGCAGAGCAGAAAACAGTAGCAGGACCAGCGCAGTCGCCGACGAGCAGAGCAAAAAACAGCAGCAGGAGATGTGCAGTCGCAGACGCCGACGAGCAGAGCAGAAAACAGCAGCAGGATCAGCGCAGTCGCTGACGCCGACGAGCAGAGCAAAAAACAGAAGCAGGAGATGCGCAGTCTTAGACGATCAGAGCAGAAAACAGCAGCAGGGTCAGCGCAGTCGCTGACGCCGACGAGCAAATCAGAAAAAAGCAGCAGGAGATGCGCAGTCGCAGACGCCAATGAGCAGAGCAGAAAACAGCAGCAGGATCAGCGCAGTCGCCGACGCTGATGAGCAGTGCAGAAAACAGCAGCAGGACCTGCGCAGTCGCCGACGAGCAGAGCAGAAAACAGCAGCAGGACCAGCGCAGTCGCAGACACCGATGAGCAGTGCAGAAATCAGCAGCAGGACCAGCGCAGTCGCCGACGCCTACGAGCAGAGCAGAAAACATCAGCAGGATCAGCACAGTCGCCGACGCCAATGAGCAGTGCAGAAAACAGCAGCAGGACCAGCACAGTTGCCGACGAGCAGAGCAGAAAACAGCAGCAGGACCAGCGCAGTCGCATACGCCGATGAGCAGAGGAGAAAACAACAGCAGGACCAGCGCAGTCGCCGACGCCGATGAGCAGTGCAGAAAACACCAGAAGGACCAGCGCAGTCGCCGATGAGCAGAGCAGAAAACACCAGCAGGACCAGCGCAGTCGCCGATGAGCAGAGCAGAAAACAGCAGCAGGACCAGAGCAGTTGCCGACGCCGACGATCAGAGCAGAAAACAACAGCAGGACCAGCGCAGGCGCCGACGGCGACGAGCAGAGCAGGAAACAGCAGCAGGATCAGCGCATTCGCTGACGCAGACAAGCAGAGCAGAAAACAGCAGCAGGATCAGCGCAGTAGCCGACGCTGATGAGCAGAGCAGAAAACAGCAGCAGGACCAGCGCAGTCGCCGACGAGCAGAGCAAAAAACAGCAGCAGGAGATGCGCAGTCGCAGACTCCTACGAGCAGAGCAGAAAACAGCAGCAGGATCAGAGCAGTCGCTGACGCCGACGAGCAGAGCAAAAAACAGCAGCAGGAGATGCGCAGTCGCAGACAATCAGAGCAGAAAACAGCAGCAGGGTCAGCGCAGTCGCCGACGAGCAGAGCAGAAAACAGCAGCAGGACCAGCGCAGTCGCCGACGCCGATGAACAGTGCAGAAAACACCAGCAGGACCAGCGCATACGTCGATGAGCAGAGCAGAAAACAGCAGCAGGACCAGCGCAGTCGCAGACGCCGACGAGCAGAGAAGAAAACAGCAGCAGGACCAGCGCATTCGCCGACGGCGACGATGAGAGCAGAAAACAACAGCATTACCAGCACAGTCACTGACGCAGATGAGCAGTGCAGAAAACACCAGCAGGACCAGCGCAGTGGCCGATGAGCAGAGCAGGAAAGAGCAGCAGGACCAGTGCAGTCACAGACGCCGTCGAGCAGAGCAGACGCCGACGAGCAGAGAAAAAAACAGCAGCAGGACCAGCGCAGTCGCCGGCGCCGACAATCAGAGCAGAAATCAACAGAAGGACCAGTGCAGTCGCCGACGGCGACGAGCAGAGCTGGAAACAACAGCAGGATCAGCGAAGTAGCCGACGCCGATGAGCAGAGCAGAAAACAGCAGCCGGACAAGCTCAGTCGCCGACGAGCAGAGCAAAAAACAGCAGCAGGAGATGCGCAGTCGCAGACGCCGACGAGCAGAGCAGAAAACAGCAGCAGGATCAGCGCAGTCGCTGACGCCGACGAGCAGAGCAAAAAACATAAGCAGGATATGCGCAGTCGCAGACGATCAGAGCAGAAAACAGCAGCAGGAGATGCGCAGTCGCAGACGCCAATGAGCAGAGCAGAAAACAGCATCAGGATCAACGCATTCGCCGACGCCGATGAGCAGTGCAGAAAACAGCAGCAGGACCTGCGCAGTCGCCGACGAGCAGAGCAGAAAACAGCAGCAGGACCAGCGCAGTCGCAGTCGCCGATCAGCAGTGAAGAAAAAAGCAGCAGGACCAGCGCAGTCACAGACGCCTACGAGCAGAGCAGAAAACAGCAGCAGGATCAGCACAGTCGCCGACGCCAATGAGCAGTGCAGAAAACAGCAGCAGGACCAGCGCAGTCGCCGACGAGCAGAGCAGAAAACAGCAGCAGGACCAGCGCAGTCGCAGACGCCGATGAGCAGAGGCGAAAACAACAGCAGGACCAGCGCAGTCGCTGATGCTGATGAGCAGTGCAGAAAACACCAGCAGGAGCAGCGCAGTCGCCAATTAGCAGAGCAGAAAACAGCAGCAGGACCAGCGCAGTCGCAGACGCCGACGAGCAGATCAGACGCCGACGAGCAGATAAGAAAACAGCAGCAGAACCAGCGCAGTCGCAGACGCCGACGATCAGAGCAGAAAACAACAGCAGGACCGGCGCAGTCGCCGACGGCGATAAGCAGAACAGGAAACAGCAGCAGGATCAGCGCATTCGCTGACGCCGATGAGCAGTGCAGAAAACAGCAGCAGGATCAGCGCAGTCGCCGACGCCTACGAACAGAGCAGAAAACAGCAGCAGAACCAGCGCAGTCGCCGACGAGCAGAGCAGAAAACAGCAGCAGGACCAGCGCAGTCTCAGACGCCGACGAGCAGAGGCGAAAACAACAGCAGGACCAGCGCAGTCGCCGACGCCGATGAGCAATGCAGAAAACACCAGCAGGACCAGCGCAGTCGCAGACGCCGACGAGCAGAGCAGACGCCGACGAGCAGAGAAGAAAACAGCAGCAGGACCAGCGCAGTCGCAGACGCCGACGATCAGAGCAGAAAACAACAGCAGGACCAGCGCAGTCGCCGACACAGATGAGCAGTGCAGAAAACACAAGCAGGACCAGCGCAGTCACCGATGAGCAGAGCAGAAAACAGCAGCAGGACCAGCGCAGTCGCAGACGCCGACGAGCAGAGCAGACGCCGACGAGCAGAGAAGAAAACAGCAGCAGGACCAGCGCAGTCGCCGGCGCCGACGATCAGAGCAGAAAACAACAGCAGGACCAGCGCAGTCGCCGACGGCGATGAGCAGAGCAGGAAACAACAGCAGGATCAGCGCAGTAGCCGACGCCGATGAGCAGAGCAGAAAACAGCAGCAGGACCAGCGCAGTCGCCGACGAGCAGAGCAAAAAACAGCAGCAGGAGATGTGCAGTCGCAGACGCCGACGAGCAGAGCAGAAAACAGCAGCAGGATCAGCGCAGTCGCTGACGCCGACGAGCAGAGCAAAAAACAGAAAAAGGAGATGCGCAGTCGCAGACGATCAGAGCAGAAAACAGCAGCAGGGTCAGCGCAATCGCTGACGCCGACGAGCAAAGCAGAAAAAAGCTGCAGGAGATGCGCAGTCGCCGACGCCAATGAGCAGTGCAGAAAACAGCAGCAGGACCAGCGCAGTTGCCGACGAGCAGAGCAGAAAACAGCAGCAGGACCAGCGCAGTTGCATACGCCGATGAGCAGAGGAGAAAACAACAGCAGGACCAGCGCAGTCGCCGACGCCGATGAGCAGTGCAGAAAACACCAGCAGGACCAGCGCAGTCGCCGATGAGCAGAGCAGAAAACAGCAGCAGGACCAGTGCAGTCGCAGACGCCGAAAAGCAGAGCAGACGCCGACGAGCAGAGAAGAAAACAGCAGCAGGACCAGAGCAGTTGCCGACGCCGACGATCAGAGCAGAAAACAACAGCAGGACCAGCGCAGGCGCCGACGGCGACGAGCAGAGCAGGAAACAGCAGCAGGATCAGCGCATTCGCTGACGCAGACAAGCAGAGCAGAAAACAGCAGCAGGATCAGCGCAGTAGCCGACGCTGACGAGCAGAGCAGAAAACAGCAGCAGGACCAGCGCAGTCGCCGACGAGCAGAGCAAAAAACAGCAGCAGGAGATGCGCAGTCGCAGACTCCTACGAGCAGAGCAGAAAACAGCAGCAGGATCAGAGCAGTCGCTGACGCCGACGAGCAGAGCAAAAAACAGCAGCAGGAGATGCGCAGTCGCAGACAATCAGAGCAGAAAACAGCAGCAGGGTCAGCGCAGTCGCCGACGAGCAGAGCAGAGAACACCAGCAGGACCAGCGCATACGTCGATGAGCAGAGCAGAAAACAGCAGCAGGACCAGAGCAGTCGCAGACGCCGACGAGCAGAGAAGAAAAGAGCAGCAGGACCAGCGCAGTCGCCGACGGCGACGATGAGAGCAGAAAACAACAGCAGGACCAGCACAGTCACTGACGCAGATGAGCAGTGCAGAAAACACCAGCAGGACCAGCGCAGTGGCCGATGAGCAGAGCAGGAAAGAGCAGCAGGACCAGTGCAGTCACAGACGCCGTCGAGCAGAGCAGACGCCGACGAGCAGAGAAGAAAACAGCAGCAGGACCAGCGCAGTCGCCGGCGCCGACAATCAGAGCAGAAAACAACAGAAGGACCAGTGCAGTCGCCGACGGCGACGAGCAGAGCAGGAAACAACAGCAGGATCAGCGAAGTAGCCGACGCCGATGAGCAGAGCAGAAAACAGCAGCCGGACAAGCTCAGTCGCCGACGAGCAGAGCAAAAAACAGCAGCAGGAGATGCGCAGTCGCAGACGCCGACGAGCAGAGCAGAAAACAGCAGCAGGATCAGCGCAGTCGCTGACGCCGACGAGCAGAGCAAAAAACATAAGCAGGAGATGCGCAGTCGCAGACGATCAGAGCAGAAAACAGCAGCAGGAGATGCGCAGTCGCAGACGCCAATGAGCAGAGCAGAAAACAGCAGCAGGTCCAGCGCAGTCGCCGACGAGCAGAGCAGAAAACAGCAGCAGGATCAGCGCAGTCGCCGACGCGATGAGCAGTGCAGAAAACAGCAGCAGGAACAGCGCAGTCGCCGACGCCTACAAGCAGAGCAGAAAACAGCAGCAGGATCAGCACAGTCGCCGACGCCGATGAGCAGTGCAGAAAAAAGCAGCAGGACAAGCGCAGTCGCCTACGAGCAGAGCAGAAAACAGCAGCAGGACCAGCGCAGTCGCAGACGCCGACGAGCAGAGCAGACGCCGACAAGCAGAGAAGAAAACAGCAGCATGACCAGCGCAGTCGCCGATGATCAGAGCAGAAAACAACAGCAGGACCAGCGCAGTCGCCGACGGCGACGAGCAGAGCAGGAAACAGCAGCAGGATCAGCGCATTCGCTGACCATGACAAGCAGAGCAGAAAACAGCAGCATGACCAGGGCAGTCGCCGACAGCGACGAGCAGAGCAGGAAACAGCAGCAGGATCAGCACATTCGCAGACGCCGACTAGCAGAGCAGAAAACAGCAGCAGGATCAGCGCAGTCGCTGACGCCGACGAGCAGAGCAGAAAAAAGCGGCAGGAGATGCGCAGTCGCAGACGCCAACGAGCAGAGCAGAAAACAGAAGCAGGATCAACGCAGTCGCCGACGCCGATGAGCAGTGCAGAAAACAGCAGCAGGTCCAGCGCAGTCGCCGACGCCTACGAGCAGAGCAGAAAACAGCAGTAGGATTAGCACAGTCGCTGACGCCGATGAGCAGTGCAGAAAAAAGCAGCAGGACCAGCACAGTCGCCGACGAGCAGAGCAGAAAACAGTAACAGGACCAGCGCAGTCGCAGATGCCGACGAGCAGAGGCGAAAACAACAGCAGGACCAGCGCAGTCGCCAACGCCGATGAGCAGTGCAGAAAACACCAGCAGGACTAGCGCAGTCGCCGATGAGCAGAGCATAAAACAGCAGCAGGACCAGCACAGTCGAAGACTCCGACGAGCAGAGCAGATGCCGACAAGCAGAGAAGAAAACAGCAGCATGACCAGGGCAGTCACCGACGAGCAGAGCAGAAAACAACAGAAGGACCAGCGCAGTCGCCGACGGCGAAGAGCAGAGCAGGAAACAGCAGCAGGATCAGGGCATTTGCTGACGCAGACAAGCAGAGCAGAAAACAGCAGCAGGATTAGCGCAGTAGCCGACGCCGATGAGCAGAGCAGAAAACAGCAGCAGGACCAGCGCAGTCGCCGACGAGCAGAGCAAAAAAGAGCAGCAGGAGATGCGCAGTCGCAGATGCCGACGAGCAGAGCAGAAAACAGCAGCAGGAGATGCGCAGTCGCAGACGATCAGAGTAGAAAACAGCAGCAGGGTCAGCGCAGTCGCTGACGCCGACGAGCAGAGCAGAAAAAAAGCAGCAGGAGATGCGCAGTCTCAGACGCCGATGAGCAGAGCAGAAAACAGCAGCAGAATCAGCACAGTCGCCGACGCCGATGAGCAGTGCAGAAAACAGCAGCAGGACCAGCGCAGTCGCCGACGAGCAGAGCAGAAAACAGCAGCAGGACCAGCGCAGTCGCAGACGCCGATGAGCAGTGCAGAAAACAGCAGCAGGACTAGCGCAGTTGCCGACGCCTACAAGCAGAGCAGAAAACAGCAGCAGGATCAGCACAATCGCTGACGCCGATGAGCAGTGCAGAAAACAGCAGCAGGACCAGCGCATTCGCCGACAAGCAGAGCAGAAAACAGACGAGCAGAGGCGAAAACAACAGCAGGACCAGCGCAGTCGCAGACACCGATGAGAAGAGCAGACGCAGACGAGCAGAGGCGAAAACAACACCAGGACCAGCGCAGTCGCCGACGCCGATGAGCAGTGCAGAAAACACCAGCAGGACCAGCGCAGTTACCGATGAGCAGAGCAGAAAACAGCAGCAGGACCAGCATAGTCGCAGACGCCGACGAGCAGAGCAGACGCCGACAAGCAGAGAAAAAAAAAGCAGCATGACCAGCGCAGTTATCGACGATCAGAGCAGAAAACAACAGCAGGACCAGCGCAGTCGCCGATGGCGAAGAGCAGAGCAGGAAACAGCAGCAGGATCAGCGCATTCGCTGACGCAGACAAGCAGAGCAGAATACAGCAGCAGGACCAGAGCAGTCTCCGACGGCGACGAGCAGAGCAGACGCCGATGAGCAGAGAAGAAAACAGCAGCAGGACCAGCGCAGTCGCCGACGCCGATGATCAGAGCAGAAAACAACAGCAGGACCAGCACAGTCGCCGACTGGGACGAGCAGAGCAGGAAACAGCAGCAGGATCATTGCATTCGCTGACGCAGATGAGCAGAGCAGAAAACAGCAGCAGGATCAGCGCAGTAACCGACGCCGATGAGCAGAGCCGAAAACAGCAGCAGGACAAGTGCAATCGCCTACGAGCAGAGCAAAAAAACAGCAGCAGGAGATGCGCAGTCACAGATGCCGACGAGGAGAGCAGAAAACAGCAGCAGGATCAGCGCAGTCGCTGACGCCGACGAGCAGAGCAAAGAACAGCAGCAGGAGATGCACAGTCGCAGACGATCAGAGCAGAAAACAGCAGCAGGGTCAGCGCAGTCGCTGACGCCGACGAGCAGAGCAGAAAAAAGCAGCAGGAGATGCGCAGTCGCAGACGCCAATGAGCAGAGCAGAAAACAGCAGCAGGACCAGCGCAGACGCCGATGAGCAAAGCAGACGCCTACGAGCAGAGGCGAAAGTAACTGCAGGACCAGCGCAGTCGCCGACGAGCAGAGCAGAAAACAGCAGCAGGACCAGCGCAGTCGCCGACGAGCAGAGCAGAAAACAGCAGCAGGACCAGCGCAGTCGCCGACGAGCAGAGCAGAAAACAGCAGCAGGACCAGCGCAGTCGCCGACGCCGGCGATCGGAGCAGAAAACAACAGCAGGACCAGCGAAGTCGCCGACGGCGACGAGCAGAGCAGGAAACAGCAGCAGGATCAGCGCATTCGCTGACGCAGACGAGCAGACCAGAAAACAGCAGCAGGATCAGCCCAGTCGCTGACGCCGATGAGAAGAGCAGAAAACAGCAGCAGGATCAGCGCAGTCGCCAACGCCGACGAGCAATCAAAAAACAGCAGCAGGAGATGCGCAGTCGCCGACGCCTACGAGCAGAGCAGAAAACAGCGGCAGGATCAGCACAGTCGCCGACGCCGATGAGCAGTGCAGAAAACAGCAGCAGGACCAGCGTAGTCGCCGACGAGCAGAGCAGAAAACAGCAGCAGGACCAGCGCAGTCGCAGACGCCGACGAGCAGAGGCGAAAACAACACCAGGACCAGCGCAGTCGCCGACGCCGATGTACAGTGCTGAAAACACCAGCAGGACCAGCGCAGTTGCCGACGAGCAGAGCAGTAAACAGCAGGAGGACCAGCGCAGTCGCAGATGCCGACGAGCAGAGCAGACGCCGACGAGCAGAGCAAAAAACAGCAGCAGGAGATGCGCAGTCGCCGACGCCTACGAGCAGAGCAGAAAACAGCAGCAGGATCAGCGCAGTCGCTGACGCCGATGAGCAGAGCAGAAAAAAGCAGCAGGATCAGCGCAGTCGCCGACGAGCAGAGCAGAAAACAGCAGCAGGATCAGCGCAGTCGCCAACGCCGATGAGCAGTGCAGAAAATGGCAGCAGGACCAGCGCAGTCGTCGACGCCTACGAGCAGGGCAGAAAACAGCAGCAGGATCAGCACAGTCGCTGACGCCGATGAGCAGTGCAGAAAACAGCAGCAGGAGATCCGCAGTCGCAGACGATCAGAGCAGAAAACAGCAGCAGGACCAGCGCAGTCGCCGACGCCAAAGAGCAGAGCAGAAAACAGCAGCAGGATCAGCACAGTCACCGACGCCGATGAGCAGTGCAGAAAACAGCAGCAGGACCAGCGCAGTCTCCGACGAGCAGAACAGAAAACAGCAGCAGGACCAGCGGAGTCGCAGACGCAGATGAGCAGTGCAGAAAACAGCAGCAGGACAAGCGCAATCGCCGATGAGCAGAGCAAAAAACAGCAGCAGGAGTTGCGCAGTCGCAGACGATCAGAGCAGAAAACAGCAGCAGGGTCAGCGCAGTCGCTGACGCCGACGAGCAGAGCAGAAAAAAGCAGCAGGAGATGCGCAGTCGCAGACGCCAATGAGCAGAGCAGAAAACAGCAGCAGGACCAGCGCAGACGCCGATGAGCAGAGCAGACGCCGACGAGCAGAGGCGAAAGCAACAGCAGGACCAGCGCAGTCGCCGACGAGCAGAGCAGAAAACAGCAGCAGGAACAGCGCAGTCGCCGACGAGCAGAGCAGAAAACAGCAGCAGGATCAGCGCAGTCGCCGACGCCGGCGATCAGAGCAGAAAACAACAGCAGGACCAGCGAAGTCGCCGACGGCGACGAGCAGAGCAGGAAACAGCAGCAGGATCAGCGCATTCGCTGACGCAGACGAGCAGAGCAGAAAACAGCAGAAGGATAAGCCCAGTCGCTGACGCGATGATGAGAGCAGAAAACAGCAGCAGGATCAGCGCAGTCGCCGACGCCGACAAGCAGAGCAAAAAACTGCAGAAGGAGATGTGCAGTCGCAGACGCCAACGAGCAGAGCAGAAAACAGCAGCAGGATCAGCGCAGTCGCTGACGCGGACGAGCAGAGCAGAAAAAAGCGGCAGGAGATGCGCAGTCGCAGACGCCAACGAGCAGAACAGAAAACAGCAGCAGGATCAACGCAGTCGCCGACGAGCAGAGCAGAAAACAGCAGCAGGATCAGCGCAGTCGCCGACGAGCAGAGCAGAAAACAGCAGCAGGATCAGCGCAGTCGCTGACGCCGATGAGCAGTGCAGAAAACAGCAGAAGGACCAGCGCAGTCGTCGACGCCTACGAGCAGGGCAGGAAACAGCAGCAGGATCAGCACAGTCGCTGACGCCGATGAGCAGTGCAGAAAAAAGCAGCAGGATCAGCACAGTCGCCGACGCCGATGAGCAGTGAAGAAAACAGCAGCAGGACCAGCGTAGTCGCCGACGAGCAGAGCAGAAAACAGCAGCAGGACCAGCGCAGTCGCAGACGCCGACGAGCAGAGGCGAAAACAACAGCAGGACCAGCGCAATCGCCGAGGCCGATGTGCAGTGCAGAAAACACCAGCAGGACCAGCGCAGTCGCCGATGAGCAGAGTCGAAAACAGCAGCAGGACCAGCACAGTCGCAGACGCCAACGAGCAGAGCAGACGCCGACGAGCAGAGAAGAAAACAGCAGCAGGACCAGCGCAGTCGCCGACGCCGACGATCAGAGCAGAAAACAACAGCAGGAACAGTGCAGTCGCCGACGGGGACGAGCAGAGCAGGAAACAGCAGCAGGATCAGCGCATTCGCTGACGCAGACGAGCAGAGCAGAAAACAGCAGCAGGATCAGCGCAGTAGCCGACCCCGATGAGCAGAGCAGAAAACAGCAGCAGGACAAGCACAATTGCCGACAAGCAGAGCAAAAAACAGCAGCAGGAGATGCGCAGTCACAGACGCCGACGAGGAGAGCAGAAAACAGCAGCAGGATCAGCGCAGTCGCTGACGCCGACGAGCAGAGCAAAAAACAGCAGCAGGAGATGCGCAGTCGCAGACGATCAGAGCAGAAAACAGCAGCAGGGTCAGCGCAGTCGCTGACGCCGACGAGCAGAGCAGAAAAAAGCAGCAGGAGATGCGCAGTCGCAGATGCCAATGAGCAGAGCAGAAAACAGCAGCAGGACCAGCGCAGTCGCAGACGCCGATGAGCAGAGCAGACGCCGACGAGAAGAGACAAAAGCAACAGCAGGACCAGTGCAGTCGTCAACGAGCAGAGCAGAAAACAGCAGCAGGACCAGCGCAGTCGCCGAAGAGCAGAGCAGAAAACAGCAGCAGGACCAGCGCAGTCGCCGACGAGCAGAGCAGAAAACAGCAGCAGGACCAGCGCATTCGCCGATGCCGGCGATCAGAGCAGAAAACAACAGCAGGACCAGCGAAGTCGCCGACGGCGACTAGCAGAGCAGGAGATAGCAGCAGGATCAGCGCATTCGCTGACGCAGACGAGCAGAGCAGAAAACAGCAGCAGGATCATCGCATTCGCTGACGCAGACGAGCAGAGCAGAAAACAGCAGCAGGATCAGCGCAGTAGCCGACCCCGATGAGCAGAGCAGAAAACAGCAGCAGGACAAGCGCAATCGCCGACGAGCAGAGCAAATAACAAGAGCAGGAGATGCGCAGTCACAGACGCCGACGAGGGGAGCAGAAAACAGCAGCAGGATCAGTGCAGTCGCTGACGCCGACGAGCAGAGCAAAAAACAGCAGCAGGAGATGCGCAGTCGCAGACGATCAGAGCAGAAAACAGCAGCAGGGTGAGCGCAGTCGCTGACGCCGACGAGCAGAGCAGAAATAGCAGCAGGAGATGTGCAGGCGCAGACGCCAATGAGCAGAGCAGAAAACAGCAGCAGGACCAGCGCAGTCGCAGACGCCGATGAGCAGAGCAGACGCCGACGAGCAGAGGCGAAAGCAACAGCAGGACCAGTGCAGTCGCCAACGAGCAGAGCAGAAAACAGCAGCAGGACCAGCACAGTCGCCGACGAGCAGAGCAGAAAACAGCAGCAGGACCAGCGCAGCCGCCGACGAGCAGAGCAGAAAACAGCAGCAGGACCAGCGCAGTCGCCGACGCCGGCGATCAGAGCAGAAAACAACAGCAGGACCAGCGAATTCGCCGACGGCGACGAGCAGAGCAGGAAACAGCAGCAGGATCAGCACATTCGCTGACGCAGACGAGCAGAGCAGAAAACAGCAGCAGGATCAGCCCAGTCGCTGACGCCGATGAGCAGAGCAGAAAACAGCAGCAGGATCAGCGCAGTCGCCGACGCCGACGAGCAGAGCAAAAGACAGCAGCAGGAGATGCGCAGTCGCAGAAGCCGACAAGCAGAGCAGAAAACAGCAGCAGGATCAGCGCAGTCGCTGACGCCGACGAGCAGAGCAGAAAAAAGCGGCAGGAGATGCGCAGTCGCAGAAGCCAACGAGCAGAGCAGAAAACAGCAGCAGGATGAACACAGTCGCCGACGAGCAGAGCAGAAAACAGCAGCAGGGTCAGCGCAGTTGCTGACGCCGACGAGCAGAGCAGAAAAAAGCAGCAGGAGATGCGCAGTCGCAGACGCCAATGAGCAGAGCAGAAAACAGCAGCAGGATCAACGTAGTCGCAGACGCTGATGAGCATTGCAGAAAACAGCAGCAGGACCAGCGCAGTCGCCGACGCCCACGAGCAGAGCAGAAAACAGCAGCAGGATCAGCACAGTCACCGACGCCGATGAGCAGTGCAGAAAACAGCAGCAGGACCAGCGCAGTCGCCGACGAGCAGAACAGAAAAATGCAGCAGGACCAGCGGAGTCGCAGACGCCAACGAGCAGAGGCGAAAACAACAGCAGGACCAGCGCAGTCGCCGACGCCGATGAGCAGTGCAGAAAACACCAGCAGGACCAGCGCAGTCGCCGATGAGCAGAGCAGAAAACAGCAGCAGGACCAGCGCAGTCACAGACGCCGACGAGCAGAGCAGACGCCGACGAGCAGAGAAGAAAACAGCAGCAGGACCAGCACAGTCGCCGACGCCGACGATCAGAGCAGAAAACAACAGCAGGACCAGCGCAGTAGCCGACGGCGACGAGCAGAGCAGGAAACAGCAGCAGGAGCAGCGCATTCGCTGACGCAGACAAGCAGAGCAGAAAACAGCAGCAGGATCCGCGCAGTAGGCGACGCCGATGAGCAGAGCAGAAAACAGAAACAGGACCAGCGCAGTCGCCGACGAGCAGAGCAAAAAACATTAGCAGGAGATGCGCAGTCGCAGACGCCGACGAGCAGAGCAGAAAACAGCAGCAGGATCAGCGCAGTCGCTTACGCCGATGAGCAGAGCAAAAAACAGCGGCAGGAAATGTGCAGTCGCAGACGATCAGAGCAGAAAACAGCAGCAGGGTCAGCGCAGTCGCTGACGCCGACGAGCAGAGCAGAAAAAAGCAGCAGGAGATGCGCAGTCTCAGACGCCAATGAGCAGAGCAGAAAACAGCAGCAGGATCAACGCAGTCGCCGACGCCGATGAGCAGTGCAGAAAACAGCAGCAGGACCAGAGCAGTCGCCGACGAGCAGAGCAGAAAACAGCAGCAGGACCAGCGCAGTCGCCGACGCCTACCAGCAGAGCAGAAAACAGCAGCAGGATCAGCACAGTCGCCGACGCCGATGAGCAGTGCAGAAAACACCAGCAGGACCAGCGCATACGTCGATGAGCAGAGCAGAAAACAGCAGCAGGACCAGCGCAGTCGCAGACGCCGACGAGCAGAGCAGACGCCGAAGAGCAGAGAAGAAAACAGCAGCAGGACCAGCGCAGTCGCCAACGCCGACGATCAGAGCAAAAAACAACAGCAGGACCAGCACAGTCGCCGACGCAGATGAGCAGTGCAGAAAACACCAGCAGGACCAGCGCAGTGGCCGATGAGCAGAGAAGGAAACAGCAGCAGGACCAGTGCAGTCACAGACGACAATGAGCAGAGCAGAAAACAGCAGCAGGATCAACACAGTCGCCGACGCTGATGAGCAGTGCAGAAAACAGCAGCATGACCTGCGCAGTCGCCGATGAGCAGAGCAGAAAACAGCAGCAGGACCAGCGCAGTCGCCGACGCCCACGAGCAGAGCAGAAAACAGCAGCAGGATCAGCACAGTCACCGACGCCGATGAGCAGTGCAGAAAACAGCAGCAGGACCAGCGCAGTCGCCGACGAGCAGAACAGAAAAATGCAGCAGGACCAGCGGAGTCGCAGACGCCAACGAGCAGAGGCGAAAACAACAGCAGGACCAGCGCAGTCGCCGACGCCGATGAGCAGTGCAGAAAACACCAGCAGGACCAGCGCAGTCGCCGATGAGCAGAGCAGAAAACAGCAGCAGGACCAGCGCAGTCACAGACGCCGACGAGCAGAGCAGACGCCGACGAGCAGAGAAGAAAACAGCAGCAGGACCAGCACAGTCGCCGACGCCGACGATCAGAGCAGAAAACAACAGCAGGACCAGCGCAGTAGCCGACGGCGACGAGCAGAGCAGGAAACAGCAGCAGGAGCAGCGCATTCGCTGACGCAGACAAGCAGAGCAGAAAACAGCAGCAGGATCCGCGCAGTAGGCGACGCCGATGAGCAGAGCAGAAAACAGAAACAGGACCAGCGCAGTCGCCGACGAGCAGAGCAAAAAACATTAGCAGGAGATGCGCAGTCGCAGACGCCGACGAGCAGAGCAGAAAACAGCAGCAGGATCAGCGCAGTCGCTTACGCCGATGAGCAGAGCAAAAAACAGCGGCAGGAAATGTGCAGTCGCAGACGATCAGAGCAGAAAACAGCAGCAGGGTCAGCGCAGTCGCTGACGCCGACGAGCAGAGCAGAAAAAAGCAGCAGGAGATGCGCAGTCTCGGACGCCAATGAGCAGAGCAGAAAACAGCAGCAGGATCAACGCAGTCGCCGACGCCGATGAGCAGTGCAGAAAACAGCAGCAGGACCAGAGCAGTCGCCGACGAGCAGAGCAGAAAACAGCAGCAGGACCAGCGCAGTCGCCGACGCCTACCAGCAGAGCAGAAAACAGCAGCAGGATCAGCACAGTCGCCGACGCCGATGAGCAGTGCAGAAAACACCAGCAGGACCAGCGCATACGTCGATGAGCAGAGCAGAAAACAGCAGCAGGACCAGCGCAGTCGCAGACGCCGACGAGCAGAGCAGACGCCGAAGAGCAGAGAAGAAAACAGCAGCAGGACCAGCGCAGTCGCCAACGCCGACGATCAGAGCAAAAAACAACAGCAGGACCAGCACAGTCGCCGACGCAGATGAGCAGTGCAGAAAACACCAGCAGGACCAGCGCAGTGGCCGATGAGCAGAGAAGGAAACAGCAGCAGGACCAGTGCAGTCACAGACGACAATGAGCAGAGCAGAAAACAGCAGCAGGATCAACACAGTCGCCGACGCTGATGAGCAGTGCAGAAAACAGCAGCATGACCTGCGCAGTCGCCGATGAGCAGAGCAGAAAACAGCAGCAGGACCAGCGCAGTCGCAGTCGCCGATGAGCAGTGAAGAAAAAAGCAGCAGGACCAGCACAGTCACAGACGCCTACGAGCAGAGCAGAAAACAGCAGCAGGATCAGCACAGTCGCCGACGCCAATGAGCAGTGCAGAAAACAGCATTAGGACCAGCGCAGTCGCCGACGAGCAGAGCAGAAAACAGCAGCAGGACCAGCGCAGTCGCAGACGCCGATGAGCAGAAGTGAAAACAACAGCAGGACCAGCGCAGTCGACGACGCCGATGAGCAGTGCAGAAAACACCAGCAGGACCAGCGCAGTCGCTGATGAGCAGAGCAGAAAACAGCAGCAGGACCAGCGCTGTCGCAGACGCCGACGAGCAAAGCAGACGCCGACGAGCAGAGAAGAAAACAGCAGCAGAACCAGCGCAGTCGCCGACGCCGACGATCAGAGCAGAACACAACAGCAGGATCAGCGCAGTCGCCGACGGCGATGAGCAGAGCAGGAAACAGCAGCAGGATCAGCGCATTCGCTGACGCCGATGAGCAGTGCAGAAAACAGCAGCAGGACCAGCGCAGTCGCCGACGCCGACGAGCAGAGCAGAAAACAGCAGCAGGATCAGCACAGTCGCCGACGCCGATGAGCAGTGCAGAAAACAGCAGCAGGACCAGTGCAGTGGCCGACGAGCAGAGCAGAAAACACCAGCAGGACCAGCGCAGTCTCAGACGCCGACGAGCAGAGGCGAAAACAACAGCAGGACCAGCGCAGTCGCCGACGCCGATGAGCAATGCAGAAAACACCAGCAGGACCAGCGCAGTCGCAGACGCCGACGAGCAGAGCAGACGCCGACGAGCAGAGAAGAAAACAGCAGCAGGACCAGCGCAGTCGCCGACGCCGACGATCAGAGCAGAAAACAACAGCAGGACCAGCGCAGTCGCCGACGCAGATGAGCAGTGCAGAAAACACAAGCAGGACCAGCGCAGTCACCGATGAGCAGAGCAGAAAACAGCAGCAGGACCAGCGCAGTCGCAGACGCCGACGAGCAGAGCAGACGCCGACGAGCAGAGAAGAAAACAGCAGCAGGACCAGCGCAGTCGCCGGCGCCGACGAACAGAGCAGAAAACAACAGCAGGACCAGCGCAGTCGCCGACGGCGACGAGCAGAGCAGGAAACAACAGCAGGACCAGCGCAGTAGCCGACGCCGATGAGCAGAGCAGAAAACAGTAGCAGGACCAGCGCAGTCGCCGACGAGCAGAGCAATAAACAGCAGCAGGAGATGTGCAGTCGCAGACACCGATGAGCAGTGCAGAAAACAGCAGCAGGATCAGCGCAGTCGCTGACGCCGACGAGCAGAGCAAAAAACAGAAGCAGGAGATGCGCAGTCGCAGACGCCAATGAGCAGAGCAGAAAACAGCAGCAGGATCAGCGCAGTCGCCGACGCCGATGAGCAGTGCAGAAAACAGCAGCAGGACCTGCGCAGTCGCCGACGAGCAGAGCAGAAAACAGCAGCAGGACCAGCGCAGTCGCAGACACCGATGAGCAGTGCAGAAATCAGCAGCAGGACCAGCGCAGTCGCCGACGCCTACGAGCAGAGCAGAAAACATCAGCAGGATCAGCACAGTCGCCGACGCCAATGAGCAGTGCAGAAAACAGCAGCAGGACCAGCACAGTTGCCGACGAGCAGAGCAGAAAACAGCAGCAGGACCAGCGCAGTCGCATACGCCGATGAGCAGAGGAGAAAACAACAGCAGGACCAGCGCAGTCGCCGACGCCGATGAGCAGTGCAGAAAACACCAGAAGGACCAGCGCAGTCGCCGATGAGCAGAGCAGAAAACACCAGCAGGACCAGCGCAGTCGCCGATGAGCAGAGCAGAAAACAGCAGCAGGACCAGAGCAGTTGCCGACGCCGACGATCAGAGCAGAAAACAACAGCAGGACCAGCGCAGGCGCCGACGGCGACGAGCAGAGCAGGAAACAGCAGCAGGATCAGCGCATTCGCTGACGCAGACAAGCAGAGCAGAAAACAGCAGCAGGATCAGCGCAGTAGCCGACGCTGATGAGCAGAGCAGAAAACAGCAGCAGGACCAGCGCAGTCGCCGACGAGCAGAGCAAAAAACAGCAGCAGGAGATGCGCAGTCGCAGACTCCTACGAGCAGAGCAGAAAACAGCAGCAGGATCAGAGCAGTCGCTGACGCCGACGAGCAGAGCAAAAAACAGCAGCAGGAGATGCGCAGTCGCAGACAATCAGAGCAGAAAACAGCAGCAGGGTCAGCGCAGTCGCCGACGAGCAGAGCAGAAAACAGCAGCAGGACCAGCGCAGTCGCCGACGCCGATGAACAGTGCAGAAAACACCAGCAGGACCAGCGCATACGTCGATGAGCAGAGCAGAAAACAGCAGCAGGACCAGCGCAGTCGCAGACGCCGACGAGCAGAGAAGAAAACAGCAGCAGGACCAGCGCAGTCGCCGACGGCGACGATGAGAGCAGAAAACAACAGCAGGACCAGCACAGTCACTGACGCAGATGAGCAGTGCAGAAAACACCAGCAGGACCAGCGCAGTGGCCGATGAGCAGAGCAGGAAAGAGCAGCAGGACCAGTGCAGTCACAGACGCCGTCGAGCAGAGCAGACGCCGACGAGCAGAGAAAAAAACAGCAGCAGGACCAGCGCAGTCGCCGGCGCCGACAATCAGAGCAGAAATCAACAGAAGGACCAGTGCAGTCGCCGACGGCGACGAGCAGAGCAGGAAACAACAGCAGGATCAGCGAAGTAGCCGACGCCGATGAGCAGAGCAGAAAACAGCAGCCGGACAAGCTCAGTCGCCGACGAGCAGAGCAAAAAACAGCAGCAGGAGATGCGCAGTCGCAGACGCCGACGAGCAGAGCAGAAAACAGCAGCAGGATCAGCGCAGTCGCTGACGCCGACGAGCAGAGCAAAAAACATAAGCAGGATATGCGCAGTCGCAGACGATCAGAGCAGAAAACAGCAGCAGAAGATGCGCAGTCGCAGACGCCAATGAGCAGAGCAGAAAACAGCATCAGGATCAACGCATTCGCCGACGCCGATGAGCAGTGCAGAAAACAGCAGCAGGACCTGCGCAGTCGCCGACGAGCAGAGCAGAAAAGAGCAGCAGGACCAGCGCAGTCGCAGTCGCCGATCAGCAGTGAAGAAAAAAGCAGCAGGACCAGCGCAGTCACAGACGCCTACGAGCAGAGCAGAAAACAGCAGCAGGATCAGCACAGTCGCCGACGCCAATGAGCAGTGCAGAAAACAGCAGCAGGACCAGCGCAGTCGCCGACGAGCAGAGCAGAAAACAGCAGCAGGACCAGCGCAGTCGCAGACGCCGATGAGCAGAGGCGAAAACAACAGCAGGACCAGCGCAGTCGCTGACGCTGATGAGCAGTGCAGAAAACACCAGCAGGAGCAGCGCAGTCGCCAATTAGCAGAGCAGAAAACAGCAGCAGGACCAGCGCAGTCGCAGACGCCGACGAGCAGATCAGACGCCGACGAGCAGATAAGAAAACAGCAGCAGAACCAGCGCAGTCGCAGACGCCGACGATCAGAGCAGAAAACAACAGCAAGACCGGCGCAGTCGCCGACGGCGATAAGCAGAACAGGAAACAGCAGCAGGATCAGCGCATTCGCTGACGCCGATGAGCAGTGCAGAAAACAGCAGCAGGATCAGCGCAGTCGCCGACGCCTACGAACAGAGCAGAAAACAGCAGCAGAACCAGCGCAGTCGCCGACGAGCAGAGCAGAAAACAGCAGCAGGACCAGCGCAGTCTCAGACGCCGACGAGCAGAGGCGAAAACAACAGCAGGACCAGCGCAGTCGCCGACGCCGATGAGCAATGCAGAAAACACCAGCAGGACCAGCGCAGTCGCAGACGCCGACGAGCAGAGCAGACGCCGACGAGCAGAGAAGAAAACAGCAGCAGGACCAGCGCAGTCGCAGACGCCGACGATCAGAGCAGAAAACAACAGCAGGACCAGCGCAGTCGCCGACACAGATGAGCAGTGCAGAAAACACAAGCAGGACCAGCGCAGTCACCGATGAGCAGAGCAGAAAACAGCAGCAGGACCAGCGAAGTCGCAGACGCCGACGAGCAGAGCAGACGCCGACGAGCAGAGAAGAAAACAGCAGCAGGACCAGCGCAGTCGCCGGCGCCGACGATCAGAGCAGAAAACAACAGCAGGACCAGCGCAGTCGCCGACGGCGATGAGCAGAGCAGGAAACAACAGCAGGATCAGCGCAGTAGCCGACGCCGATGAGCAGAGCAGAAAACAGCAGCAGGACCAGCGCAGTCGCCGACGAGCAGAGCAAAAAACAGCAGCAGGAGATGTGCAGTCGCAGACGCCGACGAGCAGAGCAGAAAACAGCAGCAGGATCAGCGCAGTCGCTGACGCCGACGAGCAGAGCAAAAAACAGAAAAAGGAGATGCGCAGTCACAGACGATCAGAGCAGAAAACAGCAGCAGGGTCAGCGCAATCGCTGACGCCGACGAGCAAAGCAGAAAAAAGCTGCAGGAGATGCGCAGTCGCCGACGCCAATGAGCAGTGCAGAAAACAGCAGCAGGACCAGCGCAGTTGCCGACGAGCAGAGCAGAAAACAGCAGCAGGACCAGCGCAGTCGCATACGCCGATGAGCAGAGGAGAAAACAACAGCAGGACCAGCGCAGTCGCCGACGCCGATGAGCAGTGCAGAAAACACCAGCAGGACCAGCGCAGTCGCCGATGAGCAGAGCAGAAAACAGCAGCAGGACCAGTGCAGTCGCAGACGCCGAAAAGCAGAGCAGACGCCGACGAGCAGAGAAGAAAACAGCAGCAGGACCAGAGCAGTTGCCGACGCCGACGATCAGAGCAGAAAACAACAGCAGGACCAGCGCAGGCGCCGACGGCGACGAGCAGAGCAGGAAACAGCAGCAGGATCAGCGCATTCGCTGACGCAGACAAGCAGAGCAGAAAACAGCAGCAGGATCAGCGCAGTAGCCGACGCTGACGAGCAGAGCAGAAAACAGCAGCAGGACCAGCGCAGTCGCCGACGAGCAGAGCAAAAAACAGCAGCAGGAGATGCGCAGTCGCAGACTCCTACGAGCAGAGCAGAAAACAGCAGCAGGATCAGAGCAGTCGCTGACGCCGACGAGCAGAGCAAAAAACAGCAGCAGGAGATGCGCAGTCGCAGACAATCAGAGCAGAAATAAGCAGCAGGGTCAGCGCAGTCGCCGACGAGCAGAGAAGAAAACAGCAGCAGGACCAGCGCAGTCGCCAACGCCGATGAACAGTGCAGAAAACACCAGCAGGACCAGCGCATACGTCGATGAGCAGAGCAGAAAACAGCAGCAGGACCAGAGCAGTCGCAGACGCCGACGAGCAGAGAAGAAAACAGCAGCAGGACCAGCGCAGTCGCCGACGGCGACGATGAGAGCAGAAAATAACAGCAGGACCAGCACAGTCACTGACGCAGATGAGCAGTGCAGAAAACACCAGCAGGACCAGCGCAGTGGCCGATGAGCAGAGCAGGAAAGAGCAGCAGGACCAGTGCAGTCACAGACGCCGTCGAGCAGAGCAGACGCCGACGAGCAGAGAAGAAAACAGCAGCAGGACCAGCGCAGTCGCCGGCGCCGACAATCAGAGCAGAAAACAACAGAAGGACCAGTGCAGTCGCCGACGGCGACGAGCAGAGCAGGAAACAACAGCAGGATCAGCGAAGTAGCCGACGCCGATGAGCAGAGCAGAAAACAGCAGCCGGACAAGCTCAGTCGCCGACGAGCAGAGCAAAAAACAGCAGCAGGAGATGCGCAGTCGCAGACGCCGACGAGCAGAGCAGAAAACAGCAGCAGGATCAGCGCAGTCGCTGACGCCGACGAGCAGAGCAAAAAACATAAGCAGGATATGCGCAGTCGCAGACGATCAGAGCAGAAAACAGCAGCAGGAGATGCGCAGTCGCAGACGCCAATGAGCAGAGCAGAAAACAGCAGCAGGATCAACGCATTCGCCGACGCCGATGAGCAGTGCAGAAAACAGCAGCAGGACCTGCGCAGTCGCCGACGAGCAGAGCAGAAAACAGCAGCAGGACCAGCGCAGTCGCAGTCGCCGATCAGCAGTGAAGAAAAAAGCAGCAGGACCAGCGCAGTCACAGACGCCTACGAGCAGAGCAGAAAACAGCAGCAGGATCAGCACAGTCGCCGACGCCAATGAGCAGTGCAGAAAACAGCAGCAGGACCAGCGCAGTCGCCGACGAGCAGAGCAGAAAACAGCAGCAGGACCAGCGCAGTCGCAGACGCCGATGAGCAGAGGCGAAAACAACAGCAGGACCAGCGCAGTCGCTGACGCTGATGAGCAGTGCAGAAAACACCAGCAGGAGCAGCGCAGTCGCCAATTAGCAGAGCAGAAAACAGCAGCAGGACCAGCGCAGTCGCAGACGCCGACGAGCAGATCAGACGCCGACGAGCAGATAAGAAAACAGCAGCAGAACCAGCGCAGTCGCAGACGCCGACGATCAGAGCAGAAAACAACAGCAGGACCGGCGCAGTCGCCGACGGCGATAAGCAGAACAGGAAACAGCAGCAGGATCAGCACATTCGCTGACGCCGATGAGCAGTGCAGAAAACAGCAGCAGGACCAGCGCAGTCGCCGACGCCTACGAGCAGAGCAGAAAACAGCAGCAGAACCAGCGCAGTCGCCGACGAGCAGAGCAGAAAACAGCAGCAGGACCAGCGCAGTCTCAGACGCCGACGAGCAGAGGCGAAAACAACAGCAGGACCAGCGCAGTCGCCGACGCCGATGAGCAATGCAGAAAACACCAGCAGGACCAGCGCAGTCGCAGACGCCGACGAGCAGAGCAGACGCCGACGAGCAGAGAAGAAAACAGCAGCAGGACCAGCGCAGTCGCAGACGCCGACGATCAGAGCAGAAAACAACAGCAGGACCAGCGCAGTCGCCAACACAGATGAGCAGTGCAGAAAACACAAGCAGGACCAGCGCAGTCACCGATGAGCAGAGCAGAAAACAGCAGCAGGACCAGCGCAGTCGCAGACGCCGACGAGCAGAGCAGACGCCGACGAGCAGAGAAGAAAACAGCAGCAGGACCAGCGCAGTCGCCGGCGCCGACGATCAGAGCAGAAAACAACAGCAGGACCAGCGCAGTCGCCGACGGCGACGAGCAGAGCAGGAAACAACAGCAGGATCAGCACAGTAGCCGACGCCGATGAGCAGAGCAGAAAACAGCAGCAGGACCAGCGCAGTCGCCGACGAGCAGAGCAAAAAACAGCAGCAGGAGATGTGCAGTCGCAGACGCCGACGAGCAGAGCAGAAAACAGCAGCAGGATCAGCGCAGTCGCTGACGCCGACGAGCAGAGCAAAAAACAGAAAAAGGAGATGCGCAGTCGCAGACGATCAGAGCAGAAAACAGCAGCAGGGTCAGCGCAATCGCTGACGCCGACGAGCAAAGCAGAAAAAAGCTGCAGGAGATGCGCAGTCGCAGACGCCAATGAGCAGAGCAGAAAACAGCAGCGGGATCAGCGCAGTCGCCGACGCCGATGAGCAGTGCAGAAAACAGCAGCAGGACCTGCGCAGTCGCCGACGAGCAGAGCAGAAAACAGCAGCAGGACCAGCTCAGTCGCAGACGCCGATGAGCAGTGCAGAAAACAGCAGCAGGACCAGCGCAGTCGCCGACGCCTTCGAGCAGAGCAGAAAACAGCAGCAGGATCAGCACAGTCGGATACGCCAATGAGCAGTGCAGAAAACAGCAGCAGGACCAGCGCAGTCGCCAACGCCGACGATCAGAGCAGAAAAAAACAGCAGGACCAGCGCAGGCGCCGACGGCGACGAGCAGAGCAGGAAACAGCAGCAGGATCAGCGCATTTGCTGACGCAGACAAGCAGAGCAGAAAACAGCAGCAGGAGATGCGCAGTCGCAGACTCCGACGAGCAGAGCAGAAAACAGCAGCAGGATCAGCGCAGTCGCTGACGCCGACGAGCAGAGCAGAAAACAGCAGCAGGGTCAGCGCAGTCGCTGACGCCGACGAGCAGAGCAGAAAAAAAGCAGCAGGAGATGCGCAGTCGCAGATGCAAATGAGCAGAGCAGAAAACAGCAGCAGGATGAACGCAGTCGCCGACGCCAATGAGCAGTGCAGAAAACAGCAGCAGGACCAGCGCAGTCGCCGACGAGCAGAGCAGAAAACAGCAACAGGACCAGCACAGTCGCAGACGGCGACGAGCAGAGCAGAAAACAGCTGCAGGATCAGCGCAGTCGCTGACGCCGATGAGCAGAGCAGAAAAAAGCATCAGGAGATGCGCAGTCGCAGACGCCAACGAGCAGAGCAGAAAACAGCAGCAGGACCAGTAAAGTCGCCGACGCCGACGATCAGAGCAGAAAACAACAGCAGGACCAGCGCAGTAGCCGACGGCGACGAGCAGAGCAGGAAACAGCCGCAGGATCAGCGCATTCGCTGACGCAGACAAGCAGAGCAGAAAACAGCAACAGGATCCGCGCAGTAGCCGACGCCGATGAGCAGAGCAGAAAACAGCAGCAGGAGTTGCGCAGACGCCGACGAGCAGAGCAGAAAACAGCAGCAGGGTCAGTGCAGTCGCTGACGCCGACGAGCAGAGCAGAAAAAAGCAGAGGTAGATGCGCAGTCGCAGACGCCAATGAGCAGAGCAGAAAACAGCAGCAGGATCAACGCAGTCGCCGACGCCGATGAGCAGTGCAGAAAACAGCAGCAGGACCTGCGCAGTCGCCGACGAGCAGAGAAGAAAACAGCAGCAGGACCAGCGCAGTCGCAGTCGCCGATGAGCAGTGAAGAAAACAGCAGCAGGACCAGCGCAGTCGCCGACGCCTACGAGCAGAGCAGAAAACAGCAGCAGGATCAGCACAGTCGGCGACGCCAATGAGCAGTGCAGAAAACAGCAGCAGGACCAGCGCAGTCGCCGACGAGCAGAGCAGAAAACAGCAGCAGGACCAGCGCAGTCGCAGACGCCGATGAGCAGAGGCGAAAACAAAAGCAGGACCAGCGCAGTCGCCGAAGCCGATGAGCAGTGCAGAAAACACCAGCAGGACCAGTGCAGTCGCCGATGAGCAGAGCAGAAAACAGCAGCAGGACCAGCGCAGTCGCAGACGCCGACGAGCAGAGAAGAAAACAGCAGCAGAACCAGCGCAGTCGCCGACGTCGACGATCAGAGCAGAAAACAACAGCAGGACCAGCGCAGTCGCCGACGGCGACGAGCAGAGCAGGAAACAGCAGCAGGATCAATGCATTCGCTGACGCCGATGAGCAGTGTAGAAAACAGCAGCAGGACCAGCGCAGTTGCCGACGCCTACGAGCAGAGCAGAAAACAACAGCAGGACCAGCGAAGTCGCCGACGGCGACGAGCAGAGCAGGAAACAGCAGCAGGATCAGCGCATTCGCTGACGCAGACGAGCAGAGCAGAAAACAGCAGAAGGATAAGCCCAGTCGCTGACGCGATGATGAGAGCAGAAAACAGCAGCAGGATCAGCGCAGTCGCCGACGCCGACAAGCAGAGCAAAAAACTGCAGAAGGAGATGTGCAGTCGCAGACGCCAACGAGCAGAGCAGAAAACAGCAGCAGGATCAGCGCAGTCGCTGACGCGGACGAGCAGAGCAGAAAAAAGCGGCAGGAGATGCGCAGTCGCAGACGCCAACGAGCAGAACAGAAAACAGCAGCAGGATCAACGCAGTCGCCGACGAGCAGAGCAGAAAACAGCAGCAGGATCAGCGCAGTCGCCGACGAGCAGAGCAGAAAACAGCAGCAGGATCAGCGCAGTCGCTGACGCCGATGAGCAGTGCAGAAAACAGCAGAAGGACCAGCGCAGTCGTCGACGCCTACGAGCAGGGCAGGAAACAGCAGCAGGATCAGCACAGTCGCTGACGCCGATGAGCAGTGCAGAAAAAAGCAGCAGGATCAGCACAGTCGCCGACGCCGATGAGCAGTGAAGAAAACAGCAGCAGGACCAGCGTAGTCGCCGACGAGCAGAGCAGAAAACAGCAGCAGGACCAGCGCAGTCGCAGACGCCGACGAGCAGAGGCGAAAACAACAGCAGGACCAGCGCAATCGCCGAGGCCGATGTGCAGTGCAGAAAACACCAGCAGGACCAGCGCAGTCGCCGATGAGCAGAGTCGAAAACAGCAGCAGGACCAGCACAGTCGCAGACGCCAACGAGCAGAGCAGACGCCGACGAGCAGAGAAGAAAACAGCAGCAGGACCAGCGCAGTCGCCGACGCCGACGATCAGAGCAGAAAACAACAGCAGGAACAGTGCAGTCGCCGACGGGGACGAGCAGAGCAGGAAACAGCAGCAGGATCAGCGCATTCGCTGACGCAGACGAGCAGAGCAGAAAACAGCAGCAGGATCAGCGCAGTAGCCGACCCCGATGAGCAGAGCAGAAAACAGCAGCAGGACAAGCACAATTGCCGACAAGCAGAGCAAAAAACAGCAGCAGGAGATGCGCAGTCACAGACGCCGACGAGGAGAGCAGAAAACAGCAGCAGGATCAGCGCAGTCGCTGACGCCGACGAGCAGAGCAAAAAACAGCAGCAGGAGATGCGCAGTCGCAGACGATCAGAGCAGAAAACAGCAGCAGGGTCAGCGCAGTCGCTGACGCCGACGAGCAGAGCAGAAAAAAGCAGCAGGAGATGCGCAGTCGCAGATGCCAATGAGCAGAGCAGAAAACAGCAGCAGGACCAGCGCAGTCGCAGACGCCGATGAGCAGAGCAGACGCCGACGAGAAGAGACAAAAGCAACAGCAGGACCAGTGCAGTCGTCAACGAGCAGAGCAGAAAACAGCAGCAGGACCAGCGCAGTCGCCGAAGAGCAGAGCAGAAAACAGCAGCAGGACCAGCGCAGTCGCCGACGAGCAGAGCAGAAAACAGCAGCAGGACCAGCGCATTCGCCGATGCCGGCGATCAGAGCAGAAAACAACAGCAGGACCAGCGAAGTCGCCGACGGCGACTAGCAGAGCAGGAGATAGCAGCAGGATCAGCGCATTCGCTGACGCAGACGAGCAGAGCAGAAAACAGCAGCAGGATCATCGCATTCGCTGACGCAGACGAGCAGAGCAGAAAACAGCAGCAGGATCAGCGCAGTAGCCGACCCCGATGAGCAGAGCAGAAAACAGCAGCAGGACAAGCGCAATCGCCGACGAGCAGAGCAAATAACAAGAGCAGGAGATGCGCAGTCACAGACGCCGACGAGGGGAGCAGAAAACAGCAGCAGGATCAGTGCAGTCGCTGACGCCGACGAGCAGAGCAAAAAACAGCAGCAGGAGATGCGCAGTCGCAGACGATCAGAGCAGAAAACAGCAGCAGGGTGAGCGCAGTCGCTGACGCCGACGAGCAGAGCAGAAATAGCAGCAGGAGATGTGCAGGCGCAGACGCCAATGAGCAGAGCAGAAAACAGCAGCAGGACCAGCGCAGTCGCAGACGCCGATGAGCAGAGCAGACGCCGACGAGCAGAGGCGAAAGCAACAGCAGGACCAGTGCAGTCGCCAACGAGCAGAGCAGAAAACAGCAGCAGGACCAGCACAGTCGCCGACGAGCAGAGCAGAAAACAGCAGCAGGACCAGCGCAGCCGCCGACGAGCAGAGCAGAAAACAGCAGCAGGACCAGCGCAGTCGCCGACGCCGGCGATCAGAGCAGAAAACAACAGCAGGACCAGCGAATTCGCCGACGGCGACGAGCAGAGCAGGAAACAGCAGCAGGATCAGCACATTCGCTGACGCAGACGAGCAGAGCAGAAAACAGCAGCAGGATCAGCCCAGTCGCTGACGCCGATGAGCAGAGCAGAAAACAGCAGCAGGATCAGCGCAGTCGCCGACGCCGACGAGCAGAGCAAAAGACAGCAGCAGGAGATGCGCAGTCGCAGAAGCCGACAAGCAGAGCAGAAAACAGCAGCAGGATCAGCGCAGTCGCTGACGCCGACGAGCAGAGCAGAAAAAAGCGGCAGGAGATGCGCAGTCGCAGAAGCCAACGAGCAGAGCAGAAAACAGCAGCAGGATGAACACAGTCGCCGACGAGCAGAGCAGAAAACAGCAGCAGGGTCAGCGCAGTTGCTGACGCCGACGAGCAGAGCAGAAAAAAGCAGCAGGAGATGCGCAGTCGCAGACGCCAATGAGCAGAGCAGAAAACAGCAGCAGGATCAACGTAGTCGCAGACGCTGATGAGCATTGCAGAAAACAGCAGCAGGACCAGCGCAGTCGCCGACGCCCACGAGCAGAGCAGAAAACAGCAGCAGGATCAGCACAGTCACCGACGCCGATGAGCAGTGCAGAAAACAGCAGCAGGACCAGCGCAGTCGCCGACGAGCAGAACAGAAAAATGCAGCAGGACCAGCGGAGTCGCAGACGCCAACGAGCAGAGGCGAAAACAACAGCAGGACCAGCGCAGTCGCCGACGCCGATGAGCAGTGCAGAAAACACCAGCAGGACCAGCGCAGTCGCCGATGAGCAGAGCAGAAAACAGCAGCAGGACCAGCGCAGTCACAGACGCCGACGAGCAGAGCAGACGCCGACGAGCAGAGAAGAAAACAGCAGCAGGACCAGCACAGTCGCCGACGCCGACGATCAGAGCAGAAAACAACAGCAGGACCAGCGCAGTAGCCGACGGCGACGAGCAGAGCAGGAAACAGCAGCAGGAGCAGCGCATTCGCTGACGCAGACAAGCAGAGCAGAAAACAGCAGCAGGATCCGCGCAGTAGGCGACGCCGATGAGCAGAGCAGAAAACAGAAACAGGACCAGCGCAGTCGCCGACGAGCAGAGCAAAAAACATTAGCAGGAGATGCGCAGTCGCAGACGCCGACGAGCAGAGCAGAAAACAGCAGCAGGATCAGCGCAGTCGCTTACGCCGATGAGCAGAGCAAAAAACAGCGGCAGGAAATGTGCAGTCGCAGACGATCAGAGCAGAAAACAGCAGCAGGGTCAGCGCAGTCGCTGACGCCGACGAGCAGAGCAGAAAAAAGCAGCAGGAGATGCGCAGTCTCAGACGCCAATGAGCAGAGCAGAAAACAGCAGCAGGATCAACGCAGTCGCCGACGCCGATGAGCAGTGCAGAAAACAGCAGCAGGACCAGAGCAGTCGCCGACGAGCAGAGCAGAAAACAGCAGCAGGACCAGCGCAGTCGCCGACGCCTACCAGCAGAGCAGAAAACAGCAGCAGGATCAGCACAGTCGCCGACGCCGATGAGCAGTGCAGAAAACACCAGCAGGACCAGCGCATACGTCGATGAGCAGAGCAGAAAACAGCAGCAGGACCAGCGCAGTCGCAGACGCCGACGAGCAGAGCAGACGCCGAAGAGCAGAGAAGAAAACAGCAGCAGGACCAGCGCAGTCGCCAACGCCGACGATCAGAGCAAAAAACAACAGCAGGACCAGCACAGTCGCCGACGCAGATGAGCAGTGCAGAAAACACCAGCAGGACCAGCGCAGTGGCCGATGAGCAGAGAAGGAAACAGCAGCAGGACCAGTGCAGTCACAGACGACAATGAGCAGAGCAGAAAACAGCAGCAGGATCAACACAGTCGCCGACGCTGATGAGCAGTGCAGAAAACAGCAGCATGACCTGCGCAGTCGCCGATGAGCAGAGCAGAAAACAGCAGCAGGACCAGCGCAGTCGCCGACGCCCACGAGCAGAGCAGAAAACAGCAGCAGGATCAGCACAGTCACCGACGCCGATGAGCAGTGCAGAAAACAGCAGCAGGACCAGCGCAGTCGCCGACGAGCAGAACAGAAAAATGCAGCAGGACCAGCGGAGTCGCAGACGCCAACGAGCAGAGGCGAAAACAACAGCAGGACCAGCGCAGTCGCCGACGCCGATGAGCAGTGCAGAAAACACCAGCAGGACCAGCGCAGTCGCCGATGAGCAGAGCAGAAAACAGCAGCAGGACCAGCGCAGTCACAGACGCCGACGAGCAGAGCAGACGCCGACGAGCAGAGAAGAAAACAGCAGCAGGACCAGCACAGTCGCCGACGCCGACGATCAGAGCAGAAAACAACAGCAGGACCAGCGCAGTAGCCGACGGCGACGAGCAGAGCAGGAAACAGCAGCAGGAGCAGCGCATTCGCTGACGCAGACAAGCAGAGCAGAAAACAGCAGCAGGATCCGCGCAGTAGGCGACGCCGATGAGCAGAGCAGAAAACAGAAACAGGACCAGCGCAGTCGCCGACGAGCAGAGCAAAAAACATTAGCAGGAGATGCGCAGTCGCAGACGCCGACGAGCAGAGCAGAAAACAGCAGCAGGATCAGCGCAGTCGCTTACGCCGATGAGCAGAGCAAAAAACAGCGGCAGGAAATGTGCAGTCGCAGACGATCAGAGCAGAAAACAGCAGCAGGGTCAGCGCAGTCGCTGACGCCGACGAGCAGAGCAGAAAAAAGCAGCAGGAGATGCGCAGTCTCGGACGCCAATGAGCAGAGCAGAAAACAGCAGCAGGATCAACGCAGTCGCCGACGCCGATGAGCAGTGCAGAAAACAGCAGCAGGACCAGAGCAGTCGCCGACGAGCAGAGCAGAAAACAGCAGCAGGACCAGCGCAGTCGCCGACGCCTACCAGCAGAGCAGAAAACAGCAGCAGGATCAGCACAGTCGCCGACGCCGATGAGCAGTGCAGAAAACACCAGCAGGACCAGCGCATACGTCGATGAGCAGAGCAGAAAACAGCAGCAGGACCAGCGCAGTCGCAGACGCCGACGAGCAGAGCAGACGCCGAAGAGCAGAGAAGAAAACAGCAGCAGGACCAGCGCAGTCGCCAACGCCGACGATCAGAGCAAAAAACAACAGCAGGACCAGCACAGTCGCCGACGCAGATGAGCAGTGCAGAAAACACCAGCAGGACCAGCGCAGTGGCCGATGAGCAGAGAAGGAAACAGCAGCAGGACCAGTGCAGTCACAGACGACAATGAGCAGAGCAGAAAACAGCAGCAGGATCAACACAGTCGCCGACGCTGATGAGCAGTGCAGAAAACAGCAGCATGACCTGCGCAGTCGCCGATGAGCAGAGCAGAAAACAGCAGCAGGACCAGCGCAGTCGCAGTCGCCGATGAGCAGTGAAGAAAAAAGCAGCAGGACCAGCACAGTCACAGACGCCTACGAGCAGAGCAGAAAACAGCAGCAGGATCAGCACAGTCGCCGACGCCAATGAGCAGTGCAGAAAACAGCATTAGGACCAGCGCAGTCGCCGACGAGCAGAGCAGAAAACAGCAGCAGGACCAGCGCAGTCGCAGACGCCGATGAGCAGAAGTGAAAACAACAGCAGGACCAGCGCAGTCGACGACGCCGATGAGCAGTGCAGAAAACACCAGCAGGACCAGCGCAGTCGCTGATGAGCAGAGCAGAAAACAGCAGCAGGACCAGCGCTGTCGCAGACGCCGACGAGCAAAGCAGACGCCGACGAGCAGAGAAGAAAACAGCAGCAGAACCAGCGCAGTCGCCGACGCCGACGATCAGAGCAGAACACAACAGCAGGATCAGCGCAGTCGCCGACGGCGATGAGCAGAGCAGGAAACAGCAGCAGGATCAGCGCATTCGCTGACGCCGATGAGCAGTGCAGAAAACAGCAGCAGGACCAGCGCAGTCGCCGACGCCGACGAGCAGAGCAGAAAACAGCAGCAGGATCAGCACAGTCGCCGACGCCGATGAGCAGTGCAGAAAACAGCAGCAGGACCAGTGCAGTGGCCGACGAGCAGAGCAGAAAACACCAGCAGGACCAGCGCAGTCTCAGACGCCGACGAGCAGAGGCGAAAACAACAGCAGGACCAGCGCAGTCGCCGACGCCGATGAGCAATGCAGAAAACACCAGCAGGACCAGCGCAGTCGCAGACGCCGACGAGCAGAGCAGACGCCGACGAGCAGAGAAGAAAACAGCAGCAGGACCAGCGCAGTCGCCGACGCCGACGATCAGAGCAGAAAACAACAGCAGGACCAGCGCAGTCGCCGACGCAGATGAGCAGTGCAGAAAACACAAGCAGGACCAGCGCAGTCACCGATGAGCAGAGCAGAAAACAGCAGCAGGACCAGCGCAGTCGCAGACGCCGACGAGCAGAGCAGACGCCGACGAGCAGAGAAGAAAACAGCAGCAGGACCAGCGCAGTCGCCGGCGCCGACGAACAGAGCAGAAAACAACAGCAGGACCAGCGCAGTCGCCGACGGCGACGAGCAGAGCAGGAAACAACAGCAGGACCAGCGCAGTAGCCGACGCCGATGAGCAGAGCAGAAAACAGTAGCAGGACCAGCGCAGTCGCCGACGAGCAGAGCAATAAACAGCAGCAGGAGATGTGCAGTCGCAGACACCGATGAGCAGTGCAGAAAACAGCAGCAGGATCAGCGCAGTCGCTGACGCCGACGAGCAGAGCAAAAAACAGAAGCAGGAGATGCGCAGTCGCAGACGCCAATGAGCAGAGCAGAAAACAGCAGCAGGATCAGCGCAGTCGCCGACGCCGATGAGCAGTGCAGAAAACAGCAGCAGGACCTGCGCAGTCGCCGACGAGCAGAGCAGAAAACAGCAGCAGGACCAGCGCAGTCGCAGACACCGATGAGCAGTGCAGAAATCAGCAGCAGGACCAGCGCAGTCGCCGACGCCTACGAGCAGAGCAGAAAACATCAGCAGGATCAGCACAGTCGCCGACGCCAATGAGCAGTGCAGAAAACAGCAGCAGGACCAGCACAGTTGCCGACGAGCAGAGCAGAAAACAGCAGCAGGACCAGCGCAGTCGCATACGCCGATGAGCAGAGGAGAAAACAACAGCAGGACCAGCGCAGTCGCCGACGCCGATGAGCAGTGCAGAAAACACCAGAAGGACCAGCGCAGTCGCCGATGAGCAGAGCAGAAAACACCAGCAGGACCAGCGCAGTCGCCGATGAGCAGAGCAGAAAACAGCAGCAGGACCAGAGCAGTTGCCGACGCCGACGATCAGAGCAGAAAACAACAGCAGGACCAGCGCAGGCGCCGACGGCGACGAGCAGAGCAGGAAACAGCAGCAGGATCAGCGCATTCGCTGACGCAGACAAGCAGAGCAGAAAACAGCAGCAGGATCAGCGCAGTAGCCGACGCTGATGAGCAGAGCAGAAAACAGCAGCAGGACCAGCGCAGTCGCCGACGAGCAGAGCAAAAAACAGCAGCAGGAGATGCGCAGTCGCAGACTCCTACGAGCAGAGCAGAAAACAGCAGCAGGATCAGAGCAGTCGCTGACGCCGACGAGCAGAGCAAAAAACAGCAGCAGGAGATGCGCAGTCGCAGACAATCAGAGCAGAAAACAGCAGCAGGGTCAGCGCAGTCGCCGACGAGCAGAGCAGAAAACAGCAGCAGGACCAGCGCAGTCGCCGACGCCGATGAACAGTGCAGAAAACACCAGCAGGACCAGCGCATACGTCGATGAGCAGAGCAGAAAACAGCAGCAGGACCAGCGCAGTCGCAGACGCCGACGAGCAGAGAAGAAAACAGCAGCAGGACCAGCGCAGTCGCCGACGGCGACGATGAGAGCAGAAAACAACAGCAGGACCAGCACAGTCACTGACGCAGATGAGCAGTGCAGAAAACACCAGCAGGACCAGCGCAGTGGCCGATGAGCAGAGCAGGAAAGAGCAGCAGGACCAGTGCAGTCACAGACGCCGTCGAGCAGAGCAGACGCCGACGAGCAGAGAAAAAAACAGCAGCAGGACCAGCGCAGTCGCCGGCGCCGACAATCAGAGCAGAAATCAACAGAAGGACCAGTGCAGTCGCCGACGGCGACGAGCAGAGCAGGAAACAACAGCAGGATCAGCGAAGTAGCCGACGCCGATGAGCAGAGCAGAAAACAGCAGCCGGACAAGCTCAGTCGCCGACGAGCAGAGCAAAAAACAGCAGCAGGAGATGCGCAGTCGCAGACGCCGACGAGCAGAGCAGAAAACAGCAGCAGGATCAGCGCAGTCGCTGACGCCGACGAGCAGAGCAAAAAACATAAGCAGGATATGCGCAGTCGCAGACGATCAGAGCAGAAAACAGCAGCAGAAGATGCGCAGTCGCAGACGCCAATGAGCAGAGCAGAAAACAGCATCAGGATCAACGCATTCGCCGACGCCGATGAGCAGTGCAGAAAACAGCAGCAGGACCTGCGCAGTCGCCGACGAGCAGAGCAGAAAAGAGCAGCAGGACCAGCGCAGTCGCAGTCGCCGATCAGCAGTGAAGAAAAAAGCAGCAGGACCAGCGCAGTCACAGACGCCTACGAGCAGAGCAGAAAACAGCAGCAGGATCAGCACAGTCGCCGACGCCAATGAGCAGTGCAGAAAACAGCAGCAGGACCAGCGCAGTCGCCGACGAGCAGAGCAGAAAACAGCAGCAGGACCAGCGCAGTCGCAGACGCCGATGAGCAGAGGCGAAAACAACAGCAGGACCAGCGCAGTCGCTGACGCTGATGAGCAGTGCAGAAAACACCAGCAGGAGCAGCGCAGTCGCCAATTAGCAGAGCAGAAAACAGCAGCAGGACCAGCGCAGTCGCAGACGCCGACGAGCAGATCAGACGCCGACGAGCAGATAAGAAAACAGCAGCAGAACCAGCGCAGTCGCAGACGCCGACGATCAGAGCAGAAAACAACAGCAAGACCGGCGCAGTCGCCGACGGCGATAAGCAGAACAGGAAACAGCAGCAGGATCAGCGCATTCGCTGACGCCGATGAGCAGTGCAGAAAACAGCAGCAGGATCAGCGCAGTCGCCGACGCCTACGAACAGAGCAGAAAACAGCAGCAGAACCAGCGCAGTCGCCGACGAGCAGAGCAGAAAACAGCAGCAGGACCAGCGCAGTCTCAGACGCCGACGAGCAGAGGCGAAAACAACAGCAGGACCAGCGCAGTCGCCGACGCCGATGAGCAATGCAGAAAACACCAGCAGGACCAGCGCAGTCGCAGACGCCGACGAGCAGAGCAGACGCCGACGAGCAGAGAAGAAAACAGCAGCAGGACCAGCGCAGTCGCAGACGCCGACGATCAGAGCAGAAAACAACAGCAGGACCAGCGCAGTCGCCGACACAGATGAGCAGTGCAGAAAACACAAGCAGGACCAGCGCAGTCACCGATGAGCAGAGCAGAAAACAGCAGCAGGACCAGCGAAGTCGCAGACGCCGACGAGCAGAGCAGACGCCGACGAGCAGAGAAGAAAACAGCAGCAGGACCAGCGCAGTCGCCGGCGCCGACGATCAGAGCAGAAAACAACAGCAGGACCAGCGCAGTCGCCGACGGCGATGAGCAGAGCAGGAAACAACAGCAGGATCAGCGCAGTAGCCGACGCCGATGAGCAGAGCAGAAAACAGCAGCAGGACCAGCGCAGTCGCCGACGAGCAGAGCAAAAAACAGCAGCAGGAGATGTGCAGTCGCAGACGCCGACGAGCAGAGCAGAAAACAGCAGCAGGATCAGCGCAGTCGCTGACGCCGACGAGCAGAGCAAAAAACAGAAAAAGGAGATGCGCAGTCACAGACGATCAGAGCAGAAAACAGCAGCAGGGTCAGCGCAATCGCTGACGCCGACGAGCAAAGCAGAAAAAAGCTGCAGGAGATGCGCAGTCGCCGACGCCAATGAGCAGTGCAGAAAACAGCAGCAGGACCAGCGCAGTTGCCGACGAGCAGAGCAGAAAACAGCAGCAGGACCAGCGCAGTCGCATACGCCGATGAGCAGAGGAGAAAACAACAGCAGGACCAGCGCAGTCGCCGACGCCGATGAGCAGTGCAGAAAACACCAGCAGGACCAGCGCAGTCGCCGATGAGCAGAGCAGAAAACAGCAGCAGGACCAGTGCAGTCGCAGACGCCGAAAAGCAGAGCAGACGCCGACGAGCAGAGAAGAAAACAGCAGCAGGACCAGAGCAGTTGCCGACGCCGACGATCAGAGCAGAAAACAACAGCAGGACCAGCGCAGGCGCCGACGGCGACGAGCAGAGCAGGAAACAGCAGCAGGATCAGCGCATTCGCTGACGCAGACAAGCAGAGCAGAAAACAGCAGCAGGATCAGCGCAGTAGCCGACGCTGACGAGCAGAGCAGAAAACAGCAGCAGGACCAGCGCAGTCGCCGACGAGCAGAGCAAAAAACAGCAGCAGGAGATGCGCAGTCGCAGACTCCTACGAGCAGAGCAGAAAACAGCAGCAGGATCAGAGCAGTCGCTGACGCCGACGAGCAGAGCAAAAAACAGCAGCAGGAGATGCGCAGTCGCAGACAATCAGAGCAGAAAACAGCAGCAGGGTCAGCGCAGTCGCCGACGAGCAGAGAAGAAAACAGCAGCAGGACCAGCGCAGTCGCCAACGCCGATGAACAGTGCAGAAAACACCAGCAGGACCAGCGCATACGTCGATGAGCAGAGCAGAAAACAGCAGCAGGACCAGAGCAGTCGCAGACGCCGACGAGCAGAGAAGAAAACAGCAGCAGGACCAGCGCAGTCGCCGACGGCGACGATGAGAGCAGAAAATAACAGCAGGACCAGCACAGTCACTGACGCAGATGAGCAGTGCAGAAAACACCAGCAGGACCAGCGCAGTGGCCGATGAGCAGAGCAGGAAAGAGCAGCAGGACCAGTGCAGTCACAGACGCCGTCGAGCAGAGCAGACGCCGACGAGCAGAGAAGAAAACAGCAGCAGGACCAGCGCAGTCGCCGGCGCCGACAATCAGAGCAGAAAACAACAGAAGGACCAGTGCAGTCGCCGACGGCGACGAGCAGAGCAGGAAACAACAGCAGGATCAGCGAAGTAGCCGACGCCGATGAGCAGAGCAGAAAACAGCAGCCGGACAAGCTCAGTCGCCGACGAGCAGAGCAAAAAACAGCAGCAGGAGATGCGCAGTCGCAGACGCCGACGAGCAGAGCAGAAAACAGCAGCAGGATCAGCGCAGTCGCTGACGCCGACGAGCAGAGCAAAAAACATAAGCAGGATATGCGCAGTCGCAGACGATCAGAGCAGAAAACAGCAGCAGGAGATGCGCAGTCGCAGACGCCAATGAGCAGAGCAGAAAACAGCAGCAGGATCAACGCATTCGCCGACGCCGATGAGCAGTGCAGAAAACAGCAGCAGGACCTGCGCAGTCGCCGACGAGCAGAGCAGAAAACAGCAGCAGGACCAGCGCAGTCGCAGTCGCCGATCAGCAGTGAAGAAAAAAGCAGCAGGACCAGCGCAGTCACAGACGCCTACGAGCAGAGCAGAAAACAGCAGCAGGATCAGCACAGTCGCCGACGCCAATGAGCAGTGCAGAAAACAGCAGCAGGACCAGCGCAGTCGCCGACGAGCAGAGCAGAAAACAGCAGCAGGACCAGCGCAGTCGCAGACGCCGATGAGCAGAGGCGAAAACAACAGCAGGACCAGCGCAGTCGCTGACGCTGATGAGCAGTGCAGAAAACACCAGCAGGAGCAGCGCAGTCGCCAATTAGCAGAGCAGAAAACAGCAGCAGGACCAGCGCAGTCGCAGACGCCGACGAGCAGATCAGACGCCGACGAGCAGATAAGAAAACAGCAGCAGAACCAGCGCAGTCGCAGACGCCGACGATCAGAGCAGAAAACAACAGCAGGACCGGCGCAGTCGCCGACGGCGATAAGCAGAACAGGAAACAGCAGCAGGATCAGCACATTCGCTGACGCCGATGAGCAGTGCAGAAAACAGCAGCAGGACCAGCGCAGTCGCCGACGCCTACGAGCAGAGCAGAAAACAGCAGCAGAACCAGCGCAGTCGCCGACGAGCAGAGCAGAAAACAGCAGCAGGACCAGCGCAGTCTCAGACGCCGACGAGCAGAGGCGAAAACAACAGCAGGACCAGCGCAGTCGCCGACGCCGATGAGCAATGCAGAAAACACCAGCAGGACCAGCGCAGTCGCAGACGCCGACGAGCAGAGCAGACGCCGACGAGCAGAGAAGAAAACAGCAGCAGGACCAGCGCAGTCGCAGACGCCGACGATCAGAGCAGAAAACAACAGCAGGACCAGCGCAGTCGCCAACACAGATGAGCAGTGCAGAAAACACAAGCAGGACCAGCGCAGTCACCGATGAGCAGAGCAGAAAACAGCAGCAGGACCAGCGCAGTCGCAGACGCCGACGAGCAGAGCAGACGCCGACGAGCAGAGAAGAAAACAGCAGCAGGACCAGCGCAGTCGCCGGCGCCGACGATCAGAGCAGAAAACAACAGCAGGACCAGCGCAGTCGCCGACGGCGACGAGCAGAGCAGGAAACAACAGCAGGATCAGCACAGTAGCCGACGCCGATGAGCAGAGCAGAAAACAGCAGCAGGACCAGCGCAGTCGCCGACGAGCAGAGCAAAAAACAGCAGCAGGAGATGTGCAGTCGCAGACGCCGACGAGCAGAGCAGAAAACAGCAGCAGGATCAGCGCAGTCGCTGACGCCGACGAGCAGAGCAAAAAACAGAAAAAGGAGATGCGCAGTCGCAGACGATCAGAGCAGAAAACAGCAGCAGGGTCAGCGCAATCGCTGACGCCGACGAGCAAAGCAGAAAAAAGCTGCAGGAGATGCGCAGTCGCAGACGCCAATGAGCAGAGCAGAAAACAGCAGCGGGATCAGCGCAGTCGCCGACGCCGATGAGCAGTGCAGAAAACAGCAGCAGGACCTGCGCAGTCGCCGACGAGCAGAGCAGAAAACAGCAGCAGGACCAGCTCAGTCGCAGACGCCGATGAGCAGTGCAGAAAACAGCAGCAGGACCAGCGCAGTCGCCGACGCCTTCGAGCAGAGCAGAAAACAGCAGCAGGATCAGCACAGTCGGATACGCCAATGAGCAGTGCAGAAAACAGCAGCAGGACCAGCGCAGTCGCCAACGCCGACGATCAGAGCAGAAAAAAACAGCAGGACCAGCGCAGGCGCCGACGGCGACGAGCAGAGCAGGAAACAGCAGCAGGATCAGCGCATTTGCTGACGCAGACAAGCAGAGCAGAAAACAGCAGCAGGAGATGCGCAGTCGCAGACTCCGACGAGCAGAGCAGAAAACAGCAGCAGGATCAGCGCAGTCGCTGACGCCGACGAGCAGAGCAGAAAACAGCAGCAGGGTCAGCGCAGTCGCTGACGCCGACGAGCAGAGCAGAAAAAAAGCAGCAGGAGATGCGCAGTCGCAGATGCAAATGAGCAGAGCAGAAAACAGCAGCAGGATGAACGCAGTCGCCGACGCCAATGAGCAGTGCAGAAAACAGCAGCAGGACCAGCGCAGTCGCCGACGAGCAGAGCAGAAAACAGCAACAGGACCAGCACAGTCGCAGACGGCGACGAGCAGAGCAGAAAACAGCTGCAGGATCAGCGCAGTCGCTGACGCCGATGAGCAGAGCAGAAAAAAGCATCAGGAGATGCGCAGTCGCAGACGCCAACGAGCAGAGCAGAAAACAGCAGCAGGACCAGTAAAGTCGCCGACGCCGACGATCAGAGCAGAAAACAACAGCAGGACCAGCGCAGTAGCCGACGGCGACGAGCAGAGCAGGAAACAGCCGCAGGATCAGCGCATTCGCTGACGCAGACAAGCAGAGCAGAAAACAGCAACAGGATCCGCGCAGTAGCCGACGCCGATGAGCAGAGCAGAAAACAGCAGCAGGAGTTGCGCAGACGCCGACGAGCAGAGCAGAAAACAGCAGCAGGGTCAGTGCAGTCGCTGACGCCGACGAGCAGAGCAGAAAAAAGCAGAGGTAGATGCGCAGTCGCAGACGCCAATGAGCAGAGCAGAAAACAGCAGCAGGATCAACGCAGTCGCCGACGCCGATGAGCAGTGCAGAAAACAGCAGCAGGACCTGCGCAGTCGCCGACGAGCAGAGAAGAAAACAGCAGCAGGACCAGCGCAGTCGCAGTCGCCGATGAGCAGTGAAGAAAACAGCAGCAGGACCAGCGCAGTCGCCGACGCCTACGAGCAGAGCAGAAAACAGCAGCAGGATCAGCACAGTCGGCGACGCCAATGAGCAGTGCAGAAAACAGCAGCAGGACCAGCGCAGTCGCCGACGAGCAGAGCAGAAAACAGCAGCAGGACCAGCGCAGTCGCAGACGCCGATGAGCAGAGGCGAAAACAAAAGCAGGACCAGCGCAGTCGCCGAAGCCGATGAGCAGTGCAGAAAACACCAGCAGGACCAGTGCAGTCGCCGATGAGCAGAGCAGAAAACAGCAGCAGGACCAGCGCAGTCGCAGACGCCGACGAGCAGAGAAGAAAACAGCAGCAGAACCAGCGCAGTCGCCGACGTCGACGATCAGAGCAGAAAACAACAGCAGGACCAGCGCAGTCGCCGACGGCGACGAGCAGAGCAGGAAACAGCAGCAGGATCAATGCATTCGCTGACGCCGATGAGCAGTGTAGAAAACAGCAGCAGGACCAGCGCAGTTGCCGACGCCTACGAGCAGAGCAGAAAACAGCAGCAGGATCAGCACAGTAGCCGACGCCGATGAGCAGTGCAGAAAACAGCAGCAGGACCAGCGCAGTCGCCGACGAGCAGAGCAGAAAACAGCAGCAGGACCAGCGCAGTCTCAGACGCCGACAAGCAGAGGCGAAAACAACAGCAGGACCAGCGCAGTCGCCGACGTCGATGAGCAATGCAGAAAACACCAGCAGGACCAGCGCAGTCGCCGATGAGCAGAACAGAAAACTGCAGCAGGACCAGCGCAGTCGCAGACGCCGACGAGCAGAGGAGACGCCGACGAGCAGAGAAGAAAACAGCAGCAGGACCAGCGCAGTCGCCGACGCCGACGATCAGAGCAGAAAACAACAGCAGGACCAGCGCAGTCGCCGACGCAGATGAGCAGTGCAGAAAACACAAGCAGGACCAGCGCAGTCACCGATGAGCAGAGCAGAAAACAGCAGCAGGACCAGCGCAGTCGCAGACGCCGACGAGCAGAGCAGACGCCGACGAGCAGAGAAGAAAACAGCAGCAGGACCAGCGCAGTCGCCGGCGCCGACGATCAGAGCAGAAAACAACAGCAGGACCAGCGCAGTCGCCGACGGCGATGAGCAGAGCAGGAAACAACAGCAGGATCAGCGCAGTAGCCGACGCCGATTAGCAGAGCAGAAAACAGCAGCAGGACCAGCGCAGTCGCCGACGAGCAGAGCAAAAAACAGCAGCAGGAGATGTGCAGTCGCAGACGCCGAAGAGCAGAGCAGAAAACAGCAGCAGGATCAGCGCAGTCGCTGACGCCGACGAGCAGAGCAAAAAACAGAAAAAGGAGATGCGCAGTCGCAGACGATCAGAGCAGAAAACAGCAGCAGGGTCAGCGCAATCGCTGACGCCGACGAGCAAAGCAGAAAAAAGCTGCAGGAGATGCGCAGTCGCCGACGCCAATGAGCAGTGCAGAAAACAGCAGCAGGACCAGCGCAGTTGCCGACGAGCAGAGCAGAAAACAGCAGCAGGACCAGCGCAGTCGCATACGCCGATGAGCAGAGGAGAAAACAACAGCAGGACCAGCGCAGTCGCCGACGCCGATGAGCAGTGCAGAAAACACCAGCAGGACCAGCGCAGTCGCCGATGAGCAGAGCAGAAAACAGCAGCAGGACCAGTGCAGTCGCAGACGCCGAAAAGCAGAGCAGACGCCGACGAGCAGAGAAGAAAACAGCAGCAGGACCAGAGCAGTTGCCGACGCCGACCATCAGAGCAGAAAACAACAGCAGGACCAGCGCAGGCGCCGACGGCGACGAGCAGAGCAGGAAACAGCAGCAGGATCAGCGCATTCGCTGACGCAGACAAGCAGAGCAGAAAACAGCAGCAGGATCAGCGCAGTAGCCGACGCTGATGAGCAGAGCAGAAAACAGCAGCAGGACCAGCGCAGTCGCCGACAAGCAGAGCAAAAAACAGCAGCAGGAGATGCGCAGTCGCAGACTCCTACGAGCAGAGCAGAAAACAGCAGCAGGATCAGAGCAGTCGCTGACGCCGACGAGCAGAGCAAAAAACAGCAGCAGGAGATGCGCAGTCGCAGACAATCAGAGCAGAAAACAGCAGCAGGGTCAGCGCAGTCGCCGACGAGCAGAGCAGAAAACAGCAGCAGGACCAGCGCAGTCACCGACGCCAATGAACAGTGCAGAAAACACCAGCAGGACCAGCGCATACGTCGATGAGCAGAGCAGAAAACAGCAGCAGGACCAGAGCAGTCGCAGACGCCGACGAGCAGAGAAGAAAACAGCAGCAGGACCAGCGCAGTCGCCGACGGCGACGATGAGAGCAGAAAACAACAGCAGGACCAGCACAGTCACTGACGCAGATGAGCAGTGCAGAAAACACCAGCAGGACCAGCGCAGTGGCCGATGAGCAGAGCAGGAAAGAGCAGCAGGACCAGTGCAGTCACAGACGCCGTCGAGCAGAGCAGACGCCGACGAGCAGAGAAGAAAACAGCAGCAGGACCAGCGCAGTCGCCGGCGCCGACAATCAGAGCAGAAAACAACAGAAGGACCAGTGCAGTCGCCGACGGCGACGAGCAGAGCAGGAAACAACAGCAGGATCAGCGAAGTAGCCGACGCCGATGAGCAGAGCAGAAAACAGCAGCCGGACAAGCTCAGTCGCCGACGAGCAGAGCAAAAAACAGCAGCAGGAGATGCGCAGTCGCAGACGCCGACGAGCAGAGCAGAAAACAGCAGCAGGATCAGCGCAGTCGCTGACGCCGACGAGCAGAGCAAAAAACATAAGCAGGATATGCGCAGTCGCAGACGATCAGAGCAGAAAACAGCAGCAGGAGATGCGCAGTCGCAGACGCCAATGAGCAGAGCAGAAAACAGCAGCAGGATCAACGCATTCGCCGACGCCGATGAGCAGTGCAGAAAACAGCAGCAGGACCTGCGCAGTCGCCGACGAGCAGAGCAGAAAACAGCAGCAGGACCAGCGCAGTCGCAGTTGCCGATCAGCAGTGAAGAAAAAAGCAGCAGGACCAGCGCAGTCACAGACGCCTACGAGCAGAGCAGAAAACAGCAGCAGGATCAGCACAGTCGCCGACGCCAATGAGCAGTGCAGAAAACAGCAGCAGGACCAGCGCAGTCGCCGACGAGCAGAGCAGAAAACAGCAGCAGGACCAGCGCAGTCGCAGACGCCGATGAGCAGAGGCGAAAACAACAGCAGGACCAGCGCAGTCGCTGACGCTGATGAGCAGTGCAGAAAACACCAGCAGGAGCAGCGCAGTCGCCAATTAGCAGAGCAGAAAACAGCAGCAGGACCAGCGCAGTCGCAGACACCGACGAGCAGATCAGACGCCGACGAGCAGATAAGAAAACAGCAGCAGAAACAGCGCAGTCGCAGACGCCGACGATCAGAGCAGAAAACAACAGCAGGACCGGCGCAGTCGCCGACGGCGATAAGCAGAACAGGAAACAGCAGCAGGATCAGCGCATTCGCTGACGCCGATGAGCAGTGCAGAAAACAGCAGCAGGACCAGCGCAGTCGCCGACGCCTACGAGCAGAGCAGAAAACAGCAGCAGAACCAGCGCAGTCGCCGACGAGCAGAGCAGAAAACAGCAGCAGGACCAGCGCAGTCTCAGACGCCGACGAGCAGAGGCGAAAACAACAGCAGGACCAGCGCAGTCGCCGACGCCGATGAGCAATGCAGAAAACACCAGCAGGACCAGCGCAGTCGCAGACGCCGACGAGCAGAGCAGACGCCGACGAGCAGAGAAGAAAACAGCAGCAGGACCAGCGCAGTCGCAGACGCCGACGATCAGAGCAGAAAACAACAGCAGGACCAGCGCAGTCGCCGACACAGATGAGCAGTGCAGAAAACACAAGCAGGACCAGAGCAGTCACCGATGAGCAGAGCAGAAAACAGCAGCAGGACCAGCGCAGTCGCAGACGCCGACGAGCAGAGCAGACGCCGACGAGCAGAGAAGAAAACAGCAGCAGGACCAGCGCAGTCGCCGGCGCCGACGATCAGAGCAGAAAACAACAGCAGGACCAGCGCAGTCGCCGACGGCGACGAGCAGAGCAGGAAACAACAGCAGGATCAGCACAGTAGCCGACGCCGATGAGCAGAGCAGAAAACAGCAGCAGGACCAGCGCAGTCGCCGACGAGCAGAGCAAAAAACAGCAGCAGGAGATGTGCAGTCGCAGACGCCGACGAGCAGAGCAGAAAACAGCAGCAGGATCAGCGCAGTCGCTGACGCCGACGAGCAGAGCAAAAAACAGAAAAAGGAGATGCGCAGTCGCAGACGATCAGAGCAGAAAACAGCAGCAGGGTCAGCGCAATCGCTGACGCCGACGAGCAAAGCAGAAAAAAGCTGCAGGAGATGCGCAGTCGCAGACGCCAATGAGCAGAGCTGAAAACAGCAGCGGGATCAGCGCAGTCGCCGACGCCGATGAGCAGTGCAGAAAACAGCAGCAGGACCTGCGCAGTCGCCGACGAGCAGAGCAGAAAACAGCAGCAGGACCAGCTCAGTCGCAGACGCCGATGAGCAGTGCAGAAAACAGCAGCAGGACCAGCGCAGTCGCCGACGCCTTCGAGCAGAGCAGAAAACAGCAGCAGGATCAGCACAGTCGGCGACGCCAATGAGCAGTGCAGAAAACAGCAGCAGGACCAGCGCAGTCGCCAACGCCGACGATCAGAGCAGAAAACAACAGCAGGACCAGCGCAGGCGCCGACGGCGACGAGCAGAGCAGGAAACAGCAGCAGGATCAGCGCATTTGCTGACGCAGACAAGCAGAGCAGAAAACAGCAGCAGGAGATGCGCAGTCGCAGACTCCGACGAGCAGAGCAGAAAACAGCAGCAGGATCAGCGCAGTCGCTGACGCCGACGAGCAGAGCAGGAAACAGCAGCAGGGTCAGCGCAGTCGCTGACGCCGACGAGCAGAGCAGAAAAAAAGCAGCAGGAGATGCGCAGTCGCAGACGCAAATGAGCAGAGCAGAAAACAGCAGCAGGATCAACGCAGTCGCCGACGCCAATGAGCAGTGCAGAAAACAGCAGCAGGACCAGCGCAGTCGCCGACGAGCAGAGCAGAAAACAGCAACAGGACCAGCACAGTCGCAGACGGCGACGAGCAGAGCAGAAAACAGCTGCAGGATCAGCGCAGTCGCTGACGCCGATGAGCAGAGCAGAAAAAAGCATCAGGAGATGCGCAGTTGCAGACGCCAACGAGCAGAGCAGAAAACAGCAGCAGGACCAGTAAAGTCGCCGACGCCGACGATCAGAGCAGAAAACAACAGCAGGACCAGCGCAGTAGCCGACGGCGACGAGCAGAGCAGGAAACAGCAGCAGGATCAGCGCATTCGCTGACGCAGACAAGCAGAGCAGAAAACAGCAACAGGATCCGCGCAGTAGCCGACGCCGATGAGCAGAGCAGAAAACAGCAGCAGGAGATGCGCAGTCGCAGACGCCGACGAGCAGAGCAGAAAACAGCAGCAGGGTCAGTGCAGTCGCTGACGCCGACGAGCAGAGCAGAAAAAAGCAGAGGTAGATGCGCAGTCGCAGATGCCAATGAGCAGAGCAGAAAACAGCAGCAGGATCAACGCAGTCGCCGACGCCGATGAGCAGTGCAGAAAACAGCAGCAGGACCTGCGCAGTCGCCGACGAGCAGAGAAGAAAACAGCAGCAGGACCAGCGCAGTCGCAGTCGCCGATGAGCAGTGAAGAAAACAGCAGCAGGACCAGCGCAGTCGCCGACGCCTACGAGCAGAGCAGAAAACAGCAGCAGGATCAGCACAGTCGGCGACGCCAATGAGCAGTGCAGAAAACAGCAGCAGGACCAGCGCAGTCGCCGACGAGCAGAGCAGAAAACAGCAGCAGGACCAGCGCAGTCGCAGACGCCGATGAGCAGAGGCGAAAACAAAAGCAGGACCAGCGCAGTCGCCGAAGCCGATGAGCAGTGCAGAAAACACCAGCAGGACCAGTGCAGTCGCCGATGAGCAGAGCAGAAAACAGCAGCAGGACCAGCGCAGTCGCAGACGCCGACGAGCAGAGAAGAAAACAGCAGCAGAACCAGCGCAGTCGCCGACGTCGACGATCAGAGCAGAAAACAACAGCAGGACCAGCGCAGTCGCCGACGGCGACGAGCAGAGCAGGAAACAGCAGCAGGATCAATGCATTCGCTGACGCCGATGAGCAGTGTAGAAAACAGCAGCAGGACCAGCGCAGTTGCCGACGCCTACGAGCAGAGCAGAAAACAGCAGCAGGATCAGCACAGTAGCCGACGCCGATGAGCAGTGCAGAAAACAGCAGCAGGACCAGCGCAGTCGCCGACGAGCAGAGCAGAAAACAGCAGCAGGACCAGCGCAGTCTCAGACGCCGACAAGCAGAGGCGAAAACAACAGCAGGACCAGCGCAGTCGCCGACGTCGATGAGCAATGCAGAAAACACCAGCAGGACCAGCGCAGTCGCCGATGAGCAGAGCAGAAAACTGCAGCAGGACCAGCGCAGTCGCAGACGCCGACGAGCAGAGGAGACGCCGACGAGCAGAGAAGAAAACAGCAGCAGGACCAGCGCAGTCGCCGACGCCGACGATCAGAGCAGAAAACAACAGCAGGACCAGCGCAGTCGCCGACGCAGATGAGCAGTGCAGAAAACACAAGCAGGACCAGCGCAGTCACCGATGAGCAGAGCAGAAAACAGCAGCAGGACCAGCGCAGTCGCAGACGCCGACGAGCAGAGCAGACGCCGACGAGCAGAGAAGAAAACAGCAGCAGGACCAGCGCAGTCGCCGGCGCCGACGATCAGAGCAGAAAACAACAGCAGGACCAGCGCAGTCGCCGACGGCGATGAGCAGAGCAGGAAACAACAGCAGGATCAGCGCAGTAGCCGACGCCGATTAGCAGAGCAGAAAACAGCAGCAGGACCAGCGCAGTCGCCGACGAGCAGAGCAAAAAACAGCAGCAGGAGATGTGCAGTCGCAGACGCCGAAGAGCAGAGCAGAAAACAGCAGCAGGATCAGCGCAGTCGCTGACGCCGACGAGCAGAGCAAAAAACAGAAAAAGGAGATGCGCAGTCGCAGACGATCAGAGCAGAAAACAGCAGCAGGGTCAGCGCAATCGCTGACGCCGACGAGCAAAGCAGAAAAAAGCTGCAGGAGATGCGCAGTCGCCGACGCCAATGAGCAGTGCAGAAAACAGCAGCAGGACCAGCGCAGTTGCCGACGAGCAGAGCAGAAAACAGCAGCAGGACCAGCGCAGTCGCATACGCCGATGAGCAGAGGAGAAAACAACAGCAGGACCAGCGCAGTCGCCGACGCCGATGAGCAGTGCAGAAAACACCAGCAGGACCAGCGCAGTCGCCGATGAGCAGAGCAGAAAACAGCAGCAGGACCAGTGCAGTCGCAGACGCCGAAAAGCAGAGCAGACGCCGACGAGCAGAGAAGAAAACAGCAGCAGGACCAGAGCAGTTGCCGACGCCGACCATCAGAGCAGAAAACACTAGCAGGACCAGCGCAGGCGCCGACGGCGACGAGCAGAGCAGGAAACAGCAGCAGGATCAGCGCATTCGCTGACGCAGACAAGCAGAGCAGAAAACAGCAGCAGGATCAGCGCAGTAGCCGACGCTGATGAGCAGAGCAGAAAACAGCAGCAGGACCAGCGCAGTCGCCGACAAGCAGAGCAAAAAACAGCAGCAGGAGATGCGCAGTCGCAGACTCCTACGAGCAGAGCAGAAAACAGCAGCAGGATCAGAGCAGTCGCTGACGCCGACGAGCAGAGCAAAAAACAGCAGCAGGAGATGCGCAGTCGCAGACAATCAGAGCAGAAAACAGCAGCAGGGTCAGCGCAGTCGCCGACGAGCAGAGCAGAAAACAGCAGCAGGACCAGCGCAGTCACCGACGCCAATGAACAGTGCAGAAAACACCAGCAGGACCAGCGCATACGTCGATGAGCAGAGCAGAAAACAGCAGCAGGACCAGAGCAGTCGCAGACGCCGACGAGCAGAGAAGAAAACAGCAGCAGGACCAGCGCAGTCGCCGACGGCGACGATGAGAGCAGAAAACAACAGCAGGACCAGCACAGTCACTGACGCAGATGAGCAGTGCAGAAAACACCAGCAGGACCAGCGCAGTGGCCGATGAGCAGAGCAGGAAAGAGCAGCAGGACCAGTGCAGTCACAGACGCCGTCGAGCAGAGCAGACGCCGACGAGCAGAGAAGAAAACAGCAGCAGGACCAGCGCAGTCGCCGGCGCCGACAATCAGAGCAGAAAACAACAGAAGGACCAGTGCAGTCGCCGACGGCGACGAGCAGAGCAGGAAACAACAGCAGGATCAGCGAAGTAGCCGACGCCGATGAGCAGAGCAGAAAACAGCAGCCGGACAAGCTCAGTCGCCGACGAGCAGAGCAAAAAACAGCAGCAGGAGATGCGCAGTCGCAGACGCCGACGAGCAGAGCAGAAAACAGCAGCAGGATCAGCGCAGTCGCTGACGCCGACGAGCAGAGCAAAAAACATAAGCAGGATATGCGCAGTCGCAGACGATCAGAGCAGAAAACAGCAGCAGGAGATGCGCAGTCGCAGACGCCAATGAGCAGAGCAGAAAACAGCAGCAGGATCAACGCATTCGCCGACGCCGATGAGCAGTGCAGAAAACAGCAGCAGGACCTGCGCAGTCGCCGACGAGCAGAGCAGAAAACAGCAGCAGGACCAGCGCAGTCGCAGTTGCCGATCAGCAGTGAAGAAAAAAGCAGCAGGACCAGCGCAGTCACAGACGCCTACGAGCAGAGCAGAAAACAGCAGCAGGATCAGCACAGTCGCCGACGCCAATGAGCAGTGCAGAAAACAGCAGCAGGACCAGCGCAGTCGCCGACGAGCAGAGCAGAAAACAGCAGCAGGACCAGCGCAGTCGCAGACGCCGATGAGCAGAGGCGAAAACAACAGCAGGACCAGCGCAGTCGCTGACGCTGATGAGCAGTGCAGAAAACACCAGCAGGAGCAGCGCAGTCGCCAATTAGCAGAGCAGAAAACAGCAGCAGGACCAGCGCAGTCGCAGACACCGACGAGCAGATCAGACGCCGACGAGCAGATAAGAAAACAGCAGCAGAAACAGCGCAGTCGCAGACGCCGACGATCAGAGCAGAAAACAACAGCAGGACCGGCGCAGTCGCCGACGGCGATAAGCAGAACAGGAAACAGCAGCAGGATCAGCGCATTCGCTGACGCCGATGAGCAGTGCAGAAAACAGCAGCAGGACCAGCGCAGTCGCCGACGCCTACGAGCAGAGCAGAAAACAGCAGCAGAACCAGCGCAGTCGCCGACGAGCAGAGCAGAAAACAGCAGCAGGACCAGCGCAGTCTCAGACGCCGACGAGCAGAGGCGAAAACAACAGCAGGACCAGCGCAGTCGCCGACGCCGATGAGCAATGCAGAAAACACCAGCAGGACCAGCGCAGTCGCAGACGCCGACGAGCAGAGCAGACGCCGACGAGCAGAGAAGAAAACAGCAGCAGGACCAGCGCAGTCGCAGACGCCGACGATCAGAGCAGAAAACAACAGCAGGACCAGCGCAGTCGCCGACACAGATGAGCAGTGCAGAAAACACAAGCAGGACCAGAGCAGTCACCGATGAGCAGAGCAGAAAACAGCAGCAGGACCAGCGCAGTCGCAGACGCCGACGAGCAGAGCAGACGCCGACGAGCAGAGAAGAAAACAGCAGCAGGACCAGCGCAGTCGCCGGCGCCGACGATCAGAGCAGAAAACAACAGCAGGACCAGCGCAGTCGCCGACGGCGACGAGCAGAGCAGGAAACAACAGCAGGATCAGCACAGTAGCCGACGCCGATGAGCAGAGCAGAAAACAGCAGCAGGACCAGCGCAGTCGCCGACGAGCAGAGCAAAAAACAGCAGCAGGAGATGTGCAGTCGCAGACGCCGACGAGCAGAGCAGAAAACAGCAGCAGGATCAGCGCAGTCGCTGACGCCGACGAGCAGAGCAAAAAACAGAAAAAGGAGATGCGCAGTCGCAGACGATCAGAGCAGAAAACAGCAGCAGGGTCAGCGCAATCGCTGACGCCGACGAGCAAAGCAGAAAAAAGCTGCAGGAGATGCGCAGTCGCAGACGCCAATGAGCAGAGCTGAAAACAGCAGCGGGATCAGCGCAGTCGCCGACGCCGATGAGCAGTGCAGAAAACAGCAGCAGGACCTGCGCAGTCGCCGACGAGCAGAGCAGAAAACAGCAGCAGGACCAGCTCAGTCGCAGACGCCGATGAGCAGTGCAGAAAACAGCAGCAGGACCAGCGCAGTCGCCGACGCCTTCGAGCAGAGCAGAAAACAGCAGCAGGATCAGCACAGTCGGCGACGCCAATGAGCAGTGCAGAAAACAGCAGCAGGACCAGCGCAGTCGCCAACGCCGACGATCAGAGCAGAAAACAACAGCAGGACCAGCGCAGGCGCCGACGGCGACGAGCAGAGCAGGAAACAGCAGCAGGATCAGCGCATTTGCTGACGCAGACAAGCAGAGCAGAAAACAGCAGCAGGAGATGCGCAGTCGCAGACTCCGACGAGCAGAGCAGAAAACAGCAGCAGGATCAGCGCAGTCGCTGACGCCGACGAGCAGAGCAGGAAACAGCAGCAGGGTCAGCGCAGTCGCTGACGCCGACGAGCAGAGCAGAAAAAAAGCAGCAGGAGATGCGCAGTCGCAGACGCAAATGAGCAGAGCAGAAAACAGCAGCAGGATCAACGCAGTCGCCGACGCCAATGAGCAGTGCAGAAAACAGCAGCAGGACCAGCGCAGTCGCCGACGAGCAGAGCAGAAAACAGCAACAGGACCAGCACAGTCGCAGACGGCGACGAGCAGAGCAGAAAACAGCTGCAGGATCAGCGCAGTCGCTGACGCCGATGAGCAGAGCAGAAAAAAGCATCAGGAGATGCGCAGTTGCAGACGCCAACGAGCAGAGCAGAAAACAGCAGCAGGACCAGTAAAGTCGCCGACGCCGACGATCAGAGCAGAAAACAACAGCAGGACCAGCGCAGTAGCCGACGGCGACGAGCAGAGCAGGAAACAGCAGCAGGATCAGCGCATTCGCTGACGCAGACAAGCAGAGCAGAAAACAGCAACAGGATCCGCGCAGTAGCCGACGCCGATGAGCAGAGCAGAAAACAGCAGCAGGAGATGCGCAGTCGCAGACGCCGACGAGCAGAGCAGAAAACAGCAGCAGGGTCAGTGCAGTCGCTGACGCCGACGAGCAGAGCAGAAAAAAGCAGAGGTAGATGCGCAGTCGCAGATGCCAATGAGCAGAGCAGAAAACAGCAGCAGGATCAACGCAGTCGCCGACGCCGATGAGCAGTGCAGAAAACAGCAGCAGGACCTGCGCAGTCGCCGACGAGCAGAGCAGAAAACAGCAGCAGGACCAGCGCAGTCGCAGTCGCCGATGAGCAGTGAAGAAAACAGCAGCAGGACCAGCGCAGTCGCCGACGCCTACGAGCAGAGCAGAAAACAGCAGCAGGATCAGCACAGTCGGCGACGCCAATGAGCAGTGCAGAAAACAGCAGCAGGACCAGCGCAGTCGCCGACGAGCAGAGCAGAAAACAGCAGCAGGACCAGCGCAGTCGCAGACGCCGATGAGCAGAGGCGAAAACAACAGCAGGACCAGCGCAGTCGCCGAAGCCGATGAGCAGTGCAGAAAACACCAGCAGGACCAGTGCAGTCGCCGATGAGCAGAGCAGAAAACAGCAGCAGGACCAGCGCAGTCGCAGACGCCGACGAGCAGAGAAGAAAACAGCAGCAGAACCAGCGCAGTCGCCGACGTCGACGATCAGAGCAGAAAACAACAGCAGGACCAGCGCAGTCGCCGACGGCGACGAGCAGAGCAGGAAACAGCAGCAGGATCAATGCATTCGCTGACGCCGATGAGCAGTGTAGAAAACAGCAGCAGGACCAGCGCAGTTGCCGACGCCTACGAGCAGAGCAGAAAACAGCAGCAGGATCAGCACAGTAGCCGACGCCGATGAGCAGTGCAGAAAACAGCAGCAGGACCAGCGCAGTCGCCGACGAGCAGAGCAGAAAACAGCAGCAGGACCAGCGCAGTCTCAGACGCCGACAAGCAGAGGCGAAAACAACAGCAGGACCAGCGCAGTCGCCGACGTCGATGAGCAATGCAGAAAACACCAGCAGGACCAGCGCAGTCGCCGATGAGCAGAGCAGAAAACTGCAGCAGGACCAGCGCAGTCGCAGACGCCGACGAGCAGAGGAGACGCCGACGAGCAGAGAAGAAAACAGCAGCAGGACCAGCGCAGTCGCCGACGCCGACGATCAGAGCAGAAAACAACAGCAGGACCAGCTCAGTCGCCGACGCAGATGAGCAGTGCAGAAAACACAAGCAGGACCAGCGCAGTCACCGATGAGCAGAGCAGAAAACAGCAGCAGGACCAGCGCAGTCGCAGACGCCGACGAGCAGAGCAGACGCCGACGAGCAGAGAAGAAAACAGCAGCAGGACCAGCGCAGTCGCCGGCGCCGACGATCAGAGCAGAAAACAACAGCAGGACCAGCGCAGTCGCCGACGGCGATGAGCAGAGCAGGAAACAACAGCAGGATCAGCGCAGTAGCCGACGCCGATGAGCAGAGCAGAAAACAGCAGCAGGACCAGCGCAGTCGCCGACGAGCAGAGCAAAAAACAGCAGCAGGAGATGTGCAGTCGCAGACGCCGAAGAGCAGAGCAGAAAACAGCAGCAGGATCAGCGCAGTCGCTGACGCCGACGAGCAGAGCAAAAAACAGAAAAAGGAGATGCGCAGTCGCAGACGATCAGAGCAGAAAACAGCAGCAGGGTCAGCGCAATCGCTGACGCCGACGAGCAAAGCAGAAAAAAGCTGCAGGAGATGCGCAGTCGCCGACGCCAATGAGCAGTGCAGAAAACAGCAGCAGGACCAGCGCAGTTGCCGACGAGCAGAGCAGAAAACAGCAGCAGGACCAGCGCAGTCGCATACGCCGATGAGCAGAGGAGAAAACAACAGCAGGACCAGCGCAGTCGCCGACGCCGATGAGCAGTGCAGAAAACACCAGCAGGACCAGCGCAGTCGCCGATGAGCAGAGCAGAAAACAGCAGCAGGACCAGTGCAGTCGCAGACGCCGAAAAGCAGAGCAGACGCCGACGAGCAGAGAAGAAAACAGCAGCAGGACCAGAGCAGTTGCCGACGCCGACCATCAGAGCAGAAAACAACAGCAGGACCAGCGCAGGCGCCGACGGCGACGAGCAGAGCAGGAAACAGCAGCAGGATCAGCGCATTCGCTGACGCAGACAAGCAGAGCAGAAAACAGCAGCAGGATCAGCGCAGTAGCCGACGCTGATGAGCAGAGCAGAAAACAGCAGCAGGACCAGCGCAGTCGCCGACGAGCAGAGCAAAAAACAGCAGCAGGAGATGCGCAGTCGCAGACTCCTACGAGCAGAGCAGAAAACAGCAGCAGGATCAGAGCAGTCGCTGACGCCGACGAGCAGAGCAAAAAACAGCAGCAGGAGATGCGCAGTCGCAGACAATCAGAGCAGAAAACAGCAGCAGGGTCAGCGCAGTCGCCGACGAGCAGAGCAGAAAACAGCAGCAGGACCAGCGCAGTCGCCGACGCCGATGAACAGTGCAGAAAACACCAGCAGGACCAGCGCATACGTCGATGTGCAGAGCAGAAAACAGCAGCAGGACCAGAGCAGTCGCAGACGCCGACGAGCAGAGAAGAAAACAGCAGCAGGACCAGCGCAGTCGCCGACGGCGACGATGAGAGCAGAAAACAACAGCAGGACCAGCACAGTCACTGACGCAGATGAGCAGTGCAGAAAACACCAGCAGGACCAGCGCAGTGGCCGATGAGCAGAGCAGGAAAGAGCAGCAGGACCAGTGCAGTCACAGACGCCGTCGAGCAGAGCAGACGCCGACGAGCAGAGAAGAAAACAGCAGCAGGACCAGCGCAGTCGCCGGCGCCGACAATCAGAGCAGAAAACAACAGAAGGACCAGTGCAGTCGCCGACGGCGACGAGCAGAGCAGGAAACAACAGCAGGATCAGCGAAGTAGCCGACGCCGATGAGCAGAGCAGAAAACAGCAGCCGGACAAGCTCAGTCGCCGACGAGCAGAGCAAAAAACAGCAGCAGGAGATGCGCAGTCGCAGACGCCGACGAGCAGAGCAGAAAACAGCAGCAGGATCAGCGCAGTCGCTGACGCCGACGAGCAGAGCAAAAAACATAAGCAGGATATGCGCAGTCGCAGACGATCAGAGCAGAAAACAGCAGCAGGAGATGCGCAGTCGCAGACGCCAATGAGCAGAGCAGAAAACAGCAGCAGGATCAACGCATTCGCCGACGCCGATGAGCAGTGCAGAAAACAGCAGCAGGACCTGCGCAGTCGCCGACGAGCAGAGCAGAAAACAGCAGCAGGACCAGCGCAGTCGCAGTTGCCGATCAGCAGTGAAGAAAAAAGCAGCAGGACCAGCGCAGTCACAGACGCCTACGAGCAGAGCAGAAAACAGCAGCAGGATCAGCACAGTCGCCGACGCCAATTAGCAGTGCAGAAAACAGCAGCAGGACCAGCGCAGTCGCCGACGAGCAGAGCAGAAAACAGCAGCAGGACCAGCGCAGTCGCAGACGCCGATGAGCAGAGGCGAAAAAAACAGCAGGACCAGCGCAGTCGCTGACGCTGATGAGCAGTGCAGAAAACACCAGCAGGAGCAGCGCAGTCGCCAATTAGCAGAGCAGAAAACAGCAGCAGGACCAGCGCAGTCGCAGACGCCGACGATCAGAGCAGAAAACAACAGCAGGACCGGCGCAGTCGCCGACGGCGATAAGCAGAACAGGAAACAGCAGCAGGATCAGCGCATTCGCTGACGCCGATGAGCAGTGCAGAAAACAGCAGCAGGACCAGCGCAGTCGCCGACGCCTACGAGCAGAGCAGAAAACAGCAGCAGAACCAGCGCAGTCGCCGACGAGCAGAGCAGAAAACAGCAGCAGGACCAGCGCAGTCTCAGACGCCGACGAGCAGAGGCGAAAACAACAGCAGGACCAGCGCAGTCGCCGACGCCGATGAGCAATGCAGAAAACACCAGCAGGACCAGCGCAGTCGCAGACGCCGACGAGCAGAGCAGACGCCGACGATCAGAGCAGAAAACAACAGCAGGACCAGCGCAGTCGCCGACACAGATGAGCAGTGCAGAAAACACAAGCAGGACCAGCGCAGTCACCGATGAGCAGAGCAGAAAACAGCAGCAGGACCAGCGCAGTCGCAGACGCCGACGAGCAGAGCAGACGCCGACGAGCAGAGAAGAAAACAGCAGCAGGACCAGCGCAGTCGCCGGCGCCGACGATCAGAGCAGAAAACAACAGCAGGACCAGCGCAGTCGCCGACGGCGACGAGCAGAGCAGGAAACAACAGCAGGATCAGCACAGTAGCCGACGCCGATGAGCAGAGCAGAAAACAGCAGCAGGACCAGCGCAGTCGCCGACGAGCAGAGCAAAAAACAGCAGCAGGAGATGTGCAGTCGCAGACGCCGACGAGCAGAGCAGAAAACAGCAGCAGGATCAGCGCAGTCGCTGACGCCGACGAGCAGAGCAAAAAACAGAAAAAGGAGATGCGCAGTCGCAGACGATCAGAGCAGAAAACAGCAGCAGGGTCAGCGCAATCGCTGACGCCGACGAGCAAAGCAGAAAAAAGCTGCAGGAGATGCGCAGTCGCAGACGCCAATGAGCAGAGCAGAAAACAGCAGCGGGATCAGCGCAGTCGCCGACGCCGATGAGCAGTGCAGAAAACAGCAGCAGGACCTGTGCAGTCGCCGACGAGCAGAGCAGAAAACAGCAGCAGGACCAGCTCAGTCGCAGACGCAGATGAGCAGTGCAGAAAACAGCAGCAGGACCAGCGCAGTCGCCGACGCCTTCGAGCAGAGCAGAAAACAGCAGCAGGATCAGCACAGTCGGCGACGCCAATGAGCAGTGCAGAAAACAGCAGCAGGACCAGCGCAGTCGCCAACGCCGACGATCAGAGCAGAAAACAACAGCAGGACCAGCGCAGGCGCCGACGGCGACGAGCAGAGCAGGAAACAGCAGCAGGATCAGCGCATTTGCTGACGCAGACAAGCAGAGCAGAAAACAGCAGCAGGAGATGCGCAGTCGCAGACTCCGACGAGCAGAGCAGAAAACAGCAGCAGGATCAGCGCAGTCGCTGACGCCGACGAGCAGAGCAGAAAACAGCAGCAGGGTCAGCGCAGTCGCTGACGCCGACGAGCAGAGCAGAAAAAAAGCAGCAGGAGATGCGCAGTCGCAGACGCAAATGAGCAGAGCAGAAAACAGCAGCAGGATCAACGCAGTCGCCGACGCCAATGAGCAGTGCAGAAAACAGCAGCAGGACCAGCGCAGTCGCCGACGAGCAGAGCAGAAAACAGCAACAGGACCAGCACAGTCGCAGACGGCGACGAGCAGAGCAGAAAACAGCTGCAGGATCAGCGCAGTCGCTGACGCCGATGAGCAGAGCAGAAAAAAGCATCAGGAGATGCGCAGTCGCAGACGCCAACGAGCAGAGCAGAAAACAGCAGCAGGACCAGTAAAGTCGCCGACGCCGACGATCAGAGCAGAAAACAACAGCAGGACCAGCGCAGTAGCCGATGGCGACGAGCAGAGCAGGAAACAGCAGCAGGATCAGCGCATTCGCTGACGCAGACAAGCAGAGCAGAAAACAGCAACAGGATCCGCGCAGTAGCCGACGCCGATGAGCAGAGCAGAAAACAGCAGCAGGAGATGCGCAGTCGCAGACGCCGACGAGCAGAGCAGAAAACAGCAGCAGGGTCAGTGCAGTCGCTGACGCCGACGAGCAGAGCAGAAAAAAGCAGAGGTAGATGCGCAGTCGCAGACGCCAATGAGCAGAGCAGAAAACAGCAGCAGGATCAACGCAGTCGCCGACGCCGATGAGCAGTGCAGAAAACAGCAGCAGGACCTGCGCAGTCGCCGACGAGCAGAGCAGAAAACAGCAGCAGGACCAGCGCAGTCGCAGTCGCCGATGAGCAGTGAAGAAAACAGCAGCAGGACCAGCGCAGTCGCCGACGCCTACGAGCAGAGCAGAAAACAGCAGCAGGATCAGCACAGTCGGCGACGCCAATGAGCAGTGCAGAAAACAGCAGCAGGACCAGCGCAGTCGCCGACGAGCAGAGCAGAAAACAGCAGCAGGACCAGCGCAGTCGCAGACGCCGACGAGCAGAGAAGAAAACAGCAGCAGAACCAGCGCAGTCGCCGACGCCGACGATCAGAGCAGAAAACAACAGCAGGACCAGCGCAGTCGCCGATGAGCAGAGCAGAAAACAGCAGCAGGACCAGCGCAGTCGCAGACGCCGACGAGCAGAGAAGAAAACAGCAGCAGAACCAGCGCAGTCGCCGACGCCGACGATCAGAGCAGAAAACAACAGCAGGACCAGCGCAGTCGCCGACGGCGACGAGCAGAGCAGGAAACAGCAGCAGGATCAATGCATTCGCTGACGCCGATGAGCAGTGTAGAAAACAGCAGCAGGACCAGCGCAGTTGCCGACGCCTACGAGCAGAGCAGAAAACAGCAGCAGGATCAGCACAGTAGCCGACGCCGATGAGCAGTGCAGAAAACAGCAGCAGGACCAGCGCAGTCGCCGACGAGCAGAGCAGAAAACAGCAGCAGGACCAGCGCAGTCTCAGACGCCGACAAGCAGAGGCGAAAACAACAGCAGGACCAGCGCAGTCGCCGACGTCGATGAGCAATGCAGAAAACACCAGCAGGACCAGCGCAGTCGCCGATGAGCAGAGCAGAAAACTGCAGCAGGACCAGCGCAGTCGCAGACGCCGACGAGCAGAGGAGACGCCGACGAGCAGAGAAGAAAACAGCAGCAGGACCAGCGCAGTCGCCGACGCCGACGATCAGAGCAGAAAACAACAGCAGGACCAGCGCAGTCGCCGACGCAGATGAGCAGTGCAGAAAACACAAGCAGGACCAGCGCAGTCACCGATGAGCAGAGCAGAAAACAGCAGCAGGACCAGCGCAGGGCCAGCGCAGTCGCAGACGCCGACGAGCAGAGCAGACGCCGACGAGCAGAGAAGAAAACAGCAGCAGGACCAGCGCAGTCGCCGGCGCCGACGATTAGAGCAGAAAACAACAGCAGGACCAGCGCAGTCGCCGACGGCGACGAGCAGAGCAGGAAATAACAGCAGGACCCGCGCAGTCGCCGACGAGCAGAGCAAAAAACAGCAGCAGGATCAGCGCAGTCGCTGACGCCGACGAGCAGAGCAGAAAACAGCAGCAGGATCAGCGCAGTCGCTGACGCCGACGAGCAGAGCAAAAAACAGAAGCAGGAGATGCGCAGTCGCAGACGATCAGAGCAGAAAACAGCAGCAGGGTCAGCGCAGTCGCTGACGCCGACGAGCAGCGCAGAAAAAAGCAGCAGGAGATGCGCAGTCGCCGACGAGCAGATCAGAAAACAGCAGCAGGACCAGCGCAGTCGCAGACGCCGATGAGCAGTGCAGAAAACAGCAGCAGGACCAGCGCAGTCGCCGACGCCTACGAGCAGAGCAAATAACAGCAGCAGGATCAGCACAGTCGCCGACGCCAATGAGCAGTGCAGAAAACAGCAGCAGGACCAGCGCAGTCGCCGACGAGCAGAGCAAAAAACAGCAGCAGGACCAGCGCAGTCGCAGACGCCGACGAGCAGAGCAGAAGCCGACGAGCAGAGAAGAAAACAGCAGCAGGACCAGCGCAGTCGCCGACGCTGACGATCAGAGCAGAAAACAACAGCAGGACCAGCGCAGTCGCCGACGGCGACGAGCAGAGCAGGAAACAGCAGCAGGATCAGTGCATTCGCTGACGCAGAAAAGCAGAGCAGAAAACAGCAGCAGGATCAGCTCAGTAGCCGACGCCGATGAGCAGAGCAGAAAACAGCAGCAGGAACAGCGCAGTCGCCGACGAGCAGAGCAAAAAACAGCAGCAGGAGATGCGCAGTCGCAGAAGATCAGAGCAGAAAACAGCAGCAGGGTCAGCGCAGTCGCTGACGCCGACGAGCAGAGCAGAAAAAAGCAGCAGGAGATGCGCAGTCGCAGACGCAAATGAGCAGAGCAGAAAACAACAGCAGGAACAACGCAGTCGCCGACGCCAATGAGCAGTGCAGAAAACAGCAGCAGGACCAGCGCAGTCGACGACGAGCAGAGCAGAAAACAGCAACAGGACCAGCACAGTCGCAGACGGCGACGAGCAGAGCAGAAAACAGCAGCAGGACAAGTGCAGTCGCCGACGAGCAGAGCAAAAAACAGCAGCAGGAGATGCGCAGTCACAGACGCCAACGAGCAGAGCAGAAAACAGCAGCAAAATCAGCGCAGTAGCCGACGCCGATGAGCAGAGCAGAAAACAGCAGCAGGACAAGTGCAGTCGCCGACGAGCAGAGCAGAAAACAGCAGCAGGATCAGCGCAGTCGCAGACGCCAACGAGCAAAGAAGAACACAGCAGTAGGACCAGCGCAGTCGCCGGCGCCGACGATCAGAGCAGAAAACAACAGCAGGACCAGCGCAGTCGCCAACGGCGACGAGCAGAGCAGGAAACAACAGCAGGATCAGCGCAGTAGCCGACGCCCATGAGCAGAGCAGAAAACAGCAGCAGGACCAGCGCAGTCGCCGATGCCGACGAGCAGAGCAAAAAACAGAAGCAGGAGATGCGCAGTCGCAGACGATCAAAGCAGAAAACAGCAGCAGGGTCAGCGCAGTCGCTGACGCCGACGAGCAGAGCAGAAAAAAACAGCAGGAGATGCGCAGTCACAGACGCCAATGAGCAGAGCAGAAAACAGCAGCAGGATCAACGCAGTCGCCGACGCCGATGAGCAGTGCAGAAAACAGCAGCAGGACCTGCTCAGTCGCCGACGAGCAGAGCAGAAAACAGCAGCAGGACCAGCGCAGTCGCAGACGCCGATGAGCATTGCAGAAAACAGCAGCAGGACCAGCGCAGTCACCGATGCCTACGAGCAGAGCAGAAAACAGCAGCAGGATCAGCACAGTCGCCGACGCCAATGATCAGTGCAGAAAACAGCAGCAGGACCAGCGCAGTCGCCGACGAGCAGAGCAGAAAACAGCAGCAGGACCAGTGCAGTTGCAGACGCCGACGAGCAGAGGCGAAAACAACAGCAGGACCAGCGCATTCGCCGACGCCGATGAGCAGTGCAGAAAACACCAGCAGGACCAGCGCAGTCACCGATGCGCAGAGCAGAAAACAGCAGCAGGACCAGCGCAGTCGCAGACGCAGACAAGCAGAGCAGAAAACAGCAGCAGGATCAGCGCAGTAGCAGACGCCGATGAGCAGAGCAGAAAACAGCAGCAGGACCAGCGCAGTCGCCGACGAGCAGAGCAAAAAACAGCAGCAGGAGATGCGCAGTCGCAGACTCCGACGAGCAGAGCAGAAAACAGCAGCAGGATCAGCGCAGTCGCTGACGCCGACGAGCAGAGCAAAAAACAGCAGCAGGAGATGAGCAGTCGCAGGCGATCAGAGCAGAAAACAGCAGCAGGGTCAGCGCAGTCGCTGACGCCGACGAGCAGAGCAGAAAAAAGCAGCAGGATCAACGCAGTCACCGACGCCGATGAGCAGTGCAGAAAACAGCAGCAGGACCAGCACAGTCGCCGATGAGCAGAGCAGAAAACAGCAACAGGACCAGCACAGTCGCAGACGGCGACGAGCAGAGCAGAAAACAGCTGCAGGATCAGCACAGTCGCTGACGAGCAGAGCAAAAAACAGCAGCAGGAGATGCGCAGTCACAGACGCTGACGAGCAGAGCAGAAAACAGCAACAGGACCAGCACAGTCGCAGACGGCGACGAGCAGAGCAGAAAACAGCTGCAGGATCAGCACAGTCGCTGACGCCGACGAGCAGAGCAGAAAACAGCAGCAGGACAAGTGCAGTCGCCGACGAGCAGAGCAAAAAACAGCAGCAGGAGATGCGCAGTCACAGACGCCGACGAGCAGAGCAGAAAACAGCAGCAGGATCAGCGCAGTCGCAGACGCCAACGAGCAGAGAAGAACACAGCAGCAGGACCAGCGCAGTCGCCGGCGCCGACGATCAGAGCAGAAAACAACAGCAGGACCAGCGCAGTCGCCGACGGCGACGAGCAGAGCAGGAAACAACAGCAGGATCAGCGCAGTTGCCGACGCCCATGAGCAGAGCAGAAAACAGCAGCAGGACCAGCGCAGTCGCCGATGCCGACGAGCAGAGCAAAAAACAGAAGCAGGAGATGCGCAGTCGCAGACGATCAAAGCAGAAAACAGCAGCAGGGTCAGCGCAGTCGCTGACGCCGACGAGCAGAGCAGAAAAAAACAGCAGGAGATGCGCAGTCACAGACGCCAATGAGCAGAGCAGAAAACAGCAGCAGGATCAACGAAGTCGCCGACGCCGATGAGCAGTGAAGAAAACAGCAGCAGGACCTGCTCAGTCGCCGACGAGCAGAGCAGAAAACAGCAGCAGGACCAGCGCAGTCGCAGACGCCGATTAGCATTGCAGAAAACAGCAGCAGGACCAGCGCAGTCACCGATGCCTACGAGCAGAGCAGAAAACAGCGGCAGGATCAGCACAGTCGCCGACGCCAATGAGCAGTGCAGAAAACAGCAGCAGGACCAGCGCAGTCGCCGACGAGCAGAGCAGAAAACAGCAGCAGGACCAGCGCAGTTGCAGACGCCGACGAGCAGAGGCGAAAACAACAGCAGGACCAGCGCAGTCGCCGACGCCGATGAGCAGTGCAGAAAACACCAGCAGGACCAGTGCAGTCACCGATGCGCAGAGCAGAAAACAGCAGCAGGACCAGCGCAGTCGCAGACGCAGACAAGCAGAGCAGAAAACAGCAGCAGGATCAGCGCAGTAGCAGACGCCGATGAGCAGAGCAGAAAACAGCAGCAGGACCAGCGCAGTCGCCGACGAGCAGGCTGTTTTCTGCTCTGCTCGTCGGCGTCGGCGACTGCGCTGGTCCTGCTGTTGTTTTCTGCTCTGATCATCGGCGTCGGCGACTGCGCTGGTCCTGCTGCTGTTTTCTTCTCTGCTCGTCGGCGTCTGCTCTGCTCGTCAGCGTCTGCGACTGCGCTGGTCCTGCTGCTGTTTTCTGCTCTGCTCTTTGGCGACTGCGCTTTTCCTGCTGGTGTTTTCTGCACTGCTCATCAGCGTCAGCGACTGCGCTGGTCCTGCTGTTGTTTTCGCCTCTGCTCGTCGGCGTCTGCGACTGCGCTGGTCCTGCTGCTTTTTTCTGCTCTGCTCGTAGGCGAAGGCGACTGCGCTGGTCCTGCTGCTGTTTTCTGCACTGCTCATCGGCGTCAGCTACTGCGCTGATCCTGCTGCTGTTTTCTGCTCTGCTCGTCAGCGTCGGCGACTGCGCTGGTCCTGCTGCTGTTTTTTGCTCTGCTCGTCGGCGTCGGCGCTGATCCTGTTGCTGTTTCCCACTCTGCTCGTCGCCGTCGGCGACTGCGCTGGTCCTGCTGTTGTTTTCTGCTCTGATTAACGGCGTCGGCGACTGCGCTGGTCCTGCTGCTGTTTTCTGCTCTGCTCGTCGGCGTCGGCGACTGCACTGACCCTGCTGCTGTTTTCTGCTCTGCTTGTCGGCGTCGGCTACTGTGCTGTTCCTGCTTCTATTTTCTGCTCTGCTCATCGCCGTCAGCGACTGGGATGATCCTGCTGCTGTTTTCTGCTCTGCTCGTCTGCGTCAGCGCTTGCGCTGATCCTGCTGCTGATTTCTGCTCTACTCGTCGCCGTCGGCGCCTGCGCTGGTCCTGCTGTTGTTTTCTTCTCTGCTGTCAGTGTCTGCTCTGCTCGTTGGCGTTTGCGACTTCGCTGGTCCTCCTGCTGTTTTATGCTCTGCTCGTCGGTGACTGCACTGGTCCTGCTAGTGTTTTCTGCTCTGCTCGTCGCCGTCGGCGCCTGCGCTGGTCCTGCTGTTGTTTTCTTCTCTGCTCGTCAGCGTCTGCTCTGCTCGTTGGCGTTTGCGACTGCGCAGGTCCTGCTGCTGTTTTCTGCTCTGCTCATCGGCGACTGCGCTGGTCCTGCTGCTGTTTTCTGCTCTGCTCGTCGGCGACTGCGGTGGTCCTGCTGCTGTTTTCTGCTCTGCTTGTCGGCGACTGTGCTGGTCCTGCTGCTGTTTTCTGCACTGCTCATCAGCGTCGGCGACTGCGCTGGTCCTACTGTTGTTTTCGCATCTGCTCGTCGGCGTCTGCTCTGCTCGTCGGCGTCTGCGACTGCGCTGGCCCTGCTGCTTTTTTCTGCTCTGCTCGTCGGCGTCGGCGACTGCGTTGATCCTGCTGCTGTTTTCTGCTCTGCTCGTCGGCGTCGGCGACTGCGCTGGTCCTGCTGTTGTTTTCTGCTCTGATCGTCGGCGTCGGCAACTGCGCTGGTCCTGCTGCTGTTTTCTTCTCTGCTTGTCCTCGTCTGCTCTGCTCGTCAGCGTCTGTGACTGCGCTGGTCCTGCTGCTGTTTTCTGCTCTGCTCATCGGCGACTGCGCTCGTCCTGCTGGTGTTTTCTGCACTGCTCATCAGCGTCGGCGACTGCGCTGGTCCTGCTGTTGTTTTCGCCTATGCTCGTTGGCGTCTGCGACTGCGCTGGTCCTGCTGCTGTTTTCTGCTCTGCCCGTAGGCGTCGGTGACTGTGCTGGTCCTGCTGCTGTTTTCTGCACTGCTCATCGGCGTCGGCGACTGCGCTGATCCTGCTGCTGTTTTCTGCTCTGCTCGTTGGCGTCTGCGAGTGCGCATCTGCTGCTGCTTTTTTCTGCTCTGCTCTTCGGCGTCAGCGACTGCGCTGATCCTGCTGCTGTTTTCTGCTCTGCTCGTTGGCGTCTGCGACTGCGCATCTCCCGCCGATTTTTTCTGCTCTGCTGGTCGGCGTCTGCGACTGCGCTGATGCTGCTGCTGTTTTCTGCTCTGCTCGTCGGCGTCTGCGACTGAGCATCTCCTGCTGCTGTTTTTTGATCTGCTCGTCGGCGTCGGCGACTGCGCTGATCCTGCTGCTGTTTTCTGCTCTGCTCATTGGCGTCAGCGACTGGGCTGATCCTGCTGCTGTTTTCTGCTCTGCTCGTCTGCGTCAGCGAATGCGCTGATCCTGCTGCTGTTTCCTGCTCTGCTAGTCGCCGTCGGCGACTTCGCTGGTCCTGCTGTTGTTTTCTGCTCTGATCGCCGGCGTCGGCGAATGCGCTGGTCCTGCTACTGTTTTCTTCTCTGCTCGTCGGCGTCTGCTCTGGTCCTGCAGTTGTTTTCGCCTCTGCTCGTCGGCGTCTTCTCTGCACATCGGCGTCTGCGACTGCGCTAGTCATGCTGCTGTTTTCTGCTCTGCTCATTGGCGTCTGGGACTGCGCATCTCCTGCTGCTTTTTTCCGCTCTGCTCGTCGTCGTCAGCGACTGCGCTGACCCTGCTGCTGTTTTCTGCTCTGATTGTCTGTGACTGCGCATCTCCTGCTGCTGTTTTTTGCTCTGCTCGTCGGCGTCAGCTACTGCGCTGATCCTGCTGCTGTTTTCTTCTCTGCTTGTCGGCGTCTGCGACTGCGCTGGTCCTGCTGCATTTTTCTGCTCTGCTCGTCGGCGACTGCGCTGATCCTGCTGCTGTTTTCTGCTCTGCTCGTAGGCGTCGGCGAGTGCGCTGGTCCTGCTGCTGTTTTCTGCACTGCTCATCGGCGTCAGCGACTGCGCTGACCCTGCTGCTGTTTTCTGCTCTGATTGTCTGTGACTGCGCATCTCCTGCTGCTGTTTTTTGCTCTGCTTGTCTGCGTCAGCGAATGCGCTGATACTGCTGCTGTTTCCTGCTCTGCTCTTCTCCGTCGGCGACTGCGCTGGTCCTGCTGTTGTTTTCTGCTCTGATCGTCGGCATCTGCGCTGGTCATGCTGATGTTTTTTTCTCTGCTTGTCGGCGTCTGCTCTGCTCGTCGGCGTCTGCGACTGCGCTGGTCCTGCTGGTGTTTTCTGCACTGCTCATCGGAGTTGGCGACTGCGCTGGTCCTGCTGTTGTTTTCGCCTCTGCTCGTCTGCGTCTGCTCTGCTCGTCGGCGTCTGCGACTGCGCTGGTCCTGCTGTTGTTTTCACCTCTGCTCGTTTGCGTCTGCTCTGCTCGTCGGCGTCTGCGACTGCGCTGGTCCTGCTGCTGTTTTCTGCTCTGCTCGTCGGCGAATGCGCTGGTCCTGCTGCTTTTTTCTGCACTGCTCATCGGCGTCAGCGACTGTGCTGATCCTGCTGCTGTTTTCTGCTCTGCTCGTTGGCGTCGGCGACTGCGCTGGTCCTGCTGCAGTTTTCTGCACTGCTCATCGGCGTCTGCGACTGCGCTGGTCCTGCTGCTGTTTTCTGCTCTGCTCGTCGGCGACTGCGCTGGTCCTGCTGCTGTTTTCTGCACTGCTCATCGGCGTCGACGACTGTGTTGATTCTGCTGCTGTTTTCTGCTCTGCTCATCGGCGTCTGCGACTGCGCATCTCCTGCTGCTTTTTTTCTGCTCTGCTTGTCGGCGTCAGCGACTGCGCTGACCCTGCTGCTGTTTTCTACTCTGATCGTCTGCGACTGCGCATCTCCTGCTGCTGTTTTTTGCTCTGCTCGTCGGCATCAGTGACTGCGCTGATCCTACTGCTGTTTTCTGCTCTGCTCGTCGGCGTCTGCGACTGCGCATCTCCTGCTGCTGTTTTTTGCTCTGCTCGTCGGCGTCTGCGCTGGTCCTGCTGCTGTTTTCTGCTCTGCTCATCGGCGTCGGCTACTGCGCTAATCCTGCTGCTGTTTTCTGCTCTTCTTCTCTGCGTCAGCAAATGCGCTGATCCTGCTGCTGTTTCCTGCTCTGCTCGTCGCCGTCGGTGACTGCGCTGGTCCTGCTGTTGTTTTCTGCTCTGCTCGTCGGCGACTGCCCTGGTCATGCTGCTGTTTTCTTCTCTGCTTGTTGGCGTCTGCTCTGCTCGTCGGAGTCTGCGACTGTGCTGGTCCTGCTGCTGTTTTATGCTCTGCTCATCGGCGAATGCGCTGGTCCTGCTGGTGTTTTCTGCACTGCTCATCGGTGTTGGCGACTGCGCTGGTCCTGCTGTTGTTTTCGCCTCTGCTCATCGGCGTCTGCGACTGCGCTGGTCCTGCTACTGTTTTCTGCTCTGCTCGTCGGCGACTGCGCTGGTCCTGCTGCTTTTTTCTGCACTGCTCATCGGCGTCGGCGACTGTGCTGATCCTGCTACTGTTTTCTGCTCTGCTCGTCGGCGACTGCGCTGGTCCTGCTGCTTTTTTCTGCACTGCTCATCGGCGTCGGCGACTGTGCTGATCCTGCTGCTGTTTTCTGCTCTGCTCGTAGGCGTCGGCAACAGCGCTGGTCCTGCTGCTGTTTTCTGCACTGCTCATCGGCGTCGGCGACTGCGCTGATCCTGCTGCTGTTTTCTGCTCTGCTTCTCGGCAACTGCGCTGGACCTGCTGCTGTTTTCTGCACTGCTCATCGGCGTCGGCGACTGCGTTGATCCTGCTTGTGTTTTCTGCTCTGCTCGTCGGCGTCAGCGACTGCGCTGATCCTGCTGCTGTTTCCTGCTCTGCTCGTCGCTGTCGGCGACTGCGCTCGTCCTGCTGCTGTTTTCTGCTCTGCTTGTCTGCGTCAGCGAATGCGCTGATCCTGCTGCTGTTTCCTGCTCTGCTCGTCGCCGCCGGCGACTGCGCTGGTCCTGCTGTTGTTTTCTGCTCTGATCGTCGGCGACTGCGCTGGTCATGCTGCTGTTTTCTTCTCTGCTTGTCGGCGTCTGCTCTGCTCATCGGCGTCTGCGACTGCGCTGGTCCTGCTGCTGTTTTCTGCTCTGCTCGTCGGCGACTGCGCTGATCCTGCTGCTTTTTTCTGCACTGCTCATCGGCGTCGGCGACTGCGCTGATCCTGCTGCTGTTTTCTGCACTGCTCATCGCGTCGGCGACTGCGCTGATCCTGCTGCTGTTTTCTTCTCTGCTCGTCGGTGTCTGCGCATCTCCTGCTGCTGTTTTTTGCTCTGCTCGTCGGCGTCAGCGACTGGGCTGATCCTGCTGCTGTTTTCTGCTCTGCTCGTCTGCGTCAGCGAATGCGCTGATCCTGCTGCTGTTTCCTGCTCTGCTCGTCGCCGTCGGCGACTTCGCTTGTCCTGCTGTTGTTTTCTGCTCTGATCGCCGGCGTCAGTGACTGCGCTGGTCCTGCTGCTGTTTTCTTCTCTGCTCGTCGGCGTCTGCTCTGCTCGTCGGCGTCTGCGCTGGTCCTGCTCCTGTTTTCTGCTCTGCTCGTCGGCGACTGCGCTGGTCCTGCTCTTGTTTTCGCCTCTGCTCGTCGGCGTCTGCTCTGCTCATTGGCGTCTGCTACTGCGCTGGTCCTGCTTCTGTTTTCTGCTCTGCTCATTGGCGTCTGCGACTGCGCATCTCCTGCTGCTTTTTTCTGCTCTGCTCGTCGGCGTCAGCGACTGCGCTGACCCTGCTGCTGTTTTCTGCTCTGATCGTCTGCGACTGTGCATCTCCTACTGCTGTTTTTTGCTCTGCTCGTCGGCGTCAGCGACTGCGCTGATCCTGCTGCTGTTTTCTGCTCTGCTCGTCGGCCTCTGTGACTGCGCATCTCCTGCTGCTGTTTTTTGCTCTGCTCATCGGCGTCAGCGACTGCGCTGATCCTGCAGCTTTTTTCTGCTTTGCTTGTCGCCGTCTGCGACTGTGCTGGTCCTGTTGCTGTTTTCTGCTCTGCTCGTCTGCGTCTGTGACTGTGCATCTCCTGCTGCTGTTTTTTGCTCTGCTCGTCGGCGACTGCGCTTGTCCTGCTGCTGTTTTCTGCTCTGCTCATCGGCGTCGGCTACTGCGCTGATCCTGCTGCTGTTTTCTGCTCTGCTCGTTGGCGTCTGCGACTGCGCATCTCCTGCTGCTTTTTTCTGCTCTGCTCATCGGCGTCGGCTACTGCACTGATCCTGCAGCTGTTTTCTGCTCTGCTCGTCGCCGTCTGCGACTGTGCTGGTCCTGGTACTGTTTTCTGCTCTGCTCGTCGGCGACTCTGCTGGTCCTGCTGCTGTTTTCTGCACTGCTCATCGGCGTCGGCGACTGCGTTGATCCTGCTGCTTTTTTCTGCTCTGCTCGTCGGCGTCAGCGACTGCGCTGATCCTGCTGCTGTTTTCTGCTCTGCTTGTCTGCGTCAGCGAATGCGTTGATCCTGCTGCTGTTTTCTACTCTGATCGCCTGCGACTGCTTATCTCCTGCTGCTGTTTTTTGCTCTGCTCGTCGGCGTCAGCGACTGTGCTGATCCTGCTGCTGTTTTCTGCTCTGCTCGTCGGAGTCTGCGAATGCGCATCTCCTGCTGCTGTTTTTTGCTCTGCTCGTCGGCGAATGCGCTGGTCCTGCTGCTGTTTTCTGCTCTGCTCATCGGCGTCTGCTACTGCGCTCATCCTGCTGCTGTTTTCTGCTCTGCTTGTCTGCGTCAGCGAATGCGCTGATCCTGCTGCTGTTTCCTGGTCTGCTCGTTGGCGTCTGCGAATGCACATCTTCTGCTGCTTTTTTCTGCTCTGCTCGTCGGCGTCAGCGACTGCACTGATCCTGCAGCTGTTTTCTGCTCTGCTCGTCGCCGTCTGCGACTGTGCTGGTCCTGTTGCTGTTTTCTGCTCTGCTCGTCGGTGACTGCGCTGGTCCTGCTGCTGTTTTCTGCACTGCTCATCGGCGTCGGCGACTGCGTTGATCCTGCTGCTTTTTTCTGCTCTGCTCGTCGGCGTCAGCGACTGCGCTGACCCTGCTGCTGTTTTCTGCTCTGATCGCCTGCGACTGCTCATCTCCTGCTGCTGTTTTTTGCTCTGTTCGTCGGCGTCAGCGACTGCGCTGATCCTTCTGCTGTTTTCTGCTCTGCTCGTCGGCGTCTGCTACTGCGCTGATCCTGCTGCTGTTTTCTGCTCTGCTTGTCTGCGTCAGCGAATGCGCTGATCCTGCTGCTGTTTCCTGCTCTGCTCGTCGCCGTCGGCGACTGCGCTGGTCCTGCTGTTGTTTTCTGCTCTGATCGTCGGCGTCGGCGACTGCGCTGGTCCTGCTGCTGTTTTCTTCTCTGCTCGTCGGCGTCTGCTCTGCTCGTCGGCGTCTGCGACTGCGCTCGTCCTGCTGCTGTTTTCTGCTCTGCTCATCGGTGACTGCGCTGGTCCTGCTGGTGTTTTCTGCACTGCTCATCGGCGTCGGCGACTGCGCTGGTCCTGCTGTTGTTTTCGCCTCTGCTCGTCGGCGTCTGCAACTGCGCTGGTTTTGCTGCTGTTTTCTGCTCTGCTCGTCGGCGACTGCGCTGGTCCTGCTGCTGTTTTCTGCACTGCTCATTGGCGTCGGCGACTGTGCTGATCCTGCTGCTGTTTTCTGCTCTGCTCGTAGGCGTCGGTGACTGCGCTGGTCCTGCTGCTGTTTTCTGCACTGCTCATCGGCGTCTGCGACTGCGCTGGTCCTTCTACTATTTTCTGCTCTGCTCGTCTGCGACTGTGCTGGTCCTGCTGCTTTTTTCTGCACTGCTCATCGGCGTCGGCGACTGTGCTGATCCTGCTGCTGTTTTCTGCTCTGCTCCTCGGCGACTGCGCTGGACCTGCTGCTGTTTTCTGCACTGCTCATCGGCGTCGGCGACTGCGTTGATCCTGCTTCTGTTTTCTGCTCTGCTCGTTGGCGTCTGCGACTGCGCATCACCTGCCGCTTTTTTCTGCTCTGCTCGTCGGCGTTAGCGACTGCGCTGATCCTGCTGCTGTTTCCTGCTCTGCTCGTCGCTGTCGGCGACTGCGCTGGTCCTGCTGCTGTTTTCTGCTCTGCTTGTCTGTGTCAGCGAATGCGCTGATCCTGCTGCTGTTTCCTGCTCTGCTCGTCGCCGTCGGCGACTGCGCTGGTCCTGCTGTTGTTTTCTGCTCTGATCGTCGGCGACTGCGCTGGTCATGCTGCTGTTTTCTTCTCTGCTTGTCGGCGTCTGCTCTGCTCGTCGGCGTCTGCGACTGCGCTAATCCTGCTGCTGTTTTCTGCTCTGCTCGTCGGCGACTGTGCTGGACCTGCTGCTGTTTTCTACACTGCTCATCGGCGTCGGCGACTGCGTTGATCCTGCTGCTGTTTTCTGCTCTGCTCGTTGGCAACTGCGACTGCGCATCTCCTGCCGCTTTTTTCTGCTCTGCTCATCGGCGTAAGCGACTGGGCTGATCCTGCTGCTGTTTTCTGCTCTGCTCGTCTGCGTCAGCGAATGCGCTGATCCTGCTGCTGATTCCTGCTCTGCTCGTCGCCGTCGGCGACTTCGCTTGTCCTGCTGTTGTTTTCTGCTCTGATCGCCGGTGTCGGCGACTGCGCTGGTCCTGCTGCTGTTTTCTGCTCTGCTCATTGGCGTCTGCGACTGCGAATCTCCTGCTGCTTATTTCTGCTCTGCTCGTCGGCGTCAGCGACTGCGCTGACCCTGCTGCTGTTTTCTGCTCTGATCGTCTGCGACTGTGCATCTCCTGCTGCTGTTTTTTGCTCTGCTCGTCGGCGTCAGCGACTGCGCTGATCCTGCTGCTGTTTTCTGCTCTGCTCGTCGGCGTCTGTGACTGCGCATCTCCTGCTGCTGTTCTTTGCTCTTCTCGTCGGCGACTGCGCTGGTCCTGCTGCTGTTTTCTCCACTGCTCATTGGCGTCGGCGACTGCGCTGATCCTGCTGCTGTTTTCTGCTCTGCTCGTCGGCGACTGCGCTGGACCTGCTGCTGTTTACTGCACTGCTCATCGGCGTTGGCGACTGCGTTGATCCTGCTGCTGTTTTCTGCTCTGCTCGTTGGCGTCTGCGACTGCGCATCTCCTGCCGCTTTTTTCTGCTCTGCTCGTCGGCGTCAGCGACTGCGCTGATCCTGCCGCTGTTTTCTGCTCTGCTCGTCGGCGTCTGCGACTGCGCATCTCCTGCTGCTGTTTTTTGCTCTGCTCGTCGGCGTCGGCAACTGCGCTGATCCTGCTGCTGTTTCTTGCTCTGCTCATCGGCGTCAGCGACTGGGCTGATCCTGCTGCTGTTTTCTGCTCTGCTCGTCTGCGTCAGCGAATGCGCTGATCCTGCTGCTGTTTCCTGCTCTGCTCGTCGCCGTCGGCGACTTCGCTGGTCCTGCTGTTGTTTTCTTCTCTGATCGCTGGCGTTGGCGACTGCGCTGGTCCTGCTGCTGTTTTCTTCTCTGCTCGTCGGCGTCTGCTCTGCTCGTCGGCGTCTGCGCTGGTCCTGCTGCTGTTTTCTGCTCTGCTCGTCGGCGACTGCGCTGGTCCTGCTCTTGTTTTCGCCTCTGCTCGTCGGCGTCTGCTCTGCTCATTGGCGTTTGCGACTGCGCTGGTCCTGCGCTGTTTTCTGCTCTGCTCATTGGCATCTGCGACTGCGCATCGCCTGCTGCTTTTTTCTGCTCTGCTCGTCGGCGTCAGCGACTGCGCTGACCCTGCTGATGTTTTCTGCTCTGATCGTCTGCGACTGTGCATCTCCTGCTGCTGTTTTTTGCTCTGCTCGTCGGTGTCAGCGACTGTTCTGATCCTGCTGCTGTTTTCTGCTCTGCTCGTCGGCGTCTGTGACTGCGCATCTCCTGCTGCTGTTTTTTGCTCTGCTCGTCGGCGACTGCGCTTGTCCTGCTGCTGTTTTCTGCTCTGCTCATCGGCGTCGGCTACTGCGCTGATCCTGCTGCTGTTTTCTGCTCTGCTTGTTGGCGTCTGCGACTGCGCATCTTCTGCTGCTTTTTTCTGCTCTGCTCGTCGGCGTCAGCGACTGCGCTGATCCTGCAGCTGTTTTCTGCTTTGCTTGTCGCCGTCTGCGACTGTGCTGGTCCTGTTGCAGTTTTCTGCTCTGCTCGTCTGCGTCTGTGACTGTGCATCTCCTGCTGCTGTTTTTTGCTCTGCTCGTCGGCGACTGCGCTTGTCCTGCTGCTGTTTTCTGCTCTGCTCATCGGCGTCGGCTACTGCGCTGATCCTGCTGCTGTTTTCTGCTCTGCTCGTTGGCGTCTGCGACTGCGCATCTCCTGCTGCTTTTTTCTGCTCTGCTCATCGGCGTCGACTACTGCACTGATCCTGCAGCTGTTTTCTGCTCTGCTCGTCGCCGTCTGCGACTGTGCTGGTCCTGGTACTGTTTTCTGCTCTGCTCGTCGGCGACTGCGCTGGTCCTGCTGCTGTTTTCTGCACTGCTCATCGGCGTCGGCGACTGCGTTGATCCTGCTGCTTTTTTCTGCTCTGCTCGTCGGCGTCAGCGACTGCGCTGATCCTGCTGCTGTTTTCTGCTCTGCTTGTCTGCGTCAGCGAATGCGCTGATCCTGCTGCTGTTTTCTGCTCTGATCTCCTGCGACTGCTTATCTCCTGCTGCTGTTTTTTGCTCTGCTCGTCGGCGTCAGCGACTGTGCTGATCCTGCTGCTGTTTTCTGCTCTGCTCGTTGGAGTCTGCGACTGCACATCTCCTGCTGCTGTTTTTTGCTCTGCTCGTCGGCGACTGCGCTGGTCCTGCTGCTGTTTTCTGCTCTGCTCATCGACGTCTGCTACTGCGCTGATCCTGCTGCTGTTTTCTGCTCTGCTTGTCTGCGTCAGCGAATGCGCTGATCCTGCTGCTGTTTCCTGCTCTGCTCGTCGCCGTCGGCGACTGCGCTGGTCCTGCTGTTGTTTTCAGCTCTGATCGTCGGCGTCGGCGACTGCGCTGGTCCTGCTGCTGTTTTCTTCTCTGCTCGTCGGCGTCTGCGACTGCGCTTGTCCTGCTGCTGTTTTCTGCTCTGCTCATCGGTGTCTGCGCTGGTCCTGCTGGTTTTTTCTGCACTGCTCATCGGCGTCGGCGACCGCGCTGATCCTGCTGTTGTTTCCTGCTCTGCTCGTCGCCGTCGGCGACTGCGCTGGTCCTGCTGTTGTTTTCTGCTCTGATCGTCGGCGCCCGCGACTGCGCTGGTCCTGCTGCTGTTTTCTTCTCTGCTCGTCGGCGTCTGCGACTGCGCTGATCCTGCTGCTGTTTTCTGCTCTGCTCGTCGGCGTCTGTGACTGCGCTGGTCCTGCTGTTGTTTTCTGCTCTGATCGTCGGCGACTGCGCTGGTCATGCTGCTGTTTTCTTCTCTGCTTGTCGGCGTCTGCTCTGCTCGTCGGCGTCTGCGACTGCGCTAATCCTGCTGCTGTTTTCTGCTCTGCTCGTCGGCGACTGTGCTGGACCTGCTGCTGTTTTCTACACTGCTCATCGGCGTCGGCGACTGCGTTGATCCTGCTGCTGTTTTCTGCTCTGCTCGTTGGCAACTGCGACTGCGCATCTCCTGCCGCTTTTTTCTGCTCTGCTCATCGGCGTCAGCGACTGGGCTGATCCTGCTGCTGTTTTCTGCTCTGCTCGTCTGCGTCAGCGAATGCGCTGATCCTGCTGCTGATTCCTGCTCTGCTCGTCGCCGTCGGCGACTTCGCTTGTCCTGCTGTTGTTTTCTGCTCTGATCGCCGGTGTCGGCGACTGCGCTGGTCCTGCTGCTGTTTTCTGCTCTGCTCATTGGCGTCTGCGACTGCGAATCTCCTGCTGCTTATTTCTGCTCTGCTCGTCGGCGTCAGCGACTGCGCTGACCCTGCTGCTGTTTTCTGCTCTGATCGTCTGCGACTGTGCATCTCCTGCTGCTGTTTTTTGCTCTGCTCGTCGGCGTCAGCGACTGCGCTGATCCTGCTGCTGTTTTCTGCTCTGCTCGTCGGCGTCTGTGACTGCGCATCTCCTGCTGCTGTTCTTTGCTCTTCTCGTCGGCGACTGCGCTGGTCCTGCTGCTGTTTTCTCCACTGCTCATTGGCGTCGGCGACTGCGCTGATCCTGCTGCTGTTTTCTGCTCTGCTCGTCGGCGACTGCGCTGGACCTGCTGCTGTTTACTGCACTGCTCATCGGCGTTGGCGACTGCGTTGATCCTGCTGCTGTTTTCTGCTCTGCTCGTTGGCGTCTGCGACTGCGCATCTCCTGCCGCTTTTTTCTGCTCTGCTCGTCGGCGTCAGCGACTGCGCTGATCCTGCCGCTGTTTTCTGCTCTGCTCGTCGGCGTCTGCGACTGCGCATCTCCTGCTGCTGTTTTTTGCTCTGCTCGTCGGCGTCGGCAACTGCGCTGATCCTGCTGCTGTTTCTTGCTCTGCTCATCGGCGTCAGCGACTGGGCTGATCCTGCTGCTGTTTTCTGCTCTGCTCGTCTGCGTCAGCGAATGCGCTGATCCTGCTGCTGTTTCCTGCTCTGCTCGTCGCCGTCGGCGACTTCGCTGGTCCTGCTGTTGTTTTCTTCTCTGATCGCTGGCGTTGGCGACTGCGCTGGTCCTGCTGCTGTTTTCTTCTCTGCTCGTCGGCGTCTGCTCTGCTCGTCGGCGTCTGCGCTGGTCCTGCTGCTGTTTTCTGCTCTGCTCGTCGGCGACTGCGCTGGTCCTGCTCTTGTTTTCGCCTCTGCTCGTCGGCGTCTGCTCTGCTCATTGGCGTTTGCGACTGCGCTGGTCCTGCGCTGTTTTCTGCTCTGCTCATTGGCATCTGCGACTGCGCATCGCCTGCTGCTTTTTTCTGCTCTGCTCGTCGGCGTCAGCGACTGCGCTGACCCTGCTGATGTTTTCTGCTCTGATCGTCTGCGACTGTGCATCTCCTGCTGCTGTTTTTTGCTCTGCTCGTCGGTGTCAGCGACTGTTCTGATCCTGCTGCTGTTTTCTGCTCTGCTCGTCGGCGTCTGTGACTGCGCATCTCCTGCTGCTGTTTTTTGCTCTGCTCGTCGGCGACTGCGCTTGTCCTGCTGCTGTTTTCTGCTCTGCTCATCGGCGTCGGCTACTGCGCTGATCCTGCTGCTGTTTTCTGCTCTGCTTGTTGGCGTCTGCGACTGCGCATCTTCTGCTGCTTTTTTCTGCTCTGCTCGTCGGCGTCAGCGACTGCGCTGATCCTGCAGCTGTTTTCTGCTTTGCTTGTCGCCGTCTGCGACTGTGCTGGTCCTGTTGCAGTTTTCTGCTCTGCTCGTCTGCGTCTGTGACTGTGCATCTCCTGCTGCTGTTTTTTGCTCTGCTCGTCGGCGACTGCGCTTGTCCTGCTGCTGTTTTCTGCTCTGCTCATCGGCGTCGGCTACTGCGCTGATCCTGCTGCTGTTTTCTGCTCTGCTCGTTGGCGTCTGCGACTGCGCATCTCCTGCTGCTTTTTTCTGCTCTGCTCATCGGCGTCGACTACTGCACTGATCCTGCAGCTGTTTTCTGCTCTGCTCGTCGCCGTCTGCGACTGTGCTGGTCCTGGTACTGTTTTCTGCTCTGCTCGTCGGCGACTGCGCTGGTCCTGCTGCTGTTTTCTGCACTGCTCATCGGCGTCGGCGACTGCGTTGATCCTGCTGCTTTTTTCTGCTCTGCTCGTCGGCGTCAGCGACTGCGCTGATCCTGCTGCTGTTTTCTGCTCTGCTTGTCTGCGTCAGCGAATGCGCTGATCCTGCTGCTGTTTTCTGCTCTGATCTCCTGCGACTGCTTATCTCCTGCTGCTGTTTTTTGCTCTGCTCGTCGGCGTCAGCGACTGTGCTGATCCTGCTGCTGTTTTCTGCTCTGCTCGTTGGAGTCTGCGACTGCGCATCTCCTGCTGCTGTTTTTTGCTCTGCTCGTCGGCGACTGCGCTGGTCCTGCTGCTGTTTTCTGCTCTGCTCATCGACGTCTGCTACTGCGCTGATCCTGCTGCTGTTTTCTGCTCTGCTTGTCTGCGTCAGCGAATGCGCTGATCCTGCTGCTGTTTCCTGCTCTGCTCGTCGCCGTCGGCGACTGCGCTGGTCCTGCTGTTGTTTTCAGCTCTGATCGTCGGCGTCGGCGACTGCGCTGGTCCTGCTGCTGTTTTCTTCTCTGCTCGTCGGCGTCTGCGACTGCGCTTGTCCTGCTGCTGTTTTCTGCTCTGCTCATCGGTGTCTGCGCTGGTCCTGCTGGTTTTTTCTGCACTGCTCATCGGCGTCGGCGACCGCGCTGATCCTGCTGTTGTTTCCTGCTCTGCTCGTCGCCGTCGGCGACTGCGCTGGTCCTGCTGTTGTTTTCTGCTCTGATCGTCGGCGCCGGCGACTGCGCTGGTCCTGCTGCTGTTTTCTTCTCTGCTCGTCGGCGTCTGCGACTGCGCTGATCCTGCTGCTGTTTTCTGCTCTGCTCGTCGGCGTCTGTGACTGCGCATCTCCTGCTGCTGTTTTTTGCTCTGCTCGTCGGCGACTGCGCTTGTCCTGCTGCTGTTTTCTGCTCTGCTCATCGCCGTCGGCTACTGCGCTGATCCTGCTGCTGTTTTTTGCTCTGCTCGTTGGCGTCTGCGACTGCGCATCTCCTGCAGCTTTTTTCTGCTCTGCTCGTCGGCGTCAGCGACTGCGCTGATCCTGCAGCTGTTTTCTGCTCTGCTCGTCGCCGTCTGCGACTGTGCTGGTCCTGTTGCTGTTTTCTGCTCTGCTCGTCGGCGACTGCGCTGGTCCTGCTGCTGTTTTCTGCACTGCTCATTGGCGTCGGCGACTGCGTTGATCCTGCTGTTGTTTTCTGCTCTGCTCATTTGCGTCTGCGACTGCGCATCTCCTGCTGCTTTTTTCTGCTCTGCTCGTCAGTGTCAGCGACTGCGCTGACCCTGCTGCTGTTTTCTGCTCTGATCGTCTGCGACTGCGCATCTCCTGCTGCTGTTTTTTGCTCTGCTCGTCGGCGTCAGCGACTGCGCTGATCCTGCTGCTGTTTTCTGCTCTGCTCGTCGGCGTCAGCGACTGCGCTGATCCTGCTGCTGTTTTCTGCTCTGCTCGTCGGAGTCTGCGACTGCGCATCTCCTGCTGCTGTTTTTTGCTCTGCTCGTCGGCGACTGCGCTGGTCCTGCTGCTGTTTTCTGCTCTGCTCATCGGCGTCGGCTACTGCGCTGATCCTGCTGCTGTTTTCTGCTCTGCTTGTCTGCGTTAGCGAATGCACTGATCCTGCTGCTGTTTCCTGCTCTGCTCGTCGGAGTCTGCGACTGCGCATCTCCTGCTGCTGTTTTTTGCTCTGCTCGTCGGCGACTGCGCTGGTCCTGCTGCTGTTTTCTGCTCTGCTCATCGGCGTCTGCTACTGCGCTGATCCTGCTGCTGTTTTCTGCTCTGCTTGTCTGCGTCAGCGAATGCGCTGATCCTGCTGCTGTTTCCTGCTCTGCTCGTCGCCGTCGGCGACTGCGCTGGTCCTGCTGTTGTTTTCAGCTCTGATCGTCGGCGTCGGCGACTGCGCTGGTCCTGCTGCTGTTTTCTTCTCTGCTCGTCGGCGTCTGCTCTGCTCGTCGGCGTCTGCGACTGCGCTTGTCCTGCTGCTGTTTTCTGCTCTGCTCATCGGTGACTGCGCTGGTCCTGCTGGTTTTTTCTGCACTGCTCATCGGCGTCGGCGACCGCGCTGATCCTGCTGTTGTTTCCTGCTCTGCTCGTCGCCGTCGGCGACTGCGCTGGTCCTGCTGTTGTTTTCTGCTCTGATCGTCGGCGCCGGCGACTGCGCTGGTCCTGCTGCTGTTTTCTTCTCTGCTCGTCGGCGTCTGCGACTGCGCTGATCCTGCTGCTGTTTTCTGCTCTGCTCGTCGGCGTCTGTGACTGCGCATCTCCTGCTGCTGTTTTTTGCTCTGCTCGTCGGCGACTGCGCTTGTCCTGCTGCTGTTTTCTGCTCTGCTCATCGCCGTCGGCTACTGCGCTGATCCTGCTGCTGTTTTTTGCTCTGCTCGTTGGCGTCTGCGACTGCGCATCTCCTGCAGCTTTTTTCTGCTCTGCTCGTCGGCGTCAGCGACTGCGCTGATCCTGCAGCTGTTTTCTGCTCTGCTCGTCGCCGTCTGCGACTGTGCTGGTCCTGTTGCTGTTTTCTGCTCTGCTCGTCGGCGACTGCGCTGGTCCTGCTGCTGTTTTCTGCACTGCTCATTGGCGTCGGCGACTGCGTTGATCCTGCTGTTGTTTTCTGCTCTGCTCATTTGCGTCTGCGACTGCACATCTCCTGCTGCTTTTTTCTGCTCTGCTCGTCAGCGTCAGCGACTGCGCTGACCCTGCTGCTGTTTTCTGCTCTGATCGTCTGCGACTGCGCATCTCCTGCTGCTGTTTTTTGCTCTGCTCGTCGGCGTCAGCGACTGCGCTGATCCTGCTGCTGTTTTCTGCTCTGCTCGTCGGCGTCAGCGACTGCGCTGATCCTGCTGCTGTTTTCTGCTCTGCTCGTCGGAGTCTGCGACTGCGCATCTCCTGCTGCTGTTTTCTGCTCTGCTCATCGGCGTCGGCTACTGCGCTGATCCTGCTGCTGTTTTCTGCTCTGCTTGTCTGCGTTAGCGAATGCACTGATCCTGCTGCTGATTCCTGCTCTGCTCGTCGGCGTCTGCGACTGCGCTGGTCCTGCTGCTGTATTTTGCTCTGCTCGTTGGCGACTGCGCTGGTCCTGCTGCTGTTTTCTGCACTGCTCATTGGCGTCGGCGACTGTGCTGATCCTGCTGCTGTTTTCTGCTCTGCTCGTAGGCGTCGGCGACTGCGCTGGTCCTGCTGTTGTTTTCTGCTCTGATCGTCGGCGACTGCGCTGGTCAGGCTGCTGTTTTCTTCTCTGCTTGTCGGCGTCTGCTCTGCTCGTCGGCGTCTGCGACTGCGCTAATCCTGCTGCTGTTTTCTGCTCTGCTCGTCGGCGACTGTGCTGGACCTGCTGCTGTTTTCTACACTGCTCATCGGCGTCGGCGACTGCGTTGATACTGCTGCTGTTTTCTGCTCTGCTCGTAGGCGTCTGCGACTGCGCATCTTCTGCTGCTTTTTTCTGCTCTGCTCGTCGCCGTCAGCAACTGCGCTGATCCTGCAGCTTTTTTCTGCTTTGCTTGTCGCCGTCTGCGACTGTGCTGGTCCTGTTGCTGTTTTCTGCTCTGCTCGTCTGCGTCTGTGACTGTGCATCTCCTGCTGCTGTTTTTTGCTCTGCTCGTCGGCGACTGCGCTTGTCCTGCTGCTGTTTTCTGCTCTGCTCATCGGCGTCGGCTACTGCGCTGATCCTGCTGCTGTTTTCTGCTCTGCTCGTTGGCGTCTGCGACTGCGCATCTCCTGCTGCTTTTTTCTGCTCTGCTCATCGGCGTCGGCTACTGCACTGATCCTGCAGCTGTTTTCTGCTCTGCTCGTCGCCGTCTGCGACTGTGCTGGTCCTGGTACTGTTTTCTGCTCTGCTCGTCGGCGACTGCGCTTGTCCTGCTGCTGTTTTCTGCACTGCTCATCGGCGTCGGCGACTGCGTTGATCCTGCTGCTTTTTTCTGCTCTGCTCGTCGGCGTCAGCGACTGCGCTGATCCTGCTGCTGTTTTCTGCTCTGCTTGTCTGCGTCAGCGAATGCGCTGATCCTGCTGCTGTTTTCTGCTCTGCTCGTCGGAGTCTGCGACTGCGCATCTCCTGCTGCTGTTTTTTGCTCTGCTCGTCGGCGACTGCGCTGGTCCTGCTGCTGTTTTCTGCTCTGCTCATCGGCGTCTACTACTGCGCTGATCCTGCTGCTGTTTTCTGCTCTGCTTGTCTGCGTCAGCGAATGCGCTGATCCTGCTGCTGTTTCCTGCTCTGCTCGTCGCCATCGGCGACTGCGCTGGTCCTGCTGTTGTTTTCAGCTCTGATCGTCGGCGTCGGCGACTGCGCTGGTCCTGCTGCTGTTTTCTTCTCTGCTCGTCGGCGTCTGCTCTGCTCGTCGGCGTCTGCGACTGCGCTTGTCCTGCTGCTGTTTTCTGCTCTGCTCATCGGTGACTGCGCTGGTCCTGCTGGTTTTTTCTGCACTGCTCATCGGCGTCGGCGACCGTGCTGATCCTGCTGTTGTTTCCTGCTCTGCTCGTCGCCGTCGGCGACTGCGCTGGTCCTGCTGTTGTTTTCTGCTCTGATCGTCGGCGCCGGCGACTGCGCTGGTCCTGCTGCTGTTTTCTTCTCTGCTCGTCGGCGTCTGCGACTGCGCTGATCCTGCTGCTGTTTTCTGCTTTGCTCGTCGGCGTCTGTGACTGAGCATCTCCTGCTGCTGTTTTTTGCTCTGCTCATCGGCGACTGCGCTTGTCCTGCTGCTGTTTTCTGCTCTGCTAATCGGCGTTGGCTACTGCGCTGATCATGCTGCTGTTTTTTGCTCTGCTCGTTGGCGTCTGCGACTGCGCATCTCCTGCAGCTTTTTTCTGCTCTGCTCGTCGGCGTCAGCGACTGCGCTGATCCTGCAGCTGTTTTCTTCTCTGCTCGTCGCCGTCTGCGACTGTGCTGGTCCTGTTGCTGTTTTCTGCTCTGCTCGTCGGCGACTCCGCTGGTCCTGCTGCTGTTTTCTGCACTGCTCATTGGCGTCAGCGACTGCGTTGATCCTGCTGTTGTTTTCTGCTCTGCTCATTTGCGTCTGCGACTGCGCATCTCCTGCTGCTTTTTTCTGCTCTGCTCGTCAGCGTCAGCGACTGCGCTGACCCTGCTGCTGTTTTCTGCTCTGATCGTCTGCGACTGCGCATCTCCTGCTTCTGTTTTTTGCTCTGCTCGTCGGCGTCAGCGACTGCGCTGATCCTGCTGCTGTTTTCTGCTCTGCTCGTCGGCGTCTGCGACTGCGCATCTCCATCTGCTGTTTTTTGCTCTGCTCTTCGGCGACTGCGCTGGTCCTGCTGCTGTTTTCTGCTCTGATCATCGGTGTCGGCTACTGCGCTGATCCTGCTGTTGTTTCCTGCTCTGCTCGTCGCCGTCGGCAACTGCACTGGTCCTGCTGTTGTTTTCTGCTCTGATCGTCTGCGCCGGCGACTGCGCTGGTCCTGCTGCTGTTTTCTTCTCTGCTCGACGGCGTCTGCTCTGCTCGTCGGCGTCTGCGACTGCGCTGGTCCTGCTGCTGTTTTCTGCTCTGCCCATCGGTGACTGCGCTGGTCCTGCTGGTGTTTTCTGCATTGCTCATCGACGTCGGCGACTGCGCTGGTCCTGCTGTTGTTTTCACCTCTGCTCGTCGGCGTCTGAGACTGCGCTGGTCCTGCTGCTGTTTTCTGCTCTGCTCGTCGGCGACTGCGCTTGTCCTGCTGCTGTTTTCTGCACTGCTCATCAACGTCGGCGACTGTGCTGATCCTGCTGCTGTTTTCGTCACTGCTCATCGGCGTCAGCGACTGCGTTGATCCTGCTGCTTTTTTCTGCTCTGCTCGTCTGCGTCTGCGACTGCGCATCTCCTGCTGCTGTTTTTTGCTCTGCTCATCGGCGTCAGCGACTGGGCTGATCCTGCTGCTGTTTTCTGCTCTGCTCGTCTGCGTCAGCGAATGCGCTGATCCTGCTGCTGTTTTCTGCTCTGCTCATCGGCGTCAGCGACTGGGCTGATCCTGCTGCTGTTTTCTGCTCTGCTCGTCTGTGTCAGCGAATGCGCTGATCCTGCTGCTGTTTCCTGCTCTGCTCGTCGCCGTCGGCGACTTCACTTGTCCTGCTGTTGTTTTCTGCTCTGATCGCTGGCGTCGGCGACTGCGCTGGTCCTGCTCCTGTTTTCTGCTCTGCTCGTCGGCGACTGCGCTGGTCCTGCTCTTGTTTTCGCCTCTGCTCGTCGGCGTCTGCTCTGCTCATTGGCGTCTGCGACTGCGCTGGTCCTGCTTCTGTTTTCTGCTCTGCTCATTGGCGTCTGCGACTGCGCATCTCCTGCTGCTTTTTCCTGCTCTGTTCGTCGGCGTCAGCGACTGCGCTGACCCTGCTGCTGTTTTCTGCTCTGATCGTCTGCGACTGTGCATCTCCTGCTGCTGTTTTATGCTCTGCTCGTCGGCGTCTGTGACTGCGCATCTCCTGCTGCAGTTTTTTGCTCTTCTCGTCGGCGACTGCGCGGGTCCTGTTGCTGTTTTCTGCACTGCTCATTGGCGTCGGCGACTGCGCTGATCCTGCTGCTGTTTTCTGCTCTGCTCGTCGGCGTCTGTGACTGCGCATCTCCTGCTGCTGTTTTTGGCTCTTCTCGTCGGCGACTGCGCTGGTCCTGCTGCTGTTTTCTGCACTGCTCATTGGCGTCGGCGACTGCGCTGATCCTGCTGCTGTTTTCTGCTCTGCTCGTCGGCGACTGCGCTGGACCTGCTGCTGTTTTCTGCACTGCTCATCGGCGTCGGCGACTGCGTTGATCCTGCTGCTGTTTTCTGCACTGCTGGTTGGCGTCTGCGACTGCGCATCTCCTGCCGCTTTTTTCTGCTCTGCTCGTCGGCGTCAGCGACTGCGCTGATCCTGCCGCTGTTTTCTGCTCTGCTCTTCGGCGTCTGCGCATCTCCTGCTGCTGTTTTTTGCTCTGCTCGTCGGCGTCGGCAACTGCGCTGATCCTGCTGCTGTTTCTTGCTCTGCTCATCGGTGTCAGCGACTCTGCTGATCCTGCTGCTGTTTTCTGCTCTGCTCGTCAGCGTCAGCGAATGCGCTGATCCTGCTGCTGTTTCCTGCTCTGCTCGTCGCCATCGGCGACTTCGCTGGTCCTGCTGTTGTTTTCTGCTCTGATCGCTGGCGTCGGCGACTGCGCTGGTCCTGCTCCTGTTTTCTTCTCTGCTCGTCGCCGTCTGCTCTGCTCGTCGGCGTCTGCGCTGGTCCTGCTGCTGTTTTCTGCTCTGCTCGTCGGCGACTGCGCTGGTCCTGCTCTTGTTTTCGCCTCTGCTCGTCGGCGTCTGCTCTGCTCATTGGCGTCTGTGACTGCGCTGGTCCTGCGCTGTTTTCTGCTCTGCTCATTGGCATCTGCGACTGCGCATCTCCTGCTGCTTTTTTATGATCTGCTCGTCGGCGTTAGCGACTGCGCTGACCCTGCTGCTGTTTTCTGCTCTGATCGTCTGCGACTGTGCATCTCCTGCTGCTGTTTTTTGCTCTGCTCGTCGGCGTCAGCGACTGCGCTGATCCTGCTGCTGTTTTCTGCTCTGCTCGTCGGCGTCTGTGACAGCTCATCTCCTGCTGCTGTTTTTTGCTCTGCTCGTCGGCGACTGCGCTTGTCCTGCTGCTGTTTTCTGCTCTGCTCATCGGCGTCGGCTACTGCGCTGATCTTGCTGCTGATTTCTGCTCTGCTCGTTGGCATCTGCGACTGCGCATCTCCTGCTGCTTTTTTCTGCTCTGCTCGTCGGCGTCAGCGACTGCGCTGATCCTGCAGCTGTTTTCTGCTTTGCTCGTCGCCGTCTGCGACTGTGCTGGTCCTGTTGCAGTTTTCTGCTCTGCTCGTCGGCGTCTGTGACTGTGCATCTCCTGCTGCTGTTTTTTGCTCTGCTCGTCGGCGACTGCGCTTGTCCTGCTGCTGTTTTCTGCTCTGCTCATCGGAGTCGGCTACTGCGTTGATCCTGCTTCTGTTTTCTGCTCTGCTCGTTGGCGTCTGCGACTGCGAATCTCCTGCTGCTTTTTTCTGCTCTGCTCGTCGGCGTCAGCGACTGCACTGATCCTGCAGCTGTTTTCTGCTCTGCTCGTCACCGTCTGCGACTGCGCTGGTCCTGTTGCTGTTTTCTGCTCTGCTCGTCGGCGACTTCGCTGGTCCTGCTGCTGTTTTCTGCAATGCTCATCAGCGTCGGCGACTGCGTTGATCCTGCTGCTTTTTTCTGCTCTGCTCGTCGGCGTCAGCGATTGCGCTGACCCTGCTGCTGTTTTCTGCTCTGATCGCCTGCGACTGCTCATCTCCTGCTGCTGTTTTTTGCTCTGCTCGTCGGCGTCAGCGACTGTGCTGATCCTGCTGCTGTTTTCTGCTCTGCTCATCGGAGTCTGCGACTGCGCATCTCCTGCTGCTGTTTTTTGCTCTGCTCGTCGGCGACTGCGCTGGTCCTGCTGCTGTTTTCTGCTCTGCTCATCGGCGTCTGCTACTGCGCTGATCCTGCTGCTGTTTTCTGCTCTGCTTGTCTGCGTCAGCGAATGCGCTGATCCTGCTGCTGTTTCCTGCTCTGCTCGTCGCCGTCGGCGACTGCGCTGGTCCTGCTATTGTTTTCTTCTCTGATCGTCTGCGACTGTGCATCTCCTGCTGCTGTTTTTTGCTCTGCTCGTCGGCGTCAGCGACTGCGCTGATCTTGCTGCTGTTTTCTGCTCTGCTCGTCGGCGTCTGTGACTGCGCATCTCCTGCTGCTGGTTTTTGCTCTGCTCGTCGGCGACTGCGCTTGTCCTGCTGCTGTTTTCTGCTCTGCTCATCGGCGTCGGCTACTGCGCTGATCCTGCTGCTGTTTTCTGCTCTGCTCGTTGGCGTCTGCGACTGCGCATCTCCTGCTGCTTTTTTCTGCTCTGCTCGTCGGCGTCAGCGACTGCGCTGATCCTGCAGCTGTTTTCTGCTTTGCTCGTCGCCGTCTGCAACTGTGCTGGTCCTGTTGCTGTTTTCTGCTCTGCTCGTCGGCGTCTGTGACTGTGCATCTCCTGCTGCTGTTTTTTGCTCTGCTCGTCGGCGACTGCGCTTGTCCTGCTGCTGTTTTCTGCTCTGCTCATCGGCGTCGGCTACTGCGCTGATCCTGCTGCTGTTTTCTGCTCTGCTCGTTGGCGTCTGCGACTGCGCATCTCCTGCTGCTTTTTTCTGCTCTGCTCGTCGGCGTCAGCGACTGCACTGATCCTGCAGCTGTTTTCTGCTCTGCTCGTCGCCGTCTGCGACTGCGCTGGTCCTGTTGCTGTTTTCTGCTCTGCTCGTCGGCGACTGCGCTGTTCCTGCTGCTGTTTTCTGCAATGCTCATCGGCGTCGGCGACTGCGTTGATCCTGCTGCTTTTTTCTGCTCTGCTCGTCGGCGTCAGCGACTGCGCTGACTCTGCTGCTGTTTTCTGCTCTGATCGCCTGCGACTGCTCATCTCCTGCTGCTGTTTTTTGCTCTGCTCGTCAGCGTCAGCGAATGCGCTGATCCTGCTGCTGTTTCCTGCTCTGCTCGTTGCCGTCGGCGACTTCGCTGGTCCTGCTGTTGTTTTCTGCTCTGATCGCTGGCGTCGGCGACTGCGCTGGTCCTGCTGCTGTTTTCTTCTCTGCTCGTCGCCGTCTGCTCTGCTCGTCGGCGTCTGCGCTGGTCCTGCTGCTGTTTTCTGCTCTGCTCGTCGGCGACTGCGCTGGTCCTGCTCTTGTTTTCGCCTCTGCTCGTCGGCGTCTGCTCTGCTCATTGGCGTCTGCGACTGCGCTGGTCCTGCGCTGTTTTCTGCTCTGCTCAATGGCATCTGCGACTGCGCATCTCCTGCTGCTTTTTTCTGATCTGCTCGTCGGCGTTAGCGACTGCGCTGACCCTGCTGCTGTTGTCTGCTCTGATCGTCTGCGACTGTGCATCTCCTGCTGCTGTTTTTTGCTCTGCTCGTCGGCGTCAGCGACTGCGCTTGTCCTGCTGCTGTTTTCTGCTCTGCTCATCGGCGTCGGCTACTGCGCTGATCTTGCTGCTGTTTTCTGCTCTGCTCGTTGGCGTCTGCGACTGCGCATCTCCTGCTGCTTTTTTCTGCTCTGCTCGTCGGCGTCAGCGACTGCGCTGATCCTGCAGCTGTTTTCTGCTTTGCTCGTTTCCGTCTGCGACTGTGCTGGTCCTGTTGCTGTTTTCTGCTCTGCTCGTCGGCGTCTGTGACTGTGCATCTCCTGCTGCTGTTTTTTGCTCTGCTCGTCGACGACTGCGCTTGTCCTGCTGCTGTTTTCTGCTCTGCTCATCGGCGTCGGCTACTGCGCTGATCCTGCTGCTGTTTTCTGCTCTGCTCGTTGGCGTCTGCGACTGCGAATCTCCTGCTGCTTTTTTCTGCTCTGCTCGTCGGCGTCAGCGACTGCACTGATCCTGCAGCTGTTTTCTGCTCTGCTCGTCACCGTCTGCGACTGCGCTAGTCCTGTTGCTGTTTTCTGCTCTGCTCGTCGGCGACTTCGCTGGTCCTGCTGCTGTTTTCTGCATTGCTCATCAGCGTCGGCGACTGCGTTGATCCTGCTGCTTTTTTCTGCTCTGCTCGTCGGCGTCAGCGATTGCGCTGACCCTGCTGCTGTTTTCTGCTCTGATCGCCTGCGACTGCTCATCTCCTGCTGCTGTTTTTTGCTCTGCTCGTCGGCGTCAGCGACTGTGCTGATCCTGCTGCTGTTTTCTGCTCTGCTCGTCGGAGTCTGCGACTGCGCATCTCCTGCTGCTGTTTTTTGCTCTGCTCGTCGGCGACTGCGCTTGTCCTGCTGCTGTTTTCTGCTCTGCTCATCGGCGTCGGCTACTGCGCTGATCCTGCTGCTGTTTTCTGCTCTGCTCGTTGTCGTCTGCGACTACGCATCTCCTGCTGCTTTTTTCTGCTCTGCTCGTCAGAGTCAGCGACTGCGCTGATCCTGCAGCTGTTTTCTGCTTTGCTCGTCGCCGTCTGCGACTGTGCTGTTCCTGTTGCTGTTTTCTGCTCTGCTCGTCAGCGTCTGTGACTGTGCATCTCCTGCTGCTGTTTTTTGCTCTGCTCGTCGGCGTCAGCGATTGCGCTGACCCTGCTGCTGTTTTCTGCTCTGATCGCCTGCGACTGCTCATCTCCTGCTGCTGTTTTTTGCTCTGCTCGTCGGCGTCAGCGACTGTGCTGATCCTGCTGCTGTTTTCTGCTCTGCTCGTCGGAGTCTGCGACTGCGCATCTCCTGCTGCTGTTTTTTGCTCTGCTCGTCGGCGACTGCGCTGGTCCTGCTGCTGTTTTCTGCTCTGCTCATCGGCGTCTGCTACTGCGCTAATCCTGCTGCTGTTTTCTGCTCTGCTTGTCTGCGTCAGCGAATGCGCTGATCCTGCTGCTGTTTCCTGCTCTGCTCGTCGCCGTCGGCGACTGCTCTGGTCCTGCTGCTGTTTTCTTCTCTGATCGTCTGCGACTGTGCATCTCCTGCTGCTGTTTTTTGCTCTGCTCGTCGGCGTCAGCGACTGCGCTGATCCTGCTGCTGTTTTCTGCTCTGCTCGTCGGCGTCTGTGACTGCGCATCTCCTGCTGCTGGTTTTTGCTCTGCTCGTCGGCGACTGCGCTTGTCCTGCTGCTGTTTTCTGCTCTGCTCATCGGCGTCGGCTACTGCGCTGATCCTGCTGCTGTTTTCTGCTCTGCTCGTTGGCGTCTGCGACTGCGCATCTCCTGCTGCTGTTTTTTGCTCTGCTCGTCGGCGTCAGCGACTGCGCTGATCCTGCTGCTGTTTTCTGCTTTGCTCGTCGCCGTCTGCGACTGTGCTGTTCCTGTTGCTGTTTTCTGCTCTGCTCGTCGGCGTCTGTGACTGTGCATCTCCTGCTGCTGTTTTTTGCTCTGCTCGTCGGCGACTGCGCTTGTCCTGCTGCTGTTTTCTGCTCTGCTCATCGGCGTCGGCTACTGCGCTGATCCTGCTGCTGTTTTCTGCTCTGCTCGTTGGCGTCTGCGACTGCGCATCTCCTGCTGCTTTTTTCTGCTCTGCTCGTCGGCGTCAGCGACTGCACTGATCCTGCAGCTGTTTTCTGCTCTGCTCGTCGCCGTCGGCGACTGCGCTGTTCCTGCTGCTGTTTTCTGCAATGCTCATCGGCGTCGGCGACTGCATTGATCCTGCTGCTTTTTTCTGCTCTGCTCGTCGGCGTCAGCGACTGCGCTGACCCTGCTGCTGTTTTCTGCTCTGATCGCCTGCGACTGCTCATCTCCTGCTGCTGTTTTCTGCTCTGCTCGTCGGAGTCTGCGACTGCGCATCTCCTGCTGCTGTTTTTTGCTCTGCTCGTCGGCGACTGCGCTGGTCCTGCTGCTGTTTTCTGCTCTGCTCATCGGCGTCTGCTACTGCGCTGATCCTGCTGCTGTTTTCTGCTCTGCTTGTCTGCGTCAGCGAATGCGCTGATCCTGCTGCTGTTTCCTGCTCTGCTCGTCGCCATCGGCGACTGCGCTGGTCCTGCTGTTGTTTTCTGCTCTGATCGTCAGCGTCGGCGACTGCGCTGGTCCTGCTGCTGTTTTATTCTCTGCTCGTCGGCGTCTGCGACTGCGCTGGTCCTGCTGCTGTTTTTTGCTCTGCTCGTCGGCGACTGCGCTGGTCCTGCTGCTGTTTTCTGCACTGCTCATTGGCGTCGGCGACTGTGCTGATCCTGCTGCTGTTTTCTGCTCTGCTCGTAGGCGTCGGCAACTGCGCTGATCCTGCTGCTGTTTTCTGCACTGCTCATCGGCGTCTGCGACTGCGCTGGTCCTGCTGCTGTTTTCTGCTCTGCTCGTCGGCGACTGCGCATCTCCTGCTGCTTTTTTCTGCTCTGCTCGTTGGCGTCAGCGACTGCGCTGACCCTGCTGCTGTTTTCTGCTCTGATCGTCTGCAACTGCGCTGATCCTGCTGCTGTCTTCTTCTCTGCTCGTCGTCGACTGCGCTGGTCCTGCTGCTGTTTTTTGCTCTGGTCGTCGGCGTCAGCGACTGCGCTGATCCTGCTGCTGTCTTCTTCTCTGCTCGTCGTCGACTGCGCTGGTCCTGCTGCTGTTTTCTGCTCTGCTCATCGGTGTCGGCTACTGCGCTGATCCTGCTGTTGTTTCCTGCTCTGCTCGTCGCCGTCGGCGACTGCGCTGGTCCTGCTGTTGTTTTCTGCTCTGATCGTCAGCGCCGGCGACTGCGCTGGTCCTGCTGCTGTTTTCTTCTCTGCTCTTCGGCGTCTGCTCTGCTCGTCGGCGTCTGCGACTGCGCTGGTCCTGCTGCTGTTTTGTGCTCTGCTCATCGGTGACTGCGCTGGTCCTGCTTGTGTTTTCTGCACTGCTCATCTGCGTCGGCGACTGCGCTGGTCCTGCTGTTGTTTTCTGCTCTGATCGTCGGCGTCGGCGACTGCGCTGGTCCTACTTCTGTTTTCTTCTCTGCTCGTCGGCGTCTGCTCTGCTCGTCGGCGTCTGCGACTGCGCTGGTCCTGCTGCTGTTTTCTGCTCTGCTCATCGGCGACTGCGCTGGTCCTGCTGGTGTTTTCTGCATAGCTCATCGACGTCGGCGACTGCGCTGGTCCTGCTGTTGTTTTCGCCTCTGATCGTCGGCGTCTGAGACTGCGCTGGTCCTGCTGCTGTTTTCTGGTCTGCTCGTCGGCGACTGCGCTTGTCTTGCTGCTGTTTTCTGCACTCCTCATCAGCGTCGGCGACTGTGCTGATCCTGCTGCTGTTTTCTGCTCTGCTAGTAGGCATCGGCGACTGCGCTGGTCCTGCTGCTGTTTTCTACACTGCTCATCGGTGTCGGCGACTGCGCTGGTCCTGCTGTTGTTTTCTGCTCTGATCGTCGGCGTCGGCGACTGCGCTGGTTCTGCTGCTGTTTTCTTCTCTGCTCGTCAGAGTCTGCTCTGCTCGTCGGCGTCTGCGACTGCGCTGGTCCTGCTGCTGTTTTCTGCTCTGCTCATCGGCGACTGCGCTGGTCCTGCTGGTGTTTTCTGCACTGCTCATCGGCGTCGGCGACTGCGCTGGTCCTGCTGTTGTTTTCGCCTCTGCTCGTCGGCGTCTGCAACTGCGCTGGTCCTGCTGCTGTTTTCTGCTCTGCTCGTCGGCGACTGCGCTGGTCCTGCTGCTGTTTTCTGCACTGCTCATTGGCGTCGGCGACTGTGCTGATCCTGCTGCTGTTTTCTGCTCTGCTCGTAGGAGTCGGTGACTGCGTTGGTCCTGCTGCTGTTTTCTGCACTGCTCATCGGCGTCTGCGACAGCGCTGGTCCTGCTGCTGTTTTCTGCTCTGCTCGTCGGCGACTGCGCAGGTCCTGCTGCTGTTTTCTGCACTGCTCATCGGCGTCGGCGACTGCGTTGATCCTGCTGCTGTTTTCTGCTCTGCTCATTGGCGTCTGCGACTGCGCATCTCCTGCTGCTTTTTTCTGCTCTGCTCGTCGGCGTCAGCGACTGAGCTGACCCTGCTGCTGTTTTCTGCTCTGATCGTCTGCGACTGCGCATCTCCTGCTTCTGTTTTTTGCTCTGCTCGTCGGCGTCGGCGACTGCGCTGGTCCTGCTGCTGTTTTCTGCTCTGCTCATCGGCGTCGGCTACTGAGCTGATCCTGCTGTTGTTTCCTGCTCTGCTCGTCGCCGTCGGCGACTGCGCTGGTCCTGCTGTTGTTTTCTGCTCTGATCGTCGGCGCCGGCGACTGCGCTGGTCCTGCTGCTGTTTTCTTCTCTGCTCGTCGGCGTCTGCGACTGCGCTGATCCTGCTGCTGTTTTCTGCTCTGCTCGTTGGCGTCTGCGACTGCGCATCTCCTGCAGCTTTTTTCTGCTCTGCTCGTCGGCGTCAGCGACTGCGCTGATCCTGCAGCTGTTTTCTGCTCTGCTCGTCGCCGTCTGCGACTGTGCTGGTCCTGTTGCTGTTTTCTGCTCTGCTCCTCGGCGACTGCGCTGGTCCTGCTGCTGTTTTTTGCTCTGCTCGTCGGCGTCAGCGACTGCGCTGATCCTGCTGCTGTTTTCTGCTCTGCTCATCGGCGTCGGCTACTGAGCTGATCCTGCTGTTGTTTCCTGCTCTGCTCGTCGCCGTCGGCGACTGCGCTGGTCCTGCTGTTGTTTTCTGCTCTGATCGTCGGCGCCGGCGACTGCGCTGGTCCTGCTGCTGTTTTCTTCTCTGCTCGTCGGCGTCTGCGACTGCGCTGATCCTGCTGCTGTTTTCTGCTCTGCTCGTCGGCGTCAGCGACTGCGCTGATCCTGCTGCTGTTTTCTGCTCTGCTCGTCGGAGTCTGCGACTGCGCATCTCCTGCTGCTGTTTTTTGCTCTGCTCGTCGGCGACTGCGCGGGTCTTGCTGCTGTTTTCTGCTCTGCTCATCGGCGTCGGCTACTGCGCTGATCCTGCTGCTGTTTTCTGCTCTGCTTGTCTGCGTCAGCGAATGCACTGATCCTGCTGCTGTTTCCTGCTCTGCTCGTCGCCATCGGCGACTGCGCTGGTCCTGCTGTTGTTTTCTGCTCTGATCGTCAGCGTCGGCGACTGCGCTGGTCCTGCTGCTGTTTTATTCTCTGCTCGTCGGCGTCTGCTCTGCTCGTCGGCGTCTGCGACTGCGCTGGTCCTGCTGCTGTTTTTTGCTCTGCTCGTCGGCGACTGCGCTGGTCCTGCTGCTGTTTTCTGCACTGCTCATTGGCGTCGGCGACTGTGCTGATCCTGCTGCTGTTTTCTGCTCTGCTCGTAGGCGTCGGCAACTGCGCTGATCCTGCTGCTGTTTTCTGCACTGCTCATCGGCGTATGCGACTGCGCTGGTCCTGCTGCTGTTTTCTGCTCTGCTCGTCGGCGACTGCGCATCTCCTGCTGCTTTTTTCTGCTCTGCTCGTTGGCGTCAGCGACTGCGCTGACCCTGCTGCTGTTTTCTGCTCTGATCGTCTGCAACTGCGCATCTCCTGCTTCTGTTTTTTGCTCTGCTCATCGGCGACTGCGCTGGTCCTGCTGGTGTTTTCTGCACTGCTCATCGGCGTCGGCGACTGCGCTGGTCCTGCTGTTGTTTTCACCTCTGCTCATCGGCGTCTGCGACTGCGCTGGTCCTGCTGCTGTTTTCTGCTCTGCTCGTCGGCGTCTGTGACTGCGCATCTCCTGCTGCTGTTTTTTGCTCTGCTCGTCGGCGACTGCACTTGTCCTGCTGCTGTATTCTGCTCTGCTCATCGGCGTCGGCTACTGCGCTGATCCTGCTGCTGTTTTCTGCTCTGCTCGTTGGCGTCTGCGACTGCGCATCTCGTGCAGCTTTTTTCTGCTCTGCTCGTCGGCGTCAGCGACTGCGCTGATCCTGCAGCTTTTTTCTGCTCTGCTCGTTGCCGTCTGCGACTGTGCTGGTCCTGTTGCTGTTTTCTGCTCTGCTCGTCGGCGACTGCGCTGGTCCTGCTGTTGTTTTCTGCACTGCTCATTGGCGTCGGCGACTGCGTTGATCCTGCTGTTGTTTTCTGCTCTGCTCATTTGCGTCTGCGACTGCGCATCTCCTTTCTGCTTTTTTCTGCTCTGCTCCTCGGCGTCAGCGACTGCGCTGACCCTGATGCTGTTTTCTGCTCTGATCGTCTGCGAATGCGCATCTCCTGCTGCTGTTTTTTGCTCTGCTCGTCGGCGTCAGCGACTGCGCTGATCCTGCTGCTGTTTTCTGCTCTGCTCGTCGGAGTCTGCGACTGCGCATCTCCTGCTGCTGTTTTTTGCTCTGCTCGTCGGCGACTGCGCTGGTCCTGCTGCAGTTTTCTGCTCTGCTCATCGGCGTCGGCTACTGCGCTGATCCTGCTGCTGTTTTCTGCTCTGCTTGTCTGCATCAGCGAATGCACTGATCCTGCTGCTGTTTCCTGCTCTGCTCGTCGCCATCGGCGACTGCGCTGGTCCTGCTGTTGTTTTCTGCTCTGATCGTCAGCGTCGGCGACTGCGCTGGTCCTGCTGCTGTTTTATTCTCTGCTCGTCGGCGTCTGCTCTGCTCGTCGGCGTCTGCGACTGCGCTGGTCCTGCTTCTGTTTTTTGCTCTGCTCGTCGGCGACTGCGCTGGTCCTGCTGCTGTTTTCTGCACTGCTCATTGGCGTCGGCGACTGTGCTGATCCTGCTGCTGTTTTCTGCACTGCTCATTGGCGTCGGCGACTGTGCTGATCCTGCTGCTGTTTTCTGCTCTGCTCGTAGGCGTCGGTGACTGCGCTGATCCTGCTGCTGTTTTCTGCACTGCTCATCGGCGTCTGCGACTGCGCTGGTCCTGCTGTTGTTTCCTGCTCTGCTCGTCGCCGTCGGCGACTGCGCTTGTCCTGCTGTTGTTTTCTGCTCTTATCGTCAGCGCCGGCGACTGCGCTGGTCCTGCTGCTGTTTTCTTCTCTGCTCGTCGACGTCTGCTCTGCTCGTCGGCGTCTGCGACTGCGCTGGTCCTGCTGCTGTTTTCTGCTCTGCTCATCGGTGACTGCGCTGGTCCTGCTTGTGTTTTCTGCACTGCTCATCTGCGTCGGCGACTGCGCTGGTCCTGCTGTTGTTTTCTGCTCTGATCGTCGGCGTCGGCGACTGCGCTGGTCCTGCTGCTGTTTTCTTCTCTGCTCGTCGGCGTCTGCTCTGCTCATCGACGTCGGCGACTGCGCTGGTCCTGCTGTTGTTTTCGCCTCTGCTCGTCGGCGTCTGAGACTGCGCTGGTCCTGCTGCTGTTTTCTGCTCTGCTCGTCGGCGACTGCGCTTGTCCTGCTGCTGTTTTCTGCACTGCTCATCAGCGTCGGCGACTGTGCAGATCCTGCTGCTGTTTTCTGCTCTGCTCGTAGGCATCGGCGACTGCGCTGGTCCTGCTGCTGTTTTCTACACTGCTCATCGGCGTCGGCGACTGCGCTGGTCCTGCTGTTGTTTTCTGCTCTGATCGTCGGCGTCGGCGACTGCGCTGGTTCTGCTGCTGTTTTCTTCTCTGCTCGTCAGCGTCTGCTCTGCTCGTCGGCGTCTGCGACTGCGCTGGTCCTGCTGCTGTTTTCTGCTCTGCTCATCGGCGACTGCGCTGGTCCTGCTGGTGTTTTCTGCACTGCTCATCGGCTTCGGCGACTGCGCTGGTCCTGCTGTTGTTTTCACCTCTGCTCATCGGCGTCTGCGACTGCGCTGGTCCTGCTGCTGTTTTCTGCTCTGATCGTCGGCGTCGGCGACTGCGCTGGTTCTGCTGCTGTTTTCTTTTCTGCTCGTCAGCGTCTGCTCTGCTCGTCGGCGTCTGCGACTGCGCTGGTCCTGCTGCTGTTTTCTGCTCTGCTCATCGGCGACTGCGCTGGTCCTGCTGGGGTTTTCTGCACTGCTCATCGGCTTCGGCGACTGCGCTGGTCCTGCTGTTGTTTTCACCTCTGCTCATCGGCGTCTGCGACTGCGCTGGTCCTGCTGCTGTTTTCTGCTCTGCTAGTCGGCGTCTGCGACTGCGCTGGTCCTGCTGCTGTTTTCTGCTCTGCTCATCGGCGACTGCGCTGGTCCTGCTGGTGTTTTCTGCACTGCTCATCGGCTTCGGCGACTGCGCTGGTCCTGCTGTTGTTTTCACCTCTGCTCATCGGCGTCTGCGACTGCGCTGGTCCTGCTGCTGTTTTCTGCTCTGCTCGTCGGCGTCTGTGACTGCGCATCTCCTGCTGCTGTCTTTTGCTCTGCTCGTCGGTGACTGCGCTTGTCCTGCTGCTGTTTTCTGCTCTGCTCATCGGCGTTGGCTACTGCGCTGATCCTGCTGCTGTTTTCTGCTCTGCTCGTTGGCGTCTGCGACTGCGCATCTCCTGCAGCTTTTTTCTGCTCTGCTCGTCAGCGTCAGCGACTGCGCTGATCCTGCAGCTGTTTTCTGCTCTGCTCGTTGCCGTCCGCGACTGTGCTGGTCGTGTTGCTGTTTTCTGCTCTGCTCGTCGGCGACTGCGCTGGTCCTGCTGTTGTTTTCTGCACTGCTCATTGGCGTCGGCGACTGCGTTGATCCTGCTGTTGTTTTCTGCTCTGCTCATTTGCGTCTGCGACTGCGCATCTCCTTTCTGCTTTTTTCTGCTCTGCTCGTCGGCGTCAGCGACTGCGCTGACCCTGCTGCTGTTTTCTGCTCTGATCGTCTGCGACTGCGCATCTCCTGCTGCTGTTTTTTGCTCTGCTCGTCGGCGTCAGTGACTGTGCTGATCCTGCTGCTGTTTTCTGCTCTGCTCGTCGGAGTCTGCGACTGCGCATCTCCTGCTGCTGTTTTTTGCTCTGCTCGTCGGCGACTGCGCTGGTCCTGCTGCTTTTTTCTGCTCTGCTCATCGGCGTCGGCTACTGCGCTGATCCTGCTGCTGTTTTCTGCTCTGCTTGTCTGCATCAGCGAATGCACTGATCCTGCTTCTGTTTCCTGCTCTGCTCGTCGCCATCGGCGACTGCGCTGGTCCTGCTGTTGTTTTCTGCTCTGATCGTCAGCGTCGGCGACTGCGCTGGTCCTGCTGCTGTTTTATTCTCTGCTCGTCGGCCTCTGCTCTGCTCGTCGGCGTCTGCGACTGCGCTGGTCCTGCTGCTGTTTTTTGCTCTGCTCGTCGGCGACTGCGCTGGTCCTGCTGCTGTTTTCTGCACTGCTCATTGGCGTCGGCTACTGTGCTGATCCTGCTGCTGTTTTCTGCTCTGCTCGTAGGCGTCGGGGCGACTGCGCTGATCCTGCTGCTGTTTTCTGCACTGCTCATCGGCGTCTGCGACTGCGCTGGTCCTGCTGCTGTTTTCTGCTCTGCTCGTCGGCGACTGCGCATCTCCTGCTGCTTTTTTCTGCTCTGCTCGTCGGCGTCAGCGACTGCGCTGACCCTGCTGCTGTTTTCTGCTCTGATCGTCTGCGACTGCGCATCTCCTGCTTCTGTTTTTTGCTCTGCTCGTCGGCGTCAGCGACTGCGCTGATCCTGCTGCTGTTTTCTGCTCTGCTCGTCGGCGTCTGCGACTGCGCATCTCCTGCTGCTGTTTTTTGCTCTGCTCTTCGGCGACTGCGCTGGTCGTGCTGCTGTTTTCTGCTCTGCTCATCGGTGTCGGCTACTGCGCTGATCCTGCTGTTGTTTCCTGCTCTGCTCGTCGCCGTCGGCGACTGCGCTGGTCCTGCTCTTGTTTTCTGCTCTGATCGTCGGCGCCGGCGACTGCGCTGGTTCTGCTGCTGTTTTCTTCTCTGCTCGTCGGCGTCTGCGACTGCGCTGGTCCTGCTGCTGTTTTCTGCTCTGCTCATCGGTGACTGCGCTGGTCCTGCTTGTGTTTTCTGCACTGCTCATCTGCGTCGGCGACTGCGCTGGTCCTGCTGTTGTTTTCTGCTCTGATCGTCGGCGTCGGCAACTGCGCTGGTCCTGCTGCTGTTTTCTTCTCTGCTCGTCGGCGTCTGCTCTGCTCGTCGGCGTCTGCGACTGCGCTGGTCCTGCTGCTGTTTTCTGCTCTGCTCATCGGCGACTGCGCTGGTCCTGCTGGTGTTTTCTGCATTGCTCATCGACGTCGGCGACTGCGCTGGTCCTGCTGTAGTTTTTCGCCTCTGCTCGTCGGCGTCTGAGACTGCGCTGGTCCTGCTGCTGTTTTCTGCTCTGCTCGTCGGCGACTGTGCTTGTCCTGCTGCTGTTTTCTGCTCTGCTCGTAGGCATCGGCGACTGCGCTGGTCCTGCTGCTGTTTTCTACACTGCTCATCGGCGTCGGCGACTCCGCTGGTCCTGCTGTTGTTTTCTGCTCTGATCGTCGGCGTCGGCGACTGCGCTGGTTCTGCTGCTGTTTTCTGCACTGCTCATTGGCGTCGGCGACTGCGTTGATCCTGCTGTTGTTTTCTGCTCTGCTCATTTGCGTCTGCGACTGCGCATCTCCTTTCTGCTTTTTTCTGCTCTGCTCGTCGGCGTCAGCGACTGCGCTGACCCTGCTGCTGTTTTCTGCTCTGATCGTCTGCAACTGCGCATCTCCTGCTGCTGTTTTTTGCTCTGCTCGTCGGCGTCAGCGACTGCGCTGTTCCTGCTGCTGTTTTCTGCTCTGCTCATCGGAGTCTGCGACTGCGCATCTCCTGCTGCTGTTTTTTGCTCTGCTCGTCGGCGACTGCGCTGGTCCTGCTGCTGTTTTCTGCTCTGCTCATCGGCGTCGGCTACTGCGCTGATCCTGCTGCTGTTTTCTGCTCTGCTTGTCTGCATCAGCGAATGCACTGATCCTGCTGCTGTTTCCTGCTCTGCTCGTCGCCATCGGCGACTGCGCTGGTCCTGCTGTTGTTTTCTGATCTGATCGTCAGCGTCTGCGACTGCGCTGGTCCTGCTGCTGTTTTCTGCTCTGCTCATCGGCGACTGCGCTGGTCCTGCTGGTGTTTTCTGCACTGCTCATCGGCTTCGGCGACTGCGCTGGTCCTGCTGTTGTTTTCACCTCTGCTCATCGGCGTCTGCGACTGCGCTGGTCCTGCTGCTGTTTTCTGCTCTGCTCGTCGGCGTCTGTGACTGCGCATCTCCTGCTGCTGTTTTTTGCTCTGCTCGTCGGCGACTGCACTTGTCCTGCTGCTGTATTCTGCTCTGCTCATCGGCGTCGGCTACTGCGCTGATCCTGCTGCTGTTTTCTGCTCTGCTCGTTGGCGTCTGCGACTGCGCATCTCCTGCAGCTTTTTTCTGCTCTGCTCGTCGGCGTCAGCGACTGCGCTGATCCTGCAGCTTTTTTCTGCTCTGCTCGTTGCCGTCTGCGACTGTGCTGGTCCTGTTGCTGTTTTCTGCTCTGCTCGTCGGCGACTGCGCTGGTCCTGCTGTTGTTTTCTGCACTGCTCATTGGCGTCGGCGACTGCGTTGATCCTGCTGTTGTTTTCTGCTCTGCTCATTTGCGTCTGCGACTGCGCATCTCCTTTCTGCTTTTTTCTGCTCTGCTCCTCGGCGTCAGCGACTGCGCTGACCCTGATGCTGTTTTCTGCTCTGATCGTCTGCGAATGCGCATCTCCTGCTGCTGTTTTTTGCTCTGCTCGTCGGCGTCAGCGACTGCGCTGATCCTGCTGCTGTTTTCTGCTCTGCTCGTCGGAGTCTGCGACTGCGCATCTCCTGCTGCTGTTTTTTGCTCTGCTCGTCGGCGACTGCGCTGGTCCTGCTGCAGTTTTCTGCTCTGCTCATCGGCGTCGGCTACTGCGCTGATCCTGCTGCTGTTTTCTGCTCTGCTTGTCTGCATCAGCGAATGCACTGATCCTGCTGCTGTTTCCTGCTCTGCTCGTCGCCATCGGCGACTGCGCTGGTCCTGCTGTTGTTTTCTGCTCTGATCGTCAGCGTCGGCGACTGCGCTGGTCCTGCTGCTGTTTTATTCTCTGCTCGTCGGCGTCTGCTCTGCTCGTCGGCGTCTGCGACTGCGCTGGTCCTGCTTCTGTTTTTTGCTCTGCTCGTCGGCGACTGCACTGGTCCTGCTGCTGTTTTCTGCACTGCTCATTGGCGTCGGCGACTGTGCTGATCCTGCTGCTGTTTTCTGCACTGCTCATTGGCGTCGGCGACTGTGCTGATCCTGCTGCTGTTTTCTGCTCTGCTCGTAGGCGTCGGTGACTGCGCTGATCCTGCTGCTGTTTTCTGCACTGCTCATCGGCGTCTGCGACTGCGCTGGTCCTGCTGTTGTTTCCTGCTCTGCTCGTCGCCGTCGGCGACTGCGCTTGTCCTGCTGTTGTTTTCTGCTCTGATCGTCAGCGCCGGCGACTGCGCTGGTCCTGCTGCTGTTTTCTTCTCTGCTCGTCGACGTCTGCTCTGCTCGTCGGCGTCTGCGACTGCGCTGGTCCTGCTGCTGTTTTCTGCTCTGCTCATCGGTGACTGCGCTGGTCCTGCTTGTGTTTTCTGCACTGCTCATCTGCGTCGGCGACTGCGCTGGTCCTGCTGTTGTTTTCTGCTCTGATCGTCGGCGTCGGCGACTGCGCTGGTCCTGCTGCTGTTTTCTTCTCTGCTCGTCGGCGTCTGCTCTGCTCATTGACGTCGGCGACTGCGCTGGTCCTGCTGTTGTTTTCGCCTCTGCTCGTCGGCGTCTGAGACTGCGCTGGTCCTGCTGCTGTTTTCTGCTCTGCTCGTCGGCGACTGCGCTTGTCCTGCTGCTGTTTTCTGCACTGCTCATCAGCGTCGGCGACTGTGCAGATCCTGCTGCTGTTTTCTGCTCTGCTCGTAGGCATCGGCGACTGCGCTGGTCCTGCTGCTGTTTTCTACACTGCTCATCGGCGTCGGCGACTGCGCTGGTCCTGCTGTTGTTTTCTGCTCTGATCGTCGGCGTCGGCGACTGCGCTGGTTCTGCTGCTGTTTTCTTCTCTGCTCGTCAGCGTCTGCTCTGCTCGTCGGCGTCTGCGACTGCGCTGGTCCTGCTGCTGTTTTCTGCTCTGCTCATCGGCGACTGCGCTGGTCCTGCTGGTGTTTTCTGCACTGCTCATCGGCTTCGGCGACTGCGCTGGTCCTGCTGTTGTTTTCACCTCTGCTCATCGGCGTCTGCGACTGCGCTGGTCCTGCTGCTGTTTTCTGCTCTGATCGTCGGCGTCGGCGACTGCGCTGGTTCTGCTGCTGTTTTCTTTTCTGCTCGTCAGCGTCTGCTCTGCTCGTCGGCGTCTGCGACTGCGCTGGTCCTGCTGCTGTTTTCTGCTCTGCTCATCGGCGACTGCGCTGGTCCTGCTGGGGTTTTCTGCACTGCTCATCGGCTTCGGCGACTGCGCTGGTCCTGCTGTTGTTTTCACCTCTGCTCATCGGCGTCTGCGACTGCGCTGGTCCTGCTGCTGTTTTCTGCTCTGCTAGTCGGCGTCTGCGACTGCGCTGGTCCTGCTGCTGTTTTCTGCTCTGCTCATCGGCGACTGCGCTGGTCCTGCTGGTGTTTTCTGCACTGCTCATCGGCTTCGGCGACTGCGCTGGTCCTGCTGTTGTTTTCACCTCTGCTCATCGGCGTCTGCGACTGCGCTGGTCCTGCTGCTGTTTTCTGCTCTGCTCGTCGGCGTCTGTGACTGCGCATCTCCTGCTGCTGTCTTTTGCTCTGCTCGTCGGTGACTGCGCTTGTCCTGCTGCTGTTTTCTGCTCTGCTCATCGGCGTCGGCTACTGCGCTGATCCTGCTGCTGTTTTCTGCTCTGCTCGTTGGCGTCTGCGACTGCACATCTCCTGCAGCTTTTTTCTGCTCTGCTCGTCAGCGTCAGCGACTGCGCTGATCCTGCAGCTGTTTTCTGCTCTGCTCGTTGCCGTCTGCGACTGTGCTGGTCGTGTTGCTGTTTTCTGCTCTGCTCGTCGGCGACTGCGCTGGTCCTGCTGTTGTTTTCTGCACTGCTCATTGGCGTCGGCGACTGCGTTGATCCTGCTGTTGTTTTCTGCTCTGCTCATTTGCGTCTGCGACTGCGCATCTCCTTTCTGCTTTTTTCTGCTCTGCTCGTCGGCGTCAGCGACTGCGCTGACCCTGCTGCTGTTTTCTGCTCTGATCGTCTGCGACTGCGCATCTCCTGCTGCTGTTTTTTGCTCTGCTCGTCGGCGTCAGTGACTGTGCTGATCCTGCTGCTGTTTTCTGCTCTGCTCGTCGGAGTCTGCGACTGCGCATCTCCTGCTGCTGTTTTTTGCTCTGCTCGTCGGCGACTGCGCTGGTCCTGCTGCTTTTTTCTGCTCTGCTCATCGGCGTCGGCTACTGCGCTGATCCTGCTGCTGTTTTCTGCTCTGCTTGTCTGCATCAGCGAATGCACTGATCCTGCTTCTGTTTCCTGCTCTGCTCGTCGCCATCGGCGACTGCGCTGGTCCTGCTGTTGTTTTCTGCTCTGATCGTCAGCGTCGGCGACTGCGCTGGTCCTGCTGCTGTTTTATTCTCTGCTCGTCGGCGTCTGCTCTCCTCGTCGGCGTCTGCGACTGCGCTGGTCCTGCTGCTGTTTTTTGCTCTGCTCGTCGGCGACTGCGCTGGTCCTGCTGCTGTTTTCTGCACTGCTCATTGGCGTCGGCTACTGTGCTGATCCTGCTGCTGTTTTCTGCTCTGCTCGTAGGCGTCGGGGCGACTGCGCTGATCCTGCTGCTGTTTTCTGCACTGCTCATCGGCGTCTGCGACTGCGCTGGTCCTGCTGCTGTTTTCTGCTCTGCTCGTCGGCGACTGCACATCTCCTGCTGCTTTTTTCTGCTCTGCTCGTCGGCGTCAGCGACTGCGCTGACCCTGCTGCTGTTTTCTGCTCTGATCGTCTGCGACTGCGCATCTCCTGCTTCTGTTTTTTGCTCTGCTCGTCGGCGTCAGCGACTGCGCTGATCCTGCTGCTGTTTTCTGCTCTGCTCGTCGGCGTCTGCGACTGCGCATCTCCTGCTGCTGTTTTTTGCTCTGCTCTTCGGCGACTGCGCTGGTCGTGCTGCTGTTTTCTGCTCTGCTCATCGGTGTCGGCTACTGCGCTGATCCTGCTGTTGTTTCCTGCTCTGCTCGTCGCCGTCGGCGACTGCGCTGGTCCTGCTCTTGTTTTCTGCTCTGATCGTCGGCGCCGGCGACTGCGCTGGTTCTGCTGCTGTTTTCTTCTCTGCTCGTCGGCGTCTGCGACTGCGCTGGTCCTGCTGCTGTTTTCTGCTCTGCTCATCGGTGACTGCGCTGGTCCTGCTTGTGTTTTCTGCACTGCTCATCTGCGTCGGCGACTGCGCTGGTCCTGCTGTTGTTTTCTGCTCTGATCGTCGGCGTCGGCAACTGCGCTGGTCCTGCTGCTGTTTTCTTCTCTGCTCGTCGGCGTCTGCTCTGCTCGTCGGCGTCTGCGACTGCGCTGGTCCTGCTGCTGTTTTCTGCTCTGCTCATCGGCGACTGCGCTGGTCCTGCTGGTGTTTTCTGCATTGCTCATCGACGTCGGCGACTGCGCTGGTCCTGCTGTTGTTTTCGCCTCTGCTCGTCGGCGTCTGAGACTGCGCTGGTCCTGCTGCTGTTTTCTGCTCTGCTCGTCAGCGACTGTGCTTGTCCTGCTGCTGTTTTCTGCTCTGCTCGTAGGCATCGGCGACTGCGCTGGTCCTGCTGCTGTTTTCTACACTGCTCATCGGCGTCGGCGACTGCGCTGGTCCTGCTGTTGTTTTCTGCTCTGATCGTCGGCGTCGGCGACTGCGCTGGTTCTGCTGCTGTTTTCTGCACTGCTCATTGGCGTCGGCGACTGCGTTGATCCTGCTGTTGTTTTCTGCTCTGCTCATTTGCGTCTGCGACTGCGCATCTCCTTTCTGCTTTTTTCTGCTCTGCTCGTCGGCGTCAGCGACTGCGCTGACCCTGCTGCTGTTTTCTGCTCTGATCGTCTGCAACTGCGCATCTCCTGCTGCTGTTTTTTGCTCTGCTCGTCGGCGTCAGCGACTGCGCTGTTCCTGCTGCTGTTTTCTGCTCAGCTCGTCGGAGTCTGCGACTGCGCATCTCCTGCTGCTGTTTTTTGCTCTGCTCGTCGGCGACTGCGCTGGTCCTGCTGCTGTTTTCTGCTCTGCTCATCGGCGTCGGCTACTGCGCTGATCCTGCTGCTGTTTTCTGCTCTGCTTGTCTGCATCAGCGAATGCACTGATCCTGCTGCTGTTTCCTGCTCTGCTCGTCGCCATCGGCGACTGCGCTGATCCTGCTGCTGTTTTCTGCACTGCTCATCGGCGTCTGCGACTGCGCTGGTCCTGCTGCTGTTTTCTGCTCTGCTCGTCGGCGACTGCGCATCTCCTGCTGCTTTTTTCTGCTCTGCTCGTCGGCGTCGGCGACTGCGCTGACCCTGCTGCTGTTTTCTGCTCTGATCGTCTGCGACTGCGCATCTCCTGCTTCTGTTTTTTGCTCTGCTCGTCGGCGTCAGCGACTGCGCTGATCCTGCTGCTGTTTTCTGCTCTGCTCGTCGGCGTCTGCGACTGCGCATCTCCTGCTGCTGTTTTTTGCTCTGCTCTTCGGCGACTGCGCTGGTCGTGCTGCTGTTTTCTGCTCTGCTCATCGGTGTCGGCTACTGCGCTGATCCTGCTGTTGTTTCCTGCTCTGCTCGTCGCCGTCGGCGACTGCGCTGGTCCTGCTCTTGTTTTCTGCTCTGATCGTCGGCGCCGGCGACTGCGCTGGTTCTGCTGCTGTTTTCTTCTCTGCTCGTCGGCGTCTGCGACTGCGCTGGTCCTGCTGCTGTTTTCTGCTCTGCTCATCGGTGACTGCGCTGGTCCTGCTTGTGTTTTCTGCACTGCTCATCTGCGTCGGCGACTGCGCTGGTCCTGCTGTTGTTTTCTGCTCTGATCGTCGGCGTCGGCAACTGCGCTGGTCCTGCTGCTGTTTTCTTCTCTGCTCGTCGGCGTCTGCTCTGCTCGTCGGCGTCTGCGACTGCGCTGGTCCTGCTGCTGTTTTCTGCTCTGCTCATCGGCGACTGCGCTGGTCCTGCTGGTGTTTTCTGCATTGCTCATCGACGTCGGCGACTGCGCTGGTCCTGCTGTTGTTTTCGCCTCTGCTCGTCGGCGTCTGAGACTGCGCTGGTCCTGCTGCTGTTTTCTGCTCTGCTCGTCAGCGACTGTGCTTGTCCTGCTGCTGTTTTCTGCTCTGCTCGTAGGCATCGGCGACTGCGCTGGTCCTGCTGCTGTTTTCTACACTGCTCATCGGCGTCGGCGACTGCGCTGGTCCTGCTGTTGTTTTCTGCTCTGATCGTCGGCGTCGGCGACTGCGCTGGTTCTGCTGCTGTTTTCTGCACTGCTCATTGGCGTCGGCGACTGCGTTGATCCTGCTGTTGTTTTCTGCTCTGCTCATTTGCGTCTGCGACTGCGCATCTCCTTTCTGCTTTTTTCTGCTCTGCTCGTCGGCGTCAGCGACTGCGCTGACCCTGCTGCTGTTTTCTGCTCTGATCGTCTGCAACTGCGCATCTCCTGCTGCTGTTTTTTGCTCTGCTCGTCGGCGTCAGCGACTGCGCTGTTCCTGCTGCTGTTTTCTGCTCTGCTCGTCGGCGTCTGCGACTGCGCTGGTCCTGCTGCTGTTTTCTGCTCTGCTCATCGGTGACTGCGCTGGTCCTGCTTGTGTTTTCTGCACTGCTCATCTGCGTCGGCGACTGCGCTGGTCCTGCTGTTGTTTTCTGCTCTGATCGTCGGCGTCGGCAACTGCGCTGGTCCTGCTGCTGTTTTCTTCTCTGCTCGTCGGCGTCTGCTCTGCTCGTCGGCGTCTGCGACTGCGCTGGTCCTGCTGCTGTTTTCTGCTCTGCTCATCGGCGACTGCGCTGGTCCTGCTGGTGTTTTCTGCATTGCTCATCGACGTCGGCGACTGCGCTGGTCCTGCTGTTGTTTTCGCTTCTGCTCGTCGGCGTCTGAGACTGCGCTGGTCCTGCTGCTGTTTTCTGCTCTGCTCGTCAGCGACTGTGCTTGTCCTGCTGCTGTTTTCTGCTCTGCTCGTAGGCATCGGCGACTGCGCTGGTCCTGCTGCTGTTTTCTACACTGCTCATCGGCGTCGGCGACTGCGCTGGTCCTGCTGTTGTTTTCTGCTCTGATCGTCGGCGTCGGCGACTGCGCTGGTTCTGCTGCTGTTTTCTGCACTGCTCATTGGCGTCGGCGACTGCGTTGATCCTGCTGTTGTTTTCTGCTCTGCTCATTTGCGTCTGCGACTGCGCATCTCCTTTCTGCTTTTTTCTGCTCTGCTCGTCGGCGTCAGCGACTGCGCTGACCCTGCTGCTGTTTTCTGCTCTGATCGTCTGCAACTGCGCATCTCCTGCTGCTGTTTTTTGCTCTGCTCGTCGGCGTCAGCGACTGCGCTGTTCCTGCTGCTGTTTTCTGCTCAGCTCGTCGGAGTCTGCGACTGCGCATCTCCTGCTGCTGTTTTTTGCTCTGCTCGTCGGCGACTGCGCTGGTCCTGCTGCTGTTTTCTGCTCTGCTCATCGGCGTCGGCTACTGCGCTGATCCTGCTGCTGTTTTCTGCTCTGCTTGTCTGCATCAGCGAATGCACTGATCCTGCTGCTGTTTCCTGCTCTGCTCGTCGCCATCGGCGACTGCGCTGATCCTGCTGCTGTTTTCTGCACTGCTCATCGGCGTCTGCGACTGCGCTGGTCCTGCTGCTGTTTTCTGCTCTGCTCGTCGGCGACTGCGCATCTCCTGCTGCTTTTTTCTGCTCTGCTCGTCGGCGTCGGCGACTGCGCTGACCCTGCTGCTGTTTTCTGCTCTGATCGTCTGCGACTGCGCATCTCCTGCTTCTGTTTTTTGCTCTGCTCGTCGGCGTCAGCGACTGCGCTGATCCTGCTGCTGTTTTCTGCTCTGCTCGTCGGCGTCTGCGACTGCGCATCTCCTGCTGCTGTTTTTTGCTCTGCTCTTCGGCGACTGCGCTGGTCGTGCTGCTGTTTTCTGCTCTGCTCATCGGTGTCGGCTACTGCGCTGATCCTGCTGTTGTTTCCTGCTCTGCTCGTCGCCGTCGGCGACTGCGCTGGTCCTGCTCTTGTTTTCTGCTCTGATCGTCGGCGCCGGCGACTGCGCTGGTTCTGCTGCTGTTTTCTTCTCTGCTCGTCGGCGTCTGCGACTGCGCTGGTCCTGCTGCTGTTTTCTGCTCTGCTCATCGGTGACTGCGCTGGTCCTGCTTGTGTTTTCTGCACTGCTCATCTGCGTCGGCGACTGCGCTGGTCCTGCTGTTGTTTTCTGCTCTGATCGTCGGCGTCGGCAACTGCGCTGGTCCTGCTGCTGTTTTCTTCTCTGCTCGTCGGCGTCTGCTCTGCTCGTCGGCGTCTGCGACTGCGCTGGTCCTGCTGCTGTTTTCTGCTCTGCTCATCGGCGACTGCGCTGGTCCTGCTGGTGTTTTCTGCATTGCTCATCGACGTCGGCGACTGCGCTGGTCCTGCTGTTGTTTTCGCCTCTGCTCGTCGGCGTCTGAGACTGCGCTGGTCCTGCTGCTGTTTTCTGCTCTGCTCGTCAGCGACTGTGCTTGTCCTGCTGCTGTTTTCTGCTCTGCTCGTAGGCATCGGCGACTGCGCTGGTCCTGCTGCTGTTTTCTACACTGCTCATCGGCGTCGGCGACTGCGCTGGTCCTGCTGTTGTTTTCTGCTCTGATCGTCGGCGTCGGCGACTGCGCTGGTTCTGCTGCTGTTTTCTGCACTGCTCATTGGCGTCGGCGACTGCGTTGATCCTGCTGTTGTTTTCTGCTCTGCTCATTTGCGTCTGCGACTGCGCATCTCCTTTCTGCTTTTTTCTGCTCTGCTCGTCGGCGTCAGCGACTGCGCTGACCCTGCTGCTGTTTTCTGCTCTGATCGTCTGCAACTGCGCATCTCCTGCTGCTGTTTTTTGCTCTGCTCGTCGGCGTCAGCGACTGCGCTGTTCCTGCTGCTGTTTTCTGCTCTGCTCGTCGGAGTCTGCGACTGCGCATCTCCTGCTGCTGTTTTTTGCTCTGCTCGTCGGCGACTGCGCTGGTCCTGCTGCTGTTTTCTGCTCTGCTCATCGGCGTCGGCTACTGCGCTGATCCTGCTGCTGTTTTCTGCTCTGCTTGTCTGCATCAGCGAATGCACTGATCCTGCTGCTGTTTCCTGCTCTGCTCGTCGCCATCGGCGACTGCGCTGGTCCTGCTGTTGTTTTATGATCTGATCGTCAGCGTCTGCGACTGCGCTGGTCCTGCTGCTGTTTTTTGCTCTGCTCGTCGGCGACTGCGCTGGTCCTGCTGCTGTTTTCTGCACTGCTCATTGGCGTCGGCGACTGTGCTGATCCTGCTGCTGTTTTCTGCTCTGCTCGTAGGCGTCGGCGACTGCGCTGATCCTACTGCTGTTTTCTGCACTGCTCATCGGCGTCTGCGACTGCGCTGGTCCTGCTGCTGTTTTCTGCTCTGCTCGTCGGCGACTGCGCATCTCCTGCTGCTTTTTTCTGCTCTGCTCGTCGGCGTCAGCGACTGCGCTGACCTTGCTGCTGTTTTCTGCTCTGATCATCTGCGACTGCGCATCTCCTGCTTCTGTTTTTTGCTCTGCTCGTCGGCGTCAGCGACTGCGCTGATCCTGCTGCTGTTTTCTGCTCTGCTCGTCGGCGTCTGCGACTGCGCATCTCCTGCTGCTGTTTTTTGCTCTGCTCTTCGGCGACTGCGCTGGTCCTGCTGCTGTTTTCTGCTCTGCTCATCGGTGTCGGCTACTGCGCTGATCCTGCTGTTGTTTCCTGCTCTGCTCGTCGCCGTCGGCGACTGCGCTGGTCCTGTTGTTGTTTTCTGCTCTGATCGTCGGCGCCGGCGACTGCGCTGGTCCTGCTGCTGTTTTCTTCTCTGCTCGTCGGCGTCTGCTCTGCTCGTCGGCGTCTGCGACTGCGCTGGTACTGCTGCTGTTTTCTGCTCTGCTCATCGGTGACTGCGCTGGTCCTGCTTGTGTTTTCTGCACTGCTCATCTGCGTCGGCGACTGCGCTGGTCCTGTTGTTGTTTTCTGCTCTGATCGTCGGCGTCGGCGACTGCGCTGGTCCTGCTGCTGTTTTCTTCTCTGCTCGTCGGCGTCTGCTCTGCTCGTCGGCGTCTGCGACTGCGCTGGTCCTGCTGCTGTTTTCTGCTCTGCTCATCGGCGACTGCGCTGGTCCCACTGGTGTTTTCTGCATTGCTCATCGACGTCGGCGACTGCGCTGGTCCTGCTGTTGTTTTCGCCTCTGCTCGTCGGCGTCTGAGACTGCGCTGGTCCTGCTGCTGTTTTCTGCTCTGCTCGTCGGCGACTGCGCTTGTCCTGCTGCTGTTTTCTGCACTGCTCATCAGCGTCGGCAAATGTGCTGATCCTGCTGCTGTTTTCTACACTGCTCATCGGCGTTGGCGAATGCGCTGATCCTGCTGCTGTTTCCTGCTCTGCTCGTAGGCATCGGCGACTGCGCTGGTCCTGCTGCTGTTTTCTACACTGCTCATCGGCGTTGGCGAATGCGCTGATCCTGCTGCTGTTTCCTGCTCTGCTCGTCGCCGTCGGCGACTGCGCTGGTCCTGCTGTTGTTTTCTGCTCTGATCGTCGACGACTGCGCTGGTTCTGCTGCTGTTTTCTTCTCTGCTCGTCGGCGTCTGCTCTGCTCGTCGGCGTCTGCGACTGCGCTGGTCCTGCTGCTTTTTTCTGCTCTGCTCATCGGCGACTGCGCTGGTCCTGCTGGTGTTTTCTGCACTGCTCATCGGCATCGGCGACTGCGCTGGTCCTGCTGTTGTTTTCGCCTCTGCTCATCGGCGTCTGCGACTGCGCCGGTCCTGCTGCTGTTTTCTGCTCTGCTTGTCGGCGACTGCGCTGGTCCTGCTGCTGTTTTCTGCACTGCTCATTGGAGTCGGCGACTGTGCTGATCCTGCTGCTGTTTTCTGCTCTGCTCGTAGGCGTCGGCGACTGCGCTGGTCCTGCTGCTGTTTTCTTCACTGCTCATCGGCGACTGCGCTGGTCCTGCTGCTGTTTTCTGCTCTGCTCGTCGGCGACTGCGCAGGTCCTGCTGCTGTTTTCTGCACTGCTCATCGGCGTCGGCGACTGCGTTGATCCTGCTGCTGTTTTCTGCTCTGCTCATTGGCGTCTGCGACTGCACATCTCCTGCTGCTTTTTTCTGCTCTGCTCGTCGGCGTCAGCGACTGCACTGACCCTGCTGCTGTTTTCTGCTCTGATCGTCTGCGACTGCGCATCTCCTGCTTCTGTTTTTTGCTCTGCTTGTCGGCGTCAGCGACTGCGCTGATCCTGCTGCTGTTTTCTGCTCTGCTCGTCGGCGTCTGCGACTGCGCATCTCCTGCTGCTGTGTTCTGCTCTGCTCATCGGAGTCGGCTACTGCGCGGATCCTGCTGCTGTTTTCTGCTCTGCTTGTCTGCGTCAGCGAATGCGCTGATCCTGCTGCTGTTTCCTGCTCTGCTCGTCGCTGTCGGCTACTGCGCTGGTCCTGCTGTTGTTTTCTGCTCTGATCGTCGGCTTCGGCGACTGTGCTTGTCCTGCTGCTGTTTTCTGCTCTGCTCGTTGGCGTCTGCGACTGCGCGTCTCCTGCTGCTTTTTTCTGCTCTGCTCGTCGGCGTCAGCGACTGCGCTGATCCTGCAGCTGTTTTCTGCTCTGCTCGTCGCCGTCTGTGACTGTGCTGGTCCTGTTGCTGTTTTCTGCTCTGCTCGTCGGCGACTGCGCTGGTCCTGCTGCTGTTTTCTGCACTGCTCATTGGAGTCGGCGACTGTGCTGATCCTGCTGCTGTTTTCTGCTCTGCTCGTAGGCGTCGGCGACTGCGCTGGTCCTGCTGCTGTTTTCTTCACTGCTCATCGGCGACTGCGCTGGTCCTGCTGCTGTTTTCTGCTCTGCTCTGCTCATCGGCGACTGCGCAGGTCCTGCTGCTGTTTTCTGCACTGCTCATCGGCGTCGGCGACTGCGTTGATCCTGCTGCTATTTTCTGCTCTGCTCATTGGCATCTAAGACTGCACATCTCCTGCTGCTTTTTTCTGCTCTGCTCGTCGGCGTCAGCGACTGCACTGACCCTGCTGCTGTTTTCTGCTCTGATCGTCTGCGACTGCGCATCTCCTGCTTCTGTTTTTTGCTCTGCTCCTCGGCGTCAGCGACTGCGCTGATCCTGCTGCCTATTTCTGCTCTCCTCGTCGGCGTCTGCGACTGCGCATCTCCTCCTGCTGTTTTCTGCTCTGCTCATCGGAGTCGGCTACTGCGCGGATCCTGCTGCTGTTTCCTGCTCTGCTCGTCGCCGTCGGCTACTGCGCTGGTCCTGCTGTTGTTTTCTGCTCTGATCGTCGGCTTCGGCGACTGTGCTTGTCCTGCTGCTGTTTTCTGCTCTGCTCGTTGGCGTCTGCGACTGCGCATCTCCTGCTGCTTTTTTCTGCTCTGCTCGTCGGCGTCAGCGACTGCGCTGATCCTGCAGCTGTTTTCTGCTCTGCTCGTCGCCGTCTGTGACTGTGCTGGTCCTGTTGCTGTTTTCTGCTCTGCTCGTCGGGGACTGCGCTGGTCCTGCTGCTGTTTTCTGCACTGCTCATTGGCGTCGGCGACTGCGTTGATCCTGCTGCTGTTTTCTGCTCTGCTCATTTGCGTCTGCGACTGCGCATCTCCTGCTGCTTTTTTCTGCTCTGCTCGTCGGCGTCAGCGACTGCGCTGACCCTGCTGCTGTTTTCTGATCTGATCGTCTGCGACTGCGCATCTCCTGCTGCTGTTTTTTGCTCTGCTCGTCGGCGTCAGCGACTGCTCTGATCCTGCTGCTGTTTTCTGCTCTGCTCGTTGGCGTCGGCTACTGCGCTGATCCTGCTGCTGTTTTCTGCTCTGCATGTCTGCTTCAGCAAATGCGCTGATCCTGCCGCTGTTACCTGCTCTGCTCGACGCCGTCGGCGCCTGCGCTGGTCCTGTTGTTGTTTTCTGCTCTGATCGTCGACCTTGGCGACTGCGCTGGTCCTGCTGCTGTTTTCTTCTCTGCTCGTCGGCGTCTGCGACTGCGATGGCCCTGCTGCTGTTTTCTGCTCTGCTCATCGGCGACTGCGCTGGTTCTGCTGGTGTTTTCTGCACTGCTCATCGGCGTCTGCGACTGCGCTGGTCCTGCTGCTGTTTTCTGCTCTGCTCATCGGCGACTGCGCTGGTCCTGCTGGTGTTTTCTGCACTGCTCATCGGCTTCGGCGACTGCGCTGGTCCTGCTGTTGTTTTCGCCTCTGCTCATCGGCGTCTGCGACTGCGCTGGTCCTGCTGCTGTTTTCTGCACTGCTCATTGGCGTCGGCGACTGTGCTGATCCTGCTGCTGTTTTCTGCTCTGCTCGTAGGCATCGGCGACTGCGCTGGTCCTGCTGCTGTTTTCTTCACTGCTCATCGGCGACTGCGACTGCGCATCTCCTGCTGCTTTTTTCTGCTCTGCTCGTCGGCGTCAGCGACTGCACTGACCCTGCTGCTGTTTTCTGCTCTGATCGTCTGCGACTGCGCATCTCCTGCTTCTGTTTTTTGCTCTGCTCGTCGGCGTCAGCGACTGCGCTGATCCTGCTGCTGTTTTCTGCTCTGCTCATCGGCGTCGGCTACTGCGCGGATCCTGCTGCTGTTTTCTGCTCTGCTTGTCTGCGTCAGCGAATGCGCTGATCCTGCTGCTGTTTCCTGCTCTGCTCGTCGCCGTCGGCTACTGCGCTGGTCCTGCTGTTGTTTTCTGCTCTGATCGTCGGCGTCGGCGACTGTGCTGGTCCTGCTGCTGTTTTCTGCTCTGCTCGTTGGCGTCTGCGACTGCGCATCTCCTGCTGCTTTTTTCTGCTCTGCTCGTCGGCGTCAGCGACTGCTCTGACCCTGCTGCTGTTTTCTGCTCTGATAGTCTGCGACTGCGCATCTCCTGCTGCTGTTTTTTGCTCTGCTCGTCGGCGACTGCGCTGGTCCTGCTGCTGTTTTCTGCTCTGCTCATCGTCGTCGGCTACTGCGCTGATCCTGCTGCTGTTTTCTGCTCTGCTTGTCTGCGTCAGCGAATGCGCTGATCCTGCTGCTGTTTCCTGCTCTGCTCGTCGATGTCGGCGCCTGCGCTGGTCCTGCTGTTGTTTTCACCTCTGCTCGTCGGCGTCTGCGACTGCGCTGGTCCTGCTGCTGTTTTCTGCTCTACTCGAAGGCTTCGGCGACTGCGCTGGTCCTGCTGCTGTTTTCTGCACTGCTCATCGGCGTCTGCGACTGCGCTGGTCCTGCTGCTGTTTTCTGCTCTGCTCGTCGGTGACTGCGCAGGTCCTGCTGCTGTTTTCTGCACTGATCATCGGCGTCGGCGACTGCGCTGATCCTGCTGCTGTTTTCTGCTCTGCTCATTGGCGTCTGCGACTGCGCATCTCCTGCTGCTTTTTTCTGCTTTGCTCGTCGGCGTCAGCGACTGCGCTGACCCTGCTGCTGTTTTCTGCTCTGATCGTCTGCGACTGCGCATCTCCTGCTTCAGGTTTTTGCTCTGCTCGTCGGCGTCAGCGACTGCCCTGATCCTGCCACTGTTTTCTGCTCTGCTCGTCGGCGTCTGCGACTGCGCATCTCCTGCTGCTGTTTTTTGCTCTGCTCGTCGGCGTCGGCAACTGCGCTGATCCAGCTGCTGTTTCTTGCTCTGCTCATCGGCGTCAGCGACTCTGCTGATCCTGCTGCTGTTTTCTGCTCTGCTCGTCTGCGTCAGCGAATGCGCTGATCCTGCTGCTGTTTCCTGCTCTGCTCGTCGCCGTCGGCGACTTCGCTGGTCCTGCTGTTGTTTTCTGCTCTGATCGCTGGCGTCGGCGACTGCGCTGGTCCTGCTGCTGTTTTCTTCTCTGCTCGTCGGCGTCTGCTCTGCTCGTCGGCGTCTGCGCTGGTCCTGTTGATGTTTTCTGCTCTGCTCGTCGGCGACTGCGCTGGTCCTGCTCTTGTTTTCGCCTCTGCTCGTCGGTGTCTGCTCTGCTCATTGGCGTCTGCGACTGTGCATCTCCTGCTGCTTTTTTCTGCTCTGCTTGTCGGCGTCAGCGACTGCGCTGACCCTGCTGCTGTTTTCTGCTCTGATCGTCTGCGACTGTGCATCTCCTGCTGCTGTTTTTTGCTCTGCTTGTCGGCGTCAGCGACTGCGCTGATCCTGCTGCTGTTTTCTGCTCTGCTCGTCGGCGTCTGTGACTGCGCATTTCCTGCTGCTGTTTTTTGCTCTGCTCGTCGGCGACTGTGCTTGTCCTGCTGCTGTTTTCTGCTCTGCTCATCGGCGTCGGCTACTGCGCTGATCCTGCTGCTGTTTTCTGCTCTGCTCGTTGGCGTCTGCGACTGCGCATCTCCTGCTGCTTTTTTCTGCTCTGCTCGTCGGCGTCAGCGACTGCGCTGATCCTGCAGCTTTTTTCCGCTTTGCTCGTCGCCGTCTGCGACTGTGCTGGTCCTGTTGCTGTTTTCTGCTCTGCTCGTCGGCGTCTGTGACTGTGCATCTCCTGCTGCTGTTTTTTGCTCTGCTCGTCGGCGACTGCGCTTGTCCTGCTGCTGTTTTCTGCTCTGCTCATCGGCGTCGGCTACTGCACTGATCCTGCTGCTGTTTTCTGCTCTGCTCGTTGGCGTCTGCGACTGCGCATCTCCTGCTGCTTTTTTCTGCTCTGCTCGTCGGCGTCAGCGACTGCACTGATCCTGCAGCTGTTTTCTGCTCTGCTCATCGCCGTCTGCGACTGCGCTGGTCCTGTTGCTGTTTTCTGCTCTGCTCGTCGGCGACTGCGCTGGTCCTGCTGCTGTTTTCTGCAATGCTCATCGGCGTCGGCGACTGCGTTGATCCTGCTGCTTTTTTCTGCTCTGCTCGTCGGCGTCAGCGACTGCGCTGACCCTGCTGCTGTATTCTGCTCTGATCGCCTGCAACTGCTCATCTCCTGCTGCTGTTTTTTGCTCTGCTCGTCGGCGTCAGCGACTGTGCTGATCCTGCTGCTGTTTTTTGCTCTGCTCGTCGGCGACTGCGCTGGTCCTGCTGCTGTTTTCTGCTCTGCTCATCGGCGTCTGCTACTGCGCTGATCCTGCTGCTGTTTTCTGCTCTGCTTGTCTGCGTCAGCGAATGCGCTGATCCTGCTGCTGTTTCCTGCTCTGCTCGTCGCCGTCGGCGACTGCGCTGGTCCTGCTGTTGTTTTATGCTCTGATCGTCGGCGTCGGCGACTGCGCTGGTCCTGCTGCTGTTTTCTTCTCTGCTCGTCGGCGTCTGCTCTGCTCGTCGGCGTCTGCGACTGCGCTCGTCCTGCTGCTGTTTTCTGCTCTGCTCATCGGTGACTGCGCTGGTCCTGCTGGTGTTTTCTGCACTGCTCATCGGCGTCGGCGACTGCGCTGGTCCTGCTGTTGTTTTCGCCTCTGCTCGTCGGCGTCTGCAACTGCGCTGGTCCTGCTGCTGTTTTCTGCTCTGCTCGTCGGCGACTGCGCTGGTCCTGCTGCTGTTTTCTTTACTGCTCATTGGCGTCGGCGACTGTGCTGATCCTTTTGCTGTTTTCTGCTCTGCTCGTAGGCGTCGGTGACTGCGCTGGTCCTGCTGCTGTTTTCTGCACTGCTCATCGGCGTCTGCGACTGCGCTGGTCCTGCTGCTGTTTTCTGCTCTGCTCGTCGGCGACTGCGCAGGTCCTGCTGCTGTTTTCTGCACTGCTCATCGGCGTCGGTGACTGCGTTGATCCTGCTGCTGTTTTCTGCTCTGCTCATTGGCGTCTGCGACTGCGCATCTCCTGCTGCTTTTTTCTGCTCTGCTCGTCGGCGTCAGCGACTGAGCTGACCCTGCTGCTGTTTTCTGCTCTGATCGTCTGCGACTGCGCATCTCCTGCTTCTGTTTTTTGCTCTGCTCGTCGGCGTCGGCGACTGCGCTGGTCCTGCTGCTGTTTTCTGCTCTGCTCATCGGCGTCGGCTACTGCGCTGATCCTGCTGTTGTTTCCTGCTCTGCTCGTCGCCGTCGGCGACTGCGCTCGTCCTGCTGTTGTTTTCTGCTCTGATCGTCGGCGCCGGCGACTGCGCTGGTCCTGCTGCTGTTTTAATCTCTGCTCGTCGGCGTCTGCGACTGCGCTGATCCTGCTGCTGTTTTCTGCTCTGCTCGTCGGCGACTGCGCTTGTCCTGCTGCTGTTTTCTGCTCTGCTCATCGGCGTCGGCTACTGCGCTGATCCTGCTGCTGTTTTCTGCTCTGCTCGATGGCGTCTGCGACTGCGCATCTCCTGCTGCTGTTTTCTGCACTGCTCATTGGCGTCGGCGACTGCGTTGATCCTGCTGTTGTTTTCTGCTCTGCTCATTTGCGTCTGCGACTGCGCATCTCCTGCTGCTGTTTTTTTGCTCTGCTCGTCGGCGTCAGCGACTGCGCTGATCCTGCTGCTGTTTTCTGCTCTGCTCGTCGGAGTCTGCGACTGTGCATCTCCTGCTGCTGTTTTTTGCTCTGCTCGTCGGCAACTGCGCTGGTCCTGCTGCTGTTTTCTGCTCTGCACATCGGCGTCGGCAACTGCGCTTATCCTGCTGCTGTTTCCTGCTCTGCTTGTCTGCGTCAGCGAATGCACTGATCCTGCTGCTGTCTCCTGCTCTGCTCGTCGCCATCGGCGACTGCGCTGGTCCTGCTGTTGTTTTCTGCTCTGATCGTCAGCGTCGGCGACTGCGCTGGTCCTGCTGCTGTTTTATTCTCTGCTCGTCGGCGTCTGCTCTGCTCGTCGGCATCTGCGACTGCGCTGGTCCTGCTGCTTTTTTTTGCTCTGCTCGTCGGCGACTGCGCTGGTCCTGCTGCTGTTTTCTGCACTGCTCATTGGCGTCGGCGACTGTGCTGATCCTGCTGCTGTTTTCTGCTCTGCTCGTAGGCGTCGGCGACTGCGCTGATCCTGCTGCTGTTTTCTGCACTGCTCATCGGCGTCTGCGACTGCGCTGGTCCTGCTGCTGTTTTCTGCTCTGCTCGTCAGCGACTGCGCATCTCCTGCTGCTTTTTTCTGCTCTGCTCGTCGGCGTCAGCGACTGCACTGATCCTGCTGCTGTTTTCTGCTCTGCTCGTCGGCGTCTGCGACTGCGCATCTCCTGCTGCTGTTTTTTGCTCTGCTCTTCGGCGACTGCGCTGGTCCTGCTGCTGTTTTCTGCTCTGCTCATCGGTGTCGGCTACTGCGCTGATCCTGCTGTTGTTTCCTGCTCTGCTCGTCGCCGTCGGCGACTGCGCTGGTCCTGCTGTTGTTTTCTGCTCTGATCGTCGGCGCCGGCGACTGCGCTTGTCCTGGTACTGTTTTCTTCTCTGCTCGTCGGCGTCTGCGACTGTGCTGGTCCTGCTGCTGTTTTCTGCTCTGCTCATCGGTGACTGCGCTGGTCCTGCTTGTGTTTTCTGCACTGCTCATCTGCGTCGGCGACTGCGCTGGTCCTGCTGTTGTTTTCTGCTCTGATCGTCGGCGTCGGCGACTGCGCTGGTCCTGCTGCTGTTTTCTTCTCTGCTTGTCGGCGTCTGCTCTGCTCGTCGGCGTCTGCGACTGCGCTGGTCCTGCTGCTGTTTTCTGCTCTGCTCATCGGCGACTGCGCTGGTCCTGCTGCTGTTTTCTACACTGCTCATCAGCGTCAGCGAATGCGCTGATCCTGCTGCTGTTTCCTGCTCTGCTCGTCGCCGTCGGCGACTGCGCTGGTCCTGCTGTTGTTTTCTGCTCTGATCGTCGGCGTCGGCGACTGCGCTGGTTCTGCTGCTGTTTTCTTCTCTGCTCGTCGGCGTCTGCTCTGCTCGTCGGCGTCTGCGACTGTGCTGGTCCTGCTGCTGTTTTCTGCTCTGCTCATCGGCGACTGCGCTGGTCCTGCTGGTGTTTTCTGCACTGCTCATCGGCTTCGGCTACTGCGCTGGTCCTGCTGTTGTTTTCTGCTTTGATCGTCGGCTTCGGCGACTGTGCTTGTCCTGCTGCTGTTTTCTGCTCTGCTCGTTGGCGTCTGCGACTTCGCATCTCCTGCTGCTTTTTTCTTGTCTGCTCGTCGGCGTCAGCGACTGCGCTGATCCTGCAGCTGTTTTCTGCTCTGCTCGTCGCCGTCTGTGACTGTGCTGGTCCTGTTGCTGTTTTCTGCTCTGCTCGTCGGCGACTGCGCTGGTCCTGCTGCTGTTTTCTGCACTGCTCATTGGCGTCGGCGACTGCGTTGATCCTGCTGCTGTTTTCTGCTCTGCTCATTTGCGTCTGCGACTGCGCATCTCCTGCTGCTTTTTTCTGCTCTGCTCGTCGGCGTCAGCGACTTCGCTGACCCTGCTGCTGTTTTCTGCTCAGATCGTCTGCGACTGCGCATCTCCTGCTGCTGTTTTTTGCTCTGCTCGTCGGGGTCAGCGACTGCTCTGATCTTGCTGCTGTTTTCTGCTCTGCTCGTCGGAGTCTGCGACTGCGCATCTCCTGCTGCTGTTTTTTACTCTGCTCGTCGGCGACTGCGCTGATCCTGCTGCTGGTTCCTGCTCTGCTCGTCGCCGTCGGCGCCTGCGCTGGTCCTGCTGTTGTTTTCTGCTCTGATCGTCGACCTTGGCGACTGCGCTGGTCCTGCTGCTGTTTTCTTCTCTGCTCGTCGGCGTCTGCTCTGCTTGTCGGCGTCTGCGACTGCGATGGTCCTGCTGCTGTTTTCTGCTCTGCTCATCGGTGACTGTGCTGGTCCTGCTGGTGTTTTCTGCACTGCTCATCGGCGTCTGCGACTGCGCTGGTCCTGCTGCTGTTTTCTGCTCTGCTCATCGGCGACTGCGCTGGTCCTGCTGGTGTTTTCTGCACTGCTCATCGGCATTGGTGACTGCGTTGATCCTGCTGCTGTTTTCTGCTCTGCTCATTGGCGTCTGCGACTGCGCATCTCCTGCTGCTGTTTCCTGCTCTGCTTGTCGCCGTCGGCTACTGCGCTGGTCCTGCTGTTGTTTTCTGCTCTGATCGTCGGCTTCGGCGACTGTGCTTGTCCTGCTGCTGTTTTCTGCTCTGCTCGTTGGCGTCTGCGACTTCGCATCTCCTGCTGCTTTTTTCTGCTCTGCTCGTCGGCGTCAGCGACTGCGCTGATCCTGCAGCTGTTTTCTGCTCTGCTCGTCGCCGTCTGTGACTGTGCTGGTCCTGTTGCTGTTTTCTGCTCTGCTCGTCGGCGACTGCGCTGGTCCTGCTGCTGTTTTCTGCACTGCTCATTGGCGTCGGCGACTGCGTTGATCCTGCTGCTGTTTTCTGCTCTGCTCATTTGCGTCTGCGACTGCGCATCTCCTGCTGCTTTTTTCTGCTCTGCTCGTCGGCGTCAGCGACTGCGCTGACCCTGCTGCTGTTTTCTGCTCTGATCGTCTGCTACTGCGCATCTCCTGCTGCTGTTTTTTGCTCTGCACATCGGCGTCGGCTACTGCGCTTATCCTGCTGCTGTTTCCTGCTCTGCTTGTCTGCGTCAGCGAATGCACTGATCCTGCTGCTGTCTCCTGCTCTGCTCGTCGCCATCGGCGACTGCGCTGGTCCTGCTGTTGTTTTCTGCTCTGATCGTCAGCGTCGGCGACTGCGCTGGTCCTGCTGCTGTTTTATTCTCTGCTCGTCGGCGTCTGCGACTGCGCTGGTCCTGCTGCTGTTTTCTGCTCTGCTCGTCAGCGACTGCGCATCTCCTGCTGCTTTTTTCTGCTCTGCTCGTCGGCGTCAGCGACTGCACTGATCCTGCTGCTGTTTTCTGCTCTGCTCGTCGGCGTCTGCGACTGCACATCTCCTGCTGCTGTTTTTTGCTCTGCTCTTCGGCGACTGCGCTGGTCCTGCTGCTGTTTTCTGCTCTGCTCATCGGTGTCGGCTACTTTGCTGATCCTGCTGTTGTTTCCTGCTCTGCTCGTCGCCGTCGGCGACTGCGCTGGTCCTGCTGTTGTTTTCTGCTCTTATCGTCGGCGCCGGCGACTGCGCTTGTCCTGCTGCTGTTTTCTTCTCTGCTCGTCGGCGTGTGCGACTGCGCTGGTCCTGCTGCTGTTTTCTGCTCTGCTCATCGGTGACTGCGCTGGTCCTGCTTGTGTTTTCTGCACTGCTCATCTGCGTCGGCGACTGCGCTGGTCCTGCTGTTGTTTTCTGCTCTGATCGTCGGCGTCGGCGACTGCGCTGGTCCTGCTGCTGTTTTCTTCTCTGCTTGTCGGCGTCTGCTCTGCTCGTCGGCGTCTGCGACTGCGCTGGTCCTGCTGCTGTTTTCTGCTCTGCTCATCGGCGACTGCGCTGGTCCTGCTGTTGTTTTCGCCTCTGCTCGTCGGCGTCTGAGACTGCGCTGGTCCTGCTGCTGTTTTCTGCTCTGCTCGTCGGCGACTGCGCTTGTCCTGCTGCTGTTTTCTGCACTGCTCATCAGCATCGGCGACTGTGCTGATCCTGCTGCTGTTTTCTGCTCTGCTCGTAGGCATCGGCGACTGCGCTGGTCCTGCTGCTGTTTTCTACACTGCTCATGGGCGTCAGCGAATGCGCTGATCCTGCTGCTGTTTCCTGCTCTGCTCGTCGCCGTCGGCGACTGCGCTGGTCCTGCTGTTGTTTTCTGCTCTGATCGTCGGCGTCGGCGACTGCGCTGGTTCTGCTGCTGTTTTCTTCTCTGTTCGTCGGCGTCTGCTCTGCTCGTCGGCATCTGCGACTGCGCTGGTCCTGCTGCTGTTTTCTGCTCTGCTCATCGGCGACTGCGCTGGTCCTGCTGGTGTTTTCTGCACTGCTCATCGGCTTCGGCGACTGCGCTGGTCCTGCTGTTGTTTTCGCCTCTGCTCATCGGCGTCTGCGACTGCGCTGGTCCTGCTGCTGTTTTCTGCCATGCTCGTCGGCGACTGCGCTGGTCCTGCTGCTGTTTTCTGCACTGCTCATTGGCGTCGGCGACTGTGCTGATCCTGCTGCTGTTTTCTGCTCTGCTCGTAGGCGTCGTCGACTGCGCTGGTCCTGCTGCTGTTTTCTTCACTGCTCATCGGCGACTGCGACTGCGCTGGTCCTGCTGCTGTTTTCTGCTCTGCTCATCGGCGACTGCGCAGGTCCTGCTGCTGTTTTCTGCACTGCTCATCGGCGTCGGCGACTGCGTTGATCCTGCTGCTGTTTTCTGCTCTGCTCATTTGCGTCTGCAACTGCCCATCTCCTGCTTCTTTTTTCTGCTCTGCTCGTCGGCGTCAGCGACTGCACTGACCCTGCTGCTGTTTTCTGCTCTGATCGTCTGCGACTGCGCATCTCCTGCTTCTGTTTTTTGCTCTGCTCGTCGGCGTCAGCGACTGCGCTGATCCTGCTGCTGTTTTCTGCTCTGCTCGTCGGCGTCTGCGACTGCGCATCTCCTTCTGCTGTTTTCTGCTCTGCTCATCGGAGTCGGCTACTGCGCGGATCCTGCTGCTGTTTTCTGCTCTGCTTGTCTGCGTCAGCGAATGCGCTGATCCTGCTGCTGTTTCCTGCTCTGCTCGTCGCCGTCGGCTACTGCGCTGGTCCTGCTCTTGTTTTCTGCTCTGATCGTCGGCTTCGGCGACTGTGCTTGTCCTGCTGCTGTTTTCTGCTCTGCTCGTTGGCGTCTGCGACTTCGCATCTCCTGCTGCTTTTTTCTTGTCTGCTCGTCGGCGTCAGCGACTTCGCTGACCCTGCTGCTGTTTTCTGCTCTGATCGTCTGCGACTGCGCATCTCCTGCTGCTGTTTTTTGCTCTGCTCGTCGGGGTCAGCGACTGCTCTGATCATGCTGCTGTTTTCTGCTCTGCTCATCGGAGTCTGCGACTGCGCATCCCCTGCTGCTGTTTTTTACTCTGCTCGTCGGCGACTGCGCTGATCCTGCTGCTGTTTCCTGCTCTGCTCGTCGCCGTCGGCGCCTGCGCTGGTCCTGCTGCTGTTTTCTGCTCTGATCGTCTGCGACTGCGCATCTCCTGCTGCTGTTTTTTGCTCTGCTCGTCGGGGTCAGCGACTGCTCTGATCCTGCTGCTGTTTTCTGCTCTGCTCGTCGGAGTCTGCGACTGCGCATCTCCTGCTGCTGTTTTTTACTCTGCTCGTCGGCGACTGCGCTGATCCTGCTGCTGGTTCCTGCTCTGCTCGTCGCCGTCGGCGCCTGCGCTGGTCCTGCTGTTGTTTTCTGCTCTGATCGTCGACCTTGGCGACTGCGCTGGTCCTGCTGCTGTTTTCTTCTCTGCTCGTCGGCGTCTGCTCTGCTTGTCGGCGTCTGCGACTGCGATGGTCCTGCTGCTGTTTTCTGCTCTGCTCATCGGTGACTGCGCTGGTCCTGCTGGTGTTTTCTGCACTGCTCATCGGCGTCTGCGACTGCGCTGGTCCTGCTGCTGTTTTCTGCTCTGATCATCGGCGACTGCGCTGGTCCTGCTGGTGTTTTCTGCACTGCTCATCGGCATTGGTGACTGCGTTGATCCTGCTGCTGTTTTCTGCTCTGCTCATTGGCGTCTGCGACTGCGCATCTCCTGCTGCTGTTTCCTGCTCTGCTTGTCGCCGTCGGCTACTGCGCTGGTCCTGCTGTTGTTTTCTGCTCTGATCGTCGGCTTCGGCGACTGTGCTTGTCCTGCTGCTGTTTTCTGCTCTGCTCGTTGGCGTCTGCGACTTCGCATCTCCTGCTGCTTTTTTCTGCTCTGCTCGTCGGCGTCAGCGACTGCGCTGATCCTGCAGCTGTTTTCTGCTCTGCTCGTCGCCGTCTGTGACTGTGCTGGTCCTGTTGCTGTTTTCTGCTCTGCTCGTCGGCGACTGCGCTGGTCCTGCTGCTGTTTTCTGCACTGCTCATTGGCGTCGGCGACTGCGTTGATCCTGCTGCTGTTTTCTGCTCTGCTCATTTGCGTCTGCGACTGCGCATCTCCTGCTGCTTTTTTCTGCTCTGCTCGTCGGCGTCAGCGACTGCGCTGACCCTGCTGCTGTTTTCTGCTCTGATCGTCTGCTACTGCGCATCTCCTGCTGCTGTTTTTTGCTCTGCACATCGGCGTCGGCTACTGCGCTTATCCTGCTGCTGTTTCCTGCTCTGCTTGTCTGCGTCAGCGAATGCACTGATCCTGCTGCTGTCTCCTGCTCTGCTCGTCGCCATCGGCGACTGCGCTGGTCCTGCTGTTGTTTTCTGCTCTGATCGTCAGCGTCGGCGACTGCGCTGGTCCTGCTGCTGTTTTATTCTCTGCTCGTCGGCGTCTGCGACTGCGCTGGTCCTGCTGCTGTTTTCTGCTCTGCTCGTCAGCGACTGCGCATCTCCTGCTGCTTTTTTCTGCTCTGCTCGTCGGCGTCAGCGACTGCACTGATCCTGCTGCTGTTTTCTGCTCTGCTCGTCGGCGTCTGCGACTGCGCATCTCCTGCTGCTGTTTTTTGCTCTGCTCTTCGGCGACTGCGCTGGTCCTGCTGCTGTTTTCTGCTCTGCTCATCAGTGTCCGCTACTTTGCTGATCCTGCTGTTGTTTCCTGCTCTGCTCGTCGCCGTCGGCGACTGCGCTGGTCCTGCTGTTGTTTTCTGCTCTTATCGTCGGCGCCGGCGACTGCGCTTGTCCTGCTGCTGTTTTCTTCTCTGCTCGTCGGCGTGTGCGACTGCGCTGGTCCTGCTGCTGTTTTCTGCTCTGCTCATCGGTGACTGCGCTGGTCCTGCTTGTGTTTTCTGCACTGCTCATCTGCGTCGGCGACTGCGCTGGTCCTGCTGTTGTTTTCTGCTCTGATCGTCGGCGTCGGCGACTGCGCTGGTCCTGCTGCTGTTTTCTTCTCTGCTTGTCGGCGTCTGCTCTGCTCGTCGGCGTCTGCGACTGCGCTGGTCCTGCTGCTGTTTTCTGCTCTGCTCACCGGCGACTGCGCTGGTCCTGCTGTTGTTTTCGCCTCTGCTCGTCGGCGTCTGAGACTGCGCTGGTCCTGCTGCTGTTTTCTGCTCTGCTCGTCGGCGACTGCGCTTGTCCTGCTGCTGTTTTCTGCACTGCTCATCAGCGTCGGCGACTGTGCTGATCCTGCTGCTGTTTTCTGCTCTGCTCGTAGGCATCGGCGACTGCGCTGGTCCTGCTGCTGTTTTCTACACTGCTCATGGGCGTCAGCGAATGCGCTGATCCTGCTGCTGTTTCCTGCTCTGCTCGTCGCCGTCGGCGACTGCGCTGGTCCTGCTGTTGTTTTCTGCTCTGATCGTCGGCGTCGGCGACTGCGCTGGTTCTGCTGCTGTTTTCTTCTCTGTTAGTCGGCGTCTGCTCTGCTCGTCGGCGTCTGCGACTGCGCTGGTCCTGCTGCTGTTTTCTGCTCTGCTCATCGGCGACTGCGCTGGTCCTGCTGGTGTTTTCTGCACTGCTCATCGGCTTCGGCGACTGCGCTGGTCCTGCTGTTGTTTTCGCCTCTGCTCATCGGCGTCTGCGACTGCGCTGGTCCTGCTGCTGTTTTCTGCCATGCTCGTCGGCGTCAGCGACTGCGCTGATCCTGCAGCTGTTTTCTGCTCTGCTCGTCGCCGTCTGTGACTGTGCTGGTCCTGTTGCTGTTTTCTGCTCTGCTCGTCGGCGACTGCGCTGGTCCTGCTGCTGTTTTCTGCACTGCTCATTGGCGTCGGCGACTGCGTTGATCCTGCTGCTGTTTTCTGCTCTGCTCATTTGCGTCTGCGACTGCGCATCTCCTGCTGCTTTTTTCTGCTCTGCTCGTCGGCGTCAGCGACTGCGCTGACCCTGCTGCTGTTTTCTGCTCTGATCGTCTGCTACTGCGCATCTCCTGCTGCTGTTTTTTGCTCTGCACATCGGCGTCGGCTACTGCGCTTATCCTGCTGCTGTTTCCTGCTCTGCTTGTCTGCGTCAGCGAATGCACTGATCCTGCTGCTGTCTCCTGCTCTGCTCGTCGCCATCGGCGACTGCGCTGGTCCTGCTGTTGTTTTCTGCTCTGATCGTCAGCGTCGGCGACTGCGCTGGTCCTGCTGCTGTTTTATTCTCTGCTCGTCGGCGTCTGCGACTGCGCTGGTCCTGCTGCTGTTTTCTGCTCTGCTCGTCAGCGACTTCGCATCTCCTGCTGCTTTTTTCTGCTCTGCTCGTCGGCGTCAGCGACTGCACTGATCCTGCTGCTGTTTTCTGCTCTGCTCGTCGGCGTCTACGACTGCGCATCTCCTGCTGCTGTTTTTTGCTCTGCTCTTCGGCGACTGCGCTGGTCCTGCTGCTGTTTTCTGCTCTGCTCATCAGTGTCCGCTACTTTGCTGATCCTGCTGTTGTTTCCTGCTCTGCTCGTCGCCGTCGGCGACTGCGCTGGTCCTGCTGTTGTTTTCTGCTCTTATCGTCGGCGCCGGCGACTGCGCTTGTCCTGCTGCTGTTTTCTTCTCTGCTCGTCGGCGTGTGCGACTGCGCTGGTCCTGCTGCTGTTTTCTGCTCTGCTCATCGGTGACTGCGCTGGTCCTGCTTGTGTTTTCTGCACTGCTCATCTGCGTCGGCGACTGCGCTGGTCCTGCTGTTGTTTTCTGCTCTGATCGTCGGCGACTGCGCTGGTCCTGCTGCTGTTTTCTTCTCTGCTTGTCGGCGTCTGCTCTGCTCGTCGGCGTCTGCGACTGCGCTGGTCCTGCTGCTGTTTTCTGCTCTGCTCACCGGCGACTGCGCTGGTCCTGCTGTTGTTTTCGCCTCTGCTCGTCGGCGTCTGAGACTGCGCTGGTCCTGCTGCTGTTTTCTGCTCTGCTCGTCGGCGACTGCGCTTGTCCTGCTGCTGTTTTCTGCACTGCTCATCAGCGTCGGCGACTGTGCTGATCCTGCTGCTGTTTTCTGCTCTGCTCGTAGGCATCGGCGACTGCGCTGGTCCTGCTGCTGTTTTCTACACTGCTCATGGGCGTCAGCGAATGCGCTGATCCTGCTGCTGTTTCCTGCTCTGCTCGTCGCCGTCGGCGACTGCGCTGGTCCTGCTGTTGTTTTCTGCTCTGATCGTCGGCGTCGGCGACTGCGCTGGTTCTGCTGCTGTTTTCTTCTCTGTTAGTCGGCGTCTGCTCTGCTCGTCGGCGTCTGCGACTGCGCTGGTCCTGCTGCTGTTTTCTGCTCTGCTCATCGGCGACTGCGCTGGTCCTGCTGGTGTTTTCTGCACTGCTCATCGGCTTCGGCGACTGCGCTGGTCCTGCTGTTGTTTTCGCCTCTGCTCATCGGCGTCTGCGACTGCGCTGGTCCTGCTGCTGTTTTCTGCCATGCTCGTCGGCGACTGCGCTGGTCCTGCTGCTGTTTTCTGCACTGCTCATTGGCATCGGCGACTGTGCTGATCCTGCTGCTGTTTTCTGCTCTGCTCGTAGGCGTCGGAGACTGCGCTGGTCCTGCTGCTGTTTTCTTCACTGCTCATCGGCGACTGCGACTGCGCTGGTCCTGCTGCTGTTTTCTGCTCTGCTCATCGGCGACTGCGCGGGTCCTGCTGCTGTTTTCTGCACTGCTCATCGGCGTCGGCGACTGCGTTGATCCTGCTGCTGTTTTCTGCTCTGCTCATTTGCGTCTGCAACTGCGCATCTCCTGCTTCTTTTTTCTGCTCTGCTCGTCGGCGTCAGCGACTGCACTGACCCTGCTGCTGTTTTCTGCTCTGATCGTCTGCGACTGCGCATCTCCTGCTTCTGTTTTTTGCTCTGCTCGTCGGCGTCAGCGACTGCGCTGATCCTGCTGCTGTTTTCTGCTCTGCTCGTCGGCGTCTGCGACTGCGCATCTCCTTCTGCTGTTTTCTGCTCTGCTCATCGGAGTCGGCTACTGCGCGGATCCTGCTGCTGTTTTCTGCTCTGCTTGTCTGCGTCAGCGAATGCGCTGATCCTGCTGCTGTTTCCTGCTCTGCTCGTCGCCGTCGGCTACTGCGCTGGTCCTGCTGTTGTTTTCTGCTCTGATCGTCGGCTTCGGCGACTGTGCTTGTCCTGCTGCTGTTTTCTGCTCTGCTCGTTGGCGTCTGCGACTTCGCATCTCCTGCTGCTTTTTTCTTGTCTGCTCGTCGGCGTCAGCGACTTCGCTGACCCTGCTGCTGTTTTCTGCTCTGATCGTCTGCGACTGCACATCTCCTGCTGCTGTTTTTTGCTCTGCTCGTCGGGGTCAGCGACTGCTCTGATCATGCTGCTGTTTTCTGCTCTGCTCGTCGGAGTCTGCGACTGCGCATCCCCTGCTGCTGTTTTTTACTCTGCTCGTCGGCGACTGCGCTGATCCTGCTGCTGTTTCCTGCTCTGCTCGTCGCCGTCGGCGCCTGCGCTGGTCCTGCTGTTGTTTTCTGCTCTGATCGTCGACCTTGGCGACTGCGCTGGTCCTGCTGCTGTTTTCTTCTCTGCTCGTCGGCGTCTGCTCTGCTTGTCGGCGTCTGCGACTGCGATGGTCCTGCTGCTGTTTTCTGCTCTGCTCATCGGTGACTGCGCTGGTCCTGCTGGTGTTTTCTGCACTGCTCATCGGCGTCTGCGACTGCGCTGGTCCTGCTGCTGTTTTCTGCTCTGCTCATCGGCGACTGCGCTGGTCCTGCTGGTGTTTTCTGCACTGCTCATCGGCATTGGCGACTGCGTTGATCCTGCTGCTGTTTTCTGCTCTGCTCATTGGCGTCTGCGACTGCTCATCTCCTGCTGCTGTTTCCTGCTCTGCTCGTCGCCGTCGGCTACTGCGCTGGTCCTGCTGTTGTTTTCTGCTCTGATCGTCGGCTTCGGCGACTGTGCTTGTCCTGCTGCTGTTTTCTGCTCTGCTCGTTGGCGTCTGCGACTTCGCATCTCCTGCTGCTTTTTTCTTGTCTGCTCGTCGGCGTCAGCGACTGCGCTGATCCTGCAGCTGTTTTCTGCTCTGCTCGTCGCCGTCTTTGACTGTGCTGGTCCTGTTGCTGTTTTCTGCTCTGCTCGTCGGCGACTGCGCTGGTCCTGCTGCTGTTTTCTGCACTGCTCATTGGCGTCGGCGACTGTGGTGATCCTGCTGCTGTTTTCTGCTCTGCTCATTAGCGTCTGCGACTGCGCATCTCCTGCTGCTTTTTTCTGCTCTGCTCGTCGGCGTCAGCGACTTCGCTGACCCTGCTGCTGTTTTCTGCTCTGATCGTCTGCGACTGCGCATCTCCTGCTGCTGTTTTTTGCTCTGCTCGTCGGGGTCAGCGACTGCTCTGATCATGCTGCTGTTTTCTGCTCTGCTCGTCGGAGTCTGCGACTGCGCATCCCCTGCTGCTGTTTTTTACTCTGCTCGTCGGCGACTGCGCTGATCCTGCTGCTGTTTCCTGCTCTGCTCGTCGCCGTCGGCGCCTGCGCTGGTCCTGCTGTTGTTTTCTGCTCTGATCGTCGACCTTGGCGACTGCGCTGGTCCTGCTGCTGTTTTCTTCTCTGCTCGTCGGCGTCTGCTCTGCTTGTCGGCGTCTGCGACTGCGATGGTCCTGCTGCTGTTTTCTGCTCTGCTCATCGGTGACTGCGCTGGTCCTGCTGGTGTTTTCTGCACTGCTCATCGGCGTCTGCGACTGCGCTGGTCCTGCTGCTGTTTTCTGCTCTGCTCATCGGCGACTGCGCTGGTCCTGCTGGTGTTTTCTGCACTGCTCATCGGCATTGGCGACCGCGTTGATCCTGCTGCTGTTTTCTGCTCTGCTCATTGGCGTCTGCGACTGCGCATCTCCTGCTGCTGTTTCCTGCTCTGCTCGACGCCGTCGGCTACTGCGCTGGTCCTGCTGTTGTTTTCTGCTCTGATCGTCGGCTTCGGCGACTGTGCTTGTCCTGCTGCTGTTTTCTGCTCTGCTCGTTGGCGTCTGCGACTTCGCATCTCGTGCTGCTTTTTTCTGCTCTGCTCGTCGGCGTCAGCGACTGCGCTGATCCTGCAGCTGTTTTCTGCTCTGCTCGTCGCCGTCTGTGACTGTGCTGGTCCTGTTGCTGTTTTCTGCTCTGCTCGTCGGCGACTGCGCTGGTCCTGCTGCTGTTTTCTGCACTGCTCATTGGCGTCGGCGACTGCGTTGATCCTGCTGCTGTTTTCTGCTCTGCTCATTTGCGTCTGCGACTGCGCATCTCCTGCTGCTTTTTTCTGCTCTGCTCGTCGGCGTCAGCGACTGCGCTGACCCTGCTGCTGTTTTCTGCTCTGATCGTCTGCTACTGCGCATCTCCTGCTGCTGTTTTTTGCTCTGCTCGTCGGCGTCAGCGACTGCTCTGATCCTGCTGCTGTTTTCTGCTCTGCTCGTCGGAGTCTGTGACTGCACATCTCCTGCTGCTGTTTTTTACTCTGCTCGTCGGCGACTGCACTGGTCCTGCTGCTGTTTTTCTGCTCTGCTCGTCGCCGTCTGTGACTGCGCTGGTCCTGCTGCTGTTTTCTGCTCTGCTCGTCGGCGACTGCACTGGTCCTGCTGCTGTTTTCTGCACTGCTCATTGGCGTCGGCGACTGTGCTGATCCTGCTGCTGTTTTCTGCTCTGCTCGTAGGCGTCGGCGACTGCGCTGGTCCTGCTGCTGTTTTCTTCACTGCTCATCGGCGACTGCGACTGCGTTGGTCCTGCTGCTGTTTTCTGCTCTGCTCGTCGGCGACTGCGCAGGTCCTGCTGCTGTTTTCTGCTCTGCTCATTTGCGTCTGCAACTGCGCATCTCCTGCTTCTTTTTTCTGCTCTGCTCGTCGGCGTCAGCGACTGCACTGACCCTGCTGCTGTTTTCTGCTCTGATCGTCTGCGACTGCGCATCTCCTGCTTCTGTTTTTTGCTCTGCTCGTCGGCGTCAGCGACTGCGCTGATCCTGCTGCTGTTTTCTGCTCTGCTCGTCGGCGTCTGGGACTGCGCATCTCCTTCTGCTGTTTTCTGCTCTGCTCATCGGAGTCGGCTACTGCGCGGATCCTGCTGCTGTTTTCTGCTCTGCTTTTCTGCGTCAGCGAATGCGCTGATCCTGCTGCTGTTTCCTGCTCTGCTCGTCGCCGTCGGCTACTGCGCTGGTCCTGCTGTTGTTTTCTGTTCTGATCGTCAGCTTCGGCGACTGTGCTTGTCCTGCTGCTGTTTTCTGCTCTGCTCGTTGGCGTCTGCGACTTCGCATCTCCTGCTGCTTTTTTCTGCTCTGCTCGTCGGCGTCAGCGACTGCGCTGATCCTGCAGCTGTTTTCTGCTCTGCTCGTCGCCGTCTGTGACTGTGCTGGTCCTGTTGCTGTTTTCTGCTCTGCTCGTCGGCGACTGCGCTGGTCCTGCTGCTGTTTTCTGCACTGCTCATTGGCGTCGGCGACTGCGTTGATCCTGCTGCTGTTTTCTGCTCTGCTCATTTGCGTCTGCGACTGCGCATCTCCTGCTGCTTTTTTCTGCTCTGCTCGTCGGCGTCAGCGACTTCGCTGACCCTGCTGCTGTTTTCTGCTCTGATCGTCTGCGACTGCGCATCTCCTGCTGCTGTTTTTTGCTCTGCTCGTCGGGGTCAGCGACTGCTCTGATCCTGCTGCTGTTTTCTGCTCTGCTCGTCGGAGTCTGCGACTGCGCATCTCCTGCTGCTGTTTTTTACTCTGCTCGTCGGCGACTGCGCTGATCCTGCTGCTGTTTCCTGCTCTGCTCGTCGCCGTCGGCACCTGCGCTGGTACTGCTGTTGTTTTCTGCTCTGATCGTCGACCTTGGCGACTGCGCTGGTCCTGCTGCTGTTTTCTTCTCTGCTCGTCGGCGTCTGCTCTGCTTGTCGGCGTCTGCGACTGCGATGGTCCTGCTGCTGTTTTCTGCTCTGCTCATCGGTGACTGCGCTGGTCCTGCTGGTGTTTTCTGCACTGCTCATCGGCGTCTGCGACTGCGCTGGTCCTGCTGCTGTTTTCTGCTCTGCTCATCGGCGACTGCACTGGTCCTGCTGGTGTTTTCTGCACTGCTCATCGGCATTGGCGTCTGCGTTGATCCTGCTGCTGTTTTCTGCTCTGCTCATTGGCGTCTGCGACTGCGCATCTCCTGCTGCTTTTTTCTGCTCTGCTCGTCGGCGTCAGCGACTGCGCTGACCCTGCTGCTGTTTTCTGCTCTGATCGTCTGCTACTGCGCATCTCCTGCTGCTGTTTTTTGCTCTGCTCGTCGGCGTCAGCGACTGCTCTGATCCTGCTGCTGTTTTCTGCTCTGCTCGTCGGAGTCTGCGACTGCACATCTCCTGCTGCTGTTTTTTACTCTGCTCGTCGGCGACTGCGCTGGTCCTGCTGCTGTTTTCTGCTCTGCTCATCGGCGTCGGCTACTGCGCTGATCCTGCTGCTGTTTTCTGCTCTGCTTGTCTGCGTCAGCAAATGCGCTGATCCTGCTGCTGTTTCCTGCTCTGCTCGTCGCCGTCGGCGCCTGCGCTGGTCCTGCTGTTGTTTTCTGCTCTGATCGTCGACCTTGGCGACTGCGCTGGTCCTGGTGCTGTTTTCTTCTCTGCTCGTCGGCGTCTGCTCTGCTTGTCGGCGTCTGCGACTGCGATGGTCCTGCTGCTGTTTTCTGCTCTGCTCATCAGTGACTGCGCTGGTCCAGCTGGTGTTTTCTGCACTGCTCATCGGCGTCTGCGACTGCGCTGGTCCTGCTGCTGTTTTCTGCACTGCTCATTGGCGTTGGCGACTGTGCTGATCCTGCTGCTTTTTTCTGCTCTGCTCGTAGGCGTCGGCGACTGCGCTGGTCCTGCTGCTGTTTTCTTCACTGCTCATCGGCGACTGCGACTGCGCTGGTCCTGCTGCTGTTTTCTGCTCTGCTCGTCGGCGACTGCGCAGGTCCTGCTGCTGTTTTCTGCACTGCTCATCGGCATCGGCGACTGCGTTGATCCTGCTGCTGTTTTCTGCTCTGCTCATTGGCGTCTGCGACTGCGCATCTCCTGCTGCTTTTTTCTTCTCTGCTCGTCGGCGTCAGCGACTGCACTGACCCTGCTGCTGTTTTCTGCTCTGATCGTCTGCGACTGCGCATCTCCTGCTTCTGTTTTCTGCTCTGCTCATCGGCGTCCTCTACTGCGCGGATCCTGCTGCTGTTTTCTGCTCTGCTTGTCTGCGTCAGCGAATGCGCTGATCCTGCTGCTGTTTCCTGCTCTGCTCGTCGCCGTCGGCTACTGCGCTGGTCCTGCTGTTGTTTTCTGCTCTGATCGTCGGCGTTGGCGACTGCGCTGGTCATGCTGCTGTTTAATTCTCTGCTCGTCGGCGTCTGCTCTGCTCGTCGGCGTCTGCGACTGCGCTGGTCCTGCTGCTGTTTTCTGCTCTGCTCATCGGTGACTGCGCTGGTCCTGCTGGTGTTTTCTGCACTGCTCATCGGCGTCGGCGACTGCGCTGGTCCTGCTGTTGTTTTCGCCTCTGCTCGTCGGCGTCTGCGACTGCGCTGGTCCTGCTGCTGTTTTCTGCTCTGCTCGTCGTCAACTGCGCATGTCCTGCTGCTGTTTTCTGCACTGCTCATTGGCATCGGCGACTGTGCTGATCCTGCTGCTGTTTTCTGCTCTGCTCGAAGGCGTCGGCGACTGCGCTGGTCCTGCTGCTGTCTTCTGCACTGCTCATCGGTGTCTGCGACTGCGCTGGTCCTGCTGCTGTTTTCTGCTCTGCTCGTCGGCGACTGCGCAGGTCCTGCTGCTGTTTTCTGCACTGCTCATCGGCGTCGGCGACTGCGCTGATCCTGCTGCTGTTTTCTGCTCTGCTCATTGGCGTCTGCTACTGCGCATCTCCTGCTGCTTTTTTCTGCTTTGCTCGTCGGCGTCAGCGACTGCGCTGGTCCTGCTGCTGTTTAATTCTCTGCTCGTCGGCGTCTGCTCTGCTCGTCGGCGTCTGCGACTGCGCTGGTCCTGCTGCTGTTTTCTGCTCTGCTCATCGGCGACTGCGCTGGTCCTGCTGGTGTTTTCTGCACTGCTCAACGGCGTCGGCGACTGCGCTGGTCCTGCTGTGGTTTTCGCCTCTGCTCGTCGGCGTCTGCGACTGCGCTGGTCCTGCTGCTGTTTTCTGCTCTGCTCGTCGTCAGCTGAGCTGGTCCTGCTGCTGTTTTCTGCACTGCTCATTGGCGTAGGCAACTGTGCTGATCCTGCTGCTGTTTTCTGCTCTGCTCGAAGGCGTCGGCGACTGCGCTGGTGCTGCTGCTGTTTTCTGCACTGCTCATCGGCGTCTGCGACTGCGCTGGTCCTGCTGCTGTTTTCTGCTCTGCTCGTCGGCGACTGCGCAGGTCCTGCTGCTGTTTTCAGCACTGCTAATCGGCGTCGGCGACTGCGCTGATCCTGCTGCTGTTTTCTGCTCTGCTCATTGGCGTCTGCGTCTGCGCATCTCCTGCTGCTTTTTTCTGCTTTGCTCGTCGGCATCAGCGACTGCGCTGACCCTGCTGCTGTTTTCTGCTCTGATCGTCTGCGACTGCGCATCTCCTGCTTCAGTTTTTTGCTCTGCTCGTCGGCGTCAGCGACTGCGCTGATCCTGCTGCTGTTTTCTGCTCTGCTCGTCGGCGTCTGCGACTGCACTTCTCCTGCTGCTGTTTTTTGCTCTGCTCGTCGGCGACTGCGCTGGTCCTGCTGCTGTTTTCTGCTCTGCTCATCGGCGTCGGCTACTGCGCTGATCCTGCTGTTGTTTCCTGCTCTGCTCGTCGCCGTCGGCGACTGCGCTGGTCCTGCTGTTGTTTTCTGCTCTGATCGTCGGCGCCGGTGACTGCGCTGGTCCTGCTGCTGTTTTCTTCTCTGCTCGTCGGCGTCTGCTCTGCTCGTCGGCGTCTGCGACTGCGCTGGTCCTGCTGCTGTTTTCTGCTCTGCTCATCGGTGACTGCGCTGGTCCTGCTTGTGTTTCTGCACTGCTCATCTGCGTCGGCGACTGTGCTGGTCCTGCTGTTGTTTTCTGCTCTGATCGTCGGCATCGGCGACTGCGCTGGTCCTGCTGATGTTTTCTTCTCTGCTCGTCGGCGTCTGCTCTGCTCGTCGGCGTCTGCGCTGGTCCTGCTGGTGTTTTCTGCATTGCTCATCGGCGTCGGCGACTGCGCTGGTCCTGCTGTTGTTTTCGCCTCTGCTCGTCGGCGTCTGAGACTGCGCTGGTCCTGCTGCTGTTTTCTGCTCTGCTCGTCGGCGACTGCGCTGGTCCTGCTGCTGTTTTCTGCACTGCTCATCGGCGTCGGCGACTGTGCTGATCCTGCTGCTGTTTTCTGCTCTGCTCGTAGGCGTAGGCGACCGCGCTGGTCCTGCTGCTGTTTTCTGCACTGCTCTTTGGCGTCGGTGACTGCGCTGCTCCTGCTGTTGTTTTCTGCTCTGATCGTCGGCGTCAGCGACTGCACTGGTTCTGCTGCTGTTTTCTTCTCTGCTCGTCGGCGTCTGCTCTGCTCGTCGGCGTCTGCAACTGCGCTGGTCCTGCTGCTGTTTTCTGCTCTGCTCATCGGCGACTGCACTGGTCCTGCTGGTGTTTTCTGCACTGCTCATCGGCGTCAGCGACTGCGCTGGTCCTGCTGGTGTTTTCTGCTCTGCTCGTAGGCGTCTGTGACTGCGCTGGTCCTGCTGCTTTTTTCTTCACTGCTCATCGGCGACTGCGACTGCGCTGGTCCTGCTGCTGTTTTCTGCTCTGCTCGTCCGCGACTGCGCAGGTCCTGCTGCTGTTTTCTGCTCTGCTCGTCGGCGACTGCGTTGATCCTGCTGCTGTTTTCTGCTCTGCTCATTGGCGTCTGTGACTGCGCATCTCCTGCTGCTGTTTTCTGCTCTGATCGTCTGCGACTGCGCATCTCCTGCCTATGTTTTTTGCTCAGCTCGTCGGCGTCAGCGACTGCGCATCTCCTGCTGCTGTTTTTTGCTCTGCTCGTCGGCGACTGCGCTGGTCCTGCTGCTGTTTTCTGCTCTGCTCATCGGCGTCGGCTACTACGCTGATCCTGCTGTTGTTTCCTGCTCTGCTCGTCGCCGTCGGCGACTGCGCTGGTCCTTCTGTTTTTTTCTGCTCTGATCGTCGGCGCCGGCGACTGCGCTGGTCCTGCTGCTGTTTCCTGCTCTGCTCATCGTCCACTGCGCTGGTCCTGCTGGTGTTTTCTGCACTGCTCATCGACGACTGCGACTGCGCTGGTCCTGCTGCTGTTTTCTGCTCTGCTCGTCGGCGACTGCGTTGATCCTGCTGCTGTTTTCTGCTCTGCTCATTGGCGTCTGTGACTGCGCATCTCCTGCTGCTGTTTTCTGCTCTGATCGTCTGCGACTGCGCATCTCCTGCTTATGTTTTTTGCTCAGCTCGTCGGCGTCAGCGACTGCGCATCTCCTGCTGCTGTTTTTTGCTCTGCTCGTCGGCGACTGCGCTGGTCCTGCTGCTGTTTTCTGCTCTGCTCATCGGCGTCGGCTACTACGCTGATCCTGCTGTTGTTTCCTGCTCTGCTCGTCGCCGTCGGCGACTGCGCTGGTCCTTCTGTTTTTTTCTGCTCTGATCGTCGGCGCCGGCGACTGCGCTGGTCCTGCTGCTGTTTCCTGCTCTGCTCATCGGCCACTGCGCTGGTCCTGCTGGTGTTTTCTGCACTGCTCATCGGCGTCGGCAACTGCGCTGGTTCTGCTGTTGTTTTCGCCTCTGCTCGTCGGCGTCTGCGACTGCGCTGGTCCTGCTGCTGTTTTCTGCTCTTCTCGTCGTCAACTGCGCTGGTCCTGCTGCTGTTTTCTGCACTGCTCATTGGCATCGGCGACTGTGCTGATCCTGCTGCTGTTTTCTGCTCTGCTCGAAGGCGTCGGCGACTGCGCTGGTCCTGCTGCTGTTTTCTGCACTGCTCATCGGCGTCTGCGACTGCGCTGGTCCTGCGGCTGTTTTCTGCTCTGCTCGTTGGCGACTGCGCAGGTCCTGCTGCTGTTTTCTGCACTGCTCATCGGTGTCGGCGACTGCGCTGATCCTGCTGCTGTTTTCTGCTCTGCTCATTGGCGTCTGCGACTGCTCATCTCCTGCTGCTTTTTTCTGCTTTGCTCGTCGGCGTCAGCGACTGCGCTGGTCCTGCTGCTGTTTAATTCTCTGCTCGTCGGCGTCTGCTCTGCTCGTCGGCGTCTGCGACTGCGCTGGTCCTGCTGCTGTTTTCTGCTCTGCTCATCGGCGACTGCGCTGGTCCTGCTGGTGTTTTCTGCACTGCTCATCGGCGTCGGTGACTGCGCTGGTCCTGCTGTTGTTTTTGCCTCTGCTCGTCGGCGTCTGCGACTGCGCTGGTCCTGCTGCTGTTTTCTGCTCTGCTCGTTGTCAGCTGCGCTGGTCCTGCTGCTGTTTTCTGCACTGCTCATCGGCGTCGGCGACTGCGCTGATCCTGCTGCTGTTTTCTGCTTTGCTCGTCGGCGTCAGCGACTGCGCTGACCCTGCTGCTGTTTTCTGCTCTGATCGTCTGCGACTGCGCATCTCCTGCTTCAGTTTTTTGCTCTGCTCGTCGGCGTCAGCGACTGCGCTGATCCTGCTGCTGTTTTCTGCTCTGCTCGTCGGCGTCTGCGACTGCACATCTCCTGCTGCTGTTTTTTGCTCTGCTCGTCGGCGACTGCGCTGGTCCTGCTGCTGTTTTCTGCTCTGCTCATCGGCGTCGGCTACTGCGCTGATCCTGCTGTTGTCTCCTGCTCTGCTCGTCGCCGTCGGCGACTGCACTGGTCCTGCTGTTGTTTTCTGCTCTGATCGTCGGCGCCGGCGACTGCGCTGGTCCTGCTGCTGTTTTCTTCTCTGCTCGGCGGCGTCTGCTCTTTTCGTCGCCGTCGGCGACTGCGCTGGTCCTGCTGTTGTTTTCTGCTCTGATCGTCGGCGCCGGCGACTGCGCTGGTCCTGCTGCTGTTTTCTTCTCTGCTCGTCGGCGTCTGCTCAGCTCGTCGGCGTCTGCGACTGCGCTGGTCCTGCTGCTGTTTTCTGCTCTGCTCATCGGTGACTGCGCTGGTCCTGCTTGTGTTTCTGCACTGCTCATCTGCGTCGGCGACTGCGCTGGTCCTGCTGTTGTTTTCTGCTCTGATCGTCGGCGTCAGCGACTGCTTTGGTCCTGCTGCTGTTTTCTTCTCTGCTCGTCGGCGTCTGCTCTGCTCGTCGGCTTCTGCGCTGGTCCTGCTGGTGTTTTCTGCATTGCTCATCGGCGTTGGCGACTGTGCTTGTCCTGCTGTTGTTTTCGCCTCTGCTCGTCGGCGTCTGAGACTGCGCTGGTCCTGCTGCTGTTTTCTGCTCTGCTCGTCGGCGACTGCGCTGGTCCTGCTGCTGTTTTCTGCACTGCTCATCGGCGTCGGCGACTGTGCTGATCCTGCTGCTGTTTTCTGCTCTGCTCGTAGGCGAAGGCGACTGCGCTGGTCCTGCTGCTGTTTTCTGCACTGCTCATCGGCGTCGGCGACTGCGCTGCTCCTGCTGTTGTTTTCTGCTCTGATCGTTGGCGTCGGCGACTGCACTGGTTCTGCTGCTGTTTTCTTCTCTGCTCGTCGGCGTCTGCTCTGCTCGTCGGCGTCTGCGACTGCGCTGGTCCTGCTGCTGTTTTCTGCTCTGTTCATCGGCGACTGCACTGGTCCTGCTGGTGTTTTCTGCACTGCTCATCGGCGTCGGCGACTGCGCTGGTCCTGCTGGTATTTTCTGCTCTGCTCGTAGGCGTCTGTGACTGCGCTGGTCCTGCTGCTTTTTTCTTCACTGCTCATCGGCGACTGCGACTGCGCTGGTCCTGCTGCTGTTTTCTGCTCTGCTCGTCGGCGACTGCGCAGGTCCTGCTGCTGTTTTCTGCACTGCTCATCGGCGTCGGCGACTGCGCTGGTCCTGCTGGTGTTTTCTGCTCTGCTCGTAGGCGTCTGTGACTGCGCTGGTCCTGCTGCTTTTTTCTTCACTGCTCATCGGCGACTGCGACTGCGCTGGTCCTGCTGCTGTTTTCTGCTCTGCTCGTCGGCGACTGCGTTGATCCTGCTGCTGTTTTCTGCTCTGCTCATTGGCGTCTGCGACTGCGCATCTCCTGCTGCTGTTTTCTGCTCTGATCGTCTGCGACTGCGCATCTCCTGCTTATGTTTTTTGCTCAGCTCGTCTGCGTCAGCGACTGCGCTGATCCTGCTGCTGTTTTCTGCTCTGCTCGTCGGCGTCTGCGACTGCGCATCTCCTGCTGCTGTTTTTTGCTCTGCTCGTCGGCGACTGCGCTGGTCATGCTGCTGTTTTCTGCTCTGCTCATCGGCGTCGGCTACTACGTTGATCCTGCTGCTGTTTCCTGCTCTGCTCGTCGCCGTCGGCGACTGCGCTGCTCCTTCTGTTTTTTTCTGCTCTGATCGTCGGCGCCGACGAATGCGCTGGTCCTGCTGCTGTTTCCTGCTCTGCTCGTCGGCTACTGCGCTGATCCTGCTGTTGTTTCCTGCTCTGCTCGTCGCCGTCGGCGACTGCGCTGGTCCTGATGCTGTTTTCTGCTCTGCTCGTCGGCGTCTGCTCTGCTCGTCGGCGTCTGCGACTGCGCTGGTCCTGCTGGTGTTTTCTGCATTGCTCATCGGCGTCGGCGACTGCGCTGGTCCTGCTGTTGTTTTAGCCTCTGCTCGTCGGCGTCTGCTCTGCTCGTCGGCGTCTGCGACTGCGCTGGTCCTGCTGGTGTTTTCTGCATTGCTCATCGGCGTCGGCGACTGCGCTGGTCCTGCTGTTGTTTTAGCCTCTGCTCGTCGGCGTCTTAGACTGCGCTGGTCCTGCTGCTGTTTTCTGCTCTGCTCGTCGGCGACTGCGCTGGTCCTGCTGCTGTTTTCTGCACTGCTCATCGGCGTCGGCGACTGTGCTGATCCTGCTGCTGTTTTCTGCTCTGCTCGTAGGCGTCGGCGACTGCGCTGGTCCTGCTGCTGTTTTCTGCACTGCTCATCAGCGTCAGCGAATGCGCTGATCCTGCTGCTGTTTCCTGCTCTGCTCATCGCCGTCGGCGACTGCGCTGGTCCTGCTGTTGTTTTCTGCTCTGCTCGTCGGCGTCTGCGACTGCGCTGGTCCTGCTGCTGTTTTCTGCACTGCTCATCGGCGTCGGCGACTGCGCTGGTCCTGCTGTTGTTTTCGCCTCTGCTCATCGGCGTCGGCTACTACGCTGATCCTGCTGTTGTTTCCTGCTCTGCTCGTCGCCGTCGGCGACTGCGCTGGTCCTTCTGTTTTTTTCTGCTCTGATCGTCGGCGCCGACGAATGCGCTGGTCCTGCTGCTTTTTCCTGCTCTGCTCATCGGCCACTGCGCTGGTCCTGCTGCTGTTTTCTGCACTGCTCATCGGCGTCGGCGACTGCGCTGATCCTGCTGCTGTTTTCTGCTCTGCTCATTGGCGTCTGCGACTGCGCATCTCCTGCTGCTTTTTTCTGCTTTGCTTGTCGGCGTCAGCGACTGCGCTGACACTGCTGCTGTTTTCTGCTCTGATCGTCTGCGACTGCGCATCTCCTGCTTCTGTTTTTTGCTCTGCTCGTCGGCGTCAGCGACTGCGCTGATCCTGCTGCTGTTTTCTGCTCTGCTCGTCGGCGTCTGCGACTGCACATCTCCTGCTGCTGTTTTTTGCTCTGCTCGTCGGCGACTGCGCTGGTCCTGCTGCTGTTTTCTGCTCTGCTCATTGGCGTCGGCTACTGCGCTGATCCTGCTGTTGTTTCCTGCTCTGCTCGTCGCCGTCGGCGACTGCGCTGGTCCTGCTGTTGTTTTCTGCTCTGCTCGTCGGCGTCTGCTCTGCTCGTCGGCGTCTGCGACTGCGCTGGTCCTGATGCTGTTTTCTGCTCTGCTCATCGGTGACTGCGCTGGTCCTGCTTGTGTTTTCTGCACTGCTCATCTGCGTCGGCAACTGCGCTGGTCCTGCTGTTGTTTTCTTCTCTGCTCGTCGGCGTCTGCTCTGATCGTCGGCGTCTGCGACTGCGCTGGTCCTGCTGGTGTTTTCTGCATTGCTCATCGGCGTCGGCGACTGCGCTGGTCCTGCTGTTGTTTTAGCGTCTGCTCGTCGGCGTCTTAGACTGCGCTGGTCCTGCTGCTGTTTTCTGCTCTGCTCGTCGGCGACTGCGCTGGTCCTGCTGCTGTTTTCTGCACTGCTCATCGGCGTCGGCGACTGTGCTGATCCTGCTGCTGTTTTCTGCTCTGCTCGTAGGCGTCGGCGACTGCGCTGGTCCTGCTGCTGTTTTCTGCACTGCTCATCGGCGTCAGCGAATGCGCTGATCCTGCTGCTGTTTCCTGCTCTGCTCATCGCCGTCGGCGACTGCGCTGGTCCTGCTGTTGTTTTCTGCTCTGATCGTCGGCGTCGGCGACTTCGCTGGTTCTGCTGCTGTTTTCTTCTCTGCTCGTCGGCGTCTGCTCTGCTCGTCGGCGTCTGCGACTGCGCTGGTCCTGCTGCTGTTTTCTGCTCTGCTCATCGGCGACTGCGCTGGTCCTGCTGGTGTTTTCTGCACTGCTCATCGGCGTCGGCGACTGCGCTGGTCCTGCTGTTGTTTTCGTCTCTGCTCATCGGCGTCTGCGACTGCGCTGGTCCTGCTGCTGTTTTCTGCTCTGCTCTTCGGCGACTGCGCTTGTCCTGCTGCTGTTTTCTGCACTGCTCATTGGCGTCGGCGACTGTGCTGATCCTGCTGCTGTTTTCTGCTCTGCTCGTAGGCGTCTGTGACTGCGCTGGTCCTGCTGCTTTTTTCTTCACTGCTCATCGGCGACTGCGACTGCGCTGGTCCTGCTGCTGTTTTCTGCTCTGCTCGTCGGCGACTGCGCAGGTCCTGCTGCTGTTTTCTGCACTGCTCATCGGCGTCGGCGACTGCGTTGTTCCTGCTGCTGTTTTCTGCTCTGCTCATTGGCATCTGCGACTGCGCATCTCCTTCTGCTGTTTTCTGCTCTGATCGTCTGCGACTGCGCATCTCCTGCTTATGTTTTTTGCTCTGCTCGTCGTGTCAGCGACTGCGCTGAACCTGCTGCTGTTTTCTGCTCTGCTCGTCGGCGTCTGCGACTGCGCATCTCCTGCTGCTGTTTTTTGCTCTGCTCGTCGGCGACTGCGCTGGTCCTGCTGCTGTTTTCTGCTCTGCTCATCGGCGTCGGCTACTACGCTGATCCTGCTGTTGTTTCCTGCTCTGCTCGTCGCCGTCGGCGACTGCGCTGGTCCTTCTGTTGATTTCTGCTCTGATCGTCGGCGCCGGCGACTGCGCTGGTCCGGCTGCTGTTTTCTTCTCTGCTCGTCGGCGTCTGCTCTGCTCGACGGCGTCTGTGACTGCACTGGTCCTGCTGCTGTTTCCTGCTCTGTTCATCGGCCACTGCGCTGGACCTGCTGGTGTTTTCTGCACTGCTCATCTGCGTCGGCGACTGTTCTGGTCCTGCTGTTGTTTTCTGCTCTGATCGTCGGCGTCGGCGACTGCGCTGGTCCTGCTGCTGTTTTCTTCTCTGCTCATCGGCGTCTGCTCCGCTCGTCGGCGTCTGCGACTGCGCTGGTCCTGCTGCTGTTTTCTGCTCTGCTCATCGACGTATGCGCTGGTCCTGCTGGTGTTTTCTGCACTGTTCATCAGCGTCGGCGACTGCGCTGGTCCTGCTGCTGTTTTCTGCTCTGCTCGTCGGCGACTGCGCTGGTCCTGCTGCTGTTTTCTGCACTGCTCATCGGCGTCGGCGACTGTGCTGATCCTGCTGCTGTTTTCTGCTCTGCTCGTAGGCTTCGGCGACTGCGCTGGTCCTGCTGCTTTTTTCTGCACTGCTCATCGGCGTCTGCGACTGCGCTGGTCCTGCTGCTGTTTTCTGCTCTGCTCGTCGGCGACTGCTCTTGTCCTGCTGCTGTTTTCTGCACTGCTCATCGGCGTCGGCGACTGCGTTGATCCTGCTGCTGTTTTCTGCTCTGCTCGTCGGCTACTGCGCTGATCCTGCTGTTGTTTCCTGCTCTGCTCGTCGCCGTCGGCGACTGCGCTGGTCCTGCTGTTGTTTTCTGCTCTGCTCGTCGGCGTCTGCTCTGCTCGTCGGCGTCTGCGACTGCGCTGGTCCTGATGCTGTTTTCTGCTCTGCTCGTCGGCGTCTGCTCTGCTCGTCGGCGTCTGCGACTGCGCTGGTCCTGCTGGTGTTTTCTGCATTGCTCATCGGCGTCGGCGACTGCGCTGGTCCTGCTGTTGTTTTAGCCTCTGCTCGTCGGCGTCTGCTCTGCTCGTCGGCGTCTGCGACTGCGCTGGTCCTGCTGGTGTTTTCTGCATTGCTCATCGGCGTCGGCGACTGCGCTGGTCCTGCTGTTGTTTTAGCCTCTGCTCGTCGGCGTCTTAGACTGCGCTGGTCCTGCTGCTGTTTTCTGCTCTGCTCGTCGGCGACTGCGCTGGTCCTGCTGCTGTTTTCTGCACTGCTCATCGGCGTCGGCGACTGTGCTGATCCTGCTGCTGTTTTCTGCTCTGCTCGTAGGCGTCGGCGACTGCGCTGGTCCTGCTGCTGTTTTCTGCACTGCTCATCGGCGTCAGCGAATGCGCTGATCCTGCTGCTGTTTCCTGCTCTGCTCATCGCCGTCGGCGACTGCGCTGGTCCTGCTGTTGTTTTCTGCTCTGATCGTCGGCGTCGGCGACTTCGCTGGTTCTGCTGCTGTTTTCTTCTCTGCTCGTCGGCGTCTGCGACTGCGCTGGTCCTGCTGCTGTTTTCTGCTCTGCTCATCGGCGACTGCGCTGGTCCTGCTGGTGTTTTCTGCACTGCTCATCGGCGTAGGCGACTGCGCTGGTCCTGCTGTTGTTTTCGCCTCTGCTCATCGGCGTCGGCTACTACGCTGATCCTGCTGTTGTTTCCTGCTCTGCTCGTCGCTGTCGGCGACTGCGCTGGTCCTTCTGTTTTTTTTCTGCTCTGATCGTCGGCGCCGACGAATGCGCTGGTCCTGCTGCTTTTTCCTGCTCTGCTCATCGGCCACTGCGCTGGTCCTGCTGCTGTTTTCTGCACTGCTCATCGGCGTCGGCGACTGCGCTGATCCTGCTGCTGTTTTCTGCTCTGCTCATTGGCGTCTGCGACTGCGCATCTCCTGCTGCTTTTTTCTGCTTTGCTTGTCGGCGTCAGCGACTGCGCTGACACTGCTGCTGTTTTCTGCTCTGATCGTCTGCGACTGCGCATCTCCTGCTTCTGTTTTTTGCTCTGCTCGTCGGCGTCAGCGACTGCGCTGATCCTGCTGCTGTTTTCTGCTCTGCTCGTCGGCGTCTGCGACTGCACATCTCCTGCTGCTGTTTTTTGCTCTGCTCGTCGGCGACTGCGCTGGTCCTGCTGCTGTTTTCTGCTCTGCTCATTGGCGTCGGCTACTGCGCTGATCCTGCTGTTGTTTCCTGCTCTGCTCGTCGCCGTCGGCGACTGCGCTGGTCCTGCTGTTGTTTTCTGCTCTGCTCGTCGGCGTCTGCTCTGCTCGTCGGCGTCTGCGACTGCGCTGGTCCTGATGCTGTTTTCTGCTCTGCTCATCGGTGACTGCGCTGGTCCTGCTTGTGTTTTCTGCACTGCTCATCTGCGTCGGCAACTGCGCTGGTCCTGCTGTTCTTTTCTTCTCTGCTCGTCGGCGTCTGCTCTGATCGTCGGCGTCTGCGACTGCGCTGGTCCTGCTGGTGTTTTCTGCATTGCTCATCGGCGTCGGCGACTGCGCTGGTCCTGCTGTTGTTTTAGCGTCTGCTCGTCGGCGTCTTAGACTGCGCTGGTCCTGCTGCTGTTTTCTGCTCTGCTCGTCGGCGACTGCGCTGGTCCTGCTGCTGTTTTCTGCACTGCTCATCGGCGTCGGCGACTGTGCTGATCCTGCTGCTGTTTTCTGCTCTGCTCGTAGGCGTCGGCGACTGCGCTGGTCCTGCTGCTGTTTTCTGCACTGCTCATCGGCGTCAGCGAATGCGCTGATCCTGCTGCTGTTTCCTGCTCTGCTCATCGCCGTCGGCGACTGCGCTGGTCCTGCTGTTGTTTTCTGCTCTGATCGTCGGCGTCGGCGACTTCGCTGGTTCTGCTGCTGTTTCCTTCTCTGCTCGTCGGCGTCTGCTCTGCTCGTCGGCGTCTGCGACTGCGCTGGTCCTGCTGCTGTTTTCTGCTCTGCTCATCGGCGACTGCGCTGGTCCTGCTGGTGTTTTCTGCACTGCTCATCGGCGTCGGCGACTGCGCTGGTCCTGCTGTTGTTTTCGCCTCTGCTCATCGGCGTCTGCGACTGCGCTGGTCCTGCTGCTGTTTTCTGCTCTGCTCTTCGGCGACTGCGCTGGTCCTGCTGCTGTTTTCTGCACTGCTCATTGGCGTCGGCGACTGTGCTGATCCTGCTGCTGTTTTCTGCTCTGCTCGTAGGCGTCTGTGACTGCGCTGGTCCTGCTGCTTTTTTCTTCACTGCTCATCGGCGACTGCGACTGCGCTGGTCCTGCTGCTGTTTTCTGCTCTGCTCGTCGGCGACTGCGCAGGTCCTGCTGCTGTTTTCTGCACTGCTCATCGGCGTCGGCGACTGCGTTGTTCCTGCTGCTGTTTTCTGCTCTGCTCATTGGCGTCTGCGACTGCGCATCTCCTTCTGCTGTTTTCTGCTCTGATCGTCTGCGACTGCGCATCTCCTGCTTATGTTTTTTGCTCTGCTCGTCGGTGTCAGCGACTGCGCTGAACCTGCTGCTGTTTTCTGCTCTGCTCGTCGGCGTCTGCGACTGCGCATCTCCTGCTGCTGTTTTTTGCTCTGCTCGTCGGCGACTGCGCTGGTCCTGCTGCTGTTTTCTGCTCTGCTCATCGGCGTCGGCTACTACGCTGATCCTGCTGTTGTTTCCTGCTCTGCTCGTCGCCGTCGGCGACTGCGCTGGTCCTTCTGTTGATTTCTGCTCTGATCGTCGGCGCCGGCGACTGCGCTGGTCCGGCTGCTGTTTTCTTCTCTGCTCGTCGGCGTCTGCTCTGCTCGATGGCGTCTGTGACTGCACTGGTCCTGCTGCTGTTTCCTGCTCTGTTCATCGTCCACTGCGCTGGACCTGCTGGTGTTTTCTGCACTGCTCATCTGCGTCGGCGACTGTTCT